>NC_090311.1:36226250-36884375 GCF_039906515.1 Pseudorca crassidens | reverse complement strand
GTTCTAAGAGGGAAGTTTACAGAAATACAATCCTACCTAAAGAAACAACAAACATCTCAAATAAACAATCTAACTTTACACCTAAACGAACTAGAGAAAGAAGAACAAAAAAAACCCAAAGTTAGTAGAAGGAAATAAATCATAAAGATCAGAGCAGAAATAAATGAAATAGAAACAAAGAAAACAATAGCAAAGATCAATAAAACTAAAAGCTGGTTCTTTGAGAAGATAAACAAAATTGATAAACCATTAGCCAGACTCATCAAGAAAAAGAGGGAGAGGACTCAAATCAATAAAATTAGAAATGAAAAAGAAGTTACAGTGGACACCGCAGAAATACAAAACATCCTAAGAGACTACTACAAGCAACTCTATGCCAATAAAATGGACAACCTGGAAGAAACTGACAAATTCTTAGAAAGGTATAACCTTCCAAGACTGAACCAGGAAGAAATAGAAAATATGAACAGACCAATCACAAGTAATGAAATTGAAACTTGATTAAAAATCTTCCAGCAAACAAAAGTCCAGGACCAGATGGCTTCACAGGTGAATTCTATCAAACATTTAGAGAAGAGCTAACACCCATCCTTCTCAAACTCTTCCAAAAAATTGTAGAGGAAGGACTCCCAAACTCATTCTATGAGGCCACCATCACTCTGATACCAAAACCAGACAAAGATACTACAAAAAAAGAAAATTACAGACCAATATCACTGATGAATATAGATGCAAAAATTCTCAACAAAATACTAGCAAACAGAATCCAACAACACATTAAAAGGATCATACACCACAATCAAGTGGGATTTATCCCAGGGATGAAAGGATTCTTTAATATATGCAAATCAATCAATGTGATACACCATATTAACAAACTGAAGAAGAAAAACCATATCATCATCTCAATAGATGCAGAAAAAGCTTTTGACAAAATTCAACACCCATTTAGGATAAAAGCTTTCCAGAATGTGGGCATAAAGGGAACCTACCTCAACACAATAAAGGCCATATATGACAAACCCACAGCAAACATCATTCTCAATGGTGAAAAACTGAAAGCATTCCTAAGATCAGGAACAAGACAAGGTTGTCCACTCTCACCACTATTATTCAACATAGTTTTGGAACTCCTAGCCATGGCAATCAGAGAAGAAAAAGAAATAAAAGGAATACAAATTGGAAAAGAAGAAGTAAAACTATCACTGTTTGCAGATGACATGATACTATACATAGAGAATCCTAAAGATGCCACCAGAAAACTACTAGAGCTAATCAATGAATTTGGTAAAGTTGCAGTATACAAAATTAATGCACAGAAATCTCTTGCATTCCTATACAAGAATGATGAAAAATCTGAAAGAGAAATTAAGGAAACACTCTCATTTACCACTGCAACAAAAAGAATAAAATACCTAGGAATAATCCTACCTAGGGAGACAAAAGTCCTGTATGCAGAAAACTATAAGACACTGATGAAAGAAATTAAAGATGATACAAACAGATGGAGAGATATACCATGTTCTTGGATTGGAAGAATCAATATTGTGAAAATGACTATACTACCCAAAGCAATCTACAGATTCAATGCAATCCCTATCAAATTACCAATGGCATTTTTTACAGAACTAGAACAAAAAAATCTTAAGATTTGTATGGAGACACAAAAGACCCTGAATAGCAAAAGTGGTCTTGAGGAAAAAAAACGGAGCTGGAGGAATCAGACTCCCTGACTTCAAACTATACTACAAAGCTACAGTAATCAAGACAATATGGTACTGGCACAAAAACAGAAATATAGATCAATGGAACAGGATAGAAAGCCCAGAGATAAACCCACACACCTATGGTCAACTAATCTATAACAAAGGAGGCAAGGATATACAATGGAGAGAAGACAGTCTCTTCAATAAGTGGTGCTGGGAAAACTGGACAGCTACATGTAAAAGAATGAAATTAGAACGTTCCGTAACACTATACACAAAAATAAACTCAAAATGGATTAAAAACCTAAATGTAAGACCAGACACTATAAAACCCTTAGAAGAAAACATAGGAAGAACACTCTTTGACATTAATCACAGCAAGATCTTTTTTGATCCACCTCCTAGAGTAATGGAAAGAAAAACAAAAATAAACAAATGGGACCTAATGAAACGTAAAAGTTTTTGCACAGCAAAGGAAACTACAAACAAGATGAAAAGACAACCCTCAGAATGGGAGAAAATATTTGCAAATGAATTAATGGACAAAGGATTAATCTCCAAAATATATAAACAGCTCATGCAGCTCAGTATTAAAAATACAACAACACAATCCAAAAATGGGCAGAAGACCTAAATAGACATTTCTCCAAAGAAGACATACAGATGGCCAAGAAGCACATGAAAAGCTGCTCAACATCACTAATTATCAGAAATGCAAATCAAAACTAGAATGAGGTATCACCTCACACCAGTCAGAATGGGCATCAACAGAAAATCTACAAACGACAAATGCTGGAGAGAGTGTGTAGAAAAGGGAACCCTCTTGCACTGTTGGTGGGAATGTAAATTGATACAGCCACTATGGAGAACAGTATGGAAGTTCCTTAAAAGGCTAAAATAGAATTACCATATGACCCAGCAATCCCAGTACTGGGCATATACCCAGCGAAAAGCCTAATTCAAAAAGACACATGCAGGGCTTCCCTGGTGGCGCAGTGGTTGAGAGTCCGCCTGCTGATGCAGGGGACACGAGTTCGTGTCCCAGTCCAGGAAGATCCCACATGCCGCAGAGCGGCTGGGCCCGTGAGCCATGGCCACTGAGCCTGCGCTTCCGGAGCTTGTGCTCCGCAACGGGAGAGGCCACAACAGTGAGAGGCCCGCGTACCACAAACAAACAAACAAACAAAAAAAGTCACATGCACCCCCATGTTCATTGCAGCACTATTTACAATAGCCAGTTCATGGAAGCAACCTAAATGCCCATCGACAGACAAATGGATAAAGAAGAAATGGTACATATATACAACAGAATATTACTCAGCCATTAAAAAGTAACGAAATTGGGTCATCTGTAGAGACGCGGATGGATCTAGAGATTGTCATACAGAGTGAAGTAAGTCAGAAAGAGAAAAACAAATATCGTTCATTAACGCATATATGTGGAACCTAGGAAAATGGTACAGATGAACCAGTGTGCAGGGCAGAAATTGAGACACAGATGTAGAGAACAAACATACGGACAGCAAGGGGGGAAAGTGGTGGTGGGGGAGGTGGGGGTGGTGGTGAGATGAACTGGCAGATTGGGATTGACATGTATACACTAATATGTATAAAATGGATAACTAATAAGAACCTGCTGTATAAAAACATAAAATAAAAACTAAAAAAAAAGAGTGATTGGAGATAGAAATATTTCAAATAGGAGACAAATCAGTGTGTGTACATGTGTATGTGCTCGTGTGTGTATGTGTGTGGGCTGATGTGTATGATTAGTGTGTGTGCGTCCAGGCAAGAGAAGCAGGATCGTGGCTTAAAAACTTAAGTGGTACTAAGCTGAGTCTGACCCCACCATGCCACTGGGGGCATTCAGGGGTTAATTGTTACTGGTGTGTCGCTGTATGGGGTGGTGCCCTTCTGGGGGCCATTTGCAGAAATGACTAGGAGTGTCTTGGATAGATTTTAAGGTAACGGAAGAGAAAATGGGAACACAGATTTGGTGTGAGGAACGTGACTCAGTGTGAAAGGGAGGGGAGGTTTGGGGAGTATTTTTCATTCTAGATCTGCCTTCCCTTCCTGCCCAGCCTAGGCTCTTACTTGTGTAGGTAAAAGTACATTAAAGCTCTTCTGTCACTACAGTTTCCATATGTGGTAACCCAGCTACATGCAGGGAGTCAAGGCAAACCTTTCTGCCAGTTCACTGGGGAGCAGGTGGGCTGGCCAAGGACACCAGGCTCAGCTTGGGCTTTGGAGAGAGCAGTGGCAGGAGTGTCACCATGGCACAGGAAGCAGGAAGAAGCCCCATGGAGATTCCATGGAGCTCCCAGACATATTTGGGAGTGGGGGGTAGACTAGGGCAGGGCTGGATTCTGCTCTTGTGGGTGGAAATGGAGCCAGAGAAACAGGGTTTTACTTCTCTCTTCTGTTTCTCTCATGGAGATGCCGGTTTTGAGTCCAGGCTGGAATGACCTGGGAATCACTGGTGACAGTAGGGGTATGAAACCAGTTACACTTATTGAAAGCCTGTCATTGCTGGAACTCATTGAAAACAAGCTTATTTTACAAAGCCAATGAAAAGAACTTGTAAGACTTGTTATAATTTAGTGAAATTGATCAATAAAAAGAATTTACTTTGCATAGATGTGGATAACAAACAAATGAAAAAAATCTCCAAGATTAGAACCTATTAAGGCTATCATATCCTATTTGCATCAAAAACTTGTGGTCGTATGGTCCTCCTCTCTCCCCTCAGTCTCTCTTAGCCATGTCAGGCCTGTCAATCAGGAGGTGTCCAGTATCTGGGAGCATCTCAGCATCTACACTCAGGTCTCCACTCACCCAGCAGCTTCTCCCGGAAGAGCAGCTGGGAATCCTGGGGATAGGGACTCCCACTGGGTCACCTTTAATTGTGGTGAAGTGTTCTGCTTTTCAATCAAGTACTGTGGTTACCATGGGCAAGGTGCTGTGTTAGGCAGAGTGGGGAAATCTGCAGGGCTCCACACACCGCCTTCACCCTTAGGAGTGTTTGGGGAGAGTGAACACACTGAAATTAGAAAAGGAAGAGAGAAGAAAGCAACAGAAGGACAGTGTCATGTAGTGTTCATGTCCTGATGTAGTCTCATTTGTTTACTTTTGCTTTTAGTGCTTGTGCTTCTGGTGTCATATCCAAAAAAATCATTGTCAAGACGGATGTCAAGGAGCTTTCTCTGCAAGGACAATTTTAACGGACCCTGGAGGGGTGGAGAGCGCTGTCAGGTTTCCCCACTAGGGGGCGGGCTTGGCCACCTCACTGGCCCCTCGTGAGCTGGGCGGTGGTGGCCTGTCCATCTTCTTTCCCCGCAAAGGTTTCCACAGCACCTTCAGAAGTGAGTGCTTGAAAAACACCATTTTTCTTTTGCAGTTCTTGAAAAGGACTACTCATAAAATTAAGAAAATACAGAAAACCACAAAGAAAAATTATCCACAGTCTCAGAACACTGGGATTCCACTAGCATTTTAGTGTGGAATGAGTTGACTTTTCCTTTTTAAAGTAGCAACTGGCATCTCAATTCCTTTTGTGTGTGTGGGGTTCTATTTTCTTTCTTCATGTTTTTTTTTCTTTTTTTGAGAAAAATAAACTGGTTCATTTTCTGTGTTCAGAGTGGGAGGACATCTTGTCCCTGGATACAGGAAGGAAAGAGATGGGGTGTGGGGACCGGGTGTCCTCTGACAAAAGGGATTCAGAGCTGGGAGGAAGCTGGGTGACCTGGCTTTTTTTTGGCAACAAATGCAAAATCGTTTGTTGCACTGTGTGAATGGGTATTTTAGGGGTGCTGTGCGGAGGTGTTAATTTCACATCTAGGTCAAAACAAACACCATAAACATGGAGTCTGGGAAGAGGGAACTCAGGAGGCCCTGAGCACAGAAACCCACGTGGAGCTGCAGAAATCTGGAGCTTTGGGCTTCAGGCATTTGGACATCGACAGGCTGTGGTGGATTGACAGGGGTGAGTCAGCTATACCTGGAAATCTGGGGAAAGGAAAACATCTGGCTGGGTTATTGTGTCATGCTAGAAATATACCACTGGAATCATGCTGTTATTATATATATATGTATGTATCAATACACCACTACTCCTTCCAGTGACCACGGGCGACATCAGCTACCAATTCATGGGAGCTGATACTCAAGAAGAAACTTTCTGCTCATCTTGGCGTAACCATAATACCCATTCTAGAGAGGACAATCCTCTTATAATGCCTTTGATTCAAGGCTTCCCACATTTGCCTCCAACTTTTCTCTCTAGCTCTAAACAACGACATGCCATCAAATGGAATGCTCTCTGTTGCCCAATAAAGCCTTCACTGTTCTTGTGTTACTTGGTAAGTCTTTGGAAGTCTCCAGCAGTGCTCCCACCTCAATAACATTCCAGCATCCCTCAGCAAGCATCCAAGAGCTGCTTCTGCAGCAAGTCTTCTAACCATTTATGCCTCAGAGAATTTTCTGTGATCACTTCTTCATTTAAATCTTCACAACACTCTGCACCTTTTAGTAAAACCCTAGCAAGTGTTTTGCCACCAAGACTTCTTCCATGGTTACTGCTTTTTGTTTCCTGTTTAAGAAACCAAGTCTGCCCCAATTTACCTAAGTATCAATCAGATCACATTTTTGACAGCCAGGAAAGAAGTCTGCTAGGAAAAATACTGTAAAGTGGGGAGCAGCGAGGAGCCTGCTAAGGAGAGGACCAGGCCACAATTGTCAGGACTTTATCGATCACTTAGTCAAAAGATTTAGCCAATGTATAGACGGAGATGGTATGTTTGGGATGTTCAATGAGATATTCCTGTAGGTCATTTGTTGTAATTACAGGAATTTGGGAGTTCCCTGGTGGCCTAGTGGTGAGGATGTGGCGCTTTCACTGCAGAGGCCCAGGTTCGATCCCTGGTCAGGGAACCATCCTGTATGTCGTGCAGCGCAGCCGAAAAATACCACAATAATAATAATAATAAAATTTTTAAAAAATAACAGAAATTTGAAGTAAAAGGAGGTAGAGTGAATAACACTATGTGCCATTTCCTCAAGATGCTCTGTGAATATGAAGACTGTATTGGGCCATAGAGCAAGGACTAACACCCTACTGCCAGTTGCTTTCATAAATATGTCTTACTGGAACATGTATTGTCTATGACTGCTTTTGTAGTGTAACAGCAGAGTTAAGGGGTTGAGACAGAGACTGTGTTGCCCACAATGCTGAAAATAGTTACTATCTGGCCCTTTAAAAATGTTAGCAATCTCTGCTAGAGAACATTATTATAGCTGTGATTACCATTCCTGGGATCCTTGAGACTCACCAGATGGTAGAAACTGCTGATGGTGTGCCAGGGATCCCTGGACAAAAGTGCAGACACCCTCTGGGGTATTTTTTGGTTATTTGAAATGTTTCAATGCTTCCTATGAGACATACTTTAATTAAATAATAACAGGAATCTAAAATAGAGCAAAGGATTGCCTCTGGTCTTGCATTCTGCTGTAAGAATATTTGCACACTTGTTGCTTTGAACTGTCTTTGTTAGAGAAGAGAGAATGGAAACCCAAGTGAAAACGAGAGACATATATGGATGTCGTCATTGCCAGTCATTTGGGGATAATTAGAGAAGGAGACAGATGATCTTGAGGGAAAGGACCATATCCACAGACATAGGATAGGTCCACAGTGCCTGATTCCAGGCAGCCTTTGGTGTGGGTCCTCTTAAAAGGGGGGATGCTCAAGTCTCTGCTCTGCTCAGTCCCCAAAAGCAGCCCACAAGTTAAAAAGAGAGACCTCTGTGTTGGACAGCTAACCAGGGCAGATCATGTCTTCATAGATTCTTAATTAGGCAATAAAGGGATTTTTTTTAAAAAATCATTTTTGACTGATGTCTGTCCCTTAGCATCCTGGATCTTGTATTCATTGACTCAAACAACAATACTGTTTATGCTACTGAAATCTGGCAGGATGAAGAAAATTTCCCCTGATCCTTGGACCGTGACAAGAGACTATGGGTAAGGATGGGGTCTGGGGCTCCCAGCAAGAACTGTCATTTCTATGTCTGATGGAAGGGAGGTGACTTCCCTGAAGATCGATGCAGAATGGTTTCATTTCTTGGTGCTGCTGCTATTATTAGCAGAGGCTTCTGGTGCTACGACTTCTGTCATCATCCCAGAAATCAAGAATGCATTGCTCAACAATGACGTTTCTTTTCCTGTACACACACAGACACACACACACACATTTGGTTGGCTGAAATGGCAGTGTATTTGCTGTGTGATACTGTGTAAGAAACTAGCTCTTTCAGTTCCTCATCTGAAAATGGGGTTATTGACCACCTACCTCCTGGGCCTGTTGTGAATATCAAATAAGATGATCCCTGTGAATGGCCTCACTTGATTAATGTAGCTTGTTGTTGCCCGTAATGATAACAGTAGTAACAAATAACATTTTCAGATGCTTTCCATGTGCCAGGCAATGTTACAGGCACTTTATATGTATCTCATTTAATCCTCACAAAAGATATAAGAAATCTAAGCTCAGAAAGGCTAAACAACTTGCACAAGGTCACAAAAAGAATGTGCTAATTTCATCTGCCAATTAGTTCTCAGGTCCTGAGTCCTGGTTTTTAAGGTTTCCTTTCTTTTTCTGTGTAAATCAGGTTCCTGGCAGGAAACTGATGTTGAACTCAAGCTGAGTAATTAAAGAAAGTTGAATAAGAAGTGGTTTGGGTTCAGAGATAAGAAGAGATGATGTAATACACTGGGGCTAATAACACACTAGGTTCCCAAGCCGCAAGAGAAAGGAGAAGTTATAGGAACCTGAAAAAAGAATTGTAAACAGAAGGCCAACTGACAGCACCTGTGGGCTTCAGGAGAGGAACGTTCTGCAGGGTGGAAGCCCCAGAAGTGAATACTCGAGGATACCACTCCCTCCCTCTGAGCTCTTGTGGCTCCCTTTGGCCAAACCCACTGGGAAGCCAGAGACCATGGAGCTCCCTCTCTGACGGTGACAGTCTGGTGGGGAAGGTTGCAGAGTGGATCTGAAGGGGCAAGTGGAAACTATCGAGTCCTGACTCCATGGAGTCATAATGCTTACATTTCTTGGTTTACAAAATGCATGCTCAAAAGCAAAAACTTAGAGGTAGAGGAGAAGGAAACACAGAGAAATAAATAAAGATAAAAAGTATTGCTAACATTTTGGTGTATACCTTCCCTAAGAGGCAAACTTAGAGAACCACCCTCACATGTCCCTATCAAATCTTCTACCTGCCTAAATCTATGCCTTCAGCCTGCCTTCCCCTCCATAGTTTGGATGAATTATCCCTAGTGTTTTAAAAAAAATGGTTGAGCATCATAATTTTGTTCTAGTTCACATCCCATTTCACCTCGTTAAAGACTTCTCTACAGCAATTATCAGCGCTTTGGTATCAGTTTTTCCATCCCTACTGCATCACTCTCATCAGCACATAAACATTCACTAATATCACCCACTTTCAAAAATAATCTCCCCTCAGCCATCTCCAGCCATAGCCACCCTACTTCCTGCCTTTACAGCGAAACTTCTCAGAGGAACTATCTCCTCACTTCTTGTTTTCTCAACTCATCCCAAAGGAGCATTTACTTCATCACTTTTGTTTGTTTGTTTGTGGTACGCGGGCCTCTCACTGTTGTGGCCTCTCCCGTTGCAGGGCACAGGCTCCGGACGCGCAGGCTCAGCGGCCATGGCTCATGGGCCCAGCCGCTCCGTGGCATGCGGGATCTTCCCGGACCGGGGCACGAACCCATGTCCCCTGCATCGGCAGGCGGACTCTCAACCACTGCGCCACCAGGGAAGCCTGGAAAGGATATTCCTTAAAAAAAAAATTTTAAATTAACTTTTATTGGAGTATGGTTGCTTTACAATGTTGTGTTAGTCTCTACTGCCCAACAAAATGAATCAGCCAGACACATACAGATATCCCCTCCCTTTTGGACTTCCCTCCCACTTAGGTTACCACAGTGCATTATGTAGAGTTCCCTGTGCTATACAGTGTGTTCCCATCAGTTGTCTGTCTTATACATAGTATCAATAGTGTATATGTTTCAATCCCAGTCTTCCAATAGAATATTCTTTTTTGATTGGGGTTGACACCCTTTACGAGAAGGAGAATGCTATTTGTCAGGCTCCCCATTTCTTGTCTGGTGAATCTGTGCTATGTCTCAGAGTGTTCATCTTTCTGTTTTTTCCCCCCACAGAGAGACCACAAAGAACTCCTTGGGCAGCAGCCTACGGCAACTAAAATGCCATTTCACCTGGAACTTGGTAGAGGGAGAAAATTCCTTGGATGATTTTGAAGACAGAGTGTGTAACCTGATTGAGTTTCAGAACAGCGAATTCCAAGCCACAATGTGCAACATATTGGCCTACATAAAACACTGCAGAGGCCAGCACAAGGCAGCCCTGGGATGCTTACAGCAGGCTGAAGAGTTCATCCAGCGAGAGCACGCTGACCAGGCAGAGATCAGAAGCCTGGTCACCTGGGGGAACTACGCCTGGGTCTACTACCACCTGGGAAGATTCTCAGAAGCTCAGGTTTATGTAGACGAGGTGCAACAAGTATGCCGGAAGTATTTCAGCCCCTACAGAACTGAGAGTCCTGAGATGGATTGTGAGGGAGGGTGGACACGGTTAAGGTGTGGAGGAAACCAAAATGAAAGGGCCAAGGTGTGTTTTGAGAAGGCTCTGGAAAAGAAACCCAAGAACCCAGAATTCTCCTCTGGACTGGCCATCGCGAGCTACCGTCTGGATAACTGGCCACCGTCTCAGAATCCCGTTGACCCTTTGAGGCAAGCCATTCAGCTGAATCCTGACAACCAGTATGTCAAAGTCCTCCTGGCCCTGAAACTTCAAAAGATTAATAAAGAAGGTGAAGGAGAGAGGTTAGTCAAAGAAGCTTTGGAGAAAGCCCCATTGGCAACACATGTGCTTCGTGGGGCAGCAAAGCTGTATTGAAGAAAAGGTGACCTGGACCAAGCTATAGAACTCCTGAGAAAGGCTCTAAAACGCGTGCCAAACAACACCTACCTGCATCGCCACATTGGGTGCTACTGTAGGGCCAAAGTCCTTGAAATACAGAAATGGGTGGGAAAAGGGAGAAGTTACAGGAACTCATAGGACACGCTCTAGGTCATTTAAAGAGAGCTGATGAGAGCGGTGGAAATTTCTTCCACATCTGCTTCTATCTCGCCTGCCTCTCTTCACAAGCCGGTCGGTATGAAGAAGCAGAGTATTACTTTCAAAAAGAATTCAGCAAAGAGCTTCCTCCTGTAGCCAAACAAGCGCTCCATCTGCGATATGGCAACTTTCAGCTGTATCAAACGAAGTGTGAAGACAAGGCCATCCACCATTTTACGACGGGTGTGAAAATAAACCAGGAGTCAAAGGAGAGAGAAAAAATGTAAAACAGACTGCAAAAATTTGCCAAAATCAAGCTCTCAAAAAACGGAGCAGATCCTAAGGCTTTGCATCTCTTGGCGTTTCTTCAGGAACTGAATGGAGAAATGCAGCCAGCAGAGAAAAACTCTGAGAGGGGTTTGGACTCTGGAAACCTCATCCCTTTAGCATCTTTAGCTGAGGAATAAGGAATCGGAATGTGGTACCCATAGGGCTACTGCTGGAAGGGAGCTGAAACCCTTCCGCCAAGTGGGTATTCAAAATATTTAACAACTGGTGTGGCATAGGCATGGACTTAGACCCTGGCCACAGTACTGGATCAGGGTTAAGGAGAAACTCTGCTAGGCAAGTGTTAACACTTGAATTGCTCAGGGAGTTCTGGGAGGGGGACCAGACTGGGGGCAGGTCCTGGGGCTCAGTAAAGGGGCTATTTCCCGATTGACCTCTTGGGAGCAGTTGGCACTGTGACATTCCCTCTGTGGGGTGATGTCTTGGGGTTTTTTTCTATGTTTCTATAAAGCAGTCAGATACCTCACACCTGTAACACTGTGGTCCTTTTTAGCAATGTTTTTTCCATCCTTGGAGTCATTTTAGATCCTGTACAGATTGGCCCTGTGATACAGTTCAACGCAGGCTGCCCCAAAATATGCCAGTGGCATATTGATTATTTTGAATTTGTTGCTTGAGAAAACAGCCAGTGCAAGAAGAACACTCTGACCCTCCTCTGAAAGCAGGAAATAAATCTCCCACGTGAAAGGTACCCTCACTGCAGCAGGAGGTAGCGAGACATCCTTGTCGCCAGATAGGGAATTGAGGGCTGAGAAGGCTATGTAAACCAGGTCTGCTTAGATTCTCCACTAATTAGTCCCCAAGCCCAAGTTTCTTTGCCTTGTCAATTCCTCACAAATTTATTATTTCTTTGCCTAAAAGATATAAAAGCTGCTTGCTTTGGTCACTTCTTAGGCTGTATCTATGAGACCTCCATATGTATGAAATTAACTTAGATTTTCTCCTGTTCATTTGTCTTGTGTCAATTTAATTATTAGATCAGCCAGAGGAACCCCAAAGGGTAAGGCGAAATTTCCCCTCCCTGACACCCTGCATAGACACGAAAGTGTTGTGTCCATCCAAAGGCCGGGGGACCAAAGCCTAGAGAGGGCTGGCTGTCCTCTCTCTCTACCTTCTGCCTTTTCCCCCCATCTCCTCAGAAAAGCCTCCATCTAGGATTGTCTCTACAAACTCTACAAACAACATGAGTTCAACTGTCCCATTAACTGAAGGGGGAGGAGAGTTTTTAGAAAAAGAAAGCAGAGAACAGGTCAAATCTAGAAGGAACATATCTAAAAGAAATGGGGTCAGGCAACCACAATACAAGAGTTTCAGGAGGCATGTGGGGAGATTTCACCTCCTTTCTGCCCCCCGCCCCGTAATCATAACACAGCATGTGAAGGATTAAAAAGTAGATTCTGTACAATATGCTAGAAACCAAAATAATACTTTTCTTTAAAACTTATATGGAAAAATGTCTTACCAGTAGGAATGGGGAAAGAGTAGGCAAAAGAGAAGGAGAGAAGAATGCTGGGTTGTCATTGTACATTATAATCATACGGAGAGAATTTCATTTTCTTAGCCACTATTGGGAAAATTTCTTTATAACACGAAGACTTGCTTTATTCAAAAATGCTTTGATGAGCGCAGGTTCAAGATGATAGGAAAGCGGCTGGACAGAGGAATTATTTGGTGGTTAAGGACCTAGTGAAAGGTCTTAGGAAATAATAATGGAGGTTTTTTCCCCCATTAGAAATATTGTATATTAGGTGATATAAAACGTCATTTAACCCTGAAAATCTTGAGGGAAACCACAGAAGTCATGGTACGCCTGGGGCAGTTGGGATTTTCTGGGTAAATATTGAATGGCCAGGGACAGACATCAAGGTTGGTGTGAATCAAAACAGTCAGCTGACCCAGCATGAGACCACCCGTCACCCTCTGGGTTGCAAAATGATTGCCTGTTGGAATTAATTTAAATTTACATGGTGGTTGTCAGGGGCTGGGGTGTGGGGCGGAATAGGAGAGATGTAGTTTAAGGGT
Organism: Pseudorca crassidens; assembly: GCF_039906515.1. Classification (NCBI taxonomy): domain Eukaryota; kingdom Metazoa; phylum Chordata; class Mammalia; order Artiodactyla; family Delphinidae; genus Pseudorca; species Pseudorca crassidens. The sequence continues at coordinate 36,871,139 of NC_090311.1, read as the reverse complement.
ATAAGCTTCCAACTGGTAGATAAATAAGACCTGGAGGTTTAATGCACAGTATAGTGAATATTTTTTGTTTTAAAAACAGCGTGGTGTGCACTTGAGATCATCAGTATACATAGTGTGAATGCCTGAAAAAGTCATCGATTTAATTAATAAATAACTTAGGTGCGATGGGACATAAAGGCGTGTTCTGTTTTTTCTGAAATTTTACTGTACCTTAAATCTTCCAGACTCAACTACTGATAAATACAATGTTACACTGAGCATGAACTGGCTCCATGTAACACGGACTGGTCTAACTTCATGACCACTGAATAGAACCACCATTTCTTCTACAGCTTTAAGAGTCCAGGGCTTCAGCTTACACCCTGACACCACCACCAAGCACCCCGTGTACATAAACACCCTGCCCCCATAGGGAAGCAGGTGGCCTGCTGCCCTTCTCTCTGCTAGATCTTGTTAACATCTTGTGCTTCCACCCACATTCTCTCTCCTCTTCTGATGTCCATTACGAGAAAGGAGGAGTATCTCCAATTCTGTGGTAGGCCCCATCCTGGAGGCAATCTAAACACACGTGGGAGAATTTTTTCTGTTAAGTGAAGAACAGAGAGAGACAGGAAGCCGTGAAGTCTCTCTTGTTTCTCAAGAGGCCTCCGGTGGAAAATACAATTCATACCAGCCGCAAAGGTAAACTTATTCGATGGCACTGACTTGGACAAGTGTCCGTTGCAGGCGAAGATTTAGCTAACTTGGCCTGAGTAACTTATTATCGGATCTGGTGCCTGGGGAGAAAAACTGCGAGTGTTCTGAGTGGAGGGTAAGATGGGCAGGCATGCTGACCTTGAGAGAGGACCATCAGTGCCTGCAGAGTGCTAAAGAAGGTACCCCAGGTGTACGTGACCTTGTCCTTGCATGTCATGCCACCAAAACCCTAGCTGGAACAGGAGCCTGAAACGAAAAAAGGTAGAAAGGGTAGGGAAGAGATGTATGTCACATTACACTTAATATTTATTCGAGGACTTAAAGCTAAGAGACATGATTGGAAAACAATCAAAACAATTATGTATGTAGCTCTTGTTTCCTGAAATCTCACTACCCAGAAATAACAAATGGAGCCACATTAATTGGAATGCCTTGTAATTCCCTGGCTCTTAACCTATCTCTCAGTGCATTTCCCTCCCCTCAGATACTCACCAGATAAATAACAAGCCCCCAACAGGTGTCTCCTAAGTGTGGATGAACAAGTCTGTCAGACTTATCTGATAACATCTGCTTCTTGCATGGCTCCAGCACCCACAATGTCCTCTGCCCACAAAACTGCTTCAATACAGCTCGTCATTCTCTGTATTTGATTGTCACCTGGGGAGTACTGATATCCCTGCCAAAGACATTCTCAAGTGTGTTGATGCCCATGAAGGCATGAGGAGAATTTCTCTCATCCTGCTTGGGTTCTAAGTGATACTAATTATTCCTCAGCCTCAGAGTCCTCAGCAAAAGATTCATCAGCCTCTGCCCCCAGCCCCCTTTTCCACAGAAACTTTCATCTTTCTTTCCACTTCATGTCAGCTGACTTGTACAATGTGTGTCCAGGGCGACTGGAAGCATGGACGTGTGAGAATCCTGAAGATAAACACAGATAGGGTCCCTACCATGTGCAGGGTCAACCCTGGATGCCAGTGTGGAAAATGTGGGTTCCAACTAGAGACCATGTACTCCTGTTCCCTCCCTTCCTCCACCATTTCCCCCATCAGCTCTTTTGGGGAGAAGTAACTTGCTTTGACTAATTACAAAATTTCCTTATGATTTACAGCATAGTTGCCTCCCAAGAAGGTAATCTATACCTTCTTGGGAGGCCACAAAGAGGGAAACTGACTAAAATCTTCTCTGTAAAAATGGTACAGTGCCATTGGAAAAACAGTTTGCAGCTCCTCAAATGGTTAGACACAGAAAATTACCACAGGACCCAGCCATTTTATTCCTAGGTATATACCCAAGAGAAATGGAAACGCACATTCACATAAATCTGTACATGAATGTTTACAGTAGTATTCACAGTAGCCGAAAGGTGGATCCACCCACTGATGAACTGATATATTAAATAAAGTATCTCCGTACAGTGGAATATTATTCAGCAATAAAAATAAAGTCCTTACTGATACATGCTACACCATGGATGAAATTTGAAAATATTATGCTAAATGAAAGAAGCCAGTCACAAAAGGTCCCATATTGTATGATTCTATTTATACGAAATGTCCAAAGTAGGTGAATCTATAAGAGACAGAAAGTAGATTGGTGGTTGCCTAGGCCTGGGAGGGATGGAAGGACTGGAGGTGACAGCAAAGGGGGGTAGGGCTTCTTTTTGGGGTAATGAGAATATTCTAAAATTGACTGTGGTGACGGTTGCACAGCTCTGTGAAATGCTGAAACTATTGAACTGTATAGTTTAAATGGGTGAATTGTACGGTATGTGGATTATATTTCAATATGGCTATTTAAAAAAAGAATGAGTACTCTTGTTATAAATGTATATAAAGAAAGCAAGCTTTCCTTTCATCACCTTCTATTTTTAACCTCTAAGTTTGTTGGCACTGTGTTGTGCCCTTCTTATTACTAACATTTTAAGTACCATCATTACTTTTGCACCCAAGAGACATGCTGGAGAAATTCTATATTCTATTTTCTGAGTAGGGTGTGGGTATGAAAATCTGGTCCCACTTGTTTTATTTTTAAATACCCATTCTCAGGAACCATTCATCAGCAAATTGGCACAAAGGAAGAGTTTAAAAGCAGAAGAAAATGTGATTCACCGTGTAAGTCTAAATGTACATGTGTACAAATTTAAGCACACTATGAATTTCTTCACACACAGAATGTTATTCAACTACCATAGGCAGCTGTTGCAAATACCATGCTAATTCATGAGTGCTGCCTAAGCCAGGAATTAGAACAAGAAAAGCAGCAAGAAATGGGCAGCTGGTGCAACTGTACTGGAAAATAACTTCATAATGTAAGATCGATTGCATTCAGGCTGAGAGGAAGGCTTTGGCCAGTTCAGTAACTTTGCCTTTTCTCTGATCTAATCACTTCCGATCATTTCCGCACTTCAAAGCAGTGTCTATCCCTAAAATCAGCACCCTCACCACACAGACATTTTTATGACACAATTTCATTTCTCTTTGAGCAAAGAAGGCAAGAGATAGAGACACATTTTCCCTGGGCTGGATGTTTAAGGTTTCAGGTCTCGCTATGCCAGGATTAAGCACCAGCTTCTCAGTAACAGAGATGCCATGTGTTCCTTAAAAAATTTACATTTTATGTGTCTGTGGCATGTGGGACGTTTAAGGTTTCAAGTCTCGCTATGCCAGGATTAAGCACTGGATTCTCAGTAACAGAGATGCCATGTGTTCCTTCACAAATTTACATCTTGTGTGTCTGTGGTATGTGGGCCAAAAGCAGGGGCCCCTCTTACCTGGGTGACACTATAAAAGATATAAAGGGATGTCACTTTATCACTACCAGGATAACAAATAGTTAAGTCAGACAACCAACAGAATTATAGACTTTCCCAGTTGCAGGTTACTTTGGCTGGACATAACACAGTCTCTGAACTCGAAGTATCTTATGGTGCTCCCATTGTTGGGAAAAGACAAACAGGTGTCAGTTTTGTTACACAAGCATCTCTCTCTCTCACCTTCTGCAGCTTCAGAATGGAGGGAGCCTTTCTCCTACGCAACTGACGATTCTTGCATCTTCAAATCAGCCATGAGAACTATATTCCCTATATTTTCACGGATATTTACATCATAGAAAATTTTATTTAAAAAAATCTCTCAGGGTATTATCACTCCTTCAGAGCTTAAAGCATAAATATGTAAATTTATCAGCTAGGCAGCTTGCCAACAATATTATATGTGTTACTATTTCCCATTTTATAGCTGGAAGAACTGAACGATTGCCTTAGACCTCAGAGATTGAAAGTGCTCAGGGTTTACCCCAGGGCTTGGCTTCTTACATTTAGCATGGGGGAAAAAAAATCAGGCTCAGTGATTTGACTCATGGATAATCCCAGAGCTAGTAAATAACACACAGAATTAAATCCAGGTCTCAAGGTGCAAATTGTCTCCCACAAGTAAATTGACTTGACGAAGTTACTTTTTACAACATATTTCTGGAGCAGTCTTTCACAATATGTGCTCCCAGAAACCCCTACACCAGAATCTCCTACAGACTTCATTAAAAAAGCAATTTCCTGGGACCCACCCTAGAGTTAGGGTCAGATTCCTGGGAGTGCGATTTTTTTTTTTTTTTTTTTTTTGCTGTGCCCCGAGGCTTGTGGGATCTTAGTTCCCCCACCAGGGATGGAACCCACGCCCCCTGCAGTGGAAGCACAGAGTCTTAACCACTGGACCGCCAGGGAAGTCCCCAGTCATGATTTTTAAACGATTTACTTCTACTGAGTCATGACAGATTCTTAAGTTTCTTTTTCCTCCTCTTGATTTTAAATCAGTTTCACTTTCCAAATCCTCTTCGGTTTCATAAAGGCAGTCACTCAGAGATTGGGAGAAAATATCAGCTGATGCATTCTCCCTACCCCACATCCCTCTTTTATAGCCCCCTCAGTATTTACTTGAGGCAGACGTGAAAGATTTCTGAAGAGCAAATCAGCTTGGACCCCAGCTTTTCAGAACAGCAGAGAACAGATCACCATCATGAGGTCAGTGAGATACCTTGCAAGCACCCTCGATCTTGAAACCAAATTGTAAGCTGAGCTTCTTGGGTGCAGGCAAGTTCCAGAGTTGTCCTGTTGCTTGTGGACTAAACATGCCTTTACCAATATGGGTACTTTTTTTTTCTGTGACTTTTTCTGGTGTGTGCACTCCGACTCCCTAAGCTTCACGGGTGGAGCTGGGAGCCAGGAGCCGGATGTGAGGGAGGCTTGGCAGGAGTGGTTAGATCCAATCAGCTACAAAGTTTGCTGGTTCAAAGTCAGATCTAAGCAAATTACTCTTTTGAGGTTTTTTCTGTTGTTTTCTTGGAAAGAACTAAGAGGCTTTCTTCTTGTCATTTTAAAAGGAAGCATTTCTTTTCAGCAGATGTTATTAAAGATGAAATTGGTAGTAAAAAGGCAACTCATGTTGGTAATTTTGCCCTGAAAGTTTGATCACTTCAAGGTGAGAAGTGGAAAAAACAATCCTTACAGATGGACATTTTTCCCATTTCTTATAGGAAAACAAACTGGAAGCTGGGAGTTTATTTTTATTGCTGTAATGAGAACTTGTGAGCAGCAGAAAATAATTTCTCTTCAAAACATAATGACCTAATCTCTTTCCTAATACTGATCTAATTTCTAATGAAGGAAAGCAGAGCAACGGTTGCCTGGGGTTGGTGGAGGGTGAGACTGGGCTTGACGAGGAGGGTACACAGGGGATGATGCAAATAGTCTATAGAGAGATAGTGGTGGTGGTTACATGGGTATATATGTTTGTCAAAATTCATCAAACTACACTTTAAATGGGTTCATTTTATTAAATGTAAAGCATAATCTTAGTAAATTTGATTTTCAAAGATTCATATAGACCTGCTTGAGTTCTAACATCAGTTAGAGACTCAGGAAAAAAACAGCTGAGAGAAAAGGAAAACTTTCCCATCAAACACCTGGGAAGGGATCGAGGGGTTGACTGGCTGGGGAGGGAGCACCCTAGTGACCATTCAGGGAATGAGGACAGGGCGACCCAAGGGCTCCCAAATGCTCTGCAGGCTTGTATCTGGGGATGGGGTGGATATGAGGAATTCACTGCTAAATGCCTCAGGTCACTTCCCCTATGTGATGGGCTCCCAGGCATGAGTGATGTGAATCATGTCTGCATGAGTGAGTTGACCAGAAAAACCTAGCCCTGCCCAGTGCCTTGGTAGCCAGTCTGCCTAAGAAGTTTGGCAGTGATCTGTGCTTGGGTGTGTCCAGAGCCACGGACCTGAGGAATTCTGAGGGAGGCTCTCTGGACTATGCTGGACTGAGGCCCACATCAAGGTGCCCTGTTCCCAGAGGCTGTAGGGACAGGGGCAAGTTAGGCTGTTCCTTCTTGGCTGTGCTAAAAATTTCCAAACGGGGAAGCCACCTGGGGAAACACCTCATACCTGCTGGCTGGCTAATGAGTGCCCTCCTCTGCCCCATCCACTGAGGAAATCTGTTGGCCCCTTTGCACACTCAGAATTCACTTAAAATGATAACACTGATATGCCAGTTATCATGGCAGTAACAGTTTCCTTGTAGTTGGAAGAGCACTCTGTCCAGGGCTCTACACGCATTATCTATCATCATCCTCCCAGTAGCCCTAGGAAGGGAACGCTATTATTTTTTATTAGCTTCACTTTCTAGATGAGAAAAATGGGCCTCAGAGGGCAAATTATTTGGCCAAGAAGTCATATAGAGAGTGTGTCAGAGCAGGGTCGTTACTAAGGTGCCAAACTCCAGGGCTGGGCTTCTTCTGGGTACAAAGGCCAAACGGGTGAAATGTATTAATGCTTTTAATTATGCTCACATTAGAGAGGAGGGGCAGGGACTGGGAGGTCTGGACCCTCGGGTCCCTATTTGGAGAGGGAAGATCAGTCCTTAGAGTGCCCAGAGCCACACCTGAGATGAAGGTAAAAGTGCATCTCCCTACAGCACAGTTTCCTATCATTTGGATGGAAGAAAAAAGGAAATTTATTCCAGGCCATTTTAGAAGTGAGGAAATGAGGCTGTGATGTGATTCAAGAAATACCCCAGAGCTGGTCAAAGAGAAAACCGAAGTCCAGGCTTTCTGTGGTTATTTTCCTTTCTTCTAGATGTCTGACTCACTGTTTGATACTTACATGATCTCCTACAAGTAAATGGGAAACTGCTTTCCAAAATACCTCCAGGGACTTCCCTGGCAGTCCAGTGGTTAATACTCTTCACTTCCATTGCAGCGGGCATGAGTCCAATCCCCTGGTGGGGGAACTAAGATCCCGCATACTGTACTGCCAAAAAAAAACAAAACAAAACAGAAAACAAAATACCTCCAGGACTATGCTTCTCAAAACACAATACAGGGACTTCTGCAACAGAATTTCCAGGGTGCTTGTTAAAATGCAGAGTCCGGAGCCCAAGCCCGCCCCTAGGTTGCATCTGAATCTCTGGGAGGAGGGCCTATAATGTGCATGGCATCGACAATGCCTTCTTTCAAATTCTCAAGCACAGTTGCAGAATCTGTGTAGAATGGTACTCCCAGTGGAGAATTGAGCTCAGCTCTGCATGTTCAGTTGCAGTTTCTCCTCAGCAGGAATCTTGATAGCATTCCCTCAGTTTTGTTTTCCTTTTCTACTTTATAAAAGCACAGACCTAACAGCTAGCATCTTGAGTGGAAACCTCCTCTGCATTTGCTTGCATCCCACAGCAGAAAATAAAATCTGCCTGAACCCCAGCTTTTCAGAATTGCAGGGAAACAGCCATCATGAGGTAAATGTTCCCTGGTTCTCTGATAGGAAGTTGAGAATCTCTCCCAAATCTTGTTCTTGAGTGCAACTTCCTGAATTATGCTGAGTCAGTTTTTGCTAGTAGATTAAATATGCATTTCACTAATCATCTATCTGACCTATGTTACCAATTCATGCACTTTTATTTCTGTGGCTCTTCCCGATTTACAGAGTCAGGCGCTGAGGGAGGTGCTCCCAGCAGAGCTGGCAGCTGGCAGCTGGGAAGGGATGTTGAGAGAGCCTAGGAGGGCATGCTCAGATCCTTTCAGGCAAAATCTGGTCAATGAGAGCTGGGGCCTGGAGGAAAGTTGCTGCAGGTCCCGGTCCCCCTTTTGTTTCTTATATTTGAAAGGACAAAATCAGAGCTTTGTGTGTTTTGTTATGGTTGCTGTGGTTATTTTAAAAGCACGCTTACTTCTCAGCAAACGTGCTAAGGATTAGTTCAGCACTATGAAACTTCATAATGAAGTCGCTTTTGCCTTGAAATATGCTCTGACAGGACTGGGGGATATGTCTACGTGAACCGTCTTCTTACCGACCTGCTAGACTTCCCGTGTGAACTATAAACAGGGAGTAAGTGTCACAGAGTCTCTCAAACTGCGTGGCATATTCCCTGTACCACACCCGACCTGAGTGCTCTATTAGAACGCAAATTACTAGGCCCTGCATATTTGGCTCTCATGTTTCACTCAGAACCCTTCCTGGGAAGTGAGAAAACCAAAACATGTTTATGTGTTGGGAATATGGAAAAGATGAGTTAGGAATCTACACTTCTGTGAACCCTCTCTCCACATTTCTTCTGAGAGCATTAGTGGTGTACTACAATGCTGAGAGGGGGCAGAAGGAAAGAAGGGGTTTGCAGTGTTGAGGGTGATGCTGAAATCATTTTAACATTAGCAGAATTAATTTCTTTCCAGCTGCCTTTTAGACTTCATATTACCTGCCTGTTGGCACCATGAAGTAATTAGCATTTCCTCAGGGTTTTTACACCAACGTGCTTTTTGTCCTAATGACGTGACCATAGAATCCTGGGAGGCAACAGATAAAGAAGGCAAGGACACGGGGGACGGATAATATTTGAGTATTCAAAGTACTGGCTTCATTTCCATTAGATTGAATCCTCCTAAAAAATACAAATACAGTGATGAATCAAATGGAAATCTCATGGAACATAGCCTGGGTCAACTGAGATGTCACTTTACATGGGAGTTGCTAATTGAAGACACAAATATCTGATTTAGAAAACAGGGTTCAGATGTGATTGAGTTCCCAGATTTGCTGGTTAGTGAGCCAAGTCTATAACCTCAAAATAAATTCAAACTTTAAAATTTACATTTGTCCAGCTACTGGCAATCATGAGAGACCTATGTGCTCCAAACACTTGGCTGGACATTTATTCACACCTAAGCAAAGTTAAAATGTACTGTGGAAAGGCAAAGTAAGGGAAAAACCTGTTTAGGATGTGCAAGCTAAAAATGACACAAATACCTTCATGCATCTTTTAAGTGTTTGCTTTGTGGTATGTGATATAATCTTCTCCTTTCTCTCCCTAAAATATTTTCTCCAAAAACATTCAATAAAGTTAACAACTCAATAAGCTAATAAAGTCTCTGCATGTATTTTACTGGTGAGATTTTTAAAAGATTGTATGCTTTTTGTATATTCTTTGTTTGGGTGGAAGTAGAAAAACACAGAGGCAACTTACATAGCAGTAGAAGACCTGAGGCAAGGAAGCCATGGGAATATAAACCCTACCAAGAATTTTTTTAAATATTGGGAGTGGGGGTGGATTTACTTCTACAGGCCATGGAATTAAAAGGTTGACTTATGCTACCTGATCCCTGAGAGCTGGAATTGACCAATGGCAGAGGGTAAGGGAGTTTTGAGTGGGGTCATTCAGATGATACCTGGGGAACACACAAGTAACACCCATTTCAACTTTGATACTAAACTAAGAGCAGATTTATTAGATTTAACCAGAAGAAAACTACTAGAGCAGGAATATCGTCTTTTCCTTGTAAACAAGGTCTGACTAAAGTTACAACAATATGCATGCTGAAATGTTTTATCAATTAATTGCACTGATGACCTTCTTACACAACAAAAAAATAAGATAAATTCATGGGTGGATAGAGAAATTGATGGCTGAATAGATATGTAATAAAGCAAATATGGTAAAATGTTAACTGTAGAATCTAGGTGGTGAGTGTATTAGTGTTTGTTGGAAAATTCTCTGAACTCTATGTTTAACAATGTTCATAATAAAATGTTAGGATAAAAAAGTAAAAAAAAAGAAGTATTCTAGAAGTAAATCAAAATGAGGCAAATGAACCAAAATATATGTGAGATAAAGGATAAAACCACACAGAGAAGTATTCCAAGTGGTTTTTTTAATACATTGTAATTCGACTCTACATCTTTAGAAGGTTATATCTTACGATGAAAGAACAGCAAAAAACAAAAACAAAAACAAAACCGCTAAACTCTACTCAGCAATCATTTTGAAGGTGTTCTGAGTTTGTTATTCTGAGACTGTTGTCAGTGTATTGTGGAATAGATCATATGTACGCTGGTATCACATAGAAAAGAGATATTCAATTTGGGAGGAAAAAATACACAGATGTAGGATCAATTAGGTTAAGTAAAAATCCTGTAAATTTGAATTTGTAAGATGAAATCATAATATATTTTATCTTTAAAATATACACACAGTACCAATGTCATTTTCCTGGTTTTGATATTGTACTACAGTTACACAAGATGTTGCTACTGGGGGGGTCAGGGGTTGGCTGCACAAGACTCTTCCTGCAACTTCCTGTGAGTCTGTAATTATTTCAAAATAAGCCTGAAATGTAAAGGAGGAAATGATAAAAACTCAGTACTTGACTGTGTTGCAATAAGCCAAACTGTGGGTTAAGGTGGGCTGAGTGGACCCTTGAAAACCCATGAGAAAATGTGAAAATCATCAGACCATTCACTACAAAGGACTTCTGTTGTCTCTGAGTTCTTCTCCATGGATGTGATCAGAAGTATTTAGAAATAATCTCAAAAGGAACACACATTTTTTTGTTGTTGGTTTATAACATTATATAAGTTTTATATGTACAATATTATATTTCAACTTCTGTACATACTACAGTGTACTCACCACCAAATGTTTAGTTTCCATCTGTCACCACAGAGTTCCCCCCTTACCCATTTTGCCCTCCCCCGATCCCCCTTCCCCTCTGGTAGTGGCCAAAGCACTCAGAATCCCATTCTTTTTCCATCCATCCTGTGGTTCAGGAAGAGACTGAGGAGCTCATTGCCCACCGTGCAGGTGGGGAAACAAGGCGCAGAGTAATGAAGAGGCTGAACCCGGGACTCACAGAAAGGGAAGTAGGTCCAGGGACTGAGTCCCAGATCACTCAGTCAGAGAATTTCTGTCAAACAACAGACACCAGGGATCATCAAGGTCCTGGTTCTAGCCCAGCTGCACATCAAAATCACCTGAGCATTCCGTTTTAATACTGAGACGCGGGGCCCATTCCCAGGGGTGTATTCAATTGGTCTGGGACAGGGCCTGATTGGCATTATTCTTGGAGCCTCCCTAGATGATTCTAGTGTGCAGTGAGGGTAGAGATTCGATAATCTATTCCAAATCACTTATGTATCAGTTGAGGAAATTGAGGCTTATAGAGGTGAAGTGGCTTATCATAGTTGGCCAATCACTCAGGGAGCTAGCTGGTCCTAGACTCCTGGGGATGGACTTACAGCATAGTGCTGAAATTTCATTTTCTATAAGCATCATTTTCTCCAGTTCTTGTTTTGTTTTCCTAACTGTAAGCACATGTTCGGGGACACACACACACACACACACACACACACACACACACACACACTCTTGACTGTTTCCTCTCTACTGCTCTGTCTTGTATTGCTCACAGCTCTGTTTAATCCACAGAGACAGTAGGCAAGATTCTGAATACCTAATCAGCCCAAGCCAGAGCCCCATAGAACCAGAACTGCTGGCAAGTTCATGGCAATGACAAGATAAACACTTCGTCTGCTTCTCTACATTCTATCTAGTACATTGGAAAATTACAAACCCAACTACTTTTCTCCACAAAGATTCCAAAGACACCTTGCTCCCCAAAAAGAGAGCTTTTCTAATTCATTTATTTCAGTGTTTGCTTATAGCCTGAACATTTATCAGAATACACGGATAAACCTGTATTATTTATTCAGAAATTTTTATTTGTGTAGAACTTTCTAACCAGTTCAGGATGTCTCAGTGGAAGCTTATAGCATTGGTGAGGGCTGGCATGGGAGATGAGCTGGGCAGGAGGGGCTGAGCAGAAACTTTTTGGATCTGACAGGGTGTTTGATGAAGTGTTTCTAAGAGGAAAACGTTCTTGCAGCTGCCCCTTTTCTGTTTCTTATTTTAAAAGAAAAAGTATAGGAAGCTTTTTTTTTAAAGAAAGCACTATTTAAACTTGATGACTGAAAATACTGCTGCAGCTGCTGCTGCTACTACTGCTACCACCAACAGTCACCTTTTTTAAAAATTTTTGAATTTTATTTTTTTTATCTTTTATACAGAAGGTTCTTATTAGTTATCCATTTTATACATATTAGTATATATGTGTCAATCCCAATCTCCCAATAGTCACCTTTTATTTGCATGCTTCTATGTGCCAGGTAGTTGCTAAGTATTTAAATTCAAGTTCCATGAACTACAGTTGAGTTGGAATTTGACTGAGGTGTCATTCTGCAGCATCAGAGAGCTCTCTATTCCAGAGCATCTTACTTTTACCTTCTGCTCAAGTGATCAAAGATCAGGAGGCTTTCTTGGTATCTGGCATATTTCCTTCGTTTCTGAACTAGGTGGATTGTCTATTTCTGTCAATCTGAAACCAAAAGTAATGACCAGAATCCTGGCCACTTCATTAGGAGTAGGTTTTTATATTTCATAGCCTTCTATATACAGGAGAGTAACTAAAAATGAGGCTACCTCCCTCAACTCTCCCTTTTCTACGCAGTCATCGAGAACCTAGCCACCAACCTTCATGATAGGTAACAATGGGCTGACGCTCTCCTTTAGGGTAGGAGGCAGATCTGGTTCCAAACCCTTGCCAGTCCCTGGGTTTTTGCAGCACTAGGAACAACCCTCAATATGGTCCCAGGTCCACAGTCGTTGGTAATCTGGGTTCATACAACTCGGTACACACCCTGAAATCCGATAAGATACTCCTTGCCCCTTGACTCTTCACGGTGAAGCTATGGACAGAAGGCGTCATCAAAACCTTCCATCGCTTATCTCAAATTCTGTTTCACTCCTCTCAACCACTTGATATTCTTCTCTGTGAATAAACTTCCTCTGTTTTTATTATTGTCAGGTGCCATGGAAAAACATAGCTAACAATGGTAGCCAAATATATATATGTCAAGCTCAACAGATTCAGCTTCTCAGGGAAGCAAGTCTAATTGTCTCCTCTCAATAAGGGGCCTTCCAGTGATTAAATTAACTGTGATTGGGGAGAAATTTGCTTTGCAAAATCTGCTGGAATCACCACTTTACTACACGTATCAGGAGAGTAGGGCAATTTCCAATACAAAGTAGGGAAAACAAGAGCTCAGAGAACACCAGTAATAGGAGCGTAATCTGTACCCAGGACCATAGTCTCAGCACTTATTCTTCCCAACCTCTTAACACAAGCACCACGACTACAGAAGACTGTATGGGTCAGGATGGGGTAGAACTGGATGCCACGGGCACCAAGAGGAGACTCTCTTGCACAGGTATGGTAATCATGTCTGGTTAACGAGAACACTTTAGATGACTACAAGAGAGAGCATTAAGAATAAGGAAATGTTTTCGTTAAGGCCCAACATGTTTTGTTTGATGTCTCAAGATGCTAGCACTTACACTTTCTTTGTTCCTATGAATAAAGAAGAAGTTATAGAACTCTTTTTATCCTTGACCATTCTCCAGAAAGAAGGGTATGCAAAGGCACAAAATAATTAGTAAGATACAACCTCTCAGAGAATTGGAACAAATTTGAGTTAAGGCTCTAGTTTAGTGATTTGCAGAATTTTATACCATAAAAAGAAGAATTTCTGTTTCCAGATGAGCAAACAAGGCACAGACTGGGGGCATGACCTTGGCAAGTTCACAGAGCCAATTTTCACAGGTCTCCCTGGCTGTGGGTTCAGTGGACTCTACATTACTGGCATCTCTTGGTTCCTGGGTTTCTATAAGGCCTTATGGAGTCTGAGAGAGGAATTAGCACATCAATAAAACTGCTTTCCACCAGCCTTTTCTCAATCCGTTTTCAATACAGAACAAAGGAAGCAATAACTGTTTAAGTTTCGTTTTCTACCACTCTGCCTACTTTAATTTCACTTTCTACTTTCTGTGTAAAGTTTCTGGAAAAAATGTTAATCATACTGTCTCAACAAACTTAGTTTCAGTGATGACATTCCCTTATTCTTCTATCTGATCATCTGCTTTCGACTGAATGTGTGTGTGTGTGTGTGTGTGCGCGCGCACGTGCACACGTGTGTGCTCACACACATGCACATTCATACACACACATAAACTGTTTTATTAGTTCAGACATCTTTATTATTCTTAGCAACTCCCTGAGGAAGATGTTAAAACCCAAAGAAGGGGAGGGAAATGGGAAGGGAGGAAAGGAGAAAATGATCCCAATCTCTGAAGTAATTTTTCACCAACCTCACTTCTGTCTGACCTAGGGAGGGAATGGACAGTTTGTCTGGATAGAAATATTGCTCTCTGGCTCCACAACAGGGAAAAAAGTAGGACCCACACAGCTGTGTGAGCCATAGTCATGGCTCAGATGTCTTGAGGGAAATATTGTGTGGGAAGAGTAGGAGAAGCTCACTGCTTAGAGAATAAGACCTTTCTCTGTTGGCTTCTGGTCTCACTATCTGCACTGCCGGGTTCCTATGTTGGGCCTTCTCAACCTGACTGGATTTAAGATTAGCAGATTACGTGTCCTCTGGGGAAGCCATGTGGTCTGCAGATGTTTGACAGCCTCCTGGCTTGGCTAGAGTTCTGTGCTTGGGAACTCCCTCATCTTCCTTAGGTAAAGGGCCTAATGTGAACATTTCTATATTACCCAAACTGAATCTTCATTCAAATAACTCTTGATATCAGCAGATCAAAAAAACATTAATTTGTATCAACCTGCAAATTCCCCCTCAGTGCTCCAGTGGGCAAAATTTTGAAGGGGCAACAGCTTCAGAAAATGCATATAATTATGGGCCTATTATCAACCCTTCTCCCCTCCTTTGGTCCACAGACAGACAAGAGTGGACTATCACTGATAATTAAGAAAATAGTAATAATAATGATAAAGTAGATATCACTTCCTGAATGCTTATCAAGGGCCAACCTGGCTTCCAAAGTATTACGTAAATTACTACATTTACAAAAGAAACCTATGAGGCAGGTACTCCTATTATACTTATTTTGCAATACGAATTTTAAATTAAGAAATGTTGAGGCTACACAGATAATAAGTGATAGAGCTGAGACATGAACCAGAGTCTCTATTCAATGATACCTTATTTAACCTTTAAACAAATGTTTCTTAAAGGGTACCAGTGGAGGTTCATGAGCTCATTTCAGATGGCATGGTAATTAGCTTTTATGTTTTAATGCTTTTGTGTTTATTTCAACATGTACTAGAAATATATATATATATACACACACACAGACATATATAATTTGTAGAATTTCTATTCGTTAGTAATATGATTTTTTGTGTGATAAAATACACGTAAGACAAAATTTACCATTTTAACTATTTTTAAGTATACAATTTTGTGGTATTTAATACAACCACAGTGTTGTGCAACCATCACCACTATCTACTTCAAGAACATTTTTGTCACTCTGAGCAGCCATTCCCCACTCATCCTTCACCCTAGGCCTGGCAACCATTAATCTGCTTTTTGTCTCTATGGATTTGCCTATCATTGATATTTCATATAAATGGAAGCATACAACACATGGCCTTTTGTGACTGGCTTATTTCACTTTTCATAATGTCTTCGAGGTTCATCCATTTTGAAGCATGTGTCAGAACGTCCTTCCATTTTAAGGCTGAATAATATATCATTGTATGTATAGATCACATTTTGTTTATCCATTCTTCCACTGATGGACACTTGGGTTGCTTCCACCTTTTGACTATTGTGAATAATGCTATGAATATCTACTCAAGTCTGTGCTTTCATTTATTTTAGGTATATACCCAAAAGTGGAATTGCTGAATAATATGGTAATTCTATGTTTAATTTTTTGAGGAATCACCACCATTTTCCTCAGCAGCTGCCCCATTTGACATTCTCACTAGAAGTGCACAAGGGTTCTAATTTCTCCACATCCTCAGCGACACTTGTTATTTTCTGTGTTTTTGATAACAGCTATCACAATTGGTGTGAAGAGATATCTTATGGTTTTGATTTGCATTTCACTAACATTGGTGATGTTGAACATCTTTTCATCTGCTTACCGGCCATTTGTATATTTTTGGGGGGGAAATATCTATTCAAGTCCTTTACCCATTTTTTAATCAGTTGTTTTTTTCTTGCTGTTGAGTTGTAGGAATTGCTTATATAGTCTAGATATTAATCCCTTATCGGGTACATGATTTGCAAATATTTTCTCCCATTCTGTGGGTTGTCTCTTCATTCTATTGATAGTGCCCTTTGAGGCACAAAAGTTTTTAATTTTGATGAAGTTCAACTTATTCATTCTTACTTTTGTTACTTGTGCTTTTGGTGTCATATCCAAGAAATTGTTGCCAAATCCAATGTCATGGAGTTTCTTCCCTGTTTCTTTCAAGATTTTTATAGTTTTAGGTCTTACATTTAGATCTTTGATGCATTTTGATTTCATTTTTTGTATACGGTATAAGGTAGGGGTCCAACTTCATTCTCTTGTATATGGATATTCCTCTTTTCTGCATATATCCCAGACTGAGTGCTGGAGAAGCCAGCAACCTAGAAATGCCAGCAGGCGTAGACAGAAAAGTCCCATGAAAAGCCTGCTATCTCTAGCCAAAGGACCAAGGAGGGGACAGCCTAGCAAGACAAAAAATTTATGAACAACCATTCTACTCCAGCCAAATACACAGGAAAAAATCAAATGAAAACTAAAGCCCCATTCCGAACTTTGCCAGCAAAGGCTGAGTGGGTAGCCTAGACTTCTACCCTCACCAGGCTATAGCTAGGCATCCCAACTCTCACCCTCCCCCTACTCCCATGGATGATGCCAGAGAAGGGCAAGTGGAATGCAAAGACTTCCATCCCCACCAGGGTGGTAACAAGAGTCCCTCTCTCTGCAGTGAGGGAGTGAAGACCACAAAGGAGGTGTGGACATCAGCCCCCACCTAGTGGTAATGAGGTATCCTCCCACTCCCCACTGAGGTGGTATCAGAGAGGCCTAGTGGAGTTCAGGACTTTCACCACCATCCAGAGGTAATAAGGTCACTCTTCCCCACTCACCTCCCTTCCCAGCATCAGTAAAGGCCACATGGAGAAGAGTAACAAGGCACACCTACCCCTTCAAGCCAGGGTGGTATCAGCAGAGGCCTGGGGGATCCTGAACTCCCACCCCCATCCAGCAGTAATGAGGAGCCCAGGCTCCCCATAAAGTGTTAATGAAAGACAAGTGAGTAAACAGGATTCCACCTTGATCTGGCAGTGTGGAATGAGGTGTCCTTCCCCTTTCCCTAGAACAACAGTATTAGAGGAGGCCTGCTAAAACAGATTTATATGTAACTCAGAGTCCTATAATATATAATAATACCCAAATGCCCAGGTTTTCATTAAAAATTGCTTATCATGCCAAGAACCAGGAAAATCTCAACTTGAATGAGAAAGAATAATCATCAGACAACAACACTGAGATGACACAGATATTAGCATTGTCTAACCAGGATTTTAAAGCTGCCATCGTAAAAATGGTTCAATGGGCAATTGCAAACACACTTGAAACAAATGAAAATATAAAAAGTCTCAGCAAAGAAAAGGAGATATAAAGAAGAACCAAATGGGAATTTTAGAATTGAAAAGTACAATAACCAAAATGAAAACCCAGTGGGTGGGCTCAAAAACAGGATGGAGAGGACAGAGGAAAGAATTCATGAACTTGAAGACAGAATGATAGAAATTATCCAATGTGATTCTAATTTCAAGTAGCTGACCAAAGTCCAAAGATGATAAACCCAAAGAAATCCAAGACACGTCACAGTTAAAATTCTGAAGACTAAAGACAAAAAGAAAACCCATGAAAGCAGTAGAGAGAAATGACACCTCAGCTATAAGGAAGGGAAAAACATACACACAAGTCTAATGGCAAGTTATTTCTCGTTAGAAACCATGGAGTTGAGAAGAAAGGGGCATAACATTTTTCAAGTGCTGAAAGAAAAGAATTTTCAACCTAGAATCCTATATCCAGCAAAAATATCCTTCTGGAATAAATAGGAAATTAAGACATTCTCAAATGAAGGAAAGCTAAGAGAATTTGGCACCAACAGACCTACCCTTAAGGAATAGCTAAAGAAATTTTTCCAGTGAGCAAAAAAGGAAATAAAAGGTATACAGATCAGAAAGAAAAAATAAAACTGTCCCTATTTATAGATGCCATGATGGTCTACATAGAAAATCCCAAGGTATCTATAAAACAATTCCTAGAACTAAAAAGTGGGTTCATTGAGGTTACAGAATACAAGATTTACATACAAAAGTCAATTGTATTTCTATATACTAGCAAGGAACATGTAAAAATTAAGTTAAAAACACAATATAATTTTAAATTGCACAAAAAGAAACACATAAGTGTACTTAAGTGTAAATCTAACATAACATGCATAGGACTTCAATGCCTATAAACTATTAAAATGCTAATGAAAGAAATTAAAGAATATCTAAATAAACAGATACAGAATGTTCATGGATTAGAAGACTCAGCATAGCAACAATGTCAATTCTCCCCCAACTGATATAAAATTCCTATCAAAACTCCAGCAAGATTTTTTATAGATATAGAAAATATTAATCTAAAATTTATATGGAAAAGCAAAGGAACTAGAATAACAATTTTGGAAAAGAAAAATAGAAAGGAATCACCCTACCCAGTTTTAAGATTGATTACACACAGTAAACAAGATTGTATGGTATTGGTGGAAGGATAAACACACAGATCAGTGGAACAGAATAAGGAACCCAGAAATAATCCCACACGAGCACAGCCAACTGATTTTTGACAAAGGTGCAAAAGTAATTCAATAGAGGATGAACAGTCTTCAACAAATGCCGCTGGAGCAACTGGATATCCATAGGCTGAAAAATGAGACACTGACCTAATCTTCATACATTATGCAAAAATTAACTCAAAATGGATCACAGATTTAAATGTAAAATTATAAAACTTGTAGAAGAAAATACAGGAGAAAATCTTCAGGACTTAGGGCCTGGTGAAGAGTTCCTGGACATGATACCAAACACATGACCCATAAGAGAAAAAAAATCAATAGATTATACTTCATCAAAAGTAAAAACTTTTGCTCTTCAAAAGACCTTATTAAAGGATAATAAGACAAGCCACACACTGAGAGAAAATATTTGAAAACATCACAAAGCACTCATATCTAGAATCTATAAAGAGTTATTGAAACCCAACAATAAAAAAAACCTAATTAGAAAATAGGCAAAGGATATGAAGAGATATTTCATGAAAGAGGATATGTAGATGGCAAATAAGCACATAAAAATATGTTCAACACCACTAGCCATTAGGGAAATGCAAATTAAGACCACAAGGAGATACCACTACATGTCTATTAAAAGGGCTAACATTAAAAAAAAAAGTGAAAATACCAAATTCTGGTAAGAATGCAAAGAACTAGATCATTCATACATTACTAGTAGGAATGAAAAATGATACTATTCATCTGGAAAACAGTGTGGCAGCTTCTTAAAAACATAAGCATACACTTACCACATGACCTAGCAATTGCACTCCTCAACATTTATCCCAGAGAAATGAAAACGTATGTCCATGTAAAGGCCTGTATACAACTCTTCATAGCACTTTTATTTGTAATAAGCCAAAACCAGAAACAATTGAAATGTCCTACAACAGATGAATAGTTAACTGTGATACTCCCATACCATGGCAAATGACCCCCCAGTAGAAAGGAATGAACTGTTGATAAAACTCAACAACTTGGATGTATGTCAAGGGCATTATGATGAGTGAAAAGGGCAATCTCCAAAGATTACATAATATATGACTCCATGTATATGACACTCATGAAATGACAAAATTATAGAGATGAAAAACATGTTAGTAGTTACCAGAGGCTAGAAATGTTTGGAAATGGAGGGAGGCAACAGTTTTGACTCTAAAGAAACAGCATGAGAGAGATGTTTGTGATGATGGAGTAGTTCTCTAACTTGATCAAATGATGGTTCCATGGATTTACACATGTGATAGAATGACAGAACTGTATGCATATTGTACCACTGCCAATTTCCTAGTTTTGACATAGTTAGATAAGATATAATCTTTGGGAGAAACTGGGTGAAGGATACACTGGACCTATGTACAATCTTTGCAAATTTCTGTGAATCCATTATTATTTCCAAATAAATGGGCCAAATATTATTGCTTTTAGGTGGTCTTAATTTGTTGCATAATCTGTAGACTAAGTTCCTAAGGTCAATAATGTTTCCTAAGGCTCTGCATTTCTTACTGGTCTCTATCCTAATTACAAAAATAGGAAACATTTTTTTTTTTTTTTAATGGCCTGAGTCCTGATTTTGCCACTCATGCAGCTGTGTGATCTCAGGAACCTGTGCTTTGACTTTATTTTTTATACAGCAGGTTCTTATTAGTTACCTATTTTTATACATATTAGTATATGCATGTCAATCCCAATCTCCCAATTCATCCCACCCTGCCACCCCCCCACCCCCACTTTCCCCCCTTGGTGTCCATACGTTTGCTCTCTAGATCTGTGTCTCTATTTCTGCCTTGCAAACCGGTTCAGCTGTACCATTTTACTAGATTCCACATATATGCGTTAATATACAATATTTGTTTTTCTCCTTCTGACTTACTTCACTCTGTATGACAATCTCTAGGTCCATTCACGTCTCTACAAATGACCCAATTTCGTTCCTTTCTATGGCTGAGTAATATGTACCACATCTTCTTTATCCATTCATCTGTCGATGGGCATTTAGGTTGCTTCCATGACTTGGTTATTGTAAATAGTGCTGCAGTGAACATGGGGGTGCATGAGACTTTTTGAATTATGGTTTCCTCTGGGTATATATGCCCAGTAGTGGGATTGCTGGGTCATACGGTAATTCTATTTTTATTTTTTTAAGGAACATCCATACTGTTCTCCATAGTGGCTGTATCAATTTACATTCCCACCAACAGTGCAAGAGGGTTCCATTTTCTCCACACCCTCTCCAGCATTTGTTGTTTGTAGATTTTCTGATGATGCCCATTCTAACTGGTGTGAGGTGATACCTCATTGTAGTTTTAATTTGCATTTCTCTGATAATTAGTGATGTTGAGCAACTTTTCATGTGCCTCTTGGCCATCTGTATGTCTTCTGTGGAGAAATGTCTATTTAGGTCTTCTGCCCATTTTTTGATTGGGTTGTTTGCTTTTTTTTTTTCGGTACGCAGGCCTCTCACTGTTGTGGCCTCTCCCATTGCGGAGCACAGGCTATGGACACACAGGTTCAGCGGCCATGGCTCACAGGCCTAGCCGCTCCGCGGCATGTGGGATCTTCCTGGACCGGGTCACGAACCCGTGTCCCCTGCATTGGCAGGCGGACTCTCAACCACTGTGCCACCAGGGAAGCCTGGTTTGCTTTTTGATATTGAGCTGTATGAGCTGTTTATATATTTTGGAGATTAATCCTTTGTCCGTTGATTCATTTGCAAATATTTTCTCCCATTCTGAGGGTTGTCTTTTTGTCTTGTTTGTAGTTTCCTCTGCTGTGCAAAAGCTTTTAAGTTTCATTAGGTCCCATTTGTTTATTTTTGTTTTTCTTTCCATTACTCTAGGAGGTGGATCAAAAAAGATCTTGCTGTGATTTATGTCAAAGAGTGTTCTTCCTATATTTTCCTCTAAGAGTTTTATAGTGTCCAGTCTTACATTTAGGTTTTTAATCCATTTTGAGTTTATTTTTGTGTATAGTGTTAGGGAACATTCTAATTTCATTCTTTTACATGTAGCTGTCCAGTTTTCCCAGCACCACTTACTGAAGAGACTGTCTTCTCTCCATTGTATATCTTTGTCCCCTTTGTCATAGATTAGTTGACCATAGGTGTGTGGGTTTATCTCTGGGCTTTCTATTCTGTTCCATTGATCTATATTTCTGTTTTTGTGCCAGTACCATATTGTCTTGATTACTGTAGCTTTGTAGTATAGTCTGAAGTCAGGGAGTCTGATTCCTCCAGCTCCGTTTTTTTCCCTCAAGATTGCTTTGCCTATTTGGGGTCTTTTGTGTCTCCATACAAATTTTAAGATTTTTTTTCTAGTTCTGAAAAAAATGCCATTGGTAGTTTGATAGGGATTGCATTGAATCTGTAGATTGCTTTGGGTAGTACAGTCATTTTCACAATATTGATTCTTCCAATCCAAGAACATGGTATATATCTCCATCTGTTTGTGTCATCTCTGATTTCTTTCATCAGTGTCTTATAGTTTTCTGAGTACAAGTCTTTCACCTACTTAGGTAGGTTTATTCCTAGGTATTTTATTCTTTTTGTTGTAATGGTGAATGGGATTGTTACCTTAATTTCTCTTTCTGATCTTTTGTTGTTAGTGTACAGGAATGCAAGAAATTTCTGTGCATTAATTTTTTATCCTGCAACTTTACCAAATTCATTGATTAGCTCTAGTAGTCTTCTGGTGGCATCTTTAGGATTCTCTATATATAGTATCATGTCATCTGCAAACAGTGACAGTTTTACTTCTTCTTTTCCAATTTGTATTCCTTTTATTTCTTTCTTCTTTTCTGATTGCCATGGCTAGGACTTCCAAAACTGTGTTGAATAATAGTGGTGAGCGTGGACATCCTTGTCTTTTTCCTGATCTTTGAGGAAATGCTTTCAGTTTTTCACCATTGAGAATGATGTTTGCTGTGGGTTTGTCATATATGGCCTTTATTATGTTGAGGTAGGTTCCCTCTATGCCCACTTTCTGGAGAGTTTTTATCCTAAATGGGTGTTGAATTTTGTCAAAAGATTTTTATGCATCTATTGAGATGATGATATGGTTTTTCTTCTTCAGTTTGTTAATATGGTGTATCACATTGATTGATTTGCGTATATTGAAGAATCCTTGCATCCCTGGGATAAATCCCACTTGATCACGGTGTATGATCCTTTTAATGTGCTGTTGGATTCTGTTTGCTAGTATCTTGTTGAGGATTTTTACATCTACATTCATCAGTGATATTGGTGTGTAATTTTCTTTTTTTGTAGTATCTTTGTGCAGTTTTTCTAATCAGGGTGATGGGGGCCTCATAGAATGAGTTTGGGAGTGTTCCTTCCTCTGCAATTTTTTGGAAGAGTTTGAGAAGGATGGGTGTTAGCTCTTCTCTAAATGTTTGATAGAATTCACCTGTGAAGCCATCTGGTCCTGGACTTTTGTTTGTTGGAAGATTTTAAATCACAGTTTCATTTTCATTACTTGTGATTGGTCTGTTCATATTTTCTATTTCTTCCTGGTTCAGTCTTGGAAAGTTATACCCATCTAAGAATATGTCCATTTCTTCCAGGTTGTCCATTTTATTGGCATAGAGTTGCTTGTAGTAGTTTCTTAGGATGCTTTGTATTTCTGCAGTGTCTGTTGTAACTTCTCCTTTTTCATTTCAATTTTATTGATTTGAGTCCTCTCCCTCTTTTACTTGATGAGTCTGACTAATGGTTTATCAATTTTGTTTATCTTCTCAAAGAACCAGCGTTTAGTTTTATTGATCTTTGCTATTGTTCCCTTTGTTTCTATTTCATTTATTTCTGCTCTGATCTTTATGATTTCTTTCCTTCTACTAAATTTGTCCATAGGTCCGTAGGTCTACTAACTTTGGGTTTTGTTTGTTCTTTCTCTAGTTCGTTTAGGTGTAAAGTTAGATTCTTTATTTGAGATATTTGTTGTTTCTTGAGTTAGGATTGTATTGCTGTAAGCTTCCCTCTTAGGACTAGTTTCACTGCATCCCATAGGTTTTGGATTGTCGTGTTCTCGTTGTCACTTGTCTCTAGGTATTTTTTGATTTCCTCTTTGATTTCTTCAGTGATCTTTTGGTTATTTAGTAACCTATTGTTTAGCCTCCATGTGTTTGTGTTTTTTACGGTTTTTTTTCACTGTAATTGATTTCTAATCTCATAGCGTTGTGGTCGGAAAAATTGCTTGATATGATTTCAATTTCCTTAAATTTACTAAGGCTTGATTTGTGACCCAAGTTGTGATCTATCCTGAAGAATGTTCCGTGTGCACTTGAGAAGAAAGTGTAATCTGCTGTTTTGGGATGGAATGTCCTATAAATATCAATTAAATCTATCTGGTTTACTGTGTCATTTAAAGCTTCTGTTTCCTTATTAATTTTCTGTCTGGATGGTCTGTCCATTGGTGTAAGTGAGGTATTAAAGTCCCTCACTATTATTGTGTTTCTGTTGATTTCCTCTTTTATAGCTGTTAGAAGTTGCCTTATGTATTGAGGTGCTCCTATGTCGGGTGTGTATATATTTATAATTGTTGTATCTTCTTCTTGGATTGATCCCTTGGTCATTATATAGTGTCCTTCCTTGTCTCTTGTAACATTCTTTATTTTAAAGTCTATTTTATCTGATATGAGTATTGCTACTCCAGCTTTCTCTTGATTTCCATTTGCATGGAATATCTTTTTCCATCCCCTCAGTTTCAGTCTGTATGTGTCCCTAGGCTTGAAGTGGGTCTCTTGTAGACAGCATGTATATGGGTCTTGTTTTAGTATCCATTCACCGAGCCTGTGTCTTTTGATTGGAGCCTTTAATCCATTCATGTTTAAGGTAATTATCAATATGTATGTTCCTATTACCATTTTCTTAATTGTTATGGGCTTGTTTTTGTAGGTCCTTTCCTTCTCTTGTGTTTCCCACTTAGAGAAGTTCCTTTAGCATTTGTTGTAGAGCTGGTTTGGTGGTGCTGAATTCTCTTAGCTTTTGCTTGTCTGTAAAGCTTTTGATTTCTCCATGAAATCTGAATGAGATCCTTGCTGGGTAGAGTAATCTTGGTTGTAGGTTCTTCCCTTTCATTACTTTAAATATACTGTGCCACTCCCTTCTGGCCTGTAGAGTTTCTGCTGAGAAATCAGCTGTTAACCTTATGGGAGTTCCCTTGTATGTTATTTGTTGTTTTTCCCTTGTTGCTTTCAATAATTTTTCTTTGTCTTTAATTTTTGTCAATTTGATTACTATGTGTCTCAGAGTGTTTCTCCTTGGGTTTATCCTGCCTGGGACTCTCTGTGCTTCCTGGACTTGGGTGGCTGTTTCCTTTCCCATGTTAGGGAAGTTTCTGACTATAATCTCTTCAAATATTTTCTTGGGTCGTTTCTCTCTGTCTTCTCCTTCTGCAACCCCTATAATGTGAATGTTGGTGCATTTAATGTTGTCCCAGACGTCTCTTAGGCTGTCTTCATTTCTTTTCATTCTTTTTTCTTTATTCTGTTCCATGGCAGTGAATTCCACCAACCTGTCTTCTAGGTCACTTATCCGTTCTTCTGCCTCAGTTATTCTGCTACTGATTCCTTCTAGTATATTTTTCATTTCAGTTATTGTATTGCTCGTCTCTGTTTGTTTGTTCTTTAATTCTTCTAGTGGTTGGTTAATTCGTCTAGGTCTTTGTTAAACATTTGTTGCATCTTCTCGATCTTTGCCTCCATTCTTTTTCCAAGGTCCTGGATCACCTTCACTATCATTATTCTGAATTCTTTTTCTGGAAAGTTGCCTATCTCCACTTCATTTAGTTGTTTTTCTGGGATTTTATCTTGTTCCTTCATCTGGTACATAGTCCTCTGCCTTTCATTTTGTCTATCTTTCTGTGAATGTGGTTTTCCTTTCACAGGTTGCAGGATTGTAGTTCTTCTTGCTTCTGCTGACTGTCCTCTGGTGGATGAGGCTATCTAAGAGGCTTGTGCAAGTTTCCTGATGGGAGGGACTGGTGGGGGGTAGAGCTGGGTGTTGCTCTGGTGGGCAGAGCTCAGTAAAACTTTAATCTACTTGTCTGCTGATGAATGGGGCTGAGTTCCCTCCCAGTTGGTTGTTTGGCCTGAGGTGACCCAGCACGGGAGCCTACCGGCTGTTTGGTGGGGCTAATGGCAGACTCTGGGAGGGCTCACGCCAAGGAGTACTTCCCAGAACTTCTGCTGTCAGTGTTCTTGTCCCCGCGGTGAGCCACAGCTGTCCCTGGGCTCTTCAGGAGACCCTCCAACACTAGCAGGTAGGTCTGGTTCAGTCTCCTATGGGGTCACTGCTCCTTCCCCTGGGTCCTGATGCACACACTACTTTGTGTGTGCCCTCCAAGAGTGGAGTCTCTGTTTCCCCCAGTCCTGTCAAGGTCCTGCAATCAAATCCCGCTAGCTTTCAAAGTCTGATTCTCTGGGAATTCCTCCTCCCTTGTCGGACCCCCAGGTTGGGAAGCCTGACGTGAGGCTCAGAACCTTCACTCCAGTGGGTGGACTTTGGTGGTATAATTGTTCTCCAGATTCTGAGTCACCCACCCAGCGGTTATGGGATTTTACTTTATTGTGATTGTGGCCCTCCTACCGTCTCACTGTGGCTTCCCCTTTGTCTTTGGGTGTGGGGTGTCTTTTTTGGTGAGTTCCAGTGTCCTCCTGTCGATGATTGTTCAGCAGTTAGTTGTGATTCCGGTGCTCTTGCAAGAGGGAGTGAGCGCATGTCCTTCTACTCTGCCATCTTGAACCAGTCTCCTAGGAAACTCTTACATAGCATGAAATCTGTATGCTCTAAGTGCTTTCCATAGATAGGCTTATTAATTCTCACCAAATCCTGTGTGATAAGTCTATTATTTTCCCCACTTTACAAAAGAGACTCTGAAGCACAGAGAGGCTGCATGGGTAGAAAGTGCTGGGGCCAGTGTATGAAGCCAAGCAAACTGCATTTAAAGGCCACAGGGATCTTAGAAATACAGGAACTCAAAGGAAGATCAAAGCAGGCGTGCCCTTTTCAAGGCTAAGCTCTAAATACGCAGTGTTTTGTCTAGCTTATTTCTATTGGCTGTTTGTCACCTAACAAAGAAAATCTGCTTTTGTTTTTATAGTACTAATGCTGATGAAGATCAGATCAAGGATAAACTGGAACAGTTGAGATGTCACTTTACATGGGAGTTGGTCATTGACGACACTGAAATACCTGAATTAGAAAACAGGGTCTTGGAGGAGATTGAGTTCCTAGACAACACATACAAAGTGGGAATATACAACTTACTGGCCTATGTGAAACACCTGAGAGGCCAGAATGAGGAAGCCTTGAAGAGTTTGAAAGAAGCTGAAGACTTAACCCAGCAAGAACATGCCAACCACTCAGACATGAGAAGTCTGGTTACCTGGGGCGACTATGCCTGGCTGCATTACCACATGGGCCGACATGCAGAAGCCCAGATTTACCTGGACAAGGTGAAGAACACTCGCAGGAAGCTTGCAAATTCCTCCAGCTATAGAATGGAGTGTCCTTATATGGACTGTGAGGAAGGATGGGCCTTGCTGAAATGTGGAGGAAAGAATTATGAACGGGCCAAGGTCTGCTTTGAAAAGGCTCTGGAAGTGGACCCTGAAAACCCTGAATTCAGCGCTGGGTATGCAATCACCGTCTATCGCCTGGAGAGCTTTAACAAAGCAGCAAAGCGTACTGGGGAATTTTGTCTGAATACCCTACAACAGGCTGTCAGGCTAAACCCAAAAGATGCATATCTTAAGGCTCTCCTTGCCCTGGAGCTTCAAGGTGCAGGACGAGAAGCTGAAGGAGAAAAATACATTAAAGAAGCACTGACCAACGGGTCCTCAAAGATCTATGTCTTCCGATATACTGCCACGTTTTACCGAAGAAAAGGCTCTCCGGATAAAGCTCTTCAGTTCTTAAAACTGGCCTTGAAAGTAACACCCTCCTCTGTCATGCTGCATCACCAGATGGGGCTTTGCTACAAGTCACAAATGATCCAAATAAAGAGAGCTACAAACTGGCAGCCTAAAGGACAGGATAAAGAAAACATCAACAGAATAATACAATCAGCCATATCTCATTTTGCATTTGCTGTGCAACAAAAGCCCACATTTGAGTTTGCTTACATAGACCTGGCAGAAATGTACACAGAAGCAGGTGACCACAAAAAAGCTGAAGATGCTTATCAACAGGTGTTATGCATGGAATCACTCAGCGAATATATGCTGCAACAGGTACATTTCCACTATGGCCAATTTCTGGAATTTCACAAAAAATCTGAAGTTGATGCAATCAGCCATTATTTAAAAGTAGTAAAAATAGAAATGGCATCATTAGCAAGGAATAAAAGTATCAGTTCTTTGAAGAAATTTGCTTTAAAGAAACTTCAGAGAGATGCATCCGATATAGAAAGCTTGTGCATCCTTGGGTTCATCCACAAAGTACAAGGAGAAATGAATGAAGCCCTGGAGTACTACGAGCAGGCCCTGAGGCTGGATCCTGTCTTGGAGAACTCTGTGTTTGTGACCTGTACGCACTGAAATATGGACCACTCTTACATATCATTTGATTTTACATCAACATATACTAATCATCTTTTCTGCTTGCTGCTTTCAGAAACATGTAATTCACTGCAATGATGTAATCTTTGAACAGTTACTCAAACCTGATAAAACATTGGTTGTATTGGGAAAATAGTGAAACAGACTATACAGGTCTCTCTGTGTGAAAGAGAGAGAGGAAGAGAGAGAAGAACCATTTCTCTGTGAATGTTATATAGTAGAAAAAAAAAGTTTGTTGAGTAGATTTGTAGCAAGTAAAACACTGGCCTTGACATGGAACCAACCTAAATGTCCATCGACAGATGAATGGATAAAGAAGATGTGGCACATATAAACAATGGAATATTACTCAGCCATAAAAAGAAATGAAATTGTGTTATCTGTAGTGAGGTGGATGGACCTAGAGTCTGTCATATAGAGTGAAGTAAGTAAGAAAGAGAAAAACAAATACTGTATTCTAACTATATATGGACTCTAAAACAAAAAAATGATACTGATGAACCTAGTTGCAGGGCAGGAATAAAGATGTAGACATAGAGAATGGACTTGAGGACGTGGGGTGGGAGGGGGAAGCTGGGGTAAAGTGAGAGTAGCATCGACATATATACACCACTGATTGTAAAATAGCTAGTGGGAAGCAGCTGCAGAGAACAGGAAGATCAGCTCGGTGCTTTGTGATGACCTAGAGGGGTGGGATACAGAGGATGGGAGGGAGGCTCAAGAGGGAGGGGATATGGGGACATGTGTATGCATATGGCTGATTCACTTTGGTGTACAACAGAAACTAACACAGTATTGTGAAGCAATTATACTCCAATAAAGATCTATTAAAAAAAAACCCACTGGACTTACGTAAAATAAAATGTTCAATTCATTCATTTTATCAATAAATAGTTTTCAGTGCTAGATACCAAAAATACTATGGTAATGTAGGGGAGGGAAAATTCTTTTTCCTGTACCCATCTTAGGTTCATTGGCTTGGGCCTTAAATTAAACTGAAAAAAGACAGATTAACAAGAGAAAAACAAACAAGTTTATTAACACATGCATTGGGCATACCCAGGGGAGTACCCAGTGATGAGTAATTCAAAGGGGTGGGTTTACATAGCATCCTAACAAACAAACAATACATTTTTAGAGAAGTGATAAGGCAAAGGCAAAGAACTTTAGTTTCTAAGTGGCAAATTATAGGAAGGCAAATATATGAGGGAAACTAATGGAAGATAATAGCCTGCTTATAAGGTTTGTTATGTATATTTTTCTGTTTGTGTCTCTGGGTTGATTAGGGACTAGAGTTGTCTCAGGTGATCAACTTCTCTCCTTCCCGGTAGAGGAGGAGAGACATTTTTTTCAGGAAGACGGGGGAGAGCAGAGAGCTTTCCTTATATCTGCTTCTTTTCAACTGCCTTTAGCTCAAAATAATCCTATGGCAAGGTGGCATATTTGGGGGTGGCATATTCTGCTACCCTTCAGTGAAACAAAGCAGACATTTTCCCCAAACCTCATGCAGCTTACAATCTAGTGAGAAAGACAGTAAAACAAATACACAGTCAATTAAAGGTCAGCTTTCCCCATGAAGATGTTTGAAATTTAATTGTCAAACTGTGCCAAGTAGTTTCTCTTGTTTTATGCCATTTTGTTTGAAGTGTTATTGATTCAGTCATTTGCTGGTATTGACCTTTCTCCAAAGAAGATATACAGATTACCAACAAACACATGAAAGGATGCTCAACATCACTAATCATTAGAGAAATGCAAATCAAAACTGCAGTAAGGTATCACCTCACGCCTGTCAGAATGGCCATCATCAAAAAATCTACAAACAATAAATGCTGGAGAGGGTGTGGAGAAAGGGGAACCCTCTTGCACTGTTGGTGGGAATGTAAATTGATACAGCCACTATGGAGAACAGTGTGGAGTTTCCTTAAAAAACTAAAAATAGAACTACCATATGACCCAGGAATCACACTACTGGGCATATACTCAGAGAAAACCATAATTCAAAGACACGTGCACCCCAATGTTCATTGCAGGTCTATTTACAAGAGCCAGGACATGCAAGCAACCTAAGTGTCCATCGACAGATGAATGGATAAAGAAGATGTGGCACATATACACAATGGAATATTACTAAGCCATAAAAAGAAATGAAATTGAGTTATTTGTAGTGAGGCGGATGGACCTAGAGTCTGTCATACAGAGTGAAGTAAGTCAGAAAGAGAAAAACAAATACCATATTCTAACACATATATATGGACTCTAAAACAAAAAAATGGTTCTGAAGAACCTAGGGGCAGGACAGGAATAAAGACTCAGATGTAGAGAATGGACCTGAGGACATGGGGAGGGGGAAGGGTAAGCTGGGACGAAGTGAGAGAGTAGCACTGACATATATACACTACCAAATGTAAAACAGATAGCTAGTGGGAAGCAGTTGCATGGCACAGGGAGATCAGCTCGGTGCTTTGTGACCACCTAGAGGGGTGGGATAGGGAGGGTGGGTGGGAGTGAGGGAGACACAAGAGGGAAGAGATATGGGGATATATGTATATGTATAGCTGATTCACTTTGTTATAAAGCAGAAACTAACACACCATTGTAAAGCAATTATACTCTTTAACAATAAGCAATAAGCAATTATACTCTTTAACAATAAAGATGTTAAAAAAAAGAAAAAAGAAATATTAAAAGGATGCTAAAGGATCTGAGAGACCGTCTGTAGCAATCATCTTTGATTATGACATTTTATTGATAGACAATGCACAACAAATAATGTTTTTAAAAGGAAAATTAAGGAAGCAATGTTATTGTTTTTTCATTCTTGTGTGTGTCTGGGGGGGAGGATGTATTAATTTCCTGTCGTGGCTCTAATAAATTACCACAAACTTGGTGGCTTAAAACCACACTAATTTATTATCTTACGGTTCTAGAGATGAGAAGTCTGAAATTGGTTTCATTGGCCTGAAGTCAAGGTGTTGGCACAAATTCCCTCCAGAGGCTCTAGGGGACAATTCTTTTGGTACCTTTTCCAGATTCTGGAGGCTGCCTGTATTTCCTGGTGTGGACCCCTAATCCACAGAAAATACAAGTCCCCAGGGAATTCCCAGAAATATTGGGCAAGGCTTTGGCTTTCTACTGAAATTCTATAGGAAATGAAGTGAGCAAAATTTATATCATTGAGGGGCAGGCATCAGAGTTACACAGAAGCAATCTTCACAATTTCCTTATCACTAAAACAAGAGATTTATTAGATTAACAAAAACATAACTTAAAGTGCTTGTGTTGGTGGGAGGAGGCTGTAAGGTACTAAAATAAGTCTAACTCACTGCCAACTCCCCGAGTCAGGAATATTAAAAGTAAATAATTATTGGATAAGTGGTCAATTCTCAACGAGGCAGTTTTTCCCAGGTATTGTTATACATCGTTTGTACCCAGAAAGCAGAGCTCATTAAAATAAATTAAATTAAAATAAATAATTAAATAAATTAAAAATAAAATAAATAAATTAAAAATTAAATAATAAATTAAAAATAAAATAAAATAAATTAAAATAAAATAAAGTAAAATAAATAAAATAAAATAAATAAAGTAAAATAAATCTCTGGATTATGTAAGGTGTTTGTGTGAGATGTGTTTGACAACCTTCAGAGATCACATTTACTTAAGTGTGTATAACTTATAACCTAATACCACCTCTCTCTCCCATCCTTCCCAACTCTGGAAGAGATCTCTGCACTTCCCGGAGCTCAGTAAAACTAAAATGTGTGACAGCCTGGATGTTTGCAGAGGAAAACAACAAGCAGCAAATCCAGGAAAACAGATGCTCTTTGGTACTAAAGATACTATTGCCAAGCTTACAAATGACTATATCCAGGGATTACCAAGCAGTAACTGATGGCTTTAGATTGACAGCTGAATTTCAGGAGCTTGTTACTCCCATGGAAATGACTGACAGAACCTCAGTCGGTGTCCTTATTTAGAGTTCCCCCCAGGTGCCCAGCGGGGGTCTCTCATGTACCCTGAATCAAGCCAAGCCATACCTCCTGCCATTCACTACTATTATAGGTGCCCCAGCCCAAGTCCTTGCTAACTGCTGTCTACCCACCACCACTGGCTCTGCCTCCTTGAGGATCATCCTGGCCACCAATGTCTCCATTCTCACGATGCTGCTAGAGCTGGAACTGCATTGGGACTAAAAGCCTCTACCCTACAGCCTGCCCCAGCTTGAACTGCCCACCCTCAGTCTGTGTCCATAGCTCTGTATCTTGTCCCCAGCCAGACCAAATGTGATACAGGCACCTCCACTTTGAAGCCCATGCTGAAGGGAGTAGGCCTTTACTGCCATTCCCCTGGATATCAATCCTCTCACCCAGGCCATCTCTTGAACTCCAGTATCACCCCCAACTTCCCTTCATCTGTATCCACTTTCCCTCTCCTACCTAAAGTCCACCTCCTCTTTCTTTCGGGCTGTGCTGGAAGACTAATTCAAATAAATTAGGTATATACATGAGGGTATTACTTACATGATTCGCAACTGTGGGGAAGAGGGAAGAGGAGGATTTTGCCCCTCGGGACAAAAACAAAAAACAAAAAAAGTTGGATTTGGCATTATATGGAGACAATTTCATTTGTCACAACTGCAGGGTGCTACTGACATCTAGTGGAGAGATGTAAGATTGCTGCTTAAACATCCTAAACTGTCAATAGTGTCAAGGTTGAGAAACTCTGGCTTATATCTATTTCTTGGAAGAGTTATTACTTAAGTTTCAGTTTCCCAAGCAGATTTTTGATCAGCTGCCATGTTTCATGTTCTATTTCTCTTTTTCTCTAGTTGCTGTGTTTCACAGGTTGATGAGAATAAATTCAGAAGGTAATACACGATTAATTTTCCCAAGAATCCACCCAATCCAACAGTCTGTGAAAAAAAGACTGAGATTCAAATTCCATCCAGTACTTTCAGCATGTTCAACACCTACTCAACAGTTGGGTCTTTGCTTCTTCCCAATCGTGAAAGTGTATATTCCTTTAAAATTTTTATAGATGGTTTTTGTCTTTCTGAATTTGAATTCCTAAACAATATAAGATGATAACCAGGATCCTTTTTTCCCTTTTGGTTTTTATCATTGATTGTTTAGTTGCTGTCCACGCAAACCTTAATAAGCAAAGACTATCTCTTGGCCCAGATACAGCTAAAAGAAAGGAAAGGAAAGGAGTACGAACAAGGAAGAAAAAACACTACCTACGCACTGGAAATTTTTTCAAACAGAGCTCTATTAAATGTTCTACATCCTTAGGAAGGAGGAAATTCTGGGCTTATTTTTCTACCTCCAAATAAACCATTCAGTACTTTTTCTAAAATGTGGCTTCCCACTTAAACATTACAACAGACTACACACCCACTGCATCCACATTACCGCTCCGGCCTCATTTCTTAGGACGTTTTCCCTACTCTCTGCACTCCAACCACACCATCTGCGCTTGCCAAGTATGCTTGCACCTCCAGGCCTTGCACTTACCGTTCCCCCAGCCTGGAACGCTCTTCCTTAGCCCCATATCTACAGTGCTCATTCGTTCACCCCCTTCAGATCTTTGCTCAACTGTCACGTTCTCAGTGAAACCTTCCCTCACCAAGGTATTTATAACAGCAAAACACTTTGCACTCCAACCTTCTCTCTGCTTTTTCTCCATAGCACCACCTAACAAAAAATGTTTTATATGTTCTTTATCTTTACCTCTCACACTAAAAATTATCTCCAAACAAATAGGAGAGCAATAAAATCACAAACGCACAACTAACTACACTTCTGTACCTACACTGTTAGCCATGTTTGCCGTGATTCTGGGGAAGCAAGAACTGACTTTATCTACAGGCCCCTTTTTCCAGCAAAACTGAATGAAAAAGTCAGCACTTTTAAAACTAGTGACCACATAGTAAAAACTGTACATCACTGCCCATTCATTTGAAAGCAAAGTGACTAGGATGGTATAAAAGTGATAAGCTGGTGCCTTTGAAACGTTTCGATGATGAACACGTTTTCTCAAAGTTTGAGAATTATCTCCCCTCTCTGTGCACAACCAGGAACAAAATGCAGAAGACGGTGAACGGGGTAGGGCTTGCCCCTTGCCTCTTTTATTCCCAGCTATATTGACAGGGCCTTCAGCAATGTCTGGCTCTTAGGAGTTATTTAATAAAACTTGTTGAAGAAATGAATGATTGAATTCGAAGGGGACAAAATTTTTAGTGTATTGGCGTTCGCTATTTTCTGCTTAGATTCCTAATACCACCTCATCTTTATTGGGACCTTATTATAGGAAGCTCGGTTGGCAAGGGCATGGAAGGCAAGGGAACTTTCATACAATTGTGGGTGGGGGGTGTATAAACATCTTTTCAAAGCTATTCGGCAATAGCTGCCAAAATGTTGAATGTATACACATTTTGGCCCCCAAGTTTCTCTGGATTTACCCAATGGAAATCATGGCACAAGTGCACGGCACTGCACCTGTGTTGGCTGAATCAAGACTTGAGTTCCAGCCTAGGACGCAGAAAGCTGTAAAGAGCATCGCCTCCACCCAACCAAAATAACGCTGAGCAATCTCCTGTCATTTTAGTTAAAACAACAACAACAACAAACAACCATCCCCAAGAAAGCTAATCTTGAGGCAAGTGGCCTCAGCGAGATAGGTGAGAGCCAATACCGAAGTCTCGAGGCCCAGCTGTAAATTCCACCCCGAACGACCCCGCGCTGCGCAAACCTCTCACTGAGACTCCTCAGCCGGCTCCGGGGCCCACTCAACTAGCTCTTCCAGAAGTTTCTGTTTTCCGGGGCTGGACTCCGCCTAGTCGGGGATCAGATTCACTTTCTAGTTTCCTCTTCCCGCTCGGGTCCTGCCTTGAACAAAGCGGACGCCCCCGCGCGCGCGCGCGCGCGCGCGCGGACTAGCGCTGCGGTCATCTTGCTCGCGCGCGCGCACACGCACGGGGCCGCTCAGTCCGCGCAGCAGCCGAGCGCTGAGGGGAGAAGCGGAGAGGACCGGCGCCTCCCAAGACGGACTCAGAGCCCAGCCACCATGAGGTGAGGGCTTCTGCCCGCTTCTTCTCCCCAACTCCGTGGGGCCTTTGTGGCACACCCGCGTTTCTCGCGTATTCCATTTCCAGCGCAGCGCTGCGGCCTTTGAAGGGGCCGAGCCCGGCCGCCAGGCATCTGCGTTGGCGGCGCTCCCCGGGAGCCCCGTCCGGGCCCGGGACGGCTGAAGGCGGGCCTGCTGGGGAGGGTGGCCGAGCGGACCCTTCTTTGGAGCCCCGGGCGTCCGCGGTCGGGACTGTCGGGCCGGGGGGCGGCGGGGCTGGGGGTGCCGGGCGACGCGTCCCGCGGGCCTGTCACCTCCCTGCGGCTTTGGTCGTCGCCGGCCCCGGACCGGTGCGGGCGGCTTCTGCGTGGCCGGTCCCCGCAGGCCTCAGCGCCCGGCGTCACACGCGTCCGTTCCTGCCATTTTGCCTTCTGATTCCTGGGTCTGACTTCTCCCCCTCCTTTGTACCATGGACAGATTGCTCTAGTTCCACCCCATCCACCGTTTTATGAGGCTTTCTTTCTCGTCTCCTTGACTGGCGTGTGGTGGGTGGTCCTAGCCTGACCCATGTAATCCGGTCCCCTGCCCTGCACGTGGGTAGTTAACGCTCTCCATCGGGAAGCTGAGGAGTGGGAGATTCCGACCTTGGGCCCCTGAAGCCCGTAGAGCCCTTTGTTCTAAATCCTGACTTTGACCACCTACGAGTTGGGTGACCCAAAGCAAAGTTTCTTCAGTTCGGTGGGTCTGTTTCTTACCTGTAGAAATTGATAGCATCCATCTCTTAGGACTGTAGAAGGGGGCACATAATATTTGCAAATGTTGACTAAAAATATTTAATAAATGCCTCACTTCTACCATTTGTAAGAAGGGAGGGAGGTGGGAAGTATCAGGAAGGAGCCTGAAGAAATAGGGAAGGAAAGGCGGGTGCACAGTATGTAGATGCAGGTTGGTGTGGAAGAGGGGTGGACCCCATTGGGCACTAACTGTCTCCCAAGAAAAATGAAAGACTACTCCTTCCTGGCAAAAAACAAAAACAAAAAACACCCCCCCACACACACACAAAATTACCTGAAGATAGATGTTGCCTCTTGAGACACAATAGCCTCTCTCTGCCAGCTTCCCAGAGACAAAGTTTAAAAATTAAGTAGACATAGTTGAAAAAGTAAAACTTGTCATAAGTGTCCAGTTGTGCATAAATTCCAGAGTGTGGGCAAAGCACTTACACGGCTAACTGAATGTCCCTTGGAGATCTCACAGCCACATCATAATGCCTGGGGCAGCCCTCCGTCCTCATCGTCCTTGTGCAGAGGCAGATGTTCATTTTACTCTGTGGTTGGGCAGAGGGCTGGTAAGCCCATGTTGGATAGGGGAGACTGAAGTGGCAGAAAGTTTGGAGCCATTAGCAAGATGGGAAGAGCTAGCAGGAATTCCCTCATCTGAAATTCAGGTGCTTTTTTTTTTTTTAATGCTAGGCTCATGCCTCTGGGCTGGAAATGCCAGAAGCTACCAGTATATAATTGCATTCACTCAACAAATATTTATTATTGAGTTTCTCTTATATGCCTGAAATCACAGATGCTGGGGACACAGAGGTGAAAAACATAAAACTGGAGTAAGGTCCTTATTCTCATTTAAATGGGGGAAATAGACAACCAAGAATGAATGAGTAAATAATCAACATAATTCAGAAAGTGATAACAGCTATAAGGAAAATAAAATAGTGCTAAGAGAGTGACCTAGAATGGAGGGGGTGATTTTAGATAGCTCTACCACAGGCGGCCTCTTGGGTAAGGAATATTTGAGCTGAGTTAAAGGAAGGAGCTAGTCATACAAAGATTTAGGAGCAGAGCTTTTTAAGTAGAGTAAAAACAACAGGTGTAAAAGGCCTTGAACTTGATATGTTCAAGATAGGAAGAAGGTCAGTATGTCTAAAACACAGTTAATGAGGAGGAGAGTAGGAGAAGACAAGGTTGGGTGGGTAGACAAGTCCAGCTCCTTTAGGGACTTGTAAGACATGGCAAAGGCTAGATTAAAATCTAAGGGTGTTGGGAAGCTATTGGGAGATTTTAAACCAGAAGACTGACGTAATCTGGTTTACATTTTTAAAAGTTTACTGATACTGTATGGGGACCAAGAGTGGAAACAGAGACCAGATTTTTGCCACAGCTCAAAGGAAAGGTAATAGTCTTTCCTATTTTCCTAGACTAGCAGTGGAAATGGAAAAAAGTGGATGGATTTGAGATGTATTTGGGTGATAGAATTAACAGGACTTCCTATTGAAGAATAGGAATCAAAGATGACTCCTAGGTTATTTGGCCTGTGGAACTAAGAGGTACCGAACAAGGTGGGGAAAACCAAGGGAGGAACAGGCTCAAGGAACCCAGATTTCTATAATTTCTATATTTACTTGAGATGCCAACTGAACTTCTAATTGAAGGTGTAAACTAAAAGTTAGATAAGTCTGGAATTCAGGGGAGAGATCAGAGATAGAAGAAATACCTTGGAAGATCATCAGCATATCTTTGGATTATGGAAAAAAAGGTATTTTAATTCCCTTACATGAATAATGATGATAATTATATCTTTGATAACTAAGATTTTTGTCCTTCCTTCAGATCACTTTTAATACATTTCCACCCAGCTCTTTTGTTATTTGAAAGAATCATTAATCACCCTCTCTGCCCCTCCACAGCGTGTCCTAGTGAGAAGCAGCTCCATCTCAAAACAGCTCCAACAATGCAGAATGCTATGACTTTAGATTGAGGGCTCGTATTTGAAACCATTGTTTTCTTATCCTGAGACCTTTAACTGTCTGACATGTCCTTTCCAATGGGCAGTTACACAACCTCTTACCTGCTCTTTAAGCCGCTCTAAAATCTCTTGTTTTCTTTTAAGTCCTTCCCAGGCAAAGTGAATTTTACATACATTAGACATATCCTATATTTTAAAGCAAACTATTCTTAAAAACAACTCCAATTTTTATGTGAAAGGGGTAGTATAGCATTATGGTTAAAAGGCATAACCTTTTGTTTAAGTCAGGCAGAACTAGGTTTGAATCTGTGCTTGGACACTTTATAGCTGTGTAACCTTGGACATGTAATTTAAACTCTGTTTCCCAGCCCTCATCCATAAAATTGTGAAAATAATAAGACACTGTTATAAAAATTAAATGTAATTTGTGTAAAGTGCTTGGCAGACTGCCTGACATGTGCAGTGTGGCAAGTGAATGGTTTTGGGGGGGTGTTTTTTTTGACCTCTCATCTGATTCTAGAAATATATTGTACAAGTGTAACATTTATACTATTGAGCTGAATCTGTAGTGAACCTAGGTCTTATGCATAAAGTTGTTTTCTCATATATATCCTTGTTTGCCATTTAATTTAGCCCTCACTGTCAATAAAATAGGGAAAATTTCAAGTTAGAGTAGAGGTCTAGCCTGTTGGGCTTGAGGCTTTTTTATACATTAAGCTCTATAGGCCCAGTGTCTTCAACTGTCCTGTCCCATGCAGTAACCACTAGTCATACGTGACTATTCAAATTAATTAAAAGTAAATAAAATATAAAAAGCAGTCCAGTGGTCATCCTAGCCACATTTCATGTGATCAGTGGTCACGTGTGTAGTGTCTATCACATTGTGCAGCACAGATAAGAACATTCCCATCGTGGCAGGAAGTTCTGTTAGAAAGCTCTGGTCTAGAACCTGCAATCACTAAAATGTGGGACCTGTATATATGTGTTTACATGTATATACAGACCACACAAGAGAATAAATATGAAAAATTTATAAAATTAAAATTAGTAATTATAAGTGAATGTAAATGTCTACTAAATATAATACTAAGTTAGCTATTAATGTTTAAATTTAGTATTTATAAAATTAGAAAACATGTCATGAAGTATATGATTAGATTATAACTATGAAGTGGTTTTATTTTTCTAGTCACTACTGCTAATTGTGTACTTAGTCCAGTTCTCTGACTCTTCTGCCACTTTTGGCTATTAGGACAGCCTCTTTCCAGTTCCTGAAGACTCAGCCCAATTCATTTTAAAACCTCAATCTCATATTTGATTCAAAGCACTCTTCTCTTCCTTCCCAACTCCCAGAAAATATTGATAAAGGTGCTGTGAAGAATAGGAAAATGTGATAGACTAGACTGTAGGATGGCAGGCAAGGTGGAGATGCAGCTTGAGCTAAAGTGGTCAGGGGTAGCCTTCTTTGAAGAGCTGAGATTTGAGCCAAGCCCAGAATTATGAGAATAAGTAAACCCTAGTACTCTCTTAGGAAGAATTCACAGAGTGAGGGAATAAAAAGCAGGTACAAATGCCCTGACGTAGGTGCATACTTGGCATAAGAAATAATAAACAATAAAATTTTGTAAAGGCTTGTAAGACTGGAGTGCAGTGAGCATGAGGAAAGTGGTACAAAATGAGGTTAGAGAAGTAGACATGGGCCAGATGGTAAAGGGCATAGTAACCATGGTTAGGAGTTTGGGGCTGGAGATAAAGATTTGAGTAGTATTAACAGTGTATAGTTTCACTCTGCT
Source organism: Pseudorca crassidens (assembly GCF_039906515.1). NCBI lineage: Eukaryota > Metazoa > Chordata > Mammalia > Artiodactyla > Delphinidae > Pseudorca > Pseudorca crassidens. The sequence continues at coordinate 36,831,214 of NC_090311.1, read as the reverse complement.
TCATATTCCGTCCTTCTCACAAGTATCCCCATCTCTCCCACAAGAATCATTTTCTCCCTTAATACTGGATCATTTCCCTTTGACATATCATTAAGTCATTAAAAATATGAAAAAATTTTTGACAATTTCCTCAGATTTGCCTCTGTTTCACTTTTAATACATTTCTGCATACATTGAGTGAATGCTGACAATTTCCTCAGATTTGCCTCTGTTTCTCTACTCCCTTCATAGTAAAATTCCTTGAAGGAGTGACCATATCCACTTCTTCTTCTCTTCCCATTATCTCCTCAACCCACTCCAGTAATATTTTCATCCCTACCGTTCTGTTAAAACAACAAGTTCCCCCACAACTTTACTCCTCCCCCAACAGTGATCTCTGTCCTCATTTTCTCAACCTCTTAGGATCATTGTGCACATTAAACATTTCTCTTTTTTCAAAATCAACATTTTCTTCTTTAGGCTTTCATGACACGAGATTTCTTGGTTTATCTGCTCCCCTACTGATTATTAAGATTAGAAAGGGGCAATTGAGTTGAAGTAAGATCTCAACAATGAAAAGGAGGAAGTCATAAAAGATCTGAGGGCAGAATGGTCTAAGCCAGTGCTTCTCAACCAGGGTGATTTTTGCTCCCCCAGGGGACATTTGGTGATGTCTGGAGACAGTTTCGGTTGTCACCACCGGAGGAATGCTAGTTACATCTACTGGGTCAAGGCCAGGGATGCTACTAAATATCCTGCAATGCACAGGTCAGCCCCAACTAAAAGAATTCCTCGACAATCATAACTAAAGTACACCACCACTACCACCACCACCACATAATCCCATTACTCTGATTTTTTTTTTCTTAACACTTATTACTGTCTGGAATTATGTTGTCTGTTGATTTGTTTACATGTTTATTTTCTGTCAACCCCTTTTGTTCCCTCCTCTCCTATAATAGAATTACCATGAAGAAAAGGCCTTTTTCTATCTTGCTCATTACTGTATTCACTACAACCAGCATATTGCCTGGCACGTATGACATGAGGTGATCAATAAATGTTTCCTTCTTTTTTTCATTTATTTGGCTGCATTGGGTCTTAGTTGCGGCACACGGGATCCTCGTTGCAGCATGCGGGATCTTTCGTTGTGGCACGTGGGCTCTTTATTGCGGCGTGCGGGTTTCTCTCTAGTTGTGGTGCGTGGGCTCCAGAGTGTGCGGGCTCAGTAGCTGCGGCGTGCAGGCTTAGTTGCCCCGTGGCATGTGAGATCTTAGTTCCCCAACCAGGTATCGAACCCGCATCCCCTGCATTGGAAGGCGGATTATTAACCACTGGACCACCAGGAAAGTCCCCAATAAATGTTTCTTGATAGAAATACTATAGTTCCCGTAAACATTTATACAAATATGCATACATACATATAAGGAGGAGAGTCCTGTGCACAGCATAAAGGGAAATACACACACTGTACATTATTCATCCGATAATTAGAATATTTCCCTCTTTGAGAGAAGCCTTAAGTAGCTTTTTTTTTTTCTGTAAATTTCTTTCAACCCTTAATTGTGGCCGATTGTAGATTTAGAAAGTCTTTCCTGACTGCCTCGCCACTACCATCAGCAAAACTAGGTATATTAATCAGGATTTTGTCAGTTGCAGACAGGAGAAACCCAGTTCAAACTGGCTTAAGCAAAAAGAGAGATTATTTCCTTAAAAAAGTAGAAGTCCAGGGATGGATAGGGTGATCCAGGTATTTAATCAGCACCACAAGCAATCTGTCTTTATTCCTGTCTAAGCCCTGCTTTCCTCTATGCTTGATTCTTTCTCAGGCAGGCTGTCCCCAAGAGTTTGGAAAGATGGCCACCAGCAACTCCAGCTTATATTCTACAAGCTTAAAATTTTTGGAAGAGAGTTCCAGCAAAGCCCCATTTCAGCAAAATTATATTTTAATTGGATTATCTCTGAATATATCACTGGGTCCAAGGAATGGCTGGAATATGTGTGCTTTCCTACAGACTGGAAGAAAGTGTAGACAGCCTGTCTCAGATCACATGGACTGAGAGTAGGGGGAGATGTTCCACCAAATGAAGGCCCCAGATGTCCACAACACTGGACTATGTGCCCTTCCTGAGTCACTTCCATGGAACTTTACTGGAATGCTGAGTTGTAATTGACTGTGTACTTAGTGTACTTATAAGCTCTGTATAAGCAGGGCTGTGTCTTATTCACAGTTACATCCCCAGGGTTATTCAGAACATCTTGCACATAAAAGTCTTTCGGTAATGAATAAATACTTCCTGTCCCTTCCTTTCCCCTTCAGCTTCCTAGCTTCAGAGATGAAACTAGGCCCTGCAGAGATAACACTGTGCTTCACACAAAGGGAGTTCAACAAATATTTGTGAAGTGAACATTAAGGGTAATGTTAAGTTAATAATAGGTGGTAGCCTTTATTTATGCCCACAATCCTAAAGGTCAGAAGGATATTCCACATAACATCAAAACCTACTAACCCTCCCTTTGCTTTTTCCCCATTTTCTCTAAATCTTCGTTATATCTCAAACTTATACTTCTTCCCGTCTCTTGGTGTTCCTGTTCCTGTTCCTTTCTGACTCTGTGTCTTTTTTTTCTCTGTGGGGTTTCCTTTGTTTGTTTCTTTATTTCTCTGCAAAAATTATATATTCATGTGGCTTCTCTCTCCTTCAGTGTACTTATTTTTCTTATTTCTCACCTTCTCCTCTTTCCCTTCACTACTCATAATACAGAAAAGAAATTTTTATGTTGTTTATTAACTGTGTATATATCTATTATTATTAATTTTCAGAACTAGTAAATACGATATTTTAAATTCCCCTCTCTAAAAATAGGTGGTCCTTGTGGGTTAGTGACTGCCAAAAGGAAATAGATACCCTATAACATAGAAAATGCTGTCATCTCTCCAGAATTGGTTTTGCAATAAATAATGTGAATTTAATGAAATATTTTAGGACATAACTATACTAGTTTCCTCTGTGTATAGAGTTATAGAAACCTAGTGCTTTAACTGTAAGATCAAATAGATAAAATACAGTTCTTTGCTTAACAACCTGTTTAAGCTTTAAAAAATTATTATTTCCTTTATTTCTTCAAAAATTAAAAAGGATTTTATCTTTGACAGTGAAATTCCTAAGGACTCATTGAAGGCCATTCTGTTGGAGTTAGAATGTCACTTCACATGGAACTTACTTAAGGAAGACATTGATCTGTTTGATGTAGAAGATACAATTGGGCAACAGCTTGAATTTCTTACCACAAAATCCAGACTCACTCTTTATAACCTGTTGGCCTATGTGAAACACCTGAAGGGCCAAAATAAAGATGCTCTAGAGTGCTTGAAACAAGCAGAAGAAATAATACAGCGAGAACACTCGGACAAAGAAGAAGTACAAAGTCTGGTCACTTGGGGAAACTACGCCTGGGTTTATTATCACATGGACCAGCTTAAAGAAGCTCAGAAGTATATAGACAAGGTAGGGAACGTCTGCAAGAAATTGTCCAGTCCTTCTGACTACAAGTTGGAGCGTCCAGAGATTGACTGTGAGAAAGGGTGGGCACTCTTGAAATTTGGAGGAAAGTATTACCAAAAGGCTAAAGCAGCTTTTGAGAAGGCTCTGGAAGCAGAACCCGACAATCCAGAATTTAACATCGGCTATGCCATCACAGTGTATCGGCTGGATGATTCTGACAGAGAAGGGTCTATAAAGAGCTTTTCTCTGGGCCCCCTGCGGAAAGCTGTTACCCTGAACCCAGATAATTCCTATATTAAGGTTTTTCTGGCGCTGAAGCTTCAAGATGTACATGCAGAAGCCGAAGGGGAAAAGTATATTGAAGAAATCCTGGACCAAATATCATCCCAACCTTACGTTCTTCGTTATGCAGCCAAATTCTATAGGAGAAAAAATTCCTGGGACAAAGCTCTTGAACTTTTGAAAAAGGCCTTAGAGGCAACACCAACCTCTTCTTTCCTGCATCACCAAATGGGACTTTGCTATAGGGCACAAATGATCCAAATCAAGAAGGCCACTCGCAACAGACCTAAAGGAAAGGATAAACTGAAAGTTGATGAGCTGATTACATCAGCTATATTTCATTTCAAAGAAGCTGTGGAGCGAGATTCTATGTTTGCATTTGCCTACACGGACCTGGCCAACATGTATGCTGAGGGAGGCCAGTATGGCAACGCTGAAGACATTTTTCAGAAAGCTCTTCGTCTGGAGAACATAACTGATGACCACAAACATCAGATCCACTACCACTATGGCCGCTTTCAGGAATTTCACTGTAAATCAGAAAATACTGCCATCCACCATTATTTAGAAGCCTTAAAGGTCAAAGACAGGTCATCTCTGCGTACTAAACTGACAAGTGCTCTAAAGAAATTGGCTTCCAAGAGACTTGGTCACAATGATTCAGATGTGCAGAGTTTAAGTGCCCTAGGGTTTGTTTACAAGCTGGAGGGAGAAAAGAGGCAAGCTGCTGAGTACTATGAAAGGGCCCAAAAGATAGATCCAGAAAATGCAGAATTTCTTACTGCTCTCTGTGAGCTTCGACTTTCCATTTAAATACATACTCCAGGAAATTAGTTCTAAGCTTTTTTCCTCCATTTTGGTTTCTTATATTTTTCTTTATTGTTTTAATCCATTGTTCATTATAGAGCTAAGTTTTATTGAATTGTTATTTTGTATCTGGCATCATGCTAAATACTTTATATATTTAGTTATGATGAATCTTTTTTTTTAATTAAAATACAGTAATCCATTGAGAAACAGCAAAATTCCAGCTGTTGTAACTTTATAAAGTATGGTCATTATGACTTTATATCCTTTATCTCTGCTATTTATAATAATTTTCTGATTAGGTTTTGTGAAGTTTTCCATATCACTTCCTTATGCTGCGAGTATAATCCTACACATGCCTTTGACACCTACGTCAGGAACAGTCTTTTAAGGAGTGCAAAATTATATTAGTTAAGCACTTAACTATGTAGCTTGCAGAAGACGGAAACCTCTAGTTACAGATGTTCCAACTTTGAGGATATTTAACCATCAACATGATAGTTACCTAAAGAATCCTCTTTGTTGGAAGAAAAAAGTTTATAATAGAAGTTTGTCATCCCTGATGACTTCAATAAAAGGAGAAAATACTAGAACATGAGAAAAAAGATTTCCCCATATACAGAACTTCAGGGACCCATGAGAAATCCAAAGTATTACCTCCCAAAATATTCATTAAGTAGCTAGAAATAGTGATGAGGAAAAAAATGGATAATGGAAAGTCATTAGTTTCAAATTTTTCTAGTTCTTTTAACTAGAAGAATAAACCTAAAGTTAATCTAGATGGAATTAATTTTATTCCTTCCAATTAAAATTGCAGTATTTTTAGGTTAAAATCATTGAGATAAAAAGCGGACCAATTGAGAAGTTGGGAGAAATGATAAACAAATGGGTAAAGTAGATGCCCCTAACCTACATCCCCAGATTACCAAGATTTCAGTGATTTAGTTTTGGGTCTGGACTGGTTGGAATTCTCATCCACACAATTTCTGGCCTTTGGTTAACTGTTTTAGTATTCCAAAGTTACTTCTATGAAGCTTTTCCTTTTGTCTGAAGTTTTCAGATTGACATGTCTTCCTGTAGATCCTCTAGGAATAGTTAAGCCCTGTTTTCAGTTTTAATATCCACTTTGAAGGGTCACTGCTTAAGGGCTTTTACCCCAGAGGACTTTTTAAATCGGGATGTTGCTAAAAGTGGCTTCTTTAATGTTGTTTCCTTGATTATAGACGACACAATTATATTTACCACCACAGTGTTAGTGGAAAAATATGCCATATGATTTAATTCTCCATACCTTCAACGTAGCTCTTAAAACTACTGTAATATATACTGTATATATTCTCCATACCTCCTAAAACTACTGTGTTTTTTACTTTTTGTTACTATTTTTATTTTTTAAATTTCTATTATAGTTTTAATTATTATAGAAGTAGTGAACTCTCATTGTAAAATTTCAAACAATACTAAAGTATATGAATTTAAAAGAGCACTTCCTTCGCCCTACCCCAGTTCCACATGCCCAAGGTAAACTGTTAATAATTTGATAGGTATCCCTCCAGATATTTTTTTCTCAGCATATTCAAACATACATAAATACTGCAGTGTATCTCATGAATTAAATTTTTTTTAAGGTTCGTTTTACTTATCTCCCTGCTGGTTTTATTTATTTCGCTGATTTCACTTGTTTATTCAAGAATTAAGAACAGGCAAGGGAATGGTCTTTAAGTATTTCAGTAATTCAGGACTGAAGTCCTAACCTATCAGTAGAAGCATTTGTCCTGTTTGGCAGCAAATAGCTTATTTTGCAGCAAGTCATTTTCTCCCATTGGGAATAATGTTACGATTAAGGTTATGTTCCCAAGTAGAGACTTCATATGCAATAAAATTACAGTTGTGATATCAAAACAAAGATACAACTATACAAGCCTCTCTATTTAAACATTAGACTTTAAGGTCTATTAAGTGATTTTAAAATCCACTAGATATTAAAATATTGAAATATATAAGAAGCATAACACTAAGAAAGTATAAAATCAGCGTATGAATAATACAACTATATAAGTTGAACTAAAATTAATATTTATAATAACTTTAAATTTTGTCAGTATTGTGCTTGCCTTCCTAAACTTTATTTAGAGATACTTTCATAGACTCTTCAGTTTAAAAAAGACCTCAAAATTCACCTTTATTAATTAACCATCAAAATTTGAAGGTTGAATTATCTTCCTAAACGATAATTTTTGTCTTCAGATAGTCCTTATTCTTAGAAATTTGGGACTTCCCTAGTGGTGCAGTGGTTAAGAATCCACCTGCCAATGCAGGGGACACGGGTTAGATCCCTGGTCCAGAAAGATCCCACATGCCGCGGAGCAACTAAGCCTGTGCGCCACGACTACTGAGCCTGTACTCCAGAGCCCGTGAGCCACAACTACGGAAGCCCGCACGCCTAGAGCCTGAGCTCTGCAACAAGAGAAGCCACCGCAATGAGAAACCTGCGTACCACGGCGAAGAGTAGCCCCCGCTTGCTACAACCAGAAAAAGCCCGCGCGCAGCGACGAAGACCCAATGCAGCCAAAAATAAATTTATTAAAAAAATAAAATTTGTTTCTGCCATTTAACTGAAGACTTCTAGCGTGTAGTTTACACATTTTGGTCTGTCCTTAGGGACTTCAAAGATCTAATGCTTTTTAGAGATGACATTTTGTATTAGTTAAAACTCTTTTTTTTTTTTTTTTTTTTGCGTTACGCGGGCCTCTCACTGCTGTGACCTCTCCCGTTGCGGAGCACAGGCTCCAGACGCGCAGGCTCAGCGGCCATGGCTCACGGGCCCAGCCGCTACCGCGGCATGTGGGATCCTCCCAGACCGGGGCACGAACCCACGTCCCCTGCATCGGCAGGCGGACTCTCAACCACTGCGCCACCAGGGAAGCCCTAGTTAAAACTCTTAATTGCAAATCAAAAAACTCAGCTAAACTGACCTAAGCAAAAATGAAAATATAATGAATGATGTAATTTAATAGTCCAGCGGCAGCACTAATTTCAGATAAATTTGAAGGAACAAATGAATCACCAAATACATATGGCTGTTATGTGAAGTCGTGACACTGAGTTGCCAAAAACCAAATGTCTACTACACATATCTTAAAGTAATTGAAGACAATTGCCCTGTGTCCCCTGAAACTTGAGTTAAACATTCCATTTCCTTTCACCCACCGCCATAAGACATATTGCAGTCTCCTCCCCATCATGGTTATTTTGAATTCTCTTCAAATTGTCTTTATCCTTTGGCAAGGGTTTGTGCACAGGGTTTAACTTCATACCTAAAGTGAGGTTTTAGGACTCTGGTAGAATTATCCCTTATCTTTTCTATGAACTATATGTATATTAATGTAGCCAAAATAATAACATCCACTTCCTATCTACTTAAGTGTAGGTTTTTCCACACATGCCGTTTTAAGGCATGCCTTACATATCCTATACCTGACCATTTGGCTTTTGAAAGTGTTTTATGTTCCTTGGTAGCATTCAGTACTTCAATTCAGATGACCCACATCTCTTAAAGAAATTGTATAAATATTTGTATATAAGATGCTATCCACTGTAAATGACAGAAAATAGAAAACCTGGCATAATCTGTCTTTAAACCAGTAAGAAACAAAAGTAAATCGTGTTTTCAAACAAGGCTTAATCTTTTCAAAGCACTGTGGCCAAGACACAATCACTGTCTCTACTTCTCTACTGATTTATCAAATTTGGCTCCATTCTGAGAAAACTACCTTTGTGATCCTAAGATGGCTGCCACATGCACTCTTGTCTCTATGCAGTGGAAAAGAGCACATCTCTTCTCTGAACCATCTGAGAAGTCCAGGTTTGCAGTGTGATAGGACTGTCATAGGTTATGGAACCATTTTCAAATAAGTCATCATGGCCAGAGAGGAAGAGACCATGTTCATTAGTTAGGCCTGAGACATAGCTGGCACAGAAAGACAGGAATGAGGAGAAAGTTAACTTCCTTAGAAGCATGGACTGCAAGGTGCAGGGATGGAATTATCAAGAAAATCGGGATTGGATACTGGCAGCCAAAAATACCAAAGTCATGTAGATTCAAATTTTGTCTTCTTCCCCATTCCATACATGTCTATAGCAAGTGAAGTATTTCAAAAAGGAGGTAGTCATTCTAGCTCTAGTCATTACTGAAGCCCCCAGTAAACTTTTTCTGTTGAGATTTCAGTCTGGTTCTCTTATCCCTCTTTATTGCTACAGATCTGTTCTCAGCATCATGGGTAGGGGGAGTGGGGTATGGAAAGTGGAGCAAGGGAAGAAGTTATACTCACATTGTAGCAACTGCTACCAACTGTAATTCAGACAACTTCAAAAAATAGGTAGAATTATGGGCTTCCCCGGTGGCGCAGTGGTTAAGAACCCGCCTGCCAATGTAGGGGACACAGGTTTGAGCCCTGGTCCAGGAAGATCCCACATGTCACGGAGCAACTAAGCCCGTGCGCCACAACTACTGAGCCTGCGCTCTAGAGCCCACGAGCCAAAACTACTGAAGCCTGCGTGCCACAACTACTGAAACCTGCGTGCCTAGAGCCTGTGCTCCACAACAAAAGAAGCCACCGCAATGAGAAGCCCACGCACTGCAACGAAGAGTAGCCCCTGCTCACTGCAACTAGAGAAAGCCCGCGTGCAGCAACGAAGACCCAACGCAGCTATAAATAAATAAATAAATAAATAAAATTTTTAGAAATAGGTAGAATTATGGCTGTGAATGTATCCGAAGTACCAAAGATGGCTGTGTTGACTGAAATAATGACTTATATCCAATAAAGCTGAGCAGAGGCTGAAGAAGCCATCACCAGCTTATTCACAGCTGCTGTGAGGTCTACAGGCCTTGAACTGGACTTGTCCAAATTCAAAGTGGAAAAGGTAGATGATAAAAGTGAGTATGGGATGACCTAGACATCAAAGGACAGCCAGATTACCCACGTGGTCAGCTTGTACATATATATGTACAGCTATATGTGTGTGTGTGTGTGTGTGTATATATATATATATATATGTAATGGTAAAGGCCCATATAAAAATAACTGCTTTGCACTAATTATAAGATACTTTAATATTATACCTTATTTAACTATTTCAACACTGCAAATAAATAGAGCAACGCTCAGAAGTTAGTTAACATTATCAGAATCACACAAGCTACTTAGTTACTAAGTGGTAGCGCTAGGACCAGATCTGACCTCATTTACAGTCCACTCTCTCTGCATTGTATCAGTCGTTCATAAACCTAACCCTAAATCAGAACCACTGGTGAAGTTTTTTAAATATCAAATTCCCAGGTCCCATGAAAGACCTACTAAACTAGAACCTCCAGGGGTGGGGCCTATATATTTGTAAAGCACCCAAAGGGATTCTGAGGATCATCTAGGTAAGGAAACGACTGTAATAACTTTGGGGGGATGGCCTTGTCTGCTCTACATCCTATGCATTCCATCTGTAAGTAGAAATCCTAAGGGAAACTACATATGTTAGGTTAAAGTTAACAACAGCCCAAGTTTAGATACAACCTTTACCCTGTTATGTGGAAGCTCTCTGAATAAAAAGGTTAGGGGAAATAACAAGGAATAAGCAAGAATAATGTAGAATCAGAGGTTTGGGGAGGATCTTACCTCTCCACTCTTCTCTCCCACTTCTCTCCCAGGACCACAGCCTCCCATTCCTCTGCAATTCTCTTCTTAGCCAAAGTTCTCTGGATCACTGAGGTGTGGTTTCTTTTCTGCCTTAGCTTCCTCTTTTCCTGTATCAAGCCACACATACCTATCCCACCCCAAACAAAACTCCCACCTTCTCTGGCAGTGTCTTATTTGCTAAGATAAATTTGTTAAGTGTTTCGTTGTACTTCACTTTAAGTGAATTAAAAAACAGATCTAATTACTAGGAACATGCACAGAAATGCCATGTATATATTCTATCTGCTCAGAACCTAGGGGTCCTTTATAAGTGATGAACTAGAATTCTCAATATCTCCTTTCATGATGGGCTCTAGGAAGAGAAAACAACAAAATAATGAAGGTGAGATGTGTAAGCTTTGGGAAAGCCAAATCTCATGGGAGCACACAGATGCCACGTGGATAAACTCTGAAGGACAAGCATGGATTGATGTCACTTGGATTTAACACCAAAGACACTGAACACACTGGCCTTTCCTATTCTTCAGGAAAAGCCATTCCTGTTGAAACTTCTTCCATTCCAATTTGATAAAGGGTAAAATGGGGTGAGGAAGAAAGAGATGAATACCCAAGAGTTCAAAAGTGAGCCTATAGGTCACCTTCCTCCAAACATGTCCCTAACTCACCACCAGATTGGAGCAAAGCCCTAGGAAGGAGGGAATCCTAGTTCAGCCACATATATAGACTATAGTGTCATGTGAATAGCCATAGCTAACTCATAGCTACATAGAATATAATATGTACTAGGTGCTGTTTTAAGTGCATTACATGCATTAAACTTACAAAATCCTCACAAAATCTCTATAGATAAGCATTTTTGTTATTTCCTTTTGCATATGAGTACACTGAAATTGAGAGAGATTAAGTAAGCCCAAGGTCACGTAGCTAATAAGAGGTAGAAAGAGATTCAAACGCTGGGTATCTGGTTCTAGAATCTAACATTTAACCACTAATCACCCAAGGTCACGTAGCTAATAAGAGGTAGAAAGAGATTCAAACCCTGGGTATCTGGTTCTAGAATCTAACATTTAACCACTAATCAATATTTTCTAAATAGCTTTAAAATTTGTAATGAAGGATATGGGACGATAGGACCAATCTTTACAGAAACTGTAGGAGAATGCTACAGAGAATCACACAAAGCACAGACATTCTACAATCATAGGTCACCCAGCACTTTCACAGAGTCCCAGAACTCCCTGGAAGGAATTGTGAAAGGGATTAAAAGCTGCTCCGAGGGCTTCCCTGGTGGCGCAGTGGTTGAGAGTCCGCCTGCCGATGCAGGAGACATGGGTTCATGCCCCGGTCTGGGAAGATCCCACATGCCGCGGAGCGGCTGGGCCCGTGAGCCGTGGCTGCTGAGCCTGCGCGTCCGGAGCCTGTGCTCCGCAACGGGAGAGGCCACAACAGTGAGAGGCCCGCATACCGAAAAAAAAAAAAGCTGCTCTGAAACCCCTGGAGAGAATGGCCTGAGAAATCAAGGGACTCAGTCTAAGGGAGGGGCTTAAGAGTTGGATGTTAGAAATCAGAGATTTGGAATAAATTCCTCGAAAAAGGAAGCAAACCTACTTTGGAAGGTTGAAAAACCAGTAAACAATTAGAAGCCAGAATATCCCATTCTTTGCCCTTGGGAAGTAGGATATATCTCCCATGCACATACCAACCAGAATCAGAACTTTACCCAGTGTGGAGAACAACACAAGAAGGCAAGGAAGGAGGGTGCTGTAACTCATGAAACGACAAGAAGTAGGCTGGGATCACCTGCCCCTTAATATCCCCTGAGTTTGCCTTGAGCCTCCAAGCCATGGACTTTGGAAAGTAGCTCTGAGCCCCTAATTCCACTGAATACTAATTTAGTTTAAGAGGCACTTCACCTCTTCACATGATTTCCCTTTTCCATACCACCTTAACACTGGTAACCTTACACCTCAATCTCACCAAAACAAACAACAAACATAAAAACCAAACAAACACCAAAAATGAAAGCCATTTACAGGCCATTTGTATATAAAAACCCTTTATTGATAAAGTTTAGGAGAGGAGAATCCACAACTTAGTAATTTAATATTATATAATCACTTTTTTAAGGAAGAGAGCAGGAGAAAGCATAGAAGGAAGGAGAGGAGAGGAGATGGGGAGAAAGAAAGAAGGAAAGAAAGAAAAGAGAGAGATGGATTGAAGGGAAAAGAGAAAGAAAGAAGGAAACACCCTCAACCGTTTCTTGATATTCCTGCCTCTTGCCATGATTCTGGGCCTTATCTCCTTCCCTATCTCTACTCTTCTCCTGAAAAAAAAAACCAATTCCACTGTTTTCCTGAAACAGAGTAATTCAGTTTTCTCTTATCCTCATATACAGCCACAGACACACTTATGCATAACCAAATTCATTTAGTTGTTTAGTTCAACAAAAGAGTCTTTCATTTTAACATGATACACTCTCTTTGAAGGCAATTGTTGCTATAAATAACATCCCTTCACAATTTCATGGGAAGTACACATTTAAAAGTAAATTCAATCACTAAATCTGTCATAATTGGTATACAGTATAACCAGCATGACATTTTATGTTTCCAAATTATACAGAATACACTCCCCTATGTCATTTGGTTTCAACATTTCTCAAAATTTGACTTCTGGTATGTGTTTGAGATTTCATCTTACACTTTAACTTAATCCTTTTTCAACTCATATCAAATCAATTAACACAATAGTAGGGGACCAAGAATGGGACCCAGGATGGCAATCTGAATTCCCAAAGAAGGCCACAGAGGGCTCAAAATATTTTTTTTCACATTAAATTTTACCTATGGTTAGCCCTAGTTAAGTCAATTAAAATTATCACTCATATTAACTTCGATATTCTACATAGAGAAGTGACCTAGGCAATGAAAATATATCCTGAAAAATACAACACAGCATCTTTATCCCTATATTTGTACTTGCAAGAGGAAGAGGATACATGTGGGATGGGTAGTGAGCAGGGACTAGGGGAGGGAAGAGAAGGGAACAACAAACTTTGTTCTAAGGCTGGCCTTGTCCAATTAAACTGTAATTGGAGGCATCACCAACTTTTGGGAAGTGGTCTAATTCCAGCAGATGGCAGCGCTGCATAACATGTAGTTATTTGAAAAACAAAACAAAACAAACAAAACAAACCAAAACAAAAACTTTCTTGAATCTCTGGACTATTTAAGAAGAAAAAACTTACAAATAATTCCTTTTTTTTTTTTTTTCGGTACGCGGGCCTCTCACTGTTGTGGCCTCTCCCGTTGCGGAGCACAGGCTCCGGACACGCAGGCTCAGCGGCCATGGCTCACGGGCCCAGCCGCTCCGCGGCATGTGGGATCTTCCCGGACCGCGGCACGAACCCGTGTCCCCTGCATCGGCAGGCGGACTCTCAACCACTGCACCACCAGGGAAGCCCTAAATGATTCCTTTTTAGAGTTGAGAGGTAATTGTTAAAGTATAACCCCAGGCCCTGAAAATCCCTGTTTTTAATTTAGCCAAATGTAGCCCAAAATCCCAGCAGTCCCCAAAGTTCCAGACACCTTTGTGGATCCCCTCACCAGAACATTTATTAGTGTCAGCTTGTGTTTGATTTTGCATTGGCCTTAGGAATCGACTAGAACTTCAGGTAGCCACATAAAGAGGCTTCCCCACATCCTCTTCCCTTACTCCCCAGCTTCTTCCCCTGAAAAGAGTAGAGGCTGTTTCCAACCCACTCAATTCCATACCTGAGTTCCTCGGAATCATCTCAAATTTCTCTGGCAGAGCACGAATTCTTCCTCTCCTGACGCCCAGAGAACCAACGCCCTTAGCCTCAGTCAGCGTTTAAACACCTCTTGGGATTATTCTCACCTGAGTTAGTTTCAATTTACCAATTAGGAAGTACACCTGAGATCATGGAAGGGGTGGTACGTGTATTTTGAATTCCCCACCATATATAACATGGTGCCAGATTCCAAGGAGGTGCTTAATAAATAGTTTTGGTTGATTAACTCCTCTCACCAACTCTTAAAAAAGTTAGCCAGTACGCCGTCTGATTTTCAGTCATGCCCTGTGAGTTAGAGGCCAGCCATAGTACCGGGCAAGACGCCAGTCAGGGGCTTCTGCTCCCGGCCAAATCCTGGAGCAGGGTTTTCATGTAAAGTAAAAGCAGCTTGTGTGGTCCCTGTAACTGAAACCCCATCTTTTCACGATGAGACTCCTGCGCTCCACCTTTTCCCAATATTCCAGGGCTCCTTTGCACGGGCAGTGCCTCTTGCCCAGGCCTCCCACTCAATTTGATCACAACAGAGCTATTTAATTACGTCTGTCTGGGTTCAACACAGTTGTATCATTTTTACATTCAGGCCTTAATCTAAAGTTTTAATTAATATATTTCTACCAACTCTTCTCTTTGCCACCTTTATTCCCTTTCCCAAACCTGCCCCATGATGCTCAGTGCTCTGGAGCTCCTGCTATTTACGTGACACTTCTTACCAGGTGTCCTATTTAGGGCCACTGAATTGGGAACATCTAACATTTCCTATGCATTCTGGGTACAAGAGCTACTTCAAGCAAACGTGACCTTCAGTCAGCCCTACCCTTGCTGCATTATAATGCTCTTTAGCCGTTTCTTCCTTCGTTCTTTTTTTCATTTGCTCACTTATTGTTTTCACTCATTCACCAAGTGTTTATTGAGTGACTATGAATTAGGCACTGGACTCAGTGGTAAGTGCCCCGGTCTGGGAGGATTCCACATGCCGCGGAGCGGCTGGGCCCGTGAGCCATGGCCGCTGAGCCTGCGCGTCCGGAGCCTGTGCTCCGCAACGGGAGAGGCCATAACAGTGAGAGGCCCGCGTACCGCAAAAAAAAAAAAAAAAAAAGTGCTTTGTATTTAATTTTAGACCAATCCTAGGTCCTGGACCCCTCAAAGAGGGCTCTGACACTTAAATAATTACGAGGAATAATGAAAGTAATAGTGATCACTCTCTCCCAGAATTCAGAAGCACTTTTCACTTATTTGACACCTCCTTAAGCTTCAGGTAGATAGACCACATCGGGGCTGGGAACGAAGCAGGAAGAGTTTTAGCCTGCAATTCAGACGCCCAAAGGAAGACTGCGGCAAGCAAGGGGTCCCCATCAGCTTTGTAGGTAATGATGTGGCTCTTGAATAGGTGATACTGACCACCCATACCCTCCGCTAGCATGTTCTTGCCAAGTTTAGTTATTCCTTGTTCTGTCAACATATTTCAAACAGCTTCATCAGGGGTGTAGGGAAAGGGGTAGATAAATGCTGGGGGATGGGTACATCAAGTTCATTGTACTTTTCTTTCTGGTTTTGTATATGTTTGGAAATTTTCATAATAAAATGTTTTAAACATCAATCTTTTTATCATTATTTAATATTTTTCCCAATCCTCCCACCAAATATTTCTCTGTGCTAATGGGACAAAATCCCAGTCATCTCTTACTGGTAGCTGCTCTGGCAACATGTATAAAAACGTATGGTTCAGTGGAGTTTAAAAAAAAAAGACAAACTTTGAAGCATGAGAAGAAAAACTCATATCTACCTTGAATTCACACTATTTCATTTCAATAAACAATTTCCAAATTAGACCTATTGGGACCAGGAAGATGAGTGCCAAATAGATATTACCATCTTCATCATCACTGGGCAATGGTATAGGCACTTCAGAAAGAACTCACCTCTTGACTGAGAAAGCGTGACTTTGGTAATGCGGAAGGTGGGACAAAGCGTGCTGCCCAGCCTTCTCCACATCCTCCCATCCCCCCACCCCCCACCCCCGACAAATACTCCCAAAGAGGAGCCTGGATCAATAGACAGCAAATTAAGCCACTTAGCCTGGAAGTAGTGGTCTTGATAGAACCAGACTCTTGGAAAGATTCTTGGAAATTTCCAATCCAGGATCCTCCCATCTATACTGATTGGAAGACTGCAGCATAACCCAGAGGATTTCATCTGCCCAAGGAAGGGCTTATTTCCAAATGGTTTCTTGAACCCACATGAGAAGATCTGAGCAGGTGCAAAGGGAGGGAGGCAGACTCCAGCATCAGACGGCTTCCTAGTTTTACAGGAATTCACTACAGGCACTAGAGTGCAGTGACTGCAGGGTCAGAAGACGTGGGACCTAATGCCTCAGTTTCCATGTCTATTAAATGGTGATAATACAGACTGTTACGGGGATTAAATAAGACAATGCATAGGAAGTGCTTAACACGGTAGCTAACACATTGGAAGTTCTCAATAAATGGTTCTGCTTTTTGTAAATTATTTGATCGCTTACCACATCTTTATATGCCAGTTACATCCTGGCATAATCCAGACAGAGCCACTCACAATACAATCCAAACCCTTTGTGCAGGGGAAAAATGTTCTTCCAAACATGACTATCAACTCATTTTATTATGCTTTTGAAATAAGAAAATATTATCATCAATAGCCAATCTGTTAGCGAAATCACAATCTGAACAAAAGGCCAAATGGTACAGTGTATCTACAGAAGTTAGACATTTCGTTTGCTTTTCTACTCATTCAATTTCAAAGTAGAACTTGCAGTGATATAAAGAAATATTTAAGATGTAAAATCATCCCACCACAATTTTGTTCTTGATTCCACAAAACAAACACATCATTCCCATGAATTGCTCCATTTTGAAATAAACAGTATAGACAAATGGAACATAACAGTAAAATTTTGTGTCGATGACAATGGTAACCTCTAAGATCTACATTTTCCTTACTGGTTTCCTAAAAATGCCACTCCAAAAAGAAAAGTAAAATACAAATGTACGCATGTATAAAGGCAGAATATCACAAATATTTTATACAAATTTTTAAAAGCTCTGATCTCTATGCTCATTTTTCATGAGTACTTATAATACTTTAGAGAAATTACATCACAGAACCAGATAAACAAAATTTTACTGTGATCATCACTAGGAAAAAATATGTATAAGAATATTTATAACTCTTTATATTTCAAAAAATCTTTAGGCTTGAAGATTCAAGAAATGACATTTAGTGTAAAGTGCTATTCCAAACACATAAAACTTCATTTTAACTTTGACTGTTTACAGGTATTTTCCAAATATTGTTTTAAAATTGCAAATGACAAAGGAAGTGTTTCACAACTAAATTCTCAAACTAAGTATAAAGATAACAGGAAACATTCCTGTTTTCTCTTTGGAAAACACCTATGAGATATTAGTTTTCTGCCATCAAATCAAGTCAGCATTTCATTCGGAAAGCAATGTATTAATATATAATTATATATATATATATTTAAAATCCAGTTATAGGCAAAGACTCTTGCTGAATGTGCTTAGTCAACCCTGGATCTTCCTCATGGCTGTGTTTTTTCTCTCAGCACCCCTGGCAAGGCATTTGTGAGATCTGTTGGGGGACAGTGGATTGAATGGCCTTCAGGGTCAAAATAGTTCCCTGAGGTTCAGATTTTAAATTTTTGAATAATTAAAATCCCCTTTCAATTGTATAACTTGCCCCTGTGTTACAAGTGCAACATGATTTGGGATTCAGGATTATAATTCAGAGGACTTAAAATGGTCGGAGACAGGCTGGGGGATCTGGCCTTTCTCTTCTCTCCCTATGCCCTCCCTCTTCAATCTGAAGACTTTATCCCACACCACAGGAAAGTAGGGTACTTGGGAATGAGCAAACTATAATCCAATGAGTTAAGGTATGTGATTATAAACTGTAAAACAACACACCACTAGCCTTCTTAACTTTGTCCTCCCTCTCCCCTGGCCAAAGCTACAATCTGTGGGAGGGCTGTGATGCTGAGGTTAACCCCTGAAGTCTTCTCATTCAGCTGAAAAGGTCCACTAATGATTATCTATAAAGAGATGAAGAGCAGTGGACATTGGAACAAAAATTAACACAGGGAGAAAGGAATCTCAGCTTCAGAGTATCTCTAGAATAATATTTTTCAGGCCAAATTCCCAAGTCCTGTTTTGGGTAATGAACCTAAATATCTGATCTGAAAAGAAAACTTTCACCAGAGACCTGCTGATTCAAGAATTCAATTCCTGCCCAGTTGGAATGCTGCCAACATTTTTCCATTCCTAACAGGAATTGTCTACAGTTTAAATAAATGCTTTATTTCTAAAGGAAAAAAAAAAGGGAAGCATTAGAGTTAACATTTCTGGTAAGATTTAGAAATCGCCCATGTGTCTTGGTGTGTTCTACTCAATTTAGAGCAAATGTTATATGTGATAGCAACAGAGGTGAGCGTCTGGTTGGAGGTTAAGTGCCTCGTTTTAGGAAAAGAGCTTTCAGTGGTGGTGGAAGGTGAGGATGACAAACCTTCTTCCTAGTGGAGTTTCTCATTAGCATTTGAAACAGGTTGTTGAAGAGTACTTTAGGTTCTTCAAAAGGCAATGATTAATACAGGACCCCCTTCTCTGAACAGCATAAAGAAACCTACATGTCAATGTTTCTGTTTACCTTCTAACTGAGGAGGGAAGATGGAAGGGCAGAGAATTTGAAACAAAGCTGCGTCCAGTGTCATCTGCTTTGGTCGTGCCTTGAAATTACCTCTATTTACAGTGAATTGTATCAGCTAGGTCCTAACATTCTCCATAGTGTGATGCTCACTGCCCAAAAGATGCGAGTTCAATTGTGAGTACAAATCCCAAAAGGGGATACTCTGAGCCAGTCCAGCTTGCTTTGTTATTTGCTATTTTTCCATTACAAACATATTAATAAAACGATAAATTTCCTTAGAAGGCAATACTTCTGCCAAAATAAAATCCTTCAGAAACATGTACAATACAGTGGTCCCACCTCTTTCAGCCCTGAAGATTCAGGCTCAAGGCCATTGATCATGCAGGGTTGGAACCAAGCATTGCTATAGCCACAGACTCCCCATCTTTCTGATCTAATTCTCTTGCTACAGAATAAGCCACCGATCCATTGGTCCATAGCTGCAGCTTGGGATCTGACTCTTTGGCAAGGAACTGCAGCTGGGTTTTTCTCATCTTCTTTACAAGTCTAGCAAAGCCAAGCAACACAGAACTAAATATCATTGAAAACCCACAGAGAAGAAACGCTGCAGTGTAGCTGCCAGTCGTGTCTACGAGCCATCCTGTAACAAGCAACAGAAAAATGATATTGAGTTGAAAATTCAATTATTTACCCATTTTCAAATCTAATAATTTGTCAGGATAATAACAATAGATGGCTAGCAACACTGCTATTATTTTGACATAAAAAGCAGATGTCCTAAAAGTATTGTGCAGCAACTGAAAAATGCATTCTATTTTCTAGGGAAACTTCTAAAATGGGTTGTTGTTATTATGTAAAGTGCTTGGAAGTGTCACACTCTTAGTATTGACACAATAAATATTAGTTATTATTATTAATCCCATGAAATACGGTAAAAAAGATAAAAACAGCATCATTCAAATTACTGATGATGGGATTCTTTCTTTATCTAGGGTGTTAAGAGAATGTAATTGTACAGAATGCTAGTAGTAGTATTCCCAGCAGCCATATACTGACTATCCTGAGTAATAGAACACGCTTCTAGATAAAGCAGAATCCAAATTTTCTGTTGGATCCAGTCATCGTACCCCATCCAGTTTGAAAATTAGAACGTTGGACCATCTTACAGTTTAAAATGCAAACTTCAGAAAGCAGAATTCTGTAATCACGGAATTTTTTTTATCTCTTTTTTTCTTTATCTTTAAAGAAAAGATAAATTTTCTTTATCTCTTATTGCAACAAATTAACCACAATATCTCTTCCGGCTCTAAATTTTGAGGAGAACCAGAGTATATGATATGCAAAATATAGGTCACAATAATCAGAGACTCAGTGGGGTAAAATTAGACCTTGGCAGGAAATTATTTTGTGATTAAAAAAGTTTAAAAAATTTTTATTTTATATTGGAGTATGGTTGATTAACAATGTTGTGTTAGTTTCAGGTGTACAGCAAAGTGATTCAGTTATACATATACACGTGTCTATTCTTTTTCAAATTCTAAAAAGGTTTTTTAAAATTCCTCCAAACTTTACTTATATGCCAAGAAAATCCACCAGAGAAGTGTATGATTTCTCCTCTCACCTACTTCAAAACGATTAGTCTAAAGAGGCATGCAAAAATTGTTAGAAGCCCTAAGTTTCCTGCAATCCAAACTACTCTCAAATATTTTAGTTATCATGTGATTTGCTTGTACATTTTTGTAGCAGAAAACAGAAGAGATTGAGTAGAGAGTTATCTTAAAAGTAATTAAATACGAGAAGTATTAAATAGGAACTCACATGCTAATCCTCTAGTACCTGGCAATGAGTATAATGTCTGATTTGCCAAATGAAGGCCATGGTTTGAAAAAAGGATCCAGGAATCCCAATTTACGTCCTATGACTTTTTAACAGAGTTACACTGTCCCTAAAGGTTGGTAAATACAAAAAAGTGGCTGTGGAGGGAGGATGTGGGAACATTTTGGGGGCATTTTCCAAAAATGAAGCACTAAACATGTAGTCCTTTATCATGGAGTTTAAACTGACGAGGAACTTTCATCAGCAGCTGTCAAGCAGTCAGTTTCCCTTGGTTTGATGCTTTAGCAATTGCTGGAGTTTAGAAATAAGCCGAACTTTGTATTCATAATAGCAGCTAAAGCAGAAATCCTGCGTTCTTCAAAAAATTCCCTCCCTTCCTTCTAAGCAAATGCTTGACTCATATCTCTTCTGCCTATCTTCAGAGAACTTCTTCACTCTCGTTTTTAATTTAGGCAGGTAATAATCTGGACCAATTATTCTCAATCTTTAGTGTACAGGAGCATCACAAGAAAACTGGCTGAGAGTGTAGATTCCTGGAACTCACCCCCAAAGGTCCAGATCACAGAGGGAGGGTCAAGGAGTCTGCATTCTAACAAGGGCCCCAGGGGATTCTGATGCAGGTGGTCCCAAGATCTCATTCTGAGACACACTGGTCTAGACCACACACCCCAGCAAGAAGGCATGGGTTCTGACCTGTCTGCTGCTATACCGACAGCGCCAAACACAGTGCTGGTGTACACAGGCAATAAAGATTTGTTGAATTACTTGTTTAATGTATGCAATAAATATTTGTTGAATTATTTAATGCATGCAATGAATAGTTGTTGAATTACTTATTTATGTTTTTAATTTTTATATCATTTTTACAGTTTACAAAACATTCTAGATGCTTTATCCTGAATCCCAAATCTGTATATCCAAACCTGGCCTCCCTCAAATGCTCAGATTTCATCCTTAAACAGCACTACTGAGCATTTTATTGGGTATTTCTGATATCTGAATATGTCTAAACATTAAATTTTTAGTATTTTTCTGGCAAAGCTACTCTCTCCAGCTTCCTTATTTCTTTCAACTATGCCATTATCTCCTAAGTTATCTTGGACTTCTTTCCCTCTGTTATCACCACATGCTAAATCCAGTTGATTTTTTTCCCCCAAATTTCCCCCTCGCCCCAGAGCTCATTCTTATTTCTGCCACAGCAGCCCTAGTTCAGGCCTTTATCAGATGGCTCTTGAACTATTAGGATAAAATCCTGTTTCTCCCCTAAGTTACCAGATCAATTGCTAGACCATGTTTTCTAAAATATACTCTTTACTATACTACCCCTTTGCACAAAAGCTGTAATACTAGCAATATTCTCTGAAGTGTATAGGGCCCCACTCCTTCGGCTGGCACTCAAGACATTCCACTATGACACCCGCACTTCATCATTTCAGCCTCACCGCCTACCGCCCCCCACTACTGGAATCCTGTTCTCCTGCCAGCCTTCCCTTTGAACGTGCCCAACTTATTTATAAGTCTGAACAGCTGCTTCATTCCATTGCTTCTATCATTAGTATGGAATGGAATCAAGATCCTAATTTGGGATTTTTTCTTTCCAAGTATGCTAAGGTCCCCCAGTTAGTGGGAAGAAGATTATAAAACAAGGATGTAGGTGAGACCATGATGTTTTGTGGCTCTGGCATCCCTTTCTCTTTCACTCCTTACTTCCAATCCTCATGGGTGTGTGTGAGTTCACTGTTTTTACATCAATATGACAGAGAAGAGGTGATTGGGGGTTCTCTCTGCAAACTTACCTGCGATGGGTGGGCTCACCAAATATGGCACTGCATGGAGGAAGTACACCACGCCAAGCGCTGATGACAAAGAGGTGGTCCCCACGATTTCTGCAGTCACTACTGGGATCAGAGTCACATAGGCACCATCAAAGTAGCCAAAAGTACAAGCGAAAGGCACGAGCAGGGGGAGACTCTGAAGCATTGGGAGGCAGAGGTAGCAGAGCCCATCCATTCCGATGGCAAAGAGGTAGCAAATATACTGGTAATTCTTCAGACACCTGTGGATGTGAAGACCAAGAATGAGTGCAGTATGCACAGGTTCTATTAAAGAGCTCTAGAACCGTGCCCAGGTGGCAGTAAGCACTACAATTATTTATAGAGATGGCCTCCGCACTGTGTGTTTTCTACGTTGTCTTCCTGTCTTTCTCTTGGTATATGCAAATGCAAGAATGTATCTTCCCAGGAAGCATGGTATGGTAGAAAATAACCTGTGCTCTAAAATTAGACAGATAGAAGTTTGAATCCAATTCTACCACCTACTAACTGCCTAACTCTAACCTCAATTCCTTTAGCTATAAAATGGGGAGGCTGTCTATCTCATAGTGTTATTCAAGGATAGTTGTGAAATAACACATAGAGTGTCAGGAGACTAATATTTTCTAGATGCTTTCAGATGTGTCATCCGTTAGTCTCCAGCACATCATATATGCTCAGTAACCCAAGTGGTTATACAAAGAGGAAGTCATAATATGAAGAAACGAAGGTGATTTGCCAGAGATTATGAAGGTCTTGTATTAGGACTAAGTCGTATTTCAAGACCTCCCCAGTGGTACTTCCATGAACACTTCCCTTTGTAGATCCAAAGCCATCTATGATACCAATTATTTTAAAGACTCTGTATAATATCAGCACCAGCAATTTATGCTTTACAAATGTTTTTCTGCCCACAATCTCATTTAAGCCTCACAAAATGCTATAATGTCCATAGGCAAATATTGAACTGGCCCATTTTACAGATGAAGACCCTTGGGGATCTGAGGGTTAGGTGATTTTCTCTAGGTCACAGGGATAATAAGGGGCAGAGCCAGCACAAGAACTTAGGTCTTGGATATCTCAGACTAGAGATCCGTCTCTCAGACTTATACCAGGCTGCTTCTTGTTGAGTTATTTGATTGTAAGGATGGTTACCCTTTGCTCTCCCGCCAACTCATTAACCATTAAAAATGTGGATTTAATACTAAATATTATATTCACGATACTGGATAACGGCAGTTGGATCCTGATTAGTTCCCAAAGATATAACGTGTGAGAAGCCATAGGATGATAGCTCTTCCAGGTCATAGCTCAAGTGTGAGGAGTCCATCATTTAGGAGAATATGAGTAGTTTGCTCTCTTCAATCCAAACAGATTAGCATTAGCTGAAGAAACTACTCAGTAGATTTCTTATAACTTTGGTTTCTAAGCCTAAAATCATAATGAAACTATTTGCTCTTTGCACTGTCAAATATAAATACATGGCTACAGGGCTCCCCTGGTGGCGCAGTGGTTGAGAGTCCGCCTGCCGATGCAGGGGACACGGGTTCGTGCCCCGGTCCGGGAAGATCCCACATGCCGCGGAGCGGCTGGGCCCGTGAACCATGGCGGCTGAGCTTGCGCATCCAGAGCCTGTGCTCCGCAACGGGAGAGGCCACAACAGTGAGAGGCCGGCGTACCGCAAAAAAATAAAAAATAAAAAATAAAAATAAATTAAAAAAATCAATCAATAAATAAATAAATACGTGGCTACAGATAATGTGTTATTATTGACCTGATCCTCCTGCCTGGACTGGAGTCTGTTCCTCTCTCTATTGCCAGCCACTCTCTGGGGTGGTTCAAAAGAAACTAAAACCACAATGCCCAGACAGAAGTTGTCTCACAGGAGGACTGATTTGACTTAGAATGGAATTAAATCTGTCACCAGAACTTCGCTTCTGCCATTTATACATACCCAACATCCTAAAAAATCTAGAACAGGTGTCAGCAAACTATGGCCAAATCCAGCCCACTACTTGTTTTTTGGACTGTGAACTAAGAATGGTTTTTCCAATTTTCAATGTTTGGAAAAAATCGAAACAACAATAAAATTTTGTGAGGGAAAAATTGTATGAGAAATTAAAATTTTAATTTAAAATTAAATAAAGTCTTATTGGAACATGGCCACTCTCTTGGTCACATATTGTCTATGGCTGCTTTTGTGTTACAACAGCAGAGTTGGAGAGTTGGAATCATATGACCCACAAAGCCAAGGTGACTTCGTCTGTTTAATGTCTGTCCCTTTACAGAAAAGTTTGCTGACCTCTGACTAGAAGAACCAACAAGGGAGTTGCCTTCAGATATCAAAAACCTGTTAACATTATTCAGACCTAGGTATTCTAGAGGGTAAGGTGATGAGGGGAAACTCAAAGTTTAAAGTCCCTGGTGGGGAACCAATGGCGGTTTCATGGATTTACCTTCTGTCAGTTAGCCATCCGAACGTGATATTGCCAATAATGTCAATCACCCCAAGTATGGACATGAGAAAAGCAGCTTGCTGGTGACTCACTCCAATACTCAGAGCATAAGGCACCATGTATACAAAGAGAGGGCTGCAGCCATAAGCCATAAATAGAACAGAGATGGCCAATACAATGAAGTCTGACATCAGTAAAAAATTGTATTCCTGCTGCAAAGAGCCACAGAGGCAGGTCTGCACCCATTCTTTAGTCCAAGTCGAAGAGGGAGATGCCCGCTGAAAGCCTTGTGTCTCAGTTCTACAGACATGGTTCTGCTCTGAAGTTGTTTGGTCATCTTTAAGAGTAATTGGCCGCATCAAGGCGCCACAAACACAGAGATTCAGAACGAAACCCCCAAGGATGAGTAATGCTCCCCTCCAGGAAAATTGTTCAATAAGGAGCTGAACCACAGGAGCCAGGATGAAGATGCCAATGCCACTTCCCGACATGGAGATCCCATAAGCAAGGGCTTTCCGTCTGCTGAAATACTTTCCAACCATGGCAATAGCTGGAGAGTAACAAAGTGCAAATCCAAGACCTGGGGATAAAGAGAACTCTATGAGTGCTGGTGGCATGGCACGAACAGCCTGTGAAAGAACATTTCTCAGAATCATACTATTTGGAATAAAGAGAATCTGAATCAAATAAGCCCTTTTAAAACTGCTTTCTACACCAAGCTGAAAATGAGTCTCCCCTCACCAGTCTTCCACAATTTGCAAAGTATAGCATATATATGACTTTCTTCTTGGGAAGAAAAGCCTTAAGGGAATATGACTTAAGCAAAATAAAAGGAAGAACTTAAAAACTATTATACAAGCTCAATTTGAATTAACTAGAAAATCAGGATAACACTGACCTAAGAAATTTATTCTCCCCACCACTTCTTTTTTAATAAATTAAAATTAATTTTAATAAATTAAATTATCTCTGGATAATTTGAGTATTTTTAAATTATCTCTGGATAATTTAACTATTTTTAAATTATCCAGAGAATTACTTCAACTCTTCACTGCCCCTGAAGACACAACTCTGATAACCTGGACCACACTGGAATTTGGGTCTAAATAGCATTTGTGACCCCGTGAAAGCTCAGAGTAATCTCACATATTGGGAAACATTGTGCCAGTTTTATACACGAACGTAGCATGTACACGTAGCCACCTGAAAATAGCCCTTAAAGTCAGCAGAACACCTCTTCAAGATTTTCCATTTCTATTCCTTTTAAGTCGAGAAAACTTGAAGGGCTTTAAACCTGGAATTTAAATGTCAAGGAAGGAAAAGGAGAACTACCTTCAGCTCCTGTTCCCATCTACAGAGCAGAGTGAGCAATGATCCCAATTTGCCTGGACTGAGGGGTTTCCCAGATGTGAGGCTTTCAGCACCAAGACCAGGATAGTTCCTGGTAAACTGGGATGATGGGACACCCTAGCAGTCAGGCCCTTTGGATGACAGGGGACAGATACCGTTTTTAGCTGACAGAGCGAGATTTATAACCTTACTACGAGATTATATCCTGTATTGGCCTGATCATGCTACCCCTGTGGCCCAGACAAGAGTTAGTGTCACCCTCCCCTCTAAGTGATGGGGCAGAAAACTGCTACTCTAGTCCCACCAACCAAGCCCACCTTGATCCTATGCAGTCCCTGTAAGTGTGATTTATGGAATGCACATCAGTTGCTTCTCTTTCTATGGGCTTCATTTTTCTAAAGATACTTCCGTAACATCGAAAGAAAATGTGCAATGTAAGAATATTCACAGGGGCTTTCTTTTTAAAATGGTAAAACCCCATTTATTGGACAATGGTACTCGCTATAAAGTAGGGGCAACTCAGGTCAACCACAGACAGTATTTCAATGTCTTGGCAAAGATGTTGGGAGAATGATCATTGCCGAAAATTTATGCTGCTCTGGCTAATGTCACATTGCTTCTGAGTGGAGAATCTCAGCCATACACGGCTGCCCAAGGGAAAGCCAGCAGTCACTGTTGTCAAGTGGCTGAATTAAAGTGGTGACACATTTTCACTACAGTATGACAGTCCATTGCATTTCTAGCCCTTTTGTTTAACTGCTAGGTAGGCAGACATTAAGATAAATGATGCATCTTACAAAATGAATATTTTATGAATTACTGATCTGTTGGTGGGCTTGACAACCCCTGGATAGGGTGGGGTGAGAAGGGTGGTACGAAGTGCCCTTACCTGTAAGAACTCCCAGAGTGAGGTAGAGATGCTTCAGACTGGTGGCAAATGAGCCCAGGATGAGACCAGTAGATGCAAGCAAGCCACCCAGCATGATTCCCACTTGACAGGAAAAATGGTTACTGACAACACTCCCAAGTGGAGCTTCAAAAACAATAATAAATAGGTTCAACACAAAGGCCTTGAGGGCACTGTGGAAAGGCTGTGGGTGCTGCGTTGGCAGAGCAGAGAACGATCCATCTTCAAAGCCTCGAGCCCGCCCCACTCATTCTACAGATTCGGAAACCAAGGAGAGAGGAAGTGACTTGTCCATGGTCCCACAGAGAATAAGTAGCAAAGCTGGAATTAGGATCACATCTCCTGACTGGCGTTTGACGGCTCATTCCACATCTCCATTCTATGACAGCCATGATCCCAGGATTATGTGGTGTTTTTTAAACAGTGAATCAGCTCCTTTAAACTACATGTCACTGGCACAGCGATGTGCCTTGTATGTTTCATATAGTGTTGATCATACACAATTAACAATAATTATGACAGGTAAACGGTAGAAAAGGAAAGTGGGCAACATGGCATGGCCAGCAGTGTTATGCAGGAAAAGGCCAGGCAGAGAGATCATAGACAAATTTCACAATCTGGCACTGTTTCCAGGCTTTTGGAAACCCTGTGGATGAGAAATCAAAGTCCAGAAAATCTAGGAAATGAGATGATGACATTTTGGTTGGCCTCACTCTATTTGTGGTTTAACAATGTGTCAGAATTGTGCCAACTTCCAGGCTTATAGACTAATAATTAAAGCTGGAAGAGGCCAAACAGAAATTGAAGCTTAGGGGAATATGACATACCCAAGATCACCAAGAACTATACAGTTCAGGGAACCTTACACCGAGTGCAGGGTTATTTCACCCTGTTATTCTGGCTCCTTGGGTCTCTCAGACTGATGGCAGAGATGATGGGTGAGGAATGTATGTGAATTTCTTTCTGAAGAATAATTCATGCTGACACCAGTACTCCTAGTAACAAGATCAGAAGAGCCAATTCTCTAGGTATCTGTGGAGTATAATTTTTATATCGATCAGGTTAAAATTGGGTGTGACACAAATGTACACGATAGAATCAGTCGTCAGCTTAATATCCCATCTAGTTAGAATAGTGGCTGGCTGCATATATAACCTCTGGAGAATAGGAATGAGCAAATCTCCTGAAAATATATCTAATTCTTCAGACTGATGCTGCTGTGGCTATTGGAAAGTGACAAAATGTATACTAAACTCAATGAAAAATGTTCACTTCCCTGTTCGTCATAGGACAAATATGACCCCAATGGGTGTCCCAGATGTGATTCTGCAGAATTTAAATATTCTGCATCTAACATGACCCCGCTCTTAGCTCAATGCCTCACATGGTCATTGTGACCACTGTGGTCACTGAAGGCCATTTATTCCTCTTTGAGGGATTATAAATATTCTCCAAAAGATATCAGTGAGAGAAATGAATCACCTGTATCCTCCATGAAAGATAAACACGGCTGTCTTGGCATGCTCACACAAAGGCTGTGCCTAATCATCTGACCCTGAAAACCAGGTGATCATCTTACTGGTTAAAATAAAAAACCTGAAAATATGATTTCTTGATCCCTTATGACCTTCCTGCGTTATCAGTAGCGTCTACTTAGCCATCTCATGAAACCTAGAATTGCACTCAAATTCCTCCCAACCAAGGAAATACATTTCAGCACAAATCAACCAATTCCTGATTATGTACATTTTTCTAAAAATAAATATGCATCAGTACCTAGAATGGCATAGATGACATTATTTATGATACCAAATAATATAGTATTTCTCTTTTGCCATTAAGACATGGCCTGAAGAGATAACAGTTTTCTAAAATATTCAGGAGTCACCTAAACGAAAGGATTACATGGGTCTCGTCTGCAAATAGATCATTTTGATTTGACCCGATTGCAGAAAATTTCTATGGCACTCATTTAATAACTTTGGTTGGAAAGTTTTAAAAAGAAAACTCTCAAGGTTAGTTTTTCCTTAGATCGATGAGAGATTCCATGAATCTTGAGAACACTCTGTACACCGTACGTAGCACCTGTGTGGCTCTCGATGAAAACTACAGCCATAGTGAATGTGCTTATCTCATGATTGCACCTTTCTATCCTTCTACAATACTTCCCTAAGAATGAAGATTGATGCATGAAAAACGAGCCAAATTTTGAACCCTCTGGGAAGGGATGAGAATGAAAACAAGACTTGAGACGTGATGCACACATTGTTGGCACTCATATAAGGAGATCACATTGAAACGGCTCATGGTACTTTCCAATGGCTGTTTATGTGACTGGAGAATGAGGGGACCACAGCATTCAGAAGAAAGCAAGCATATACTGTACGGTTAACTGCGTCCAAAATCAGGACAAGTACTGTGATTGCCCAGTTCCCTATCTCTATAGGTATGTGTCCAATTGACTGTATTCACTACCTGGTCCATCTGACATCAGCCAAGAATGTTAACTGCAAAAGCACATCTGGGGGAGTTTGGCTAAATGCAGGATCGTACTTTTCTTTTTAGATGGTTTTAGCCAATTTTTAATCATAGCCCTTCTACTCAGAAAAACTGGTCATCAAAGGCAGTGGAAGGTCACTGTCATGTATAGTTCAAGGGTAGCCAGTAATTATCTATCCCTGGAGATACTCACCACAGAGCATGGTCACACAGTCTACAATGGAATGGATCCAGGCTGTCTGTGCATAATCCTGAGAGAAGTATGTCTGGAAGTCCACAAAAAAAATTGAAATACATCTGAAAAAAAAAAGTGCAAACATTTTATACCAAAAAAAAAAAAAAAGAATGAACATGTATTCGATTGAGAGTTTCAAGTTTTGGTTCAATCATCTGTTCCAGTCTCCAGGGCTTTTAATTGATTTTCAATGGTACGTTGCTGGCCTGTAATAAGTGGGAAATCAGAAGCTAACCATTGAGATGTTCTAAGGGATGAGAACAAGTGTTTAGGACTTCCCTGGTGGCACAGTGGTTAAGAATCCACCTGCCAATGCACGGGACATGGGTTCGATCCCTGGTCCAAGAAGATCCCACACGCTGAGGAGCAACTAAGCGCATGAGCCACAACTACTGAGCCTGTGCTCTAGAGCCCTTGAGCCACAACTACTGAGCCCGTGTGCCGCAACTACTGAATCCCACATGCCTAGAGCCCGTGCTCTGCAACAAGAGAAGCCACCGCAGTGAGAAGCCCACGCACTGCAACCAAGAGTAGCCCCTGCTCGCCGCAACTAGAGAAAGCCTGCACGCAGCAGTGAAGACCCAACGCAGCCAAAAATAAATAAATTAATTAATTAAAGAAAAAAAGAAACAAGTGTTCACCCACTAGAGTGGCTGCTGAAACCAAGTGGTTGCGAAGATCACTGCTGTAGGGAAGGTCTTACGGAAAAGATGACAGGTCAGACACATGGATTGTTACTCATCATACTGTTTCACTAACATCTGAAACTTCTAAGAGGTTGTTATACAAGTTAAGACTTGACAATAAAGTATTATACATCACCCAGCAATTTCACTTCTAGGTTTTAAGCAAAGTTAATAAACAGATGGTGATGATAATAATAATAGATACACATAAAAGGATATACTCCGGAGAACTATTTATAATAGCCAAATATTGTAAACAGCATATATGTCCGTCAGTAAGGGACTGGTTAAGTAACTTATAGCACATCAATAAAATGAAATATTATTAGGTATTAAAAATGATTTGCTTTGTATTTATTGATTTGGAAATAAATTCACAATATAATGCTAAGTAAAAAAGTAAGTTACAAAATAGCTCATATAGTAAGGGCTTATTTTTATAAAAATGTACTTCATGTAACTAGAAAAAGACTGAAAGCATATTAACCAAAATGTATCCGGTCATTATATGTGCATGGTGAGGTTATAAATGATTTTTTGTCTTTATTCTGCATTTTGAATTATTTTACAGCGAACCTGATTTCTTATACAATCAGAAATTTATCTGTGTGTGTGTATATACATACGTATGGGGGTGTATATACAGAGACAGAGACAGAAACAGAGACAGAAAAATTTTTATGCTGAAAAATAGCTAATTACTCAAGAAAAACAAGACATAAGTGATCCAGAAGCAATAGTTTGGAATGAACCGCACACAGATAATTCAAGACAGGAAGCTTTTAGAGCTCCGTGATAGCAGGGAAAGAAATCAGGCCTTGCAGCTTGGAGATGAGATAGGAGGATATCTGTCTCCTTGGATAGGACCACATTCCAACTCATTGTGCTTCAGCAGCCCCTAATAACCTGTTATTTTACTCTCTCTTTCCTCTCCAGTTGCTGCTGGATGTAAAAGTGAGTGATGGAAAAGTTAAAGAAGGGGGAAGAGAATCAGGACTGCTGTGTTATGATGGTCCAGCTTCATGGGCATACAACCTATACAGTCGCACAGAATCTGGCACTCAGAAGCATTAAACTTGGTTCAACTCAGCTGTCACTGTCTTAAAATTCCTAATAATTTTATCTTTGAATTTGCATATTGTAAGTGAAGTCCAATGGGACAATGAAGCATGCATGTGAGCAGAGAGCTACGGATTCTTCAGTCTGCAATTCTGTGCGTTTCCATTTGCACATAGTCTTAGAGATGCCCCAGGACACAGAATTCCAGTAGACTCTTGTGTGGGAGTCCAGTAAGACTCAGACTGAGTACCAGGTAAGTGTGTTACACCTACAACTGAGTGAGCACGTGCACAGGGGAGTGAGAGAGAAAGACCATGCTTTCCTTTCAAACGAAAACTTGCTTCAAATGCAGAAGAAGGCAATGGTGTTTTAAGAAAGACAAAGGGCCGAGTATTCCTATCAGATCCTTTCTTACTCGTGTTGCTTCTCTGGATTAGCTGATCACTTAATGCTTAAAATGATGACACAGAAGGAAAGTAAAAGGTAGGGCTACCGGTAATATAAAGATGAACGGCAGATTTGTGCTACTAATTTAACATTTCCATTTTCTTTACTCAGAACAACACTAAATAGTAAATTTAAAACACCGTGAAAAACCGAGACCGCTGAAAAAAGGAAAAGCTTCCCATTTTAGTACGTTTACCGGCCCTTTTTTCCCTGCCTTTTGAACAAGTGGTCCTGCATTTTCATCTTGCACCAGGCCCTGTAATAATGTTGCTAGTCCTGGTGATAGGAAAGAGAAAAGGGACGGTATAGGGCAGCGATCACCAACCTTCTCGGCACCAGGGACCAGGGACCGGTTTCGTGAAGACAATTTTTCCACGAAGCGGGGCGGGGTGGCGTGAGGTGGGGGATGGCTCAGGAGGCAATGCGGGCGATGGGGAGCTGCCGATGAAGCTTCGCTCACTCTCGCCCTGCTCACCTCGTGCTGTGCGGCCCTGTTCCTAACAGACCGCGGGCTCGTGTCCGCAGCCCGGGGGTTGGAGACCCCTGGTATAGGGTGCTAAATTCTAAGTCCCATAAGGTACTGGGATGGAGTTTGATGTGCAGAGTACAGAGAGGGATCAACCCTCGTGGGCAGGATTAGGCAGAGTGAGCTGGGCAAACAGATATAGGCCTGACAGGCCTCAGCCAATCCCCAGGGAAATGGGCGGGCCTTTACGCACCTCCCTCCGTCAATCATTGGATATGGACACCGCTGGAGGGGCGAGCTCTCGCGAGAGGCAGCTCTGCGCAGGTGAGGGGGACCCTGCGGACACTGACAGCTGATGTTCACCCTGCAGCTGAGGCCCTCCAGATGGCACACCTCCGTATTCACCAGAGTTCCGTTCTTGTCCTCCACACTGAGCACTGTATGGGATGATATCTATCAAAGGGACATCAAAAGTTGTCCTTCCCCTTTCACTGATTTAAGAAACCAGACAACGTGCTATAGTAGATCCGATGCTAGGTTAATAATTATATCAGAGTTTGGAGTACTGAAACATAGTCACAACGAAAATGCAGAGAACGATAACATAAACTACCCGGCTGAGTGTATAAATTTAACTTTAATTAAAATATTGCAGAACTTTTTCTAAAGCATGAGCTAACTGCAACAGACTTAGACTAGTTTTAATTCGGTACAACAATAACAGGAAACTCTACGATGTTTCTTAACATCCTAAAGATTGCTAGACTAGTACAAAAAGTCTATTATTTTCTCCTAACCACTAGGCCTTCGATTTAAGTGAATAATGATTTCTTGGATATAGCCTCAGTATCAAAATAGTTAAGTTATCCTTAGCCCAGGGTTTCTCAGTCGAAGCACTATTGACATTTCGGACCTGATAATTCTTTGTCCTGGGGGCTGTCCTGTGCGTTGCAGGATGTTAAGCAGCATCACTGGCCCCTGCTCAGAATGTCTCCAGACGCTGCCAAAGGTGCCCCCGGAGGGCAAAGTCAGCCTGTTTAGGACCACTGATCTAATCAACCATCAAATTCTGCTATCCTACCTTATACATATCTTTCAAACGCTGCCACGGAGCTCCACTGCCTTTATCATTTATCATTCATGACAACACTTCTCTCCTGGACTGCAGCCAAAACCCTCCTAACTGATTTTCCTGAATTCACACTTGGCTGCCTTCAGTATATTCTACACTCCATGGTCCAAGTGTCCTCCTCACTAGAACACAAATCAGATCCTGATGCTTCAAACTTTTTTTTTTCCCGTTGCGGAGCACAGGCTCCAGACGCGCAGGCCCAGCGGCCATGGCTCACGGGCCCAGCTGCTCCACAGCATGTGGGATCTTCCCGGACCGGGGCACGAACCCGTGTCCCCTGCATCGGCAGGCGAACTCTCAACCACTGCGCCACCAGGGAAGCTCACTTCAAACTTTTTAACATGACTTATGAGACCCTGCATAAGTTGGTCCTTCTTAGCATCTCTCCTTTCTTCCCATCTGGTGCAAGCCTCCCTCATTCTTTTAGTCTCAAGATAATAGTCAACTCCTCCAGGAAGGCTTCCTTGACTACCTGAGTCTGGGCTTGATACCTTTCTTAAGTATTTCCACTACATGCTGGACCCTTACCACACTGTGTGGCAATGTTCTTTGCATTTGTTTGTATTTTCCACTAGACTCTTGCTCTGTGACAGCAAAGACCATGTCTGTCTTATCTTGCATTGAATCCCAAATATCTAGTACCATAGCTTCCATGTATGCGGTGCTCATTAAACATTGTTCAAGGTTCAAGGTACAAAAGGAAGGAAATTAGGAGGGAAGGCAGGCTGAGAGTTGCTAGAGAAGTCACTGGAAGATAAAGAAGTGAAATGGTTGAGTAGCAACTTCAAGAACGTGAATGAGAAAGGAAGAAGAACAGATGGCATCTATGTAGGAGCACGTGGCTAGATACGGTACAGTAGAGGTGTGAAGAATCTGAGCTTATAAGCTGAGAGAAAGAATTAGTAAAAGAGAGATGCAGAAGTTGGAAATGTGGAAGAACATAGGACAACTAAGAGGAAAGCACCCCAAAT
The DNA here is from genome assembly GCF_039906515.1 of Pseudorca crassidens. Lineage (NCBI taxonomy): Eukaryota > Metazoa > Chordata > Mammalia > Artiodactyla > Delphinidae > Pseudorca > Pseudorca crassidens. Next base: position 36,796,586 of record NC_090311.1, on the reverse strand, counting down.
GATAATAAGATATTTTGGTGTTGTAAATCATAATCTCTTCTCTCCACTAAATTGTTTTGGGGGGTTTAACATTTGTGGGACTATGTTTATTTCTTGTGACTTTTTTACCTTGTTCTGTTATTTTGTTTTCTGTTTGATGGGTTTTTTCCAACTGATTTGAATAGTCATATCAAACTGTAGGTATGTAAAATTCAGAAGTAACACCTGAGATTCTTGCCCACACATGTGAGTAGGCTTGTCAGAGGTAAAATTTAATAACCACATACATATGCTTCTTTTTTTAATATATAAATTTATTTATTTTTTTATTTTTGGCTGTGTTGGGTCTTCGTTGCTGCGTGTATGCTTTCTCTAGTTGCAGTGAGCAGGGGCTACTCTTCATTGCGGTGCGCGGGCTTCTCATTGCAGTGGCTTCTCTTGTTGTGGAGCACAGGCTCCAGGCACACGGGCTTCAGTAGTTGTGGCATGTGGGCTCAGTAGTTGTCGCTCATGGGCTCTAGAGCAAAGGCTCACTAGTTGTGGCGCATGGGCTTAGTGGCTCCGCGGCATGTGGGATCATCCCGGACCAGGGCTCGAACCCGTATCCCTTGCACTGGCAGGTGGATTCTTAACCACTGTGCCACCAGGAAAGTCCTGAAATATGATTCTTAACATAGATATTGTGTTTGGTAACAAGATGTCTTGAAGAAAAAATATGTAAGCAATGCACATTAACGAACAGAGGGAGTAAATAAATAAGAACGACTACTTTAATAGCCTGCACAACTTTAAGCTTATATAAATTTTATGTGTAAGGAAGCATCATCAGTTACAAGGTAAGAGTGAAATATGATTTTTAAATGCCCTGGATTATAAATGGTAGCATTGTCTGTAAAGCAAAAACCAGCAAGCAATATAAACGTCCATCAATAAAAATGTTTTAAATAAATTATGGAAACATCCATATGGTGAAATTTTAAGCACCTACCTTTCAGTGAGGTAGAGCCATATGTGCTGATATGGAAATATTTCCAAAAGATATTATTAAGCAAAAAAAAAGTTCAAAACAGTGTGTATAATATGATCCCATTGGTGTAAATGAAAAGAACATGCTTTATATATGGACATAAGGTTTTTAAAAAATTTTCTGGACAGATCTCAAGAAACTATTTATGAGATTAACTTTAGGCAGTGAAACAGGGATTCAGGAAGTGAGGAGAAAAAGGCTTTATCTTATATGTTTCTGTATTGTTTGAATTTTTACCTTCCAGATGTATGGTTTAACCTTTAAGCATATTATTTAAATCAAAGAGAAGGGAACACTCCCAAACTCATTTTATGAGACTAGCATTATCCTAATACCAAAACCAGAAAAGAACATTACTAGAAAAGAAAACTACAGGCCAATATTCCTGATGAGTATAGATGCAAAAATTCTGAATAAAATACTAGCAAACTGAATTGGCAGCATATTAAGAGGATCATTCACCAGGTTCAAGTGGAATTTATTCCTGGGATGCAAGGATGGTTCAACATACACAAATCAATCAATGTGACACATCATATTAATAGAATGAAAGAAATGAATTGTATGATCATCTCAGTAGACACAGAAAAAGCATTTGACAAAATTCAACATCCATTTATGATAAAAACTCTTAACAAATTGGGCATGGAAGGAACATATCTCAGCATAATAAAGCCATAAGTCACAAGCCCACAGCTAATATCATGCTCAATGGTAAAAGGCTGAAAGTTTTCTTCTAAAATGAGGAACAAGACAAGGGTGGCCACTCTCATCACTCCTATTCAACATAGTCCTAGAAGTCCTAGCCTTGGCAATCAGGCAAGAAAAATTAATAAAAGGTATTAGAATTGGAAAGGAAGAAGTAAAATTGTCTCTATTTGCAGATGATATGATTTTATATATAGAAAATCCTAAAGACACAACCAAAAGGCTCTTAGATCTAATCAATGAACTCAGTAAGTTGCCGGATATAAAACTAACATACAAAAAATCAGTAGTGTTTGTATACACTAACAATAAAATTTCCAAAAAAGAAATAAAGAAATTGATCCCATTTACAATAGCCTCAAATACAGTAAGTTTAACTAAGGGCATGAAAGATCTCTATGCTGAAAACTACAAGACATCAGTGAAAGAAACTGAAGAAGACACAAATAAGTGGAAAGATATCCCATGTTTGTAGACTGGAAGAATCAACATTATTAAAATGTCAACACTATCAAAAGCCATCTATATATTCAATGCAATTCCTATCAAGAATCCAATGGCATTTTTTACAGACGTAGATAAAACACTCTTAAAATTTACATGGAACCACAAATGACCCTAAATAGCCAAAGAAATCCTAAGAAAGAGGTATCACACTTCCTGATTTCTAACTATAATATAAAGCTGTACTCATCAAAACAGTTTGGTACTGGCATAAAAACAGACACATAAACCAGTGGAACAGAACTGAGAACCCAGAAATAAACCTAAGCGTCAACTAATGTTTGAAAAGGGAGCCAAGAATATTCAATGGAGAAAAGACAGTCTCTTCAGTAAATAGTGCTGAGATAATTGGATATTTGCATGTAAAAGAATAAAACTAGACCCATATTTTAGACCACTCACAAAAATTACCTTGATATGGATTTAAGGATTAAATATAAGACCCAAAACTATGAAACTACTAGAAGAAAACATAGGAATAAAGTTCCTCAACATGGGTCTTGGTAATGGTTTTTTGGATATGTCACCTAAAACACAAGCGACAAAATAAAAAATAAACAAGCAGGACTACATCAAACTAAAAAGCTTCTGCACAGCAAAAGAAACCATCAACAAAGTGATAAGAATGGGAAAAAATATTTGCAAACCATGTATCTGATAAAGGGTTAATATCCCAAACATACAAAGAATGCACACAACTCAATAGTAAAAAAACAAATAACCCAATTTAAAAAATGAGCAAAGGACCTAAATAGACATTTCTTCAAAGAAGATATACTAAAGACCAACAGGTACATGAAAAGATGCTCAACATCACTAGTTGTTAGGGAAATGCAAGTTAAAACCACAATGAGCTATTACCTCACACGTATTAAAATAGTCATCATCAAAAAGATAAGAGATAACAAATGCTGGTATGGATGCAGAGAAAAGGGAACCCTTGTGCACTGTTGATGAGATTGTAAATTGGTACAGCCACCATAGAAAACAGTAGGGATAAAAATAGAACTACCATGTGATCCAGAAATTCCACTGTTGGGAATAGATCCAAAGACAATGAAAGCACTAACTAGAAAAGATATCTGCACCCCCATGCTCATAGCAGCACGATTTTTAATAGCCAAGACATGGATGGATGAATGGATAAAGAAGGTGTGGTATGTATATACAATGGAATATTATTCAGCCAGAAAAAAAACGAGGAAATCCTACCATTTGCAACAATATGAACAGACTTTGAAGGCATTCTGCTAAGTGAAATAAGTTAGAGAGAGAAAGACAAATACTGTATAATCTTAAATATATGTGGAATCTAAAGCAACAACCAAGCGCATATAAAAAGAGATCAGACTTATGGTTACCAAGGCGGGGGGTGGGGAGGGAAAGGGAATTGGAGGAAGGTGGTCAAAAAATACAAACTTCCAGTTATAAGATAAATAAGTACTAGGGATGTCATGAACAATATGATGACTACAGCTAACAATGATGTATGATATATAGGAAAGTTGTTAAGAGAATAAATCCTAGGAGTTCTCATCGTGAAGAGAAAAGTTTTTATCTTTTTTCTTTTCTTTCCTTTTTATTGTAGTTATATGAGAAGACGGATGTTAGCTGAACCTACAGTATATGTAAATCAAATCATTATGCTTACAAACTATTATATATAAAATAGATAGACAACAAGGTCCTAATGTATAGCACATGGAACTAAATTCAATATTCTGTAATAAACCATAATGGAAAAGAATATATATATTCAGTTATATATATATATATATATACACACACACACACATATAAAAAAATTGAATCACTTTGCTGTACACCAGAAACTAACACAACACTGTAAATCAACTATACTTCAATAAAAAAAACATGCTGTATGCCTTAAAATTATATAGCGATGAATGTCAATTAGTTCTCCATAAAACTGGAAAAAGAATTAACTGCCCAATAGGCACTGATCCTCTGAACTGACAAGTCACCGTGCAGGCTGCTTTCCTCGTCTCTGTCTCCAGTTCTCTTGGTTGCTTCCTGGTGTGTCACCCTTTTCTCCTCTGAGCCTATTGTGCTCAGGTATCCTCCTCTCAGCCTCTCCCAGGAACCTCTGAAAACAGGCCTTTGCTGCCAGCCACAATCCTCTTTTCTGGTTCCCAGCTGCCCTTCTTATAGAAGCACTAAGCTCACTTCCAGAACTTTCCTCTCATGGGAATGATGAAAGCTTCCACATGTAAGAACAAAGATGAAAGAGATGCCTTTTAACTCTATGACCTCCTCACTCCCAGAACATAAGATCCATAATCCAGATGGGAGAAAAATCAGACTCAACCATCATATTATTTTAAACAAATCTACAGTTTATTTTGACACATAATCAACGAATCCTTATTGTAGCAAAAACAAACATCCTGCTTCTTTCCTGCATTATCTATTTGTTATGGGGGGTACATCGATGCTTTTATTTATTTTTATTTTTTATTTTTGTGGTACTCGGGCCTCTCAACTGTTGTGGCCTCTCCCGTCGTGGAGCACAGGCTCCGGACGCGCAGGCTCAGCGGCCATGGCTCACGGGCCCAGCCGCTCCGCGGCATGTGGGATCTTCCCGGACCGGGGCACGAACCCGCGTCCCCTGCATCGGCTGGCTGACTCTCAACCACTACGCCACCAGGGAAGCCCGATGCTTTTATTGATGATGCTATCAAGTGAAGATATGTAGTGCAAATCAGTTTCTTTGGCTGCCAAGGGAGTGTTGCCAGAGAAGAGCAACAGAGTTCAATTAGAACGAAGGCACCTCTAGAGGAGAGAGCGAGCACATGCAGATTTCAAGTGTGGCTTTATTCCAAATGTAAATGAGATGAATGAACCTCAGTGTACACACGTTTAACTTAAGTATAGTCAAGGCTATGCCCTTGGGTAAAAGGAAAAGAGGAAACACGACCAAATGAGATGAGAGAATCCCTGTATTTATGCTCTTTCTGCCCTTCAACCTAGAAATCAGCCTCCACTACCACAGCCAAGTGCAAAATGAAGCAAAAGAATTTAAACTCTAGGCTTTAAGCTTCCAACGGCTCAGTATTCTGGTGAGCCGAGATGTTTTCAAGGACTATTTTGAGCTTATATATTTGTCCTTTGTGAGATGAGCTGCTTAGGAAAAGAAATGTCTGGCAGAGCCATAATATTTAGCTGAAAAATGTCCTAACACTCCAGGTTTATGTGGCAGAGATTATAGGAGACCACTACCCAGGACTTTTAAGTGTCAGGAAATCACATTCCTTGCAAAGAAAAAGATATCCGATCAGTCAAAGGAAACACACACACATGCACAAAACATATATTTACACATATATTTTCACAATGACAGGTTCAGAACTAGAACGAAGCCGACTTAGAAAAAAAGACAAGCCAGGTCATCTGATAATAAATCGAGAAGAAAGTCCCACCTACCTGGTTACTGCCCGGGTGCAGATGGTAACAAGGAAACAGCCAGCCACAATCATCCAACCCCATCCTCCATCCGGTGGGGAGGTAGACCGAGCTCTATTTACTTTTGCCATGGTTTCAGTTCTTTTTTCTTCTTTTCCAAGTTACTCCAACAGCCCAGTTATGATCTTGGAAGGGTCTGCTGTCCAGTGATTTCCTGTTGGCATTCAAGACTGGTATAGAATGCTACCTGGAACATGGGTTACTGGCCATCTAAAACCAAAAATCAGGACATAGTTGTATTTTATTGCCATATCCAAAGACACTTTTTCACTTGGTAAAAATGATTATTACTTTCCTGTTAAATATGATTATTTGTTAACTGTGAATACTGGCCTAGTGCAAAGACCATTAGTTGTCCTTGGAACCTCTCCCCCTTCTTCTTTTTTTAATAACAGATCTTCTCAACTTTTAGCCAAATCCATGATGACAGTTTGGATACCATACCTTGAAGGTAGATGTGGCAACGTGGTTTAGTCTAGACTAAAGGGATATGAGCAAAATATTACATGCCACTGCGGGTTCCTCAGCTCAAAGGCAAAGGCACTTTCTTAAGACTTCCGCCACCTCCTTTCCCATAGACTGGAATGTGGATGTGGGGATGAGACAGTTCCAACCACACAGGCCCAGACATCGCCCAAGGGGCTGGCAGAGCTACAGGACAGAAGGAGCCTGGGTCCTCAAACGACTCTGTGGGGAAGAGGTGCCTCTCCAGCTCCCGACTTCACACACCCCTCACTGTTACACCAAAGTTAAATAAGCCTCAGCTTTATTTGAGGCTCTCCATTCTGGAGTCTTTCTGTTACAACAGCTTAGGCTATGTCTTAATTATTATACTGAATGATTCTGACAGTAAGTGCGTTGGCCTTTCTGACCAAGAATGCTATAATTCTTAGATGGAAAAAATTGAAGCAAGAAGAGAATGAAAAATAAGTGAAACAGAATAGAAAGCCCAGAAGCTATCACATAATAATTCAATACAACTAAATAAGGAAGCAAAGAGGGATGGGGAAAAAAAGGATTATTTGCTACCTCCCATTACAACTCTCCATTTAATTCCTTTTTTAAAAAAATAAACTTATTTATTTTTGGCTGCACTGGGTCTTCTTTGCTGTGTGCGGGCTTTCTCTAGTTGCGGTGAGCGGGGGCTACTCTTCGTTGCGGTGCGTGTGCTTCTCATTGCAGTGGAGCATGCGCTCCAGGGCACGTGGGCTTCAGTAGTTGTGGTGCATGGGCTCAGTAGTTGTGGCTCGCGGGCTCTAGAGCGCAAGCTCAGTAGTTGTGGTGCATGGGCTTAGTTGATCCATGGCATGTGGGATCTTCCTGGACCAGGGCTCGAACCCATGTCCCCTGCATTGGCAGGTGGACTCTCAACCACTGCGCCACCAGGGAAGTCCCTCCATTTATTTCTTAACCTTCTAGATAGATCAGAGTTAAATGTAAAAAAGAAGTCATTTAGAATCTAGGAGAAAACATATGCAAATAATTATCTAACCTCTGGATGGGAAGAGGACTCCCTGAGATGTAAAGTAATGTTAACAAACCAAGGGAAAATTTTGTTGATTTGTCTAAATTAAAACTTAACATGTCTATATACCAAAACATGTAATAAATAAGACCAAAAGGTAAACCATAGACTTGGGGGAAAAAAAAAGCAACACATGATTCAGAGAAGTAATATCTGCAACATTAGTTCATTCAACTACCAACACTTATGGAGGATCTAATGTGTGTTAGGCATTATTCTGGACACCGAGGATTCAGTGATAAGCAAGACACACACAGCTCCTTGTGGTAGACAGTTTCTAAGCTACCCCTACGGTCTCACATCCTGTTGTTCTTGTCCTTGTGTAATCCCTTCCATTGAGTGTGGGTGGGACCTGTGACTTGCTTCTAACCAGAATATGGCACAAGTGATGACACATGACTCCCATGATTAGGTCATGCTGATTAAGACTCAGCCTTGCTAGTCGACTCACTCTCCTGCTGGCCTTGAAGAAGCAGGCTGCCGTGTTGCACACTGCCATGGAGAAGGCCACGTGGCAGGGAACTATGGGTAGCCAGTAGGAGCTGAGGACAGCCTCAAAAGCTAAAGTGACAGCAAAAAGCTAAACCTCTCAGTCCTACAACAGAAGGAAATGAATTCTGCCAACATGCCAAGTGAGCTTGGAAGCAGACTTTTTCCCTAGTTGAGCCTCCAGTTGAGAACACACTCTGGCTGACACTTTGATTGCAGCTTTGTGAGACCCTGAGCCAAGCCAGCCAGGCCCAGCTAAGCGCGGCCTGAATGTGGTCCCACAAGAACTGTGAGATCAAGTGTTTCTTACGGTATACTTCGGCATGTCAATCAAGCTTCTAATTACAGTTAGGGATGAATTTTTTAAGAGACTAAATCAGAGTTTTAACAGGTGATTTTTCCACTGGATTGAGCCAATCACCCAATTTGGGGTACAATTTTATAATGATCACCAGAAGAAATTTTAAATAATATTGATTAAACGAAACATCAGGGACTTCCCTGGTGGTCCAGTGGCTAAGACTCTGTGCTCCCAATGCAGGGGGCCCAGGTTTGATCCCTGGCCAGGGAATTAGATCCCGCATGCTGCAACTAAGAGTTTGCGTGCTGCAACTAAGACCCAGCACAGCCAAATAAATACATAAATAAAATGAATATTAAAGAAAAAAAAAAGATCTGCTCTTTATAAATAAATAAATAAAACATCATTTCAAATATGACTAAGCATGCATTGTTTGGTGACCACAGACCACGCACCACCTGGTAAATCATGGACAAAAAAAACTGTCTAATAAAGAAAAATTTACTTTAAAACCATGACTTTCTCAAGAAAATGGCTCCTGTGTGCCGCAACTAAGACCCAGCGCAGCATGAATGAATGAATGGATAAATAGATAAATATTAGAAATACAACAAGGGATGCAAAGTTGAAAAAATTAAAAAAATAAAAGACCCCAGAGAGCTACTTTGCCCCTTCTGCTGTATGATGTCACAGTAAAAGCATGGCATCTATGAACCAGGCAGTGGGTTCCCACCAGACACTGAATGTGCCAGCTCCTTGATCTTGGACTTCCCAGCCTCTAGAACTATGAGAACTAAAGGTCTGTTTAAGCCACCCAGGCTGTGAGATTTTCGTTATAGCAGCCTGTACCAGCTAAGATATCTAAAACCACAGATTTCCAAGTCGTCTTGAAAAACTGAGAGCGCTAAAGATACTGGTCTGGCATTCCTTCTTGGTAGCCATCAGTTGGAGTCAAGTATGACACCCTTCCTTTGGATAACGCCTGTACAGCCCATTCAGCCCGCCCCTGACCTCCTGTACTGTCCAATCCCTGTGCCGTTTCACTCATGTACAACACCTGCCTGACTCCTTTAGGCAATAAGATCTTCCACTTCTGCCTATACTGTGTTGCCATAAATCAAAGTTTCTTGAACAGCCATACGTGAGTCATGTTTATGGCATGCTTGACGCCTAGCACTCCGGCAATTGCAATAGGACTAGCACTGGTGATTCTACCAGCGCCCGCGGACAAACACACACAATGTCATAACTCACTGATTGGACACAAACACGTGTCACGAAATGATAGGATCGGTTGTACAAGTGAAAAAGCCAAAGCTTAGAAAGCTGACTATAGTCCTAGCCTCTTCAGAGTTTTTTCTGTTAGAATAGTCCCCAAGGTTAAATTGTCTTCAATGTAAGATTATAAAGCCATCTACCCATACGTGGACAGTGTGAGACCGTCCTCGGTCTGTGCTGCCCAGTGCTGTTGAAAAATTCTGAGACAGGCAGTGCTATGCAACAGCCCTTTGGAAAGCAACACAGGGCAACGGATCAAGGATTAGAAAGTTATTCATATTCTTTGAAGAGTAATCTCAGTTCTGGGAAGTTATCCTAAGAAAACAATTTAAGAGAAGCTGAACACTACTGGCAAAATAAATAATAGCTGTGCTATGAATAACGTAAAACCGAAACAACCTAAATGCTCAACAACTGGGAAATGTCTAGAGAATTATGATACGTCAAACAAATGGGATGATAGACAATCCTTTAAAATTATAAAGAAGAAGAAAATACTGTAATATGTGAAAACATTTATGATGCAATGCTAAAGCAAAAAGGGGACTCTAAAATTGTGTGTACAATGTGAGGGAAGCTATGTAAAACTTCTATAAAAGATGTATACTTGTAACTCAGAAAGAATGGGGAGAACATGCAAAAAGAAATTTAGGTGGGATGGTATAATTAAGATTCATTTTCGGGCTTCCCTGGTGGCACAGTGGTTGAGAGTCCGCCTGCCGATGCAGGGGACGCGGGTTCGTGCCCTGGTCCGGGCGGATCCCATGTGCCGCGGAGCGGCTGGGCCCGTGAGCTGTGGCCGCTGAGCCTGCGCGTCCGGAGCCTGTGCTCCGCAACGGGAGGGGCCACAGCAGTGAGAGGCCCGCGTACCGAAAAAAAAAAAAAAATTCATTTTCAAAATTGCATTCTATTCTGAAGAATACTATAATGGTGGATACATGACATTATACATTTGTCAAAGCTCAGAACTGTAGAACACGAAAAGTGAACCCAAATGCAAACTATGGACTTTAGTTAATAATGTATCAATATTTGTCCATCAATTGTAACAAATGTACCACACTAAGCTAAGACGTTAATGACAGAGGAAATTGGTGGGGGAAGGAGAAAGGGTACACAGGAACTCTTTGTACTTTCTGCTCAATTTTTCTGTAAACCTAAAATTTCTTTAAAAAATAAAGTCCATCAATTAAAATAAAATAAAATAAAATCGCATTCAATACCATTTTATATATAATTTTCTGAAATAAAATATTTCAGGTTACTCCTGCAGTGTAAATAATGAGCACAAAAATCTCTTTTGTATGGTTTCTCCAGGACTAAAAATAACCATATTATTTACTGACGCTGCACATTGAAAATTAGGTGGGGCTTCCCTGGTGGCGCAGTGGTTGAGAGTCCGCCTGCCGATGCTGCCGATGCAGGGGACACGGGTTCGTGCCCCGGTCCGGGAAGATCCCACATGCCGCGGAGCGGCTGGGCCCGTGAGCCATGGCCGCTGAGCCTGCGCGTCCAGAGCCTGTGCTCCGCAGCGGGAGAGGCCACAACAGTGAGAGGTCCGCGTACCGCAAAAAAAAAAAAAAAAGAAAATTAGGTGATTATCCCATAGAAGACACAGGGAAGGTAACAAGCCTTTGGCAAAATAAAATGTTCTGTTTCTTTAAAAGATATTTAACATCATTAATTTTTACCTTGCCTCCGTTATCCCCAGATGATTCCATTTTTATTTGTTTCACTTAGACAACCTCCTTTGGCATTCCCACAACTTATAAGTTCAGAACTGATTGGTGAGGGTCTCTCAAAAAAACATAATTGCATAAATCCAAATAAAAATTGTTAAGTAACAGCATAGTGAGCACAGGTATGTTGTAAGTTAGAGTCAAGCTGGGTAAACCACAGAACAAGGAACATCCTCACACGGTTCCAGGGTGGGGAGAAAGGACTTCTCTGAAAGCATCAGTATGCGAGACTGTTACTAATAATTCCTCATGAATAGTCGCCCTTGAGCCTCACAAGCCTCAGAGATGGGCACGATTTCCCCCCTTTCCACGATGAGGAAGCTGAAGCGCTCAGAAGTAAAGGGACTCGCCTGACAACACTGTATCTGAGGCAAAATAGGGATAAGTAGCTCTGGTGGATTTTGGACAGTATACTTGCCCATCTGCCCTCCAGATTTCAAAATTGTCGTTGGGCATTTCTGTCAACAAGCCATGGTACAGCTTAAGCACTCATTCATGTGCGTGACCACGACCAAAGGAAGCAGGGGGTGGGGTGGGGTAGCAGGGGAGGTTTAACCACCAGCTTAACTCAGGGGTGTATGGCTGCTCACAAAACATGTGAGTTTCTTTCAAAACAGGTCATGTAATAGATTTATATGTATTCCGAAGAGATGCACAGGTTAAACAAGGCTAACCTAGTTTCCCGGAGACTTTGGAGCAGCCTGTGGTCCCCTTAGAATATCAGCCTGAGCCTCTTGTAAATAATCAACCCACCTGATATGACACAAATATAATGGAAAAGTTTCACTGAGTTAAGAGAATACCTACAACTATAAGCAAAGAAAGTACATTTCCATCATGCAATTCTTCATTTTAGTAAGCAGCCTTCCGTTTATTTTATTTTGACATCCAACCACTAAAATATAATTGCATTCTGCATCTCATTTTGGCTTCAGGAAAAAAAATTTTTGAAACCAAAGAGGCTCTATATTAGGATGTTCCTCTAAGGTTACTCCTTAAACAGTACAGGTTGGGATATATTTTCAATTTCACTTTGTCCTCTTTGCTTTCAAAAACCTAATCATGTGTAAAAAATTCTTGCTAACAGTCGATCACCTTCCAGTAAGGCACTCCATTTGTAGGGCAAATCTTTCACATTGCCCTCAGTATAGTTTTCTGACGTGATCCCTTCTATCAGAAAATCTACACACTTCTTACAGTTAGTATGCAGTTGGAGAAAAGGCGCTTATTTGGGTGGGCTCCCAACACTGTCTTTCCATTGTTCTTTCCTTCCTTGATCCTTTCTGCTTATTTCCAGTGCCTTAACCTTTAGCAGTATCCTTACTTTTTACATTGGTTTGCAGACAAAAGGGAAGTAGAGGTGTGTGGCAGAAAGATACCAAGAGTGGGATTCAAGACTACTGGGTCCAAGTGACACTACTTAGTCGTCTGATCCTGCGTGAATCACTTCCTCTCTGCCACTATTCCCTAATCTGTAAAAACAGGGCATCAAATTACTGATGTCTAAACTTTAAACCAGTTGGCTGATTGCTAAGTATCTCTTCCCCAATATCTAAGATACCTGGTAGACTATGCTTATTGTTTATTTCTCTGTGGAACAAGGAAAAGGGTCCCATCCAGAATAAATCCATTTATAAGTAAGAAGTCACAGTATTGTGTTGTAGAGGAAGTTCTCACCACACAGAAAGGGAGAGCAGAAGCCTACACCAAGAGAGGAAGGGGAAATTTTTCTTAAAGGAAGGGTGATGAGCTGCCCAGATATCTCAGGGACCACGTCTCCCACTCCCTACAGCCTTGACCAGGGGTAGGTATGTGATAGAGAGAAGACATAGGAACCTGAGCAGTTGAGGGGGAAGCTGCAGTAAGAAGGCCCGTGCTGTGTGTCCCATGGGTAACAATGGGAAGACACTGCTTCACTGGGTGCCTTTGGCCTGTGATGTGTCTGGGCAGAGAGAGAGAAAGCCAAGAGAGTGTCCACCGACTGTCCCTCACCGCCAATCTGGCGCAGGAGTGATCTGAGGCTCTCTCATGTTCTCAGTAGAAGACAGCTAAGAGATGAGAGGCAGGGCTGGGGCCAAGGGGAAAGTGACTCCGTGGCCAATAACCTGAGCCTAATGGAAATCATGGCTGATCCTCAAGAACTACAACAAAAAAGGTGAGGAATTTCCCCACGTGCTGGACAGTCAGAGAGTACAAACTACAAGTTCCACCAGCAGCAGATATGTCATCACAGTACACAGTGAGGAGAGAAGCCACTACCTAGAGACCACCAAGATGAGTTTCATCAGCAGGATGCCCAGTGACCAATACTAGGGACAGTTCTGCTTAGGCCAATGAGAATTCACGGATCTGCATGCCAACCACCTCCGCCACTGTTACCATGAGGTCACATGAATTCTCCCCTAAACCAACCACTCATACAGGAGAGGGAGGAATGAACACAGTACAGGGGAGAAATGACCTTTATACAGAAATCAACCTTCAATTGGGCTGCTTATTGATTCAAAAAAGACTGAGCTAAATGAAAGACATTACTTTAACCTTGCAAAACCTGCTAGAAACTTTTTACATTGAGGTATAATTTACATACAATAAAACACACCCATTTTAAGTCTACATTTTGATGACTTTTGACAAATGTACACACTCATGTAAAACCACCACAATCAAGATATAGAACGTTTTCATCACCCCAAACATTCCCTCACGCTCCTTTGCAGTCAATCTCCACCAACCTCAGCATTGCGTTACCACTGGTTTGCTTTCTGTTGATGTAGATGAGTTTTGCCAGTCAAGAATGTCGTAAATATAGAATCACACAATATGGACTATTTTGCTTCTGGCTTCTTTCACTTATGACAATTTTTTAAAATAAATTTATTTATTTATTTTTGGCTGCATTGGGTCTTGGCTGCTGCACAAGGGTTTTCTCTACTTGCAGTGAGCGGGGACCGCTCTTCGTTGCGGTGCTCGGGCTTCTCACTGCGGTGGCTTCAGTAGTTGTGGCATACGGGCTCAATAGTTGTGGCACACGGGCTCAGTAGTTGTGGCACGGGCTCCAGGTGCGCAGGCTGAGTAGTTGTGGCACGCAGGCTCAGTAGTTGTAGCGCACGGGCTTAGTTGTTCCACGGCACGTGGGATCTTCCCGGACCGGGGCTCGAACCCGTGTCCCCTGCATTGGCAGGCAGATTCTTAACCACTGCACCACCAAGGAAGCCCGTATGATGATGTTTTGAGATTCATCCAGGTTGCTGTGCATACCTGTACTCGATTCCTTTTTACTGCTAAATAGTAATCTGTTTTATGGATATATTACAATTTATTTATCTGTTGATGGACATTAGGATTGTTTCCGATTTTTGACCATTATGAATAAAGCTTATGTGAATATCTCTATACAAGTCTTTTATGGACATAGGTTTTCACTTTCTTGAGTAAATACCTAGGAATGAAATTACTGTGTCATATTGTAAGTGTATATTTAACTTTAGAAGATCAACATGGCTGTATGATATTACTGTAACACATTAGAGCTCCAGTGTGTAATGGAGTCTCATTGTAATTTTAATTTGTACTTTCCTTACTACTAATGATGTTAACCGTTTTTTCATGTTTTATTAGCTATTCATATATCTTCTTTTGTGAAGCCTCTGTTCAAATATCATGCCATTTTTAATTGGGTTGTTTATCTTATTATTGAGATACAAGAATTCTTTGTATATCCTCGATACAAGTCTTTTGTAGATATATGTATTGCAAATATTTTCTCCTATTCTGTGGTTTGCCCATTCATTTCCCAATGGTGCATCTTGAAGAGCAGAAACTATTAATTTTGGTGAACTGAAATTTATTATTTTTCCTTTTTAGTCAATTGTATTTCTATACATTAGTAGTTGTTGCTGAAACTCAGCCTCTGTTCACCGGTGCCGAACAGAAATGCGGAGACAGAGTTTTGGGTGAAGCAGAAAAGAATAGCTTTTTATTGCTTTGCCAGGCAAAGGGGGCCACAGTGCGCTAATGCCCTCAAAACTGGGTGTCCCGCCCTAGAGGAGGTAGCGAGGAGTCTTATAGTGTTCAAGGAGCAGGGCGTGATCAGCACGTGGATAATTCTTGGATTGGTTGGTGTCAAGATGAAATTTCAAGCATCATCAACCTTCTGGTTTCAACCAGTCTAGGGTCTATGTTCTTGCAGTCAGCAGTTTTCATCTGGTGGGGGTCTGCTTCCTATAAAAACACCTTAGCAATGTGTGTCAGGCCTTATCTGTAGCTTTCAGGGAAAGCTACAGTTCCCCAGCCCAACAGCTATTCTTTGTTTCTACATCTTCACATTTCCCAATCATTAACTCTTGAGTCAGACTTTTACTTCAAAAGACAAGGACACAGGGGCTTGTACACAATTTCATAGTGAACAAATAGAAAGTGGAATTTAAAAATACCACTTTACATTAGGCATTTTCAAAAGCCATGAGATGCCTAGGAATACTTTTAACATAATATGTGCATTATTTGGACATTCAAAGCTACAAAACAGTGCTGAGAGAAATTTATAAAGGCTTGAGAGAAAGGGAGAGCGAGCGAGCAAGCATGTTCATTCCATGGAACACTGAGAAGACGTCATATCTACCCAAGTTGATTGTTTCAATGAAATGCCAAACAAAGTCCAACAGCCTTTTTTTTTAAAATAGAAACTGACAAGCTGATTCTAAAACTCATATGGAAATGCAAAGAACCTAGAAAATCCAAAATCATTTTCAAAAGATAGAACAAAAGTTGAAGGCTTATACTAACTGATTTCAAAGACTTGTTCTAAAACCAAAGTAATCAAGAGTGATATCGGTATATTAGATTAGTGGAACAGAATAGAGAGTTTAGAAATAGACCCACACGTTTATTCGTATGGGAAGAAAACGACTCTCTAGTGTCACCTCACACCATACACAAAACCTAACTCGAAATAGCATATCTAAACATAAACGTAAAAACTATAAAAAAAAAAAACTTCTGGAAGAAAACATAGGAGAAAATCTTCATAATTGGGGGACAGGCAAAGGTTTTTTAGACAGGACATAAAAAGCAAAATGAACTCCCCCCTCTTGCCTTCATAGAGGCTTTGAAGAGGTTTAGATTTATTATAGCAACAAAGAAGCTGTTATTTTTTTCACATCTGTGTCATCATATGAGCAAATCTCGACCCTACCACAACTTACTAGAGAAGATTTCCAAATGGACTCTACTATTGCCTCTACAGTGGGAAAGTACTCTTTAACGATACACCGTTTGTACCCCTTAGGGTGTCCCATTTGAAGCTCTTTATTGAGATACTCACTCCTGTCTCCGTAGAAACAAGAGGGAAACTGAGAGATACTATTTCTGATAATGGAAACTCAGTGTCCTCAGCTACGACCTGTTGGCCGAGGACCGTCTGGGCCCATATTCAGCCCATATATATGTCCGTTATCTGTAGCCAAATATCAGCCTCATTCCCAGCCCATCGCCCCACTCCCACCTATCCCATGATACTACATGTTCCTTGCAACCCACGGAAAAAATCGAGCTTTAGTATCTTCTTACATGCTGTTTTCTTTACCTTCAAATTCCTTCCTTCGCCACTTTCCCACCTGACTTATCATTTCTGCTTCAACTGCTTCCACCCCATCTCCATCCTCAAAGTAGTTATCTTCCTGTTACAGACTCTTGGAGCTCTCTGTACCTACCCCTCCTGGCCCTGATCAGATGCACTTTTGTTATCTATTTAACGTCTCTCTCTACCACTGGCCTGTTGAACTCCACAGAACAGAAACAACCTTAAGTCATCCTTGTCTCTTCCCCCAATTCTCTCCACCATCTCCAAACCCCAACACACACACACACACACAATGTCTGATGCAGAGTAAGAGCTCTATCAGTGTCTAATAAATGAATGAAATAAGCTCTGCCTTCACCAGAAAGAACCCCAGCAAGTCATAAAAAATAAATTAAAAGCATTAATAACAGTCACTAGTTTTAACATGGTAATTCAATTGAAAGAAACGGGAAAAGAACTTCATCTTCGTCAGAAAGGTCTAATCTTCAGACATCAGGCAAGAAAATCAACCATTCCAGCTAGAAAATGAAGAATATTCAGCACAACCGGCTTCCCTCTAAAGGACGCTCACTCAGGAGCAAAGCAGTCTTGTCACAGAGGAACCAGCCAGTACTTAGAGCTCAAGTCTCTGACTCCTGGGCCAGTGAAGCCACACAGCAATAATAGTAACGACAGTTACTATTTGGGGGCACTTAATCCACCAGGCTCTGGATTCACTATTATACATATGTTATCTCATTTTATCTTTTTTTTTTTTTTGTCTAAATGTTTTTATTGGAAACAAATAGTTGCACCAAGCAAGAGCTTACTTTCCCCACTCCAAATTAAAACAGAGCACGATAGGGGCAAACATCATTTGGCAGGACGGTTCCAATATGTGGACATCCTTCTTTCTACTCACTGTGGTTGGGGTAACTTTATTCATAAGCAGTCACTCTTAGACACAATATTAACCCCAAAGTGTTAATGTCACTCAAAAGGAAGTGGCCTTAATTTCATGTGTGGGGCAGTATGTTCTATAAATGCCAAAAAGTGGGAGAAGCACAAACACAACCCACTCTTTAAAAAAACGAAATAATTCAAAGTAGAATTTTTCCATCCCCCCTTTCTCCTGTCATAAAAAGTAGCGCTGGGCTCTGACACCCAGATTTCGTTTTTATCCTGGTCATTTACAAAGTGTTCCCCCATATGACTTGCATCATTAGGGTTATGAATGATAGTTCATTCACTCTGAAGAAAGTATCTACTCCTTTCTCCTCTTCTCGCCTCTATGCTCATGTTCCTTGGGGCGGCTGCTATCTGAGGGTCTCTTAGAGCCACCGTGCTGTTTGGCTTCTTCCAAAAATGTGTCCAAACCAAAAGGATCCTCCTCAAACTGGACTGGTCCTTCTCGGCCTCTGTCTATGGTCTGAACCAGAAAACTCCTTATTGGGAACAAATCTGTGAGTCTTTATTCTGGCTTCTAGGTCATCACTAACCATGTCCTTGTCCAGATTTTGACTGGGCCTGTAAATATTCTGGGCCATATCTTTACCACCTCTCCAGGCTTGATCATAAACATTGTAAATTTCATCTTCCCCATCTGCAAAACCACTCTCCGTACCCTTGGATTGGTTGAAGAGCCTTTGGTCATCCTGAACTTCATTGGAAGTCCGAGGATTGGGCACACCAAGAACAATGACTTCACTGATATCTCGATTTTCATCTGCAGTTTCAACCTATTATCTGGAGCTGCCCTGGAGAGATTCCGGTCGTGCTGTCTCTCTTTTCGCCTGTCACGCCGGATTTCATCCCTCTCACATGCCTCCCCATTCTCTTTTTCCACATGGGTTTTGATCCCAGCTCTTCTCTCCCCCTGGCTTTCTGGGCCATTTCTCTAAGTTTCTCTTCATGTTTCTCCTTTTCTTTTTTGAGCCATCTTTCTCTCTACTTGAGCTCGCATTTCCACAGCTTCACGAGCCTTCCAATCAGCAATATAGAGGGCTTCAGCCAGTTTTGCAAAATTTTTATTGATGTGAACTGTCTGCAGTCCTCTTCCATCAGCCGCCAGACGTTTATCTAATGGAACTGTATAACCCTTTGCATTTTTCCAGTTTGAAACACAGGGAGGAATCTTCCACTCTTGTTGTTCCTTCACGGTCATCTTTCGGCTAGGAGAGTGCATGACAGGTGCAGGAGGAGAAGGTGGTCCCCGGGGAATCTTCTTATTAATCTTGAACCTTGGCGGCTCCATCGGATCTTTCTGCATTTCCACCATTTGAATAACTCTCTGTTTAGCTCCAGAGTTGAAAGCCACTCCTTGTTGAGATGGTGTGTATTGGATATACCGAGGAGCGGCCAGTTTATCAGCTGCTGCTCGGACTGGCATGGCTGCAGCAACCTTCTGTGATAAAGGATTTTTCTAAGGTTACCCTTGTCTTTTTTCTCTTTAATGGCTTCTTCATCAGGTCTTTGCAGGTCTGGGTCATCTGCATTCATGACTTCTTTGGGAACCATGTCAGTGTACTTGCTATAAATGACCTTGTCTTTTGACTGTCCCTGTCGAGCAGTTGCATCATACTTAATTTTTCCTTCAGCATGCACCTGAGTGGCCAGTGTATTTGACATTTTTTTTCTCTTGTCCCATATTCAGGGGATACTGGGCCACATGGATCGCTGGAAAAGCACCTCCACCTCCAAAGTCCTCTAATAACCGAGGTATCCAGCCTTTCCGGTACCCGCATGGGGAAGGTTCTCTTTGGGAGGAGACCAGTGAGGTCTGTCGTGATCTCTGGGATCTTGCCTTTTCTTCAGCCTCAAGCTGGTCCTGGGATAGCTGAGTAGGCACAAGTAAAAAGCTGGTGAGCACCATCTTCTTCCGCCTCCTCTCCTCATTTTATCTTTATCCCAGCCCTGTGGAGGAGGTATTATAATTTCCGTTTTACAGATAAAGAATGCTCTAACTATCCAAGATTTAGCCTCGGCCTGAGTTCAAAGCTTGTGGTCTTAATCTCTGCATCCCGTTGCTCTCCACTGGCCTCCAAGCTCCCTCCTGGTGGAAGCCATGATTATGTTTGATCTTGTGTCTCCAGCACCCAGAACAGTGCCTGGCATATATTTGCTAAATGCTACGGTGAAATACAAACCTCTTGGGAAAGAGAAAGATATCTTGCCTCCCAGCCCCTGGATATTTTATTACACCCTCTTACCAATGATTAAATGTCTGCTTCTACCCGCCCGGGACTCAAGGGCCCACTGAACACCCTGGCCTAGGGGATGTGCAGTGAAGGGCCATCTTCCAGGTCTGCCATGAGGGAATTCCAACACTTCTGCACGGCCTTTATAACAGTGGAGAAAAGTATCCCAGCTGAGCCTTACAGACTTCTATCCAGGGGCAAACTCAAGCCCCCAAAACAACTGAAAGTCGGGGAGAAGTTAAAGAAACCCCTTCTCTCTCTGCTTGGGCTTAGATTGTCTCTGGCTCAGGGACCCAACTTTTTTTCCACTTGAAGTCTCTGGGTCTTAGGGATGCCTTCTAATGCATATGGACTTATTTATTTTTGTTGCCCAATGATATTACACATACGTTGTGAAAAAAAATATATTGTTCTTGGGACTTCCCTGGTGGCGCAGTGGTTAAGAATTCACCTGCCAGTGCAGAGGCACGGGTTCGATCCCTGGTCCGGGAAGATCCCACATGCTGCGGAGCAACTAAGTTCGTGCACCACAACTACTGGGCCTGCGCGTCTAAAGCCGGTGCTCCACGACAAGAGAAGCCACCGCAACGAGAAGCCTGTGCACCGCTCTCTGCAACTAGCGAAAGCCCACGTGCAGCAACAAAGACCCAACACAGCCAAAATAAAAAAAAAAAATTTTTTTTAATATATTGTTCTTAAGTGCAGAAATACTTTGCTTTTTTTTTTTTTTTGCTTTTCTTTTCCTTTCTGCTTCTCTCTGCTTAGTCCTCAGACAGATTCTGGTAACGGGGGAGTAAATAATTACCGACTTCAACCAGAAATTTTTGGATGTCTGTCAGGACCTTTTGGCACTAAACTGAAACACTAACCTTTGCTAATAAAGCTGCCGACGTTTCTACATGGTCTATGAGACTTTGAGGACAGGAATACTTTACATAAGACGTAGAATAAGCAGCAGGGTGATTTATATGGCATTTGGTTTACAGAAAAGGAGAAAAAGGTACAATTTTTGATTCACAAGAGGCAGAGAGTAGAAAGCAAGTTTCTTTCTCACCCTGTCAGTTCCTAATCCAGAGTCGCTGATTCTAGGCAACAACAGAAAAATGCTTACTCCTGAGTCCAATAGTTTGTTGACAGTGCAATTCAAAACAAGGAGCTTGCCCCCAGTAACCATTTTCTGCAAAAATACAGTTCTTTTCTCTCCTATCTGGAAATACAAGTAAAAGCAGTGATAGGCCTGAGCTGTAGCTAGCTCTCTTTGATAAAAAATACAACATGTAGTTGAATATTCCAGCACTTAGCACAATGTCTGGTATAAAACTGGTGCTCAATATTTGTGGGGTTCAGGGAAGAAATTTTTGTGTCTAACTCAGTGACCTTGCAGAACTCTTTAATTCTAATTTTACACTAAACAGCATATGGAATCATTAAATCAGATGACGTTATATCAGAGGCTTCTTGGCTACAGAGGAGAAACTTGGAGCTTGAGATGCATTTCACAGATTCGTTTTGTTAGTTGACAGAGAACCTTTTATGGAAGAACAGTGCTGCCTGTCTCTACAACATTTTCCTTACTCTGTCATCACTGCTCCCGCCATGTTGTTGACACGGAAGGGGAACCGAGTGAAATATTTCAGTTGGCTGGAAGTTAACCCCTCAAGTCACGGGGTGTTCTAGAGAACTTGTGTTTCAAAGAGAGTGCAGGCAGGGATTCCCTGGCAGTCCAAAGGTTAGGACTCTGTGCTTCCACTGCTGGGGGCCTGGGCTCAATCCCTACTCCGGGAACTAAGAGCCCACAAGCCGCGTGGGGCGGCGAAAGATAATAAATAAATAAATAAATAAATAAATAAATATAAAAGAGAGTGCAAGCAGAAAAACTCAGGTCTGCACTCAGAGTGTGAGCTCCCTGTGAGCAGGGACCCTTAATGCTTCAGTGCCTAGGATGGTTCCTGGAAAAAAATGGCACTCAGTAAATATTTAGTAAACGAACACCCCCAAACTTGAGTTATGGATGTTTTCTCAAGTCACGTGGGAAGGGTGCCCAGGGAGCTTGAGGAATGGGGGCAAGAAATTATCCATTCTTTCTTTGTTCTTTTTAGCCACTGTCAAACCAGATTAACTAGCCTTCCCATTATCTGGGTAACAGAGGCCTAAGTGAATATATCTCAATGAGATACCCTGAGAACACGGGGGCAGGGCCAGGTCCTGACACCAGACAGGGCCAAACGTGGAAACAGAACTTCACTGCCAGGCTGGCTGTCTCTTCTTGCTTTGACCGAGTGGCTAAAAATGAACGTGGGCTGCTGAGAGGCTCACCTACAGGGCCTGGCCCTCGGCCCATGTCTGCCCCATACTGCACAGGCCATCAAATTCCACAGGCCCTTAGAGATGTTTATTTTTGCACTCTGTAGACTCTGCTCGCTGCTGGAGCCACGGCAGGTCACACAAAGGACAAGGTGTTGCCAAGCTGAGAATGTGGGGTGCTCCTCAGTGCAAGACCCAGGACCAGGGCTTCCCTGGTGGCGCAGTGGTTGAGGGTCCGCCTGCCGATGCAGGGGGCGCGGGTTCGTGCCCCGGTCCGGGAGGATCCCACATGCCGCGGAGCGGCTGGGCCCGTGAGCCATGGCCTCTGAGCCTGCGCGTCTGGAGCCTGTGCTCCGCAACGGGAGACGCCACAACAGTGAGAGGCCGGCGTACGGCAAAAAAAAAAAAAAAAAAAAGACCCAGGACCTTAATTTCTCCCCAGAAATGAAAGTTACGGGCGCTTTTTACAAAAGTTCCTTTAACAGGTAGGTGGTTGTCTTTGTCTCTGTCTTTATTGAAATAGTTAGGAATGAACCAGTTCATCCCACTTCCTTCTAGATTTGGACCCACAGAAAAGTCTGATGAACAAAGGCCTTGGAAGTAGTTTCCAACCCTTTTTCATGTGAGGTCCCTCCATACATCGTAAAGTATTTGCTTAGCCAAGCAAGGCAATAGTCATGTTTTTAGAATAAGTTATCTGTTGATCAATAAAATATGTAAAGGCAACAGTTAAAATGAATTTCATGGCATTTTCAAATACATTTTGTTTTATTTGATGAATCACTCAGACATTTACAACGAGCTGAAAAATTGTGGTAACTGTGTAAGATATTTTTCTGTCCACTGACAGGATGCCGTCATGTACGTGTGGATTTGCCCACCTTGTACTAATTCTGTCATCTCCTCCCAGGTCTGACACCCCCAGATTAGAAGCCCCTCTCTGTTTATTAAGGGTAAGCCTAGTGCCTTGAAGAACATCAATTCCTTCTGGTTTATGAGGCATATTATTTGTTCAAGGTCCCAGAAGGAACTGGGAAACTGGGTAGACTTCAACAAAGATATTATTTATAAAGGTGTGAACAAGTGTTCATAAAATCTAACAAAGGTCAGTAGAGTCCTCTGGGGCCAGTAACACTAGCACTTCTAGACCTGACAGGCAAAGGGAGAGAGCAGTTACTGGAACCTTCTGCAGAGTCACTGGGTAAAGGAAAGCAGCCAGTCCATAAGGATCTGACAGTAAAAGAACCAAGGAAAAAAATGCACCAGCCTCACACTCTTCCTGCCTTCTAAGTCCCATCAGTGGCTGAACCAAACAGGAACCAAGTTGATGTAGCCTATAAGTGTCAGCCTTCCAGGGCAGAGAAGTGGGTGGAAATGGGATGAACAGTGAACTTGGAGGTGCAAATGGAAACTGTCCTGCACACCAGGGTAACCTGTAAGCTTGCCCTGTAGTGCACTAGGGCTATGGTTAAAAACGAGATCAAGGGGCTTCCCTGGTGGCGCAGTGGTTGAGAGTCCGTCTGCCGATGCAGGGAACACGGGTTTGTGCCCCGGTCCAGGAAGATCCCACATGCCGCGGAGCGGCTGGGCCCGTGAGCCATGGCTGCTGAGCCTGCGTGTCCGGAGCCTGTGCTCCGCAACGGGAGAGGCCACAACAGTGAGAGGCCCGCGTACCGCAAAAAAAAAAAAAACGAGATCAACTCCTGAGCCAATCAGTGCTGGGCCTTGCCTTTAAATTAGATCAAGCCACTCAAGGTTACCGACTCAAATCTTCTGGTGTATTTCAAACACAAAACTCAATTTGTGGAACCAACCTCCTCTTTTGCTGCTCATACTAAAATGCTCCCTTAGTTTCAGCCAGCGATCACCTTTAAAAGGACAGCTCCAAAATCTGCATCTCTGCTACCGATCTTCCTCCGGAGTTGAAAACTCCGATTTCCAACAGCCTGTAAGTTACCTCAAAGTCACATGCCTACAAAGCACTGGCTGGTCTATCCTGGAAACACATTTTACTTTCATGCTTTCACCATTTTCCAACTAGGTATGCTAGAACACTCTGAGTCTTTTGACTCTCCTCCCCAACCCTCAGAATAAGTGAGTCCAACTCATACCACTTCCTCTGGTGTCCCTCTCACACCTGCCCTCCCTTTTTAGTTTCCCATGACCTTGTACCTGAACGAAGGCAGAGCCTGTCCCAGCTGGCCTCGCTAATCCTGACTCCACCACTTAGTGGCTCTGTTTAGACTTTCCTGCACTTACTAATTATGACTCTTATATAGTGTCTCAGGGACTCAGTTTCCTCATCTGTAGGGTAGAGCCATGCACAGTACCTACAACTAGGGACAAAGACCTCCTTTCCATTGATTCCACGGGGCAGAAACCCCAGTGGAGCTATTAGCACCCCTGGTGTTTCCCTACTCACCTACTCTTCTCTGCAGGAGGAGAGGTTGGTTATCTGATTCATAGGTTTGGGAGAAACAGATGCACATGCTCAGCTTTTGGTTTTTCTTTTTTTTTTTCAGCTTGGGATCTGCCTGTGAGTAGAGAGGGCTCATCCTACTCAGCTCTTCCACCCTGTACATGAAACAGGGGTACGTGCCCTTCAAAGCAGGCCTGTGGTTGTTTGAGGGCTTCCAAGGACGGTGACTGGGTAAGTCCATCTTTTATGTACCCAGAGTGCTACAGCCCTTCCTGGCTGGTACTCCTAAGCCTCATTCCCCTCTTATCAGCATTATCAGCACATAAGGCAGCATTTTAGTCTTTGATTCCTGTTTCTACCTCTAAATTGGTATTGAACTTGTGAGAAGACAGGTGGTTTTTATTGATCCAATTTTTTTTTTTTTTTTTTTTTCGGTACGCAGGCCTCTCAGTGTTGTGGCCTCTCCCGTTGCGGAGCACAGGCTCCGGACGCGCAGGCTCAGCGGCCATGGCTCACGGGCCCAGCCGCTCCGCAGCATGTGGGATCTTCCCGGATCGGGGCACGAACCCGTGTTCCCTGCATCGGCAGGTGGACTCTCAACCACTGCGCCACCATGGAAGCCCTTTATTGATCCTTTTGATCCCAATTCCTACCTCATGGAGTTGTTAAGAAAATGAAATGAGGTAATCCATATTATATCACAAAGCGTAGGATCTGCCCGAAGTACGCATTCAAATAAATGTTAGCTCTTCTTACTGTCGTGGCTATTGTTGTTATAGATTGCTTCCATGAGTCTTAGGAAAGGGATAGGAATTTTAAATTTCAATATCCTATGATTATCATAATACTTTATATCAAGATAGTGTGGAGAATAACAGCTATAAAGCGATTATATAACTTTAATTTGTAAAATAAAAGTTATAAAGCAGAACCTTCTAAACAGCAGAAGAAAAGCTATCACCATTTCCTCTCCAAAGACTTCACATGGAGGCATTCACATGTGTTCTGAGGCTGGGTGTGAAAGCTGTTCTGAAAGCACATTTCTCTGAGGAGGCTTCCAAGAGGCCCTTAGGCCACGATGCAGCTGTAAACAGTAACATAACATGGCTCAGAAAAAACAAGTTTTAAGAAGAAAAAAGAAACCCACATTCCTCTGACAGGATACTCCTCTCTGAAAGAGTTCCAGAGGTCTCCCCTGCCCTCAGTTATACTACTGCTCTTTGAGGCCTTTAAGATTGCTACAAATATGAATGCTGCATTACATTTTGAAGCACATAAACCAGTGCACTTGGCCTGGGGTCAGACATGCCTGCCTTTGAAACCCAGTGCTCACAACTAATAGCTGTATGAACCTGACATGCGACTTAGCTTCCTGAGTCTGTCTCCTGCTCTGTATATTGAAGTTAATAGTTCCCCTTTGTTAGGGCTTTAATGAGGATTAAAGGGCAAATATGTGTAAAAGCTCTGACACCTATGAAAATATTCACATAATAACATACATTAACTCCCTTCCCTGTTATACCAGCTGATACATTTTTCATCTTCTTTTGTATCTTTCAATAATTTTCCAAATTAAAAAGTGAAGCAAGGGCTTCCCTGGTGGCGCAGTGGTTGAGAGTCCGCCTGCCGATGCAGGGGACACGGGTTGGTGCCCCGGTCCGGGAGGATCCCACATGCCGTGGAGCGGCTGGGCCCGTGAGCCATGGCCGCTGAGCCTGCATGTCCGGAGCCTGTGCTCCGCAACGGGAGAGGCCACAACATTGAGAAGCCTGCGTACCACAAAAAGAAAATGAAAAAAAAAACGTGAAGCAAAAAAAAAAAAAAAAAGCAAAGCAATTATACAAGATATATAGTAGCATACAGGAGGCACTCAAAAAATACTTACCTAAGTTAAACATATACCAGTTACTAGTTCAAACAGTGACATGGTTAGCAAATTATTAGTAAATAAGTATCTTTATCATACCTGAAAGCACCCATATTTCTTGTCTTAGAGTATCCAAAGGAAAAAAGGGAGAGACCCAGAGACTTTATCTTTCTATGTCAAGTTTCCCTTATGATATTGGGACAAGACAAAAGAACTAAATAATTGAATGAGGGAGAGTGGCAGAGAGAAAATGATGGGGAAAACAATAAATCCAAGAAATACTATGCACTTTGAACATTTAAACTAATTTTTACTTCTTTGCAGTATTTAGTTGGTTCTTTCTTTTGAATTGCACACTGAAATTCTTTGCAGGCAAATATCTGTATATCGAATATCTGTGTCCATGTTCTCTTCCCTTTTTAGTGACTTTTCCTAAGTAGTACATGTCCCAACCATGGATCATTATAAAGCCTTTACGAATGATGGTTATGAGGACTGTAGCAGCACCCAAAAAATGCCTGTGTTGGGCTAACTCATAGTCAGAACACAAAATGTACAAGCTATGAGTACAACTACAGAAAATACATGTGCACAAGGACAAAATGAGAAGGGAATGCAGAAAGAAAATAGTTGTGTGAGGAAAGTAAGATTATAAATGGTCTCTTCCTGTATTTTCTGAACTTCTTGGAATAATCTCATACCCTTCTTATAAAAAGTAATAAAACCACTTTTACATAGTTGTATCTAAGTGTATTCTTACTGCTTTCTTTCCCATTCAACATCGATTCATATATGCTTTTTTGCATATTTGACAGAGTTGACATTTGACATTTTATATCTTTACCATGGTTGAGTTTGCCCTCTTCTTTTAAACTTGTCAAAATTTTATCCTCTTGGAATACTTAGGAGGGCTTTACTTTGGGACCACTCTCTTATACTTGGATCAAAGGTCACCCCTCACTTCTTTTCTTCCTAACAGGCTGAAAACAAGAATCTATCTGTGGAAAGAGAAAATTTACAATCATTTCTTAAGGCTGTCTAAGGAAACAATCCAATTAGCAGAGTTTAGTTCTGTTTTTTTTTTTCCCAAAAAAGTGAATGTGTGTGTTGTGTATGTGTAAAATAAAGAAATTTATTCCAGCATGCTCTTTCACTATAATTTTCAAAATTGTTTTTCTCTTAAAAAGTGATGAAATATTTGATGAGTAACTAATAGGAAGTGAAAAAGTCCACTTTAGGGCAACTGTACTAGACAGAATGAGAATGTGATGTTCTTTCTCGTGGCATTTTAGGCTCACGCAAAGATATCATTCCCTTTCCTTTGATAAACTTCTTGAGAGAATGCTGATAATGACAAAACTGTCTTTGCTGGGGGCTAGTAGAAGAATGAGTTCCTTAATATTTTCAGGGTAAAAATAAATAAATGCTTGATTTATATTGAAATAATTTTAGGATCTTAGAATGAGAATAGAAAATAAACATTTTGATTTCTGCAAAATAATTAATTGCCTATAAGATTGAAAAGTACAGTTTCATCTGTAATTAACCATTCAAGTCTTATATCCATACTCCTCACTTAAAAGAGAATGTCAAATAATACAAATTTATTTGATTTCTTGTTTCTCAAGAATGCAATCAATTAAGAACACAGCAAAAAAAGGCTGATGAATGGCTGAAGTCTACATTCCAAAGGCCAGAGTATTTTTACTGTGTATTCTATGCTAACAAGGTTGTTTCAATGGGTTTCAAGCCCTCCAATGATAAGCTATAATCACAGTGCAGTGCAAAAAGGTATCACAGACAAATCTGTAACCAAGTGTGAGGAGATCATTGTTAAGAGTCTAATGGCAATAGAATCGACCAAGAAAAAAAGAAAAGAGAAAAAGAAAAGACCCAGAAAATTCAATGGCTTGGAGTCATTTTGTATACAAGGAAATACATCAACATGTCTTAATTCAGAGCTTCCCAACTGCTGAACAGTGCTACAGGTGTGATATGGGTCTGTATTAGTCAGCTTGGGCTGCATAACAAAATACCACTGACTGAGTGGCTTAAACAACAGACATTTATTTCTCATAGTTCTGGTGGCTAGAAGCCCATGATCAAGGTTCTGACAAATTTGGTTTCTGGTGAGAGCTTTCTTCCTGGCTTGTAAATGGCTACCTTCTTGCTGTGTCCTCACACGGCCTTTCCTTGCCACGTGTGTGTATTGGGGGGGGGGGGGGAGTTGACCAGAAATAGAGAGAGGTGGGGGGAGCTCTTTGGTATCTCTTCTCATAAGGACACTAATCCTATCAGAAAGGGCCCCACATTTATGACTTCATTTAACCTTAATCACTTCCTTAGAAGCCCCATCTTCAAATGGGTAACAGCCACACTGGTGGTCAGGGCTTCCATATATGAATTTGATGAGGGACACAAGCATTCAGCCCATAACAGGATCCCTCAGCTGGGCAGAACCTTGAGTTGGCCAGAGCCCAGGCCAGGAACAGTCTCATGGTTTACCCCAATTTGGCTGAGAAAGATCATGATTTTTGAGGTCTGGCTCCATGAGAGAGGTTGGGAAGCACTGCTTTTAATGGACCCTGAATGCATCACTGCACTGACGACCACTATGATAATAAATCTCAGTGACCCCTTAGAATGAAGAAAAATTACAATAATAATTAATGCTTCAATAACATTCACTATGTGCCACACCTGCTCTCAGTGTTTCTTTACACATATTAACTCATTTAACACAACAACCCTCTGATATATGAAGTATTATAACACCAGGCTCGAGAGAAAGTCCTTTGTCATCAGACTGCCTGAGTCCACATCTCAGCTTCTGCACTTTTAGCTCTGTAACCTTGGTCAGGTTACTAACTCTCTCTGAACCTGTTTCCTCTTCTATAAAATGGGGATGAATATACAAGTGTACAATTCCAAAAAGTTCTGAAATTTTTTTCCAAAATTTTTCCATAGGTTGGCAATGTACTCATTTTGTGGCTAGACCCAAACACTCATAGTTTTAATATATCTTTCCGAGTGGGATATTCTTATGTTTTAGTGCAAAATCATTTGTGGTTGGTTGATCACAGGGTGCTCTCCCCAGCCCTGTTGGGGGGTTACATATATATATTCTATATACCACAACAAAACACTTTGTCCTAAGGATTTCTGAAAAGGTTTCAACTCACAGCTGTGAGAATTTAGTTAACTAACATACTTAGAACAGTGCCTGGCACATGTGGTAAGTGATATACTAGTATTAATTATTATTGCTGTTGTTCTTATTATTACTGCCATTCTCTAGATGAAGAAACTGGGGCAGAGAGAGATCAAGCAGTCTGTCCAAGCCACAGCCAGCATGTGGCACAGCTGAAAGTGAACCCAGACAATCTGGCTCCTAAGACTGTGGTCTTAACCACTGCACTATACCCTCTCTACAAATTACATACGTTTCATTTCTGTTCAGTCATGTTCAATGTTCCATGTTTAAGAAATATCACTCAGCCATAAAAAAGAATGAAATAATGCCATTTGCAGCAACATGGATGGACCTAGAGATTTTCATACTAAGTGAACTAAGTCAGACAGAGAAAGACAAATATATGATATCACATATGTGGAATCTAAAAAAGTGATATAAATAAACTTACTTATAAAACAGAAACAGACCCACAGACTTAGAAAACAAACTTAGGGTTACCAAAGGGGGAAGGTGGGAGGGAGGGATAAATTAGGAGTTTGGGATTAACAGATACATACTACTATATATAAAATAGATAATCAGCAAGGACCTACTTTATAGCACAGGGAAGTATACCCAATATTAAATGGGAAAAGAATCTGAAAAAAGATAGATATATGTATATGTATAACTGAATCACTGTGCTGTACGCCTGAAACTAACAGGACATTGTAAATCAACTATACTCCAATATGAAATAAAATTTTGTAAAAGGCAATGCTTTAATAAAATATTTTTAGAAATTTTGTCCAGCTCAGCTTCAAGGGAATTCGGCTCCATCATTCAGAATGATCCAAGAGCAGACCCTGGGGGAGGGGGCCTGCAGCCATGTCAGTTCTGTAAGATCTGCACCTCCCTGGCCCAGCTCACCGAACAGAAGTCCACACCTGATCCCAAGGAGCCAACCACAGGCTGAACCAAACTCTGAGATTCTACGTCTTCGCAACTGGGAATGGGAAAATGAAGTGACTGAGTCAGGCTGGAGCTGGGAGGTGCTAGGAGGCAAGCTGGGGAGCCATGCTCTGCCACGTTCATACCCACAGGATCTGAGGACCAGCAGCGGAAGGTAGCAGTTCTGTGCAGACCAGTGGTTCTCAACCAGGGACAATGTGGTCCCCCAGGGGACATTCGGCAATGTCTAGACACATATTTTGCTGTCACAGCCAGAGTGCTTTTTTAAGCATCTGGTGGACAAAGGTCAAGGATGCTGCTTCACCCTACAGTGCACAGGACAGCTCTGCAAAAAAAAAAAGAGTATTACCTGGCCCAAAGAGTCAATCATGACAAGGCTGAAAAACGCTGGTATAGACTCAGAGCAAGCAACCATGTGGCACACAGAGAGGGTGAGATAGAGGAGTTAATTGCTTTAGCTCCAGTGGCTCCCCAGGCCCTGATTGCAGCTGCTCAGAAAACCTAACAGCTCTTCCTGCCCCAAGTTTCCCTGAACTACTTTATGGCCCGTGTTCTTCCTGTCCATGTAACATTCCATAAAAGTTCCCCTCTACCTTGCAACAGTTTAATGAGTTGATGTTACCTGCAACCAAAGATACCAGAGACAGGTTTGGGGGAGAGCAACTCAGGATGGTGGGAACAGTGTTTCAGGCAGAAGGAACAGTATATGTAAAGGCGCAGAGATTGAGAAGGCAGGTGCAGAAACACAGAGGGAAAAATGAAGAACAATGCAGGTGAGAGGAAAAACATGAGTCAGGGCACAAAAACAGCCATAAGCATGGTGTGTTTCCATGCAGAAAGGAGAGTGGTCTGACTAGATCAGCAGGTGTGTGCCGGGGAAATGAAAGAAATTAATCTCAGTGGAAACAGCTTTGAAAGAGGCATCAGACTATACAACTGTAATACAGGCCTGCATATCAGTGACTGTTCTAGGCCTAATTCATCCTTTGAATGGATAAAAGAAGAAAAGCACGTTTGGGAATGTATACTCCCTTAGCAAGCCATCTCTACTTGGTAAAAACATTGCCCTCTCAGTAAAAAGAAAAAAAAAAAAGCAACAAAGAGCATTTTCCCAATATGTGAAATAAACTAAAGCAGAGACAGAAATCTCTAGCATTCATGGCAATCAGCCAAAAGAGTTTTTAATCAGTAAGCTCCTCGGTTCCCCATTCTGTACTCCAGGGAAGATGCAGGGTGGGTGGGCAGCGATCTCACTGCCTGGAACTCAGAAGGGTCTGCGGTTGTATGTAAAAGCCTCATATGGTTTACTTATTTTTTAAAAAAAACTTTTGCCTTCCCCTTCACCTCAGTCAAGGAAGGAGATTTAGGATTCATAAAAGCATCACTAAGTCTTTCTGGGGAAGAAAAAACAAACAAGAGAGTCAAACACACATGTCGATTATGCAACGGTGACATGTAATAGAAATAAGTCTAGCAACAAAAAGAGAAAAGGAAATGAATGTTATTAAAACTGAGGCCTCCTCAATGCCTTGTTTCTCTTTTTTCTTCCTTGCTTTCTAACGTGGATAATGTGATTCCCTGAGGAAAAGCTGCTTTTGTAGTCAGCAGGTCAAAGGTCTTAGATCCGAAAACAGTGTATACACAATGTTCCAGAAGAGGTGTGTGTGGCTTCCTGTTACTGAATCGACCCCTGCAGGTCAAAAGACACTCAAAGATGAAATTTGGATCTATGGGATGAAACGTATACCCTTTCACTGCCAACGGGAAGTGCTTCAGACACTGGTGGATGGCCACCAGGAACCTTTTCACAGCTGGCTGGGAAGGAGGCCTGGGCGCTGTGGGATCTGTACAAAGGGTCAGATTCCTCTGAGTGAGCACAGCCATCCTGGGGAAAGGCAACAAGGCTCCTCTAACGGGAAATAACATCTGACTGACCAATTGGGTGTTTAAAGGAAATGCCCAGGATGGTGTGGCAAAAAGATCTACTCAACATTTTAATTCCATAGGTGAATGTCATCATCACAACAGCAGCCACTTTTTCAGCATTTACCTGTGGGCCAGGGCTTGTGCTCAGGGAGTTACACACATTAATTATAGTCATTCAGAAAGGGATCTGGGTATCTGCCCTTCAGCATCGGTGCAGCTCGGCACCATGGTACCACAATTTTGCACAGCAGAATTGCACTTTCCTTTCTGAATTAATGCTATGTCTATAAAAGTGCTTACAAGGGCTTGGGAACCAAACCTTCACCCCTAAATTGGCAGGCTATGGGACGGGTTCAGTAAGGCTTTGAAAATAAGCTGGCTTTCATTAGTTGGGTCATTGCAATGCCTGCCCCTGGGATAGCAGCAGTAGCAACAAACCAACAACAGGGACAGTTCCCCACCAAAGGATGCTTTAGACATCTAAAGACGCTTTTTCCCTCAGCAGTTTGGGGGATTTTCAAAGGACCACCTCCCTCTGTAAAAGAAGTTGGGAGGAATGATGACCAGGATGCAGAAAGCTCACGGTGAACTAAGATACAAACTATACGCAGAGATATCAAGAGCTGGTTGCGCTTATTCCGCACAATGTTAGGACAAGTAGAAGTTCTGATGCGACAAGAGTCAAAATGGGAACTTACATGTCAGGAAAGTGACTAGGGAGTGGCTTACATCCCTGTTAGCACAAGATATTGTATGGCCTCTTGAAAGGTGTCTTTTGAGAAGAAAGGGTGATTGAACTTTTTACTTTTAAATAATAATCTCTAGAAAATGTGGGTATATTTTAATGGCATTATATAGCGAAAAAGCCTTTGAAATTACCCCGGTATTGTTTTCAAAGCCAGGTTATTTAAATAAGGAATCCATGCTCACCATTTTGCAGACATAGTATTTTGACCCCAAAAGTACTGCTTAAATTGATAATCAATAATGCACACCAGACTTGGTTCCCAGTGACCTTTGATGTTTCCAAAAATTATATTCACCTTCCTGGAGATCAGCCATTATTGAGGATATTCCAAAGAATAAGCTAAAAGTTTAAACTAGTTTTGAAAAATCAGGCTCTAAAATATCATGAACAATGATAGCTTGACCTTAAAAATTCCTAAGGATACTTTTAAAAGGGTAATATCATTTAGATATATATTTCACACTATATTTTTGAAACAATATTCTACTACATGTATTTATACCTGTGACTATATAATAAGGTCTGTTATTTCAGATATGATGAAAAAAAGGTGTAAAACTTATTGTTGACTCATCCCTAAAGATATCAGTCCCATGTCCTTCTATGATCATAAAAGTCAATATAACTGCTGGTCATCATCAAAGAGAAAGTGGAATAAACTGGAAAATATAATTCCCCTTGTACCAAACATCAGTATCCATAATGTTACATATAATTCTGTTCACTTGCAAATAAAAAATACATATATAACACTCTCAGAAGAGTCAGAAATAGACGACTAATATGTCTCAAGATACGAAGTGTCTTCATATGAAAAGGAATTAAAAAGTAGGGTGTTTCTTCAATTGGCAGAGAAGTCGATCAAAGGGTGATGGGCTTGAAGATTACAAAATCCTGATGAGTACATCTGGTGAACCTAGATTAGCAACAAATCTCAGAACTTGCTGGCAACACCTGAAGCCTGGAAGAGATTGGGTTGACTTATACGTAAAACAGTATTCTCTGATTCTCAAATATTCCAACAATCCTCTACCACCTGCATGTCCAACGATTCAGTTCATTTCTGACACTATCATCCTGGAGTTGGCATCAAATCCCACAAGTTACAAGGCTCAGCCCACAAGACTGCCCCCGCCAGTCTCAGGTCCTAGGGCACCTGCACCTCTGGCCGACCAACTAGAAACTGGGCTTTCCACCAGCCCCTCCTCAGGCTATAAAATTTGCTGGAATGGCTCACAGAACTCCAGAAAACAAAAACACTTTAGTTACATTTACTGGTTTATTATAAAAGATACAAAGGAACAGCCAGATAGAAAGGTACGTGGGGCGAGGTCCAGAAGGGTCCTGAGTTGGGAGCTTCTGCTGGTGGAGTTAGTGTGTGCCACCCTCCCAGCAAGTGGATGTCAAGTTTACCAACCTAGAAGATTTCTGAAGCTCTTGTTCAAGACCGTTTTTTTTTTAAATGTTTGTCTTTTATGTTTTTATTTTTATTAATATTTATTTATCTGGTTGCACCGGGTCTTAGTTGTGGCAGCCCCTTTATAAAGCTAAATCTCCAGCCCCACTTCTTTCCTCTCCCAGGAGATCAGGGAGTAGGGCTGAAAGCTCCACCCCTCTAATCACTTAGTCCTGCTGGAGACCAGCCCCGCCCTGAGGCTATCAAGCCCCGCCCCCATTACTTCATTAGCATAAACTCAGGTGTGCTCCAAAAGTGCTGCTTATGAATAACAAAAGACACTCCAGTCACTGAGGAAATCCCAAGGGTTTTCAGGGTGCCTTGCCAGTAGCCATAGACAAAGATCAAATATATATATTTTTTTACTGTAACTCAAGAATGTTCAGTTCAACTTTCAACTGAAATAATGAGATAAAATGAATACGAAATTCTATTGTGATGGGCCAGATGACCATCTTCAGAATTTACACCAAAAAATCTCATTTCACAGCTCTTGGGCTCCTCGCCTAGCTTTGAAAATAGAAAAGGGCTGGGAGAACGGAGTTAAAAAGACGATTATTTTAAGACAATTTCTTTAGAGATGGGGGATGCCCCCACCCCACCTCAAGCTTAGAAAAAGGAGGAAATCAGGGCCTAGGTGGGACTCTGTTTGAAAACTCAGTGGAGGGGACTCCAGGCCCAGGGGATCAGAAGAAAGGCTGGCAAATGGCATTGACCCTGGCACAAAGGAGAATTGCACCCTCCTGGGAATAGTAACTGCATGCCCCCTTCCCCATGGAGTCTCCAGGGATGCAGGAAAGTTTCCCACAGGCCAGTCGCAGACTTTGCCATGGAAAGAGCTGCCTGGAGCCATTATAGTCCCACCCAAGAGGGCCTCCCGGCAGGGGAAATGGTCCTCTAAGGAACAGCAAGGGTCCATAACCACCAGAGGACCAAGAGCTGAGGGGGTTGGAACCAGCCAGAGGAGAAGTACTACATGCCTCACAGGGGCTGGGCCTAGAAAGTATGAATGAAAAAATAAAGTAATAGAATAGAATAGAATAAAATGTAGAATAGAATAGAATAAAGATGAAATCATCCCCTAGATAAAGAGTGTACATACCAAGTAAGATTGTACCCTAGTTTCCTAATCTCCTCTCCTACTGAGCCAGCAAGCCCTAGAGGAGTTAAAAAAATTTTTTTACAACAAGTTGGGCGAAAGGAAACTTTAGGCTGGACACCTTACCCATCCTCAGATCATGTGCTTTGGAAACCTACGTGCTTCTGGAAAGGCCTGGCTAGTTAGAGGCACAGTGATTCATTCAGAGACTTATGAACCAAACTAGACCAGTAAGAGTCAGCCTTGCAGCATTTGCTGGAACTACTGGGAAGGAGCGCCTTCTTTGCATGGGACTCCAAGCCGAAGAATGGATACATAGAGCTGCTGGTAGCCATTTCTGTCTCCACTGGGAGAGACCCCACCTAAAACGAAGTCAACCCAGGAAAGAGAAGGAGTGAGAGAAATACATAGTTCTGAAATTGTATCAACATCTGAATCAGCTTTAACTAAATCCTACCCTCGGAACTCTCTGTTCAGTGAATAAATGAATTAGCTTTTTGCCAAGTTGAATTTGATTTCTGTCACTTGCACCCGAGCTCCTGACTAATTTTTTGAAGCATTGTTATTCTGGTCTTATACATATGGCTCAGAGCTTATGTTATTGTCCAAGATCATGTAGTAATAAGTGGCTAAACCAGGATGCGAACTCAAAGCTGTCAAATCCTCCATCCGTAGCTCTTTTCAGTTCCTCAGTTTGGCTCCCCATCCCTTAAAGTTATCCTACCAGTGTTTTATAGGCCTAAACAAACACATTTTTATCCCTTTTTGCACAGATACTCAAATAATCAGATGAGCCAGCAGTAATCAGAAGCAGTAGGACTGGGACAGTGAGTGTGTAACATGTAGCAGTTAAACGAAGGGTTCTCACTAAAGTAATTTTGTCAAAGCAGACTAGTACCAAATCAATCTCCAGTTCCTCTAATGCTAAAAGTTCTGGAAGCCTAGGAAATTGAAGTATTGTGAGCCACAGGAACACAGTAGAAATAAAGAAAATCCAAGTAACCGTACTGGCTCCATTCCTGTTGGTAGACTGATTCAATTGCCCACACACTATTTTCTCTTTTCTTGAAGAACTGTGATACAGCGATACTTAGGTTCAAGTTTTTCAGCTATCTAATATGAAAGTCTGCCAGGATTATTAAATAAAGCAAATGTTTTAAATCCAACAAAGAAATCAATCAGCCAAGGATCAAAGAGGATATAGAGCTAGTTCATTAACAAAGACATATGTTCTAGCTCACACTGTTGATAAGAGTATTAATTGGTTCAATTTTCTGGAGTGATATTTTGCAACATCTATCAAAAGTTTAAATGAACTTAACTTCTGACCCAATACTTCTACATTTATTTAGGAATCTGTCATATATGCTCAGATATGTTTGGATAAGGGTGCATTAGCATTATTTATAACTGAAATAAGTTTCTATTTGCAGGGAATCAGCTGGATAAATTGTGGTACATTCAGACTGCGATTTATTATAGATTGAACACACACGTTTATCTCTGCTGTCTCCTAAAATGCCACTGATGGTAAAGGAATAAAAAAGAAATAAGCCACAAAGATAAAGAGAGCAGGAAAGATGATGATAGCAGATAAGAAATGTGAACCAAATATTGGAAGCTGGGAAATAAATGAACAGATGGTATAGGACTTAGCCAAACGGAGAACGCTGAAACCTAAGCTGACAGGGAAGGAATACAATAAGGAGTAAGCTGACTGTAGAATCGCAGAAAGACTCAGGGATGGAGGAACAGAGGACTTCTAGAGGCAGCGAATGTGGTTAAAAATAGTATGGATGGAAAGTCTTTAAAAGTTCTCCTCCCCCCGGCACCTGCCCCAGAATCAGATAATGCCACTTGCAGCAACATGGATGGACCTAGAGATGATCATACTAAGTGAAGTAGGTCAGAAGGAGAAAGACAAACACCATATGATATCACTTACATGTGGAATCTAAAATATGACACAAATGAACTTATCTACGAAACAGAAACAGACTCACAGACATAGAAGACAGACTTGTGGCTTCCAAGGGGGAGGTGGGGGGTGGACTGGGAGTTTGGGATGAGCAGATGCCAACTATTTTATATATAGGATGGATAAACAACAAGGCCCTACTGTATAGCACAGGGAACTACATTCACTATCCTGTGATAAACCATAATGGAAAAGAATGTGAAAAAGAATATATATGTAGACACACACATATAGGTAACTGAATCACTTTGCAGTACGGCAGAAATTAAGACGACGTTGTAAATCAACCATACTTCAATAAAATTTTTTAAATAATTCACCCCCCACATCCTGAGACAATTAGCCTCTCCATCTCCACTGGGGGGAGAATGGTGTGTACTCTGTGGAAATGCTACACGCTATGTTATTGGGAACAGCAGATACAGTTGGGGTGCAGGGGGAAGGCGAGGCGCCATATGAAAACAAGGGGATTAAATGAAAACCATACTGAAAGGTGAGATACCCTGTCCCCAAACCCAGGTCTCACTGGACTCCCAGAACACTACCAGCCAAGCTTGTGACCTCAGGGCAAAAGACCGAGATGTATCTTTGGAGAAACCGACCAAACTGAGGGCAAAGGTGCTAACCCTTGGGAGATGCAGGAACTAATCTAACAAAACTGCTGGATCCAGATCTCCTCCTTCATAATGCAGCTTGCCAATTCACCAATTCTTCCATCCAATCAGCTTTTTAGCATCTCGCTCTTAAATGAATAGACAACCACAGATCGCCAGATAATTAAAAGACTCTAATATAAAAGCTCAGATAGAGGGAATCAGGAGGGGAAGGGCGTGGGGGAAATGAACTCAGAGGAAACAAGGACAAAGACAATTCAGGGCATGAAAGAGAAGGACAAGGTCAGGAAAGAAAAATTTTTTTTTTAAACTTTAGTTGATATCTTCAAAAAGATAGAGAAAAGATAATGCACAAGTCAAACAAGAAATGGAGGCTATAAGAAAGAAACATTCAGGAACCAAAAAAGAACTCTTGGAATTAAAAACATGATAGTGGAAATTTAAAATTTAATGGAAGGATTGGAAGATAATGTTTAAGAAATACCCCAGAAAGCAGACAAAAAACACAAAAATATAGAATATTAGAGCGAAAGAATAAGAAACTGCATTGGTTCAGAAGATCAAACATTCAAATAATAGGTATCCCCCAAACAGAGGAAACAGAAAGAAATACATGATGAAAGAAACACGACAGAAACGTTCCACATCTGAGTGTCCAACAAAATTAATGAAAAACCCCACAGCTCCCAATCTCACACCATTTACAAAAATCAATTTCGGGTGTATTATATAACAAAATATGAGAAACAAAATGATTAAGCTTTAAGAATATAATATCTTCATGAGCTGGAGGTAGGGAAAGAATTCTAAAACAGAGCTCAAAAAGCCCTTAATCATGATGGGAAGAACCCTGATACATTTGATTGCATTAAAATTAATAACTTGTGTTTATCAAAAGATATGATTAAAAGAGTAAAAAGACAAGACAGAAAGTGGAAGAATATATCTACAACATATATAACCTAAAACGGTTCCTATCAAGAATATAAAAGACACCCCTATTAATCAATATGATTAATAGGACAATCCAATAGAAAAAGGACCTGGACAGGCAATCCATGCAAATGGAAATCCAATGGTCAATGAGTACATGGAAAGATGCTCAACTTTATTTGCAAGCAGATATACAAATTAAAAACACAAGATAGGTGTGAGCCCTAACGTAAGCTATGAACTTTAGTTAATCATAATCATCATAATAATGTATCAATACTAGTTCATCAATTGTATCAAATATTCCACACCAATGCAAGATGTTACTAATAGGGGAAATCATGGAAGGGCAGAGAAAGAGTATATGGAAACTCTATACTTTCTCTTCAGTTTTTTTGTAAACCTAAAACTGCTCTAAGAAATAAAGTCTACTAATTAAACACACACACACACACACACACACACCCCCCACATGATGAGATACCACCATACATGCATCACGTTAACAAAAAATATTAAAAGTTTGGCGATACCAAGTGTTGGCAAAGATGCAGAGCAATGAGAACTCTCGTACACTATTGGTGGAAGTGTAAATTGGTACAAATATTGTTGAAAACCACTTAGCATTATTTAATAAAGTTAAAGAGAGGACTTCCACATGACCTCTCCTAAGTATATACCAACAGAAATGCATATACAAATGTATGAGAGCACATGTATGAGAGTGTTTATGCAGGCATCTCTGGTAAAAACCCCAAACTGGAAAACCCCTAATGTCTATCAATATTAGTAATTCGAACAAAGGAATACCATGTTGCAATTAAAATAAAAGAACCACAGCTACATGCACCTATACAGATGAATCTCAGAAACCTAATAATAAGTGAAAGGAACAAGTCCCAAAGTAATATGAACAGTGGTATTCTATCCTCAAAAATTTTATAAAACTAAATTGTATTATTTAGAGACATACAAAAGCGAAGTCCACAATACATAGGACAGTGGTTATCAGGTTGGGGGGAAGGAAACGTAATCAAAGAGATCCAGCGCACAGGAAGTTGGGCTGGAGGCAGAGTGTCTTCTAAGATATTGGCAATGTTCTATTCCTTAATCTAGGTGGAGTTACATAGAAGAAAAAAAAGAAAAAAAGAGCAAAACACTTTGAAAATGTAACTAGCCCCTCTGGTTTTTTAACTTCTGGTCTCCAGATCAGTCATTCTCACAGCAGCCAAGTCAGAACATCAGTAAGCAAAGTTCTAGGGCAAGAAGGGACTAGCTCCTTCAAATACGTTCATAGAACTCTGTGAACTGTTCTATTCTCCCTCCGCCGTCATAAAGGGTCCTTCAGAGAGCTCTCTGGTTGAACCAACTTTGTAAAGTGAGGGTAGCTGGCAATGATGAGGGCACCAACAAGACTCTGACACCAACAAGACTCGGACAGTTAAAAGCAAAAGGATATGATCAACTCTAAGCAAAAGTTTTCTTAGTGATTTCAGGATTTATTACGCAAGTGGCAAGAAATTTAGGAACTGTCTTTAACCTGATTGGTGGCATTAAGATATTTGAAAGAAAAAATGTATATATAGAAAAAAAGAGTGGCATTGAGCATAGATAAATGGGCAAAAGGAATAAAATATTATAAATAAATAATATAAATAAGTAAATAACATAAAATACAAGAGAACAGGGACTGTGCATAGGTCCACTTTGATACTGTACTGGGAACTAGGGGTTATGATCAATCCATTACAATGAAAAAAGTGTTCTGAAACAAAAAAAAAAGTATAAATTACAGCCTCACCCACCTTCATGGAGCCCAGGGATTCAGAAAGAGCTGAGAAAGGCATGGTTCTAAGCTTACAACTCCCCTCTACCTGCTGGACAGGAAGTAAACTCCTTTTATGGTTGCAGCTGCATGTCAGGGAGGTTGAGCACTGAATCCTCAGGAAGTTCTGACACTTTGTGAGCCGGGGAGGGAGTGAAACTAAGGGAGAGGAGGCTTGCGCGCCTCTACCTCCAATCTGCGCTTTAGTTGAAGAATATCCACGCTCTGTGTCTGCTCAGAATTAATGTGTTCGGTCATGCGCCCTGTTGATAAACACTTTCCCCATGGGTCAAGGAAAATATCAAGCTTCTTTAGTTTTATTTATTTATTCTTAAAGAATACACGTAGAAACAGAAGAAGAATACAGAAGTTAACATATAGTATTATGGGGCTTCCCTGGTGGCGCAGTGGTTGAGAGTCCGCTTGCCGATGCGGGGGACGCGGGTTCGTGCCCCG
Source organism: Pseudorca crassidens (assembly GCF_039906515.1). NCBI lineage: Eukaryota > Metazoa > Chordata > Mammalia > Artiodactyla > Delphinidae > Pseudorca > Pseudorca crassidens. Next base: position 36,755,021 of record NC_090311.1, on the reverse strand, counting down.
GTCCGGGAGGATCCCACATGCCGCGGAGCGGCTGGGCCCGTGAGCCATGGCCGCTGAGCCTGCGCGTCCGGAGCCTGTGCTCCGCAACGGGAGAGGCCACAACAGTGAGACGCCCGCGTACCGCAAAAAAAAAAACCAAACAAACAAACAAAAAAAACATATAGTATTATGTTATAATACTATATGTTAACATATAGTATTAACATATAGTATTCATAGCAATAAGAAATGTATATTATTCTTATATCGAACTACAGTATGTTGCATTTTTTTGTATCAAATTTCTGAAAACTCTGGGACTTCCTTGGTGGTCCAGTGATAAAGAATCCGCCTTCCAATGCAGGGGACGCAGGTTGGATCCCTGGTCGGGGAACTAAGATCCCACATGCCACAGGGCACCTAAGCCCACGCACCACAACTACTGAGCTTGCCCGCCTCGACGAGAGGGCCCGCGTGCCACAAACTACAGAGCCCACACACTCTGGAGCCAATGTGTCACGACTAGAGAAAGAAAACCCACAAGCCACAACTAGAGAGAAGCCCGTGTGCTGCAACTAGAGAGAAACCGAGCAGACCGCATGCTGTAATGAAAAGATCCTGCATGCCTCAACAAAGATCCCGTATGCCACAACTAAGACCCGACGCAACCAAAAAAAAAATAAGGAAAATAAATAAATTAAATAAATAAATATTTTTTTAAAATCTTCTGAAAACTCAAAGACCAGGTCTTTTCAGCGGAGGTAGAAAAGTATAAAGGTGAATAGGGGTAACTGAAAAGCACAGGGGGAAAATTCCACGTGGTGCAGGGAAAAGAGCACTGAATTAGGGTCTCAGGAACCAAGGTTCCTCTACATGCACACAGCTGGTTAGAGGCAGAATGGAGTTAAATTTGGATCTCCTGACTCCTAATCTAGCACACATCCTATTACATGCTATTGCTACCCTGTGTACAGCTACTGATTGAAGGATTAGCAGTGTGTAGACATCAGAAAGAAAAGACCCACCGACAGACGCATGGATAAAGAAGATGTGGTACATATATACAATGGAATATTACTCAGCCATAAAACGGAATGAAACTGGGTCATTTGCAGAGACATGGATGGACCTAGAGACTGTCATACAGAGTGAAGCAAGTCAGAAAGAGAAAAACCAATATTGTATATTAATGCATATATGTGAAATCTAGAAAAATGGTACAGATGAACCTGTTTGCAAGGCAGAAATAGAGACACAGACGTAGAGAACAAACGTATGGACACCAAGGGGGGAAAGGGGGGTGGGATGAATTGGGAGATTGGGGTTGACGTATATACACTAACTAATATGTATAAAATAGATAACTAATGAGAAACTGCTGTATAGCACAGGGAACTCCACTTCACTGCACAGTAGAAACTAACACAACATTGTAAAACAACTGTACCCCGATTTAAAAAAAAAAAAAAAAAGAACAGAGAGAGAAAGAGAAAGAAAACCCAAAATGATTTCATTAAAAACATGTTTCTCTTAATTAAAGAAGACCTTTTTGGGACTTCCCTGGTGTCACAGTGGTTAAGAATCCGCCTGCCAATGCAGGGGACACGGGTACGAGCCCTGGTCCGGGAAGATCCCACATGCCACGGAGCAACGAAGCCTGTGCGCCACAACCACTGAGCCTGCGCTCTAGAGACCACGAGCCACAGCTACTGAGCCCATGTGCCACAGCTACTGAAGCCCGTGTGCCTAGAGCCTGTGCTCTGCAACAAAGAGAAGCTACCACAATGAGAAGCCTGCACACTGCAACAAGGAGTAGCCCCCACTTGCTGCAACTAGAGAAAGCCTGCACGCAGCAACGAAGACCCAACGCAGCCAAAGTAAATAAATTAATTAATTAAATAACTTTATTAAAAAAAAAAAGAAGAAGACCCTTTCTAGTAAGATATAAACTAACATTTTCCTATTGAGGTCAGAATTATATTTTATGTATGCATGTGAACTACATATTTATTTTCCCCAAATTGTAAATTATAAGGGCACACAGATTACATAAGATAAAGCTAAAAGTAAGTACAATTTTTATTTTATCTACTTCTGTATTATTTGAAAATTTAATAAGAAACAAGTACTACTGTTACACCCAGTAAAAATATAGTGATATTTCTAGTTCAATTGACTGAGATTAATTACATGAGCTATGAGCTCTCATTTACATACGACTGGCTGAAGTATAATTCCTGACAAGGGGAGTTGTTCCAGATATACAGTTACAGTTACGTGAACAAAACAATTTGTAAAACTATGTATGATCTACCACATTTTTATCAAATACACATAATACGTAAAATATCTACAAAACATCTGGAACATTGCATAAAATGGAACAAAGGAGAATGTTAATTCAGGTAAAATCAATCCACTTCCTATGGTGAAGGCCACAAAAGTTGGCCTTAAAATTTCTAGACATAACCAATAAAGGAAAACCCAGCCAGATACATGATTTGTAATGTCCATAAGGTAATGACAAAACAGCTGGACTAAAGCCAGACAATTTTTCCTAACAGTAATAATAGTGTGCTTGCACAGTGCCTACCATATGCCTGGGCACCATTCATTTAATCTTTTCTACAATGACCCAAGTGAGGGCTAAAACTGCTAGCGCCATTGTACAGATGGGGAAATGGAGGCACACAGAAATTAATGAATGACTCACCCAAGGTCACACAGGTGTTTAAACCCTGCCTGGAGTGCTGCTCCAGAGTCCCCACAAATTCCATTTGAGGCTGGAATTCAGACAGAGCGACTTTTAGCTGCTACAGTATCTCTCCTCAGTCCCTCATAGGGAACACCGTGTGATGTACGACTAACACCCTCAAGAGCATTCTTACAGCAGGCACCGTGCCACAGTTTGGAGGGCTTTTTAGATTGGACCATAAATGCACAGTTGGATGGAAGGCAGCACTATTTATTGGACCACCTCATTCCCCTCCTTAAAACACTCCAATGGTTTCTCCATTGCCCTGAGAATACCACCTATCCTCCTTATAACATACAAGGCCTTGAAGGGCCATCTTCATACCTTCAAATGTCACCTCTTACCACTCTTCCCCTCAGTCATGCTGAAGCAGCTTCCCACGTCTTCTGTCTATTCTCTGAACATGCTAAACTCATTTCTGCCTCAGGGCCTTTGCACTTGCTCTTGCTTCCCTGGAATACCCCTCCACCCCCATGGTCTTTACAAAAATGGCTCTTTCTTGTCATTCAGACCTCAGGTCAAATGTCTCTTTCTAAGAGAGCCCTTCCACATCGTAACAATGCATGATACCCCCTGTCCCCACAACCTCTAAATTAGACTGTTTCAATTTCTTCATAGCACAGTTATCACTATCTGAAGCTGTCTCATTCATTAATTTGTTTACTGTTTGTCTTCACTACAAAACCATAAGCTCTATGAGGGAGGGAATCTTTTTTTTTTTTTTTTTAACATCTCTATTGGAGTATAATAGCTTTACAATGGTGTATTAGTTTCTGCTGTATAACAAAATGAATCAGCTATACATATACATATGTCCCCATATCTCTTCCCTCTTGCGTCTCCCTCCCTCCCACCCTCCCTATCCCACCCTTCTAGGTGGTCACAAAGCACCGGGGCGGGGGTGGGGGTGAGGAATCTTGCTTATCTTATTTACTGCTGGATTCTCAGCACCTAGAACATACCTAACATATAACAGGTTCTGAGTAAACAAACATTTATTGAAATTGAAAAATTAATTGAAGACAATGTGATCCTTACCGTGTTGCTTTTCATTTCAGTTATTTAGGCTGGCTACTCACACAGCCCAGATCCTCAACTGCTTGAAAGCCCTGCTTCAGTTAGGGCGGTGTAGGGAGCACACAGCCTGCACAACCACCATTTCATGCTGGAATTCGGGCCAGAGTGATGCCCCCAGAAATATTCCTGGTCCAGCTGCAAACTAGAGGTCACTTGCATTCACCAGCTGGTGGGCAACGCTCCTGAGCAGAAGTAAGCCACTTGCCCAGGAGTTTGCAGCATTTCAGAGCCTCACACTGGAGAGCTATCCAAAATGTGCCAAGTGCCTGGAGCCCTTGGGATTAGAGAAGCAAATAAACATCAGTCATCTCGGCCATACATCCGCCAAGCATCGATACAGTTGATACCACTCCCATAAGGAGTGTGCATTGAAGTTTCCAGCTGCCAAATCACACTGGCTGCCGCAGACTGAGACCAACACAACACTTGTAAGTGTTAATTTGGCAGAGGACAAAGAAGTCCCTGACTTCGTATCAACTAGGCCTCCATCTGTCCAAAGAAGCCAGCAGTCAGCTTTCTCTTATCCCTTCATCAATGATTGAAAAGATGAGAAGCAACAGTGATGGGCAAAGCTTGTAGGAAACACGTGCTCTACCCAAGATCAAAACCACAAGTGGAGGTCAGGTCAGGGGGTTCCTATTTGGTAATAAGGACCTTGTCAAAACAGACACGTGCTTAGTTCATTTCTCTCTGATGAACGTTCTCAAAAGCAGCCCCATGTCATTCAAAACAGCAGGCATGAAGAAGGATGAAGCCGCACTCTCTTGCTATAACAAATCTTAAAAAATGATAACCTATCAAATGATTTGTTTCTCACATAACTGACTTATACCTTTTTTTTGTATTATTTTCCCTTGACATTAAATATACCTTACTAAAGTGGTAGGTCCTTGACTAGCCTCATTACATAAACATAACCTTGTTTTATTTGAGAAAGGTTTTAAAATAAGGTGGTCAAAATGTGCTTCAGCAAAAAGAAAACTCACCAACAATTAATGTAGTGCCACCTAATCCATGGTTGTTATCTCATTCCCACTTAGAATTATAAAAGGTCCCTGTAAACTCCCATTAACCTGAGAAGAACCTCTCTTCATGGCTCTGTGCCTTCTCCAAGTGGAAGCACAGAGTGATTAAGTAGATGAAACATGAAGTGATTTCACACCCAGAGGGTAGACAGAGAAGGGCGCGTCCGGAAGTGCTTGGAGCATGCGCATTTCTAAATGTGTGTAAAGAAGTAGAGACACGAACAGGTGAGTCATGGGCAGTGACCCGTAAAGGCCACGGGGCCATGTGGGCTGGAGGAGGTGTCACTGCAAAGTCACTGGAGAAGACAAGCCCCAGGTCGGATGGAAAGAGGCTTTCAGCGGAGTTTGCAATTGTCCTCATATGATTTGGACCACTAAGGCCTGTGCTGGGCCGGGGCTTCAGTGATGGAAGCAAACGGCAGCCCTTGGAAGAGGCTTTGGAGGAAAACGAGGCCACGTGCCCAAAGGGTGGAAAGGAGGGAGGAAGGCAACAGAAAGCCAAACCCCAAAGTCATTGACTGCTTCTTTTTTGAGAAGTTTGGGAGAAAACCGAGCACAAGAAATGTTGAGATGAAATGAACAAGGATGTCTTATCCAGATGTAGTGTGATTAAGAAGTGGAATCACTCTTGTGCCTCCCAGACACACAATCTGTCCTCAGCGTCACCTGCTTCCAGCTCTATGAGGCCCCAAATTTAGTCATCGCATCTTACCACTGTTTCTTATATCCACACAAAACCAGCACAAGTCCTAACAGCTCAAGTTGGGACAATTCCAACAGTCTCTCTGACTTTACTGCAAATTCTTGGCCCTCAGACTAGGCAGCCAGAATCATCTTGTCAGGAGAAAACAAACCAAAAATTAAAAAATCTCCCATAAGAGGTCACTGATAATTGATTAAAAGAGTCAATCACGTGTAAAGAGGCCCTTAACTAGTGCCTTTCCTTATCACCTGTCCCCTGGTTCATCACTCTCTCTATCCCTAAAAAAAAACCGCAAAAAACAAAAACATACTTTTAACCCACCTTTTACCCTGTAGGTGATCAAATATAGTAACTGGAAAAAAAAAGCAATAAATTATATTACTGTAAACTGGACAAGCCTGATTTTCATAAAGGTAGTAGTAATTTGCTCCATGAAAGGATTCCTTTCAACTCTTGAATTGGTACATAATGCAATCTTTACTGCTTTTTAAGCTGACATAGGCACTTGCTATGAGCCATAAAGCTCTTTGGAAAATTACAAAATACATAATTTCACAGAACAGGAAGAAAGCAGCCTTCCCTTTCATTTGTGATCAACCCAGATGACCAGTCAAAACCTTGCCAAGTAAACATACCTAAAAAGGAGATTTCTTTGTGTTAAAAATCAAAATGAGGGAGGAAGATGCGCTTGGGCACCAGAAAACCACATGCTGAGGCCTGGTTATGACAATGTCTGTAGTCTAATCCACTACCAAGAAGCTCTATTTCTGCTTCACTGGGCAGAGGAATGTGTGGCAGCCGGGCCTCCAGCACTGGAGCATCTGTGGACGGCCTCCGCCCATGGACAGTGGCAATGCGACAGGGGCAGCATCAGGTCCAAAGTCAGCAAGTAGGGGGACTCACGTGAAGTCTTCACAGTCAAGGGCAAACGGGAGGTACTGTCAACCTCTGAATTCATACAGCTTGATTCTGAGTTTCAAGCTTTTTTTTTTTTTTTTTTTTTTTTGCGGTACGCGGGCCTCTCACTGTTGTGGCCTCTCCCGTTGCGGAGCACAGGCTCCGGACGCGCAGGCTCAGTGGCCATGGCTCACGGGCCCAGCCGCTCCGCGGCATGTGGGATCTTCCCGGAGCGGGGCACGAACCCGTGTCCCCTGCACTGGCAGGCGGACTCTCAACCACTGTGCCACCAGGGAAGCCCTCAAGCATTTTTAATTACACATATTATACATGCTTAATGTGGAAAAAGAAGAGAATAGAGCAAGAAGACAATAATAAAAATCAGCTACATCCTGCCAACTAATAGGCACTGTTTTTATTTGGAATAAATCCTTTGAGTTTTTTTATATTATATATGTATGTAAACACATTTTTAAAAAACAAGACTGAGAATTCACACCCATTACCATAGCTATTATTGAAAACAAAAACAAAAAAGTTAGCAAGTGTTAGTAAGGATGTGGAGAAACTGGAATACTTGTGTATTGCTGGTGGGAATGTACAAGAGCGCAGCAACTATGGAAAACAGGATGATGGTTCCTCAAAAAATTAAAAATATATAGAATTACCATATGATCCAGCAATTCCACTTTTGGGTATATACCCCAAATAAATGAAAACAGGGACTTGAACAGATATTTGTACATTCACGTTCATAGCAGTATTATTCACAATAGCCAAAAGATAGAAGCAACCCAAGTGTCCAGATGAATGGATAAACAAAATGTGGCATATGTACACACTGAAATACTATTCAGCCTTAAAGAGGAAATTCTGACCCATGGTACATCTCAGATGGACCTTGAAGACATTATATGAAGTGAGATAAGCCAGTCACAGAGGTCCAAATACTGTGTGATTCCACTTATGTGAGGTACCTAGAGTGGTCAAATTCACAGAGACAAAATGAGAATGGTGGTTGCCAAGGGCTGGGGGAGGGAGAATGGGGAGTTATTGTTTAATGGGTATGGAGTTTCAGTTTGAGATGATAAAAAATGTTCTGGAGGGACTTCCCTGGTGGCGCAGTGGTTAAGAGTCCACCTGTCAATGCAGGGCACACAGGTTCAAGCCCTGGTCCGGGCAGATCCCACATGCCATGTAGCAACTAAGCCCGTGTGCCACAACTACTGAGCCCGCATGCCACAACTACTGAAGCCCATATGCCTAGAGCCCATGCTCTGCAATAAGAGAAGCCACGGCGGCGAGAAGCCCACGCACCACAACGAAGACCCAATGCAGCCAAAAATAAATTAGTTAATTAATAAAAAAAAATGTCCTGGAGATAGATGGTGATGATAGTTGCACAACAGTGTGAATGTACTTTAATGTCACAGAACTATACTCTTCTTTGTTTACTGAAGTATAGTCGATTTACAAAGTTGTGCTAGTTTTGGGTGTACAGCAAAGTGATTCAGTTTTATACACACACACACACACACACACACATATATACATATATATATTCTTTTTCAGAGTCTTTAGAACTATATTCTTAAAAATGGCTAAAATGGTAAATTTTACATTTTGTATTTTTTACCAAAATTAAAAAAAAAACACCATGATGATCCTATCTGTAATTTGCTGTTTTCGCTTCATTTGATACCATGGCTGTTAATAAAGGTACCCTGTCTGATCATTTAGACGTGACTGCAAAGTATTTTACTGTATGAATGTACCACAATTGAGTTTACCAATCCTCTACTGTTGGACAGTTAGGCTGCCTCTGATTTTTCTCTCCCCAAAAGACGCTGTATGATTCAATCATGTGACATATCAGGTCACACTACATTCCTGATGATCTTTCTTTTGGACTCATTAAGCTCATTCACAAATATTCTGAAAATCTTGCACTTCAGTCAGCAAAATTTCCACACCATTAAAAAATATTTATTAACTACTTGTCCCTGTAATATATTAATAATTAATAACAAAGATAATGATTAATACTTAATTTTAAATATTTATTCAGTACTTGTACACTTTTTTTTTTTTTTTTGGCCACATCGCACGGCACGCAGGATCTTAGTTCCCCGACCAGGGATTGAACCCATGGCCCCTGCAGTGGAAGTGCGGAGTCCTAACCACTGGACCGCCAGGGAAGTCCCAGTACTTGTACACTTTCAAACTTACTACGGAGGACAAAAGTTAGAAATGTTACTAACTGAACATGACACCATGGGCAAGATTCAAAATACTTAACAAGAGGTGGATAAATGTGCCAATCACTCAGAGGAGAGGTCAGCTGAACAATGGGTCAGCCAGACCAGTTAACCCTGACTAACCCCAAAGAAACCATTTAACCAGGGGTATGGAGTAATAGGGGAGTTCTAAAGCAAAAGTTTCTGAACAGACCCTATCTTTTGTTGGTCGCCCAAAGGAGAAAGAGCATAATTGGGAAAAGAGGAGCCAGACTCTGGATTGGTAAAGTTCAAAACCCCTATGGGACCTGGAAGTGGACCCAGAGGTTCTGTCGGATAAACTGGTCTAGAGCCTAGGAGAGAGATCTGGTGTGCAGATCAAATATACACTTGGAGGTCAGAGCACACAGTTGATCACAAAGACCTTTAAAAGCAGGACTTTCAGACTCTGTGGGTGTCCCCTGTTAATGGCAGAGTCAATTCAGCACGTCTGGAGGGAGCCTAAGATTCGCATTTCTGATAAGCTGCTGAGTGAGGCCTATGCTGGTCCCCAGACTACGAAATGAGAAACAAGGTGTCCTGAGGGTGGGTAGAAAAGGAGAGAGAGGGGGACTTCGAAGAACCCTGATCTTTAGGAGAGGAGGCTGCAACGAAATTGAGAAAGGTAAAAAGAAGTCCAAGAGAGCCTGGGGTCACTGAGGTCAAAGAAGAAAGGAACAATACTGCAGCCCTGCTGAAGAGGTACTGAGCCTGTTGTAGTCCACTCGGGTTGTCACAACAAAATACCACAGACTGGGTGGCTGAAACAGCAAACATTTATTCTCCCACAGTTCTGGAGTCTGGAAGTCCAAGATCAGGGTGCCAGGCTGCTCGGTTTCTGGTGAGAGCTCTCTGCCTGGCTTGCAGAGAGCTGCCTTCTTGCTATGCGCTCACATGGCCTCTCCTTGGTGTGTATATGGAGAGAGAGGTATTTCTCTCTCTTCTTCTTCTTAAAAGGAAACTAATCCTGTCACGGGGTTCCACCCTCATGACCTCATCTAAACCTAATACCTCCCAAAGGCCCTACCTTCTATTTTTTTTTTAATTAATTAATTAATTTATTTATTTTTGGCTGCGTTGGGTCTTCGTTGCTGTGAGCGGGCTTTCTCTAGTTGCAGCGAGCGGGGGCAACTCTTTGTTGTGGTGCGCGGGCTTCTCATTGTTGTGGTTTCTCTTGTTGCAGAGCATGAGCTCTAGGCGTGCGGGCTTCAGTAGTTGTGGCATGTGGGCTCAGTAGTTGTGGCTCGCGGGCTTAGTTGCTCCACAGCATGTGGGATCTTCCCGGACCAGGGCTCGAACCTGTGTCCCCTGCATTGGCAGGCGGATTCTTAACAACTGTGCCACCAGGGAAGTCCCGGCCCTACCTTCTAATACTATCACATTGGGGGTTAGGGCTTCAACATATGAATTGGGGGGGGCACACAAACATTGCATCCCTAAAAGTGCCCACTGGGGCCTCCCTGGTGGCGCAGTGGTTGAGAGTCCTCCTGCCAATGCAGGGGACACGGGTTCATGCCTTGGTCTGGGAAGATCCCACATGCCGTGGAGTGGCTGGGCCTGTGAGCCATGGCCGCTGAGCCTGCGCATCTGGAGCCTGTGCTCCGCAATGCGAGAGGCCACAACAGTGAGAGGCCCGCGTACCGCTAAAAAACAAAACAACAACAAAAAAAGTGCCCCCTGGACTTTGTGTAAATGTAAAGATACCCAGTAGGTGTTTGGCAGCAACCTCATTGGATGATGTGATTACTTGAGGCACAGATTCATTATGACAACCCAAGACCACTGCTGTAATACTCATGACCTGTCAGCACTCTCAGGCTCCCCCAGGTTGAGAACGCTGAGCCCCTGGCTTGGCAGAATTGCTGTGTCCCGGCTCAGTGCAGCACCCTCGACATAGAGGAGAAGGCTGGAGCTCCTGGGTGCACATGCCAGGAAGCTCCTGAAACAGGAGTCTAGGCCACAAACGTTCACATCTCTAATACCTATTAATTTGCTAAAAACAGTCCCCCTGGGCACTACAGACTTAACAGAACAGTCAGAGTCAGAAGGCTCGAATCCCTGCCGGCAGCCTGCATTTTCTCTCTCTGAAACTATCAATTTTGCTTTACTTTACAGGCCCAGCAGAAGTTCTATTTGTGGAAATTGAAAATAAGTGCAGTCACAAATGCTTCTTATCCCCATATTCCCACAAGAAGCTCAAAGAAAAGGCACATGGTTTCCCAGGTCCAAGCTCCCAGGCTTGTTATTCTAGTGACCTCATCACTCACTCTGCAGAAAGCCCTGCAGAAAACCAGGCCTGCAAGAGCCCTGCTCCCCATAGAATGGCTTCCTGGGGGAGTTCCCAGCTCAGCTCACAGCTCTCTGGCCCCGGCCATGGGATCCACCGACTAGGGCGGTCATAAACTGCACTCAGCCATCATTAGTTAACCTTGGAAAGTCATCACAATCGATACGATGAGAGATGGGATTTTCCACAATGCTTTACTTTCAATTAAAATTAAAATTAAATAAACCAGGTGCTGCCTTGTAGAGCCAATAATATTTTATAATTGTGGTTATTTGGCAAATTAAGGCAAAAGACCAAGCAGAATGCCAAAATGAAGCTACCTTGACTTATAATTACAACGATCTCGCTTATCCAGACATATTAGCTAGCTATGTGACAAAGGGCTAAAAGCTAACAAAATTGAAATCTGTGCAATTTATTCACAGGAACACATCCATGCATCTGATTCATTTATTTATACTCTAGAGATAATTCTAACTGGCCTAATTATTTGTTTTTCAAGGCAGCAACAAATTAGAATGTAAACTCCAGGGCAGGGATTTTTGTCTGTTTTGTTCACTGATATATCCCTGACACCAAGAACAGAACTCAAGTATCTGATGGATGGTGAGAGAATGAACCTTTACATGTTCTCCTCAATTTTACAGCCCAGACCCACCCTATTATGTCACAACTCAGCTACTTCACACTTGAGCCCCAAAGACCTTTGATTTTGCAACCCCTGGTTTAAGTGCTATGACAGACCATTGGCTTGTAAATGGATATTCTAAGCAACTGATACAATTTCTTGTATGAATAAAAATATTCCCTCTGTGATCTTGTTTCCACTGGTTATTTGCTTAGCACCTTGTTTTTACCAAAACAAGTGTCCACCTTGTTTCCTACCAGATCGTAAACTCCTTCACTCTAGTTATTGAGGCAAATTGGTTGAATTGAGCTGGAAAGGGAAGTTTTAGCTCAGTGCCTATCCTTCACCATTTGAAGGCTCTCCAAACTGAACTCCACCTGGAGAGGAATAGAGTCTTGTAAAAAACTGATAAACAGAAACCTCAATTAAAGAGTCAGGAGACCAGAAAGGGGAGCACTTATGCCCTGTGATGGTAACAGAGCTCAACAGCAAGAAGGAAGACTCCTTTCCTAGCAACAGCTCAGCCAGTGAAAGGCCATGGACTCTGTTTACTAGAACCCTGCCAACTTCCTTTTCCCCTCTATAAAAGAGTTCTCCTTCCCTGGCTGTGAAGGGACTTGCACGTGGCTCACCATGGTTGCAGACCGCAAACTGCAATTCTCTGCTGATCCTGGATAAACCCATCTTTGCTAGAGAAATATCTGGCAGTCTATTTGTTTTAGGTCAACAGTGTGGGTAATTGTTTTTAATCCCCTCATTACCCGGCATATCATAGGAACTAAGTGGCATTGTAATTTCCCATTTGAAACACAGCACTTTTTTGGATTAACATTCTGTTCAAGTTACAACAGTTCTGTGGCCAATGTGATACTTCCAATAATGGCCAGGAATCCACTAAATCCATGACAGGCCAACAGTTCTTGCTGAGGCCTAATTCAAGAAAAATTCCAATGTTTAAGAGCCATGTTCTTTTTTTTTTTAATTCAAAATGAAAATAGCTTATTGAGTTCTATTGGGAGAATGGGGAGATTAGAAATGTACATTCTCATAACCTAGAACACCAACTTTATTGAACAGAAGACTCTCACGTCCCTGTCTGAGCGTCTCTAAGAAATAACCCTGCAGAGGTAGTTGGGCAGTTTTCTGATCTTTCATATTTATACAGAACTCTACCATTCACAAAGTGAGTTATTAGGCATTACGCATTCTCCAAACCACTCCTCAAGGGATTGATTACCACATTCCCACAACCCTAAAATAACAGAAATTGTAAGTTACCTCATGGACTTAAAAACAACTTTTCAGGAAAAAGGAAAAATTAAGAAACTCCAGGATATTAAATATTTGCATCTACTGCCGATCACATGTTATTTCAGAAACATTAAAATGAGAAGGAAAAATAGTGTACCTTAGACTCGGGGAAACTGAGACTAGAATCTTCTGATCTTCAAGTGACTTGCCCAAAGTCACTCGATGATTTGTCTACAGGACCAGGGCTAGGGCATCTTCATTTCTTTCATGCAACAGTAGCTGAGCACCAATACATGCAAGTGCTGGAAAAACAGAGATGAGCAGAGGCAGCCCGGGCCGTCCTCCCCACCTCTTACTGTCAGGGGCTCTGCTCTCTGCTTGGGCAAGGCAGGACAGAGCAGCACAGATAGCTCTCCTTTCTCAGAAGAGTTGGCTGCCAGGACACTCCGGTGCTGCTAAACCTGGGAGTATCTTGGTTCCCAGAGCCCAGCCCTCCAGCAGCCTCACCCAGGTAGGTCCCGGAGAGGACAATGCGTTCCTGAGCCCCACCTCTGCCCTCTCAGCAGTTCTGTCTGTCTGGAGACAGGCATGCCTGGCTCCTTTAGGTGATTTGTACACGCAGAGAAGGTGGCCAGGGAGCACACGCACCAAACTGTTCGCAGTGTAAACCTGGAGCGTGGGAGAAGAGGGGGTGCAGTGGGGAAGCAGTATGCCCTTTATTCCCTACTGTAAAGTCTAAACTATTTCAGAGGTGATTTTGAAAATGCAGATCTGGAAAAAAGAAACCAAGAAAAGCAAATCTAAAGTGTGCAATTTGGACATACAAAGGTTTGGGTTGAAATCCAGTCTCTCCCATTGACTTGCTGTGTAACCATGTCTCCCCTGTCTATCCACTTCACAGCGTTGTTCCAAACGATTTAGTTGCTGCCACTGGACTCTCTCCCCGTCCCCACGTCCACAGTCCTGGTCACACTGTGTGGTCAGTCTGTTAATGGGTTCTTCCAGGGCAGGGGTGGTCCCACTCTTTGCTTTTTCCTAATATCATACATGACACATTAGTGTTTAAAATTACCTGGGGAAACATATAGGCAGAGAACACGATTTATATCATATACGCTCTACTCGCAACTATGACTTTTAAAAATCTGTTTAAGAATAGTGGCAGTTCCTTCCTCTGACTTTCTGTTGCTACATAGCTTCATTCATCAATGTATCTTGCGGGCGGTGGCAAGACCTGGGGAGAAGTATTTTAGGAATTGTTGAAAGAATTACACTGGGTCATATGAAGGAGTCTCTCTACTTCCTCCTCAAAACCGATAACAAATACTCCACGTTCATATGGCATCAACAAAAAAACAGTATCTCTCACTTCATCTTTCCCATCAATTTACTCACAGAATGTCTAAGCGTATAGCAGAGGGCCCAGCATGAGGGCCAGAACCATGAATAAAAAGCAGATGTGTCTGAAAAACAGGCCTTCAGGGAGTCGATCTGCAAGTAGATCAAGAGGCCTCCTGAGCAGTAACTCACACTAAGGGGAGAATGAAGCAAGATGCACAAGCTGAGTTTCTCCCCTGGACTTGACAACTAATGGGGAAGAATTGACATAGGCTAGATTTCCTCAAAATCCAGTATAGGTTAAGCAATTCAAACACTATTTGTATTATAATTGCAAAGGGGGCCTGGGAAAAAGTAAGTTATGTGGTATTAGGCAGAACAGTTCTGATTTTCCGGAAATATTTTATGATCCCAGGCATATAAAGCGGCAGAATGAAAAGACACATAATCCTCAAAAACATTACAAGTGTGGCATTTTCACCACTCAAAAGCCTTCCACGAACTGATCAGGCAACTCATATAAAAATTTCAAACTCTCACCCAGCTATTCTCCTTCAAAGAAACTACCATAATGATATAAACCAAAATACAGAAAAAGTTCACTCCACAATGATGTTCAAAGCAGGGCAACGTGCGACATCAAAAAAATGATGCCCCACACTTACTGACTTCATTTCCTGATAGGTCTCTGGACCGCAAAGCCTCAATACAACACAAATTCAGCCTTGACCTCTTCATGAGGCTCAGATGGCACAAAATATACAAGAACCTGAGAAACATTTGTAAATCCCTTTACTATTTCAAAAGCATAAATATGCAAAAAGCTTATACCTGGAGAAAGAAAGGAACGGTGGAAAGAAAAGCATCACGTGTTCTAAAAGTGCACATACACACAAGTGTTTTGCACATCTCCAGAGCAGTGAGCCCTGAACTAGTGAGCTAAAGACATCGGTGGCAGATAACAGAGAAATTGTCAGGGGCCTCACCGCCAGCTGCCACTACTCAGTCACAAAGCCCGAGGAAAGGGCAGTGACCCGACCCTTGCCAATGACTTGAGGAAAAGTCTTTAGGGAGATCCTGGGAAAGGTTTCCTCATTACTGAGGAGATACGAAGACACAGCTTCTCCCCTTCCACTGGATGTCTCCTACCTCGATATGACCCTTCAAACTATTACCCATCTTGGGACCATGAGGGGAGTCAGGCTGAGAACGAAACCAACACAGGGCAGGACCGAAACCAAAAGAATCACAAAGAAACAAACTCAGAGCCAGACATTCTGCTCCTGGACTTTCTACTACACAAAGGAATTCTTTTCCTTACTAGTAAAGTCAGCCCAGGTTAGAGTTTCTGTTCCTTACACCCCAAAACATCCTACCTGATACATTATCTACATGTGCCACTTCTGTATCAGACCCAGCGCACAAATTATTTTTCCCTATGCGGTAGCTCCACAACTTCACATGTGGGGATTTCTAAGCTTCCATCAGATGTAATTTTGATTTCCTGAAATCTTAAATGGGCAGAAGAAAAAGGGAGACAGAGGTATGCACAGCTGTACAAAGGGAACACATACGGCTGGTTCCCATCACACGGCTAACTATAGAAGCAGAGACCACCACAGTGAGTCCCACTGAAGAGTCTCACTGAAGCTTCTGGCCCCTCTCCCATGACCCCCACCCCCATATATCACAACAAAGCTCGACATCTGGAAGCCCGATGATCTTCAGCTGCCTCTCTCTGCCCAGAGAGTGTTGTACTGCACACGACCAGGAGAAAAAAAGAGGAGGGAGAAGGAAGGGGAAGAGGAGATATCATCAGAGCAAGTAGTCTTTTCTTTCCAGGGTGATAATGGCAATTTTCTAAAACACCCAAAATTGCTTGTGAAATGTACTGTCTTGTCAATTAACACTTCAAATCCTTTTTTCAAAAATTACAGTGCAGAATAGAAGCTATTCAACTGTTCTTTGACAATGTTCTACTGAGACCACTGAGTGATTTTTATTGCATGCCAGGTATCAGCTAACCTTCTGTATCTTTCCCTAAAACCATAACACACTTGAGTTGCAGTTGCAGCTTTCTAAAGTCTAGACCAGACCGTGGGGCTTCTTGGAACCATCCTCCCAGGAGAAGCAGGCTCTAGCCAACATCTACCCGACATCTCTGCGGATCTCAGCCTTGACCTTGACCTCGTGAGATTTACCTCCAATCCACTTGAGTCATGTCCTCCCAAAGCCACACCATCAACCTACCAGCACCTGTGCCTACCCTCACTTCTGAAATGCAGCGTTGTTGTGAGAATTAAGTATCCCTCTCTAACCCCAACTTTCCAACCTCCCCAAGTCTCCAGCTCAACTTCTTTTTTTTTTTAACATCTTTATTGGGGTCTAATTGCTTTACAATGGTGTGTTAGTTTCTGCTTTATAACAAAGTGAATCAGTTATACATATACATATGTTCCCATATCTCTTCCCTCTTGCGTCTCCCTCCCTCCCACCCTCCCTATCCCACCCCTCCAGACGGTCACAAAGCACCGAGCTGATCTCCCTGCACCTGGTTTTCAACCTCCTTGAACCCTCAGGCCCCTGGTTCCTCCATTTTCTCCCATTCCATCAGCCTGTCCTGCTCGCGTATCCTTCTCCTTGGAGGCTAGAGCTCTTGATCCATCACATCAATTGCTCTCTTTCTGGCATCCCCAATCCTTCCAAGCCACCAGTCCCCAATTCCACATCAATCCAAATATCCGAACGTTTCCACTCCTATAAACGGTAAGGCAAGTTCTGCTAGAGCAAATCTTTCAACCTTGCAGATGAATGGCGCAACACAATCATGATTTCTAACACAGGCTAAGTGCGTGGAGTGACTCAGCATCAATGTGTTGTACCAATTCCATACACACGTTGGTTCCTGGTTCTGCCTCTTAGTAGCTGTACAACCTCAGGCAAGTTGCTTAACCTCTGTGTTTTAGTTGTCTCATCTGTAAAGTTAGGATAATAATTCCATCTTTACAGAGTTGTTGCAAGAAATTAGTGAGTAAATATATGTAATTTTAACAATGCTTAGAACATAAAAAGTGTCCAAAACTATTGGTGCCAGTTACTATTTTAGAGAGAATTGGGGCCGCTGGATAGGATTTCTCTCTATTTCCGTTCCTTCAGTTATTCTTCCAGTTTATTCACATCCATGTGCATCCTTATTTCTTTTCTGCCTTTCTCAAAGAAAGATGTGTCCATTTATATTTAATTTTTCTAGTTAATATCCCCCTCCTCTTTTCTATATTTTGAACCTAGACATTTACACTGGGTCTGCTTTAGCCTATAAATTTACTCAAGTGTCTCTCATCTTGAAGCAGAAAGGAAGAACAGGAGAAAGGAAAGAAGGGGACATAAGGGAGAGAAGGGGCAAAAACTACCCTTCAGCCTTGCCACCCTTTCCAACTACCACCAATGACTTTCTTCCCTTCACACTCCCAGCCTCTTAAGAACCTGTCTCCTCACCCCGTCCTCATTCCCACCACCATGGAATGGAATTTGCCACCTGCCCCCCATACACACCACGCAAGCTATTTTTGACATTATCACCAATGGCTCCTAATTGCCAGTGGTAGCTCTGCATCCTTAATTAACTGACCTCTCTGTAGCATCTGGCACTGCTGACTTCTCTCTCATTCCCGAACTATTTCTCCCCTGAATTTCCATGACAGGAGTCTCTCCTGTTGAGCCTTCCTCCCCTGAGACCTGTGCTTCTTACTTCTTTGGCTAGATCCTTCTTCCTCGGACCACTCATTAGATATTGCGTCATTTATTCATTCATTCAACACATGTACTGAACACTTACCGAAGGGCAGGTACCATGACAGCTGCTGGAACCAGCTAAGCAGGGGCAGCTGAAACACAACTCCAGAGGTCATTACTACTCATGGTGAGACACAACGACTCAGACACCTGAGTGGTCTTTTCTGAAGTCGTGTGTGGCAGTGACACGACTCGGGCCCTGCCCTCACACTTGGTATAGTGAAAAAGAACATGTAACTAGACAATCAGAGGACAAAAAGAAAGGTACAGTGACCGCGGTAGAATGTGAACACACCCTAGTTACGCTCCACAATTTTTTGATCCATTTCACACTTCACTCTTCACACACTCCCCAGGTAATTACATCCCATCATGTGATTTTAACTGAACCTAGTAGCCGATGATGCCCAAATCTTGTATTATCTGCACAGAATATCATATTGCCTACCAAACGTCTCTACCACATGCCCTAGAGGGCACCAAGGCACCAAAAATATAAATAAAGCAAAAGTCTTACCATGAGGCATTAATCATTTCCCATCTGTACCACTTCAGCAGACCCCCTGGTTTATCACCCTCTTGGACTTTTCTTCAAGCCCCATTAAGAGTTAGCTGTTTGAAACACAAGTTAATTTTATCACCAAACCCCCAGTCCTACCTAAATCCCCTGTGTAAAAGCTTTCAAGGATTACTCTTAGTGGCCAAAGCAAAATTGAAACTCCTTCTACCTTAGTGTGATACACAAGACCCTAAATGATCTAGCTCCTGCCTGCTCTTCTGTCATCTACACAGCCACATACGTACCCTGCACGTCAGCCACCCCAAACCACCCTGAAAAACCACGTGGTTCCTTCAATCCACAGTGTCCTTTCCCACCTCATTCCCTTTGTACCTATTGTTCCTGCTGCCTAGAACGCCCTTCCTCTGGTTGTTCACCTCATGAATTTCTACATTTAATTGCTTGACCCATCTAGGCAGAGGTAAGTACCTCTGGCTCTAAACTCCCATAGAAAGCAGTCACTACTGGGACTTAGCACAGTGCAGTGACTCTTTATTGATACACCTGTCTCCCCTAGGATAGCGTAAGCCTTTGAGTAAGGACCCTGCCTATTCCCTGTGGGCCTTCAGCATCCGGGGCAGCAGCTAGCACGTGCTGGGTACTCAGCCTGGTGAAGAGGTAAACTCACTGAGTTATTTTAACATTGTTTAATCACAGTGCTTTTTAATTAGGGACTTCAAAGGTAATTAATTCTCTTTCATCAAATGTCTCTTCCCCAGAAGAGACTATTTAAGATTATTAAAACTATAAAAGGCTAAACTGCAATTTTACCTTAATATACAGTAACCTGTCTTTGGAACCAATTAGGTGTACTATTATGCGAGAATTTATAAAGAAAGCAGAATGTTCCAGGACACTTCTGAGATGTCAATTTGGGGGATCAAATGACTCAATGTCATTTGAAATTTTAGTTAGACCTTCATTTCTAATAAAATTAGAATATTTGGGACTTCCCTGGTGGTCTAGTGGTTAAGACTGTGCTCCCAATGCAGGGGGCCTGGGTTCGATCCGTGGTCAGGGAACTAGATCCCACATGCCGCAACTAAAGATCCCTCACGCCACAACTAAAGATCTCGCATGCTGCAACGAAGATCCCATGTGCCACAACTAAGATCTGGTGCAGCCAAATAAATACTTTTTAAAAAATTAGAATATATGGTTGGCTACATTTTATTTTATTTGAATGTGGAAGATAATCAAAGAAGTCAACCTAAAGAAGTAAAAAGGAATAACCCATAGTAGAAGATAATGTAAAAAAAATATACATTTATATGAATATGTATAACTGAATCACTTTGCTGTACATCTGAAACTAATACAAAATTGTAAATCAACTATATTTCAAGAAAAAATTTTAAAAAGAAGTAAAAAGAAGAGGAAAATGTGTGGGGCTTAATTTTTGATACAATGACCAGTCCCTTTATCATTGGAACACCCTTACTATTAAGTAAAATATTTTTGACAGTATCTTATTTATATCCATTTATTTATTCTTTACCCACGTACTTTGACTTTTTCTAAGAATGTTTATGAATTTTTTAATTAAGTCATCACTGTTGCCTGGTGAGCCTTGTAACTGAAGTTGCCAAACAGCTAGCAAGCATGGAGGGCAGGGTCTGTGTCACTGAAACGAAATGAAGCTTGGACCCAGGTGGAATGGACCTTACCCCTGGGTTCATTGGGATTACAACCAGAACCTGGCAGTCACTGCTCTGATTACAAAAGAGAGAACAAAGACATGGGAGAGATATCTGGCTTTTAAAAGTCAAGAAACCACAATACTTCTTAAATCATTTTATGCCAAAAATACCACAATGGCTGTCTACACTGCCAAATCCACTAGCTAACCACTCAGGTTTATCTTCTCATTCTGCACCTCAACACGCGTATGGAAGAAGCCCTATAGTTCTGAGCAGGATATAGGATTTTTGAAGAGTGGGAGAACTTCCTTGGCTGGTTCCCACAGCCTGTGCTCTGACCCTACCAGGCTACCTCCCCCACCCACACATACGCTCGTGTTCCAACTCTTCCAACAGTTATGCACGAGCATATGTGGGGAAACAGCAAATTAAAATAGAAAAAGGAAACATCACTGACCAATGTGTATTGGGTTAACGTGAGTACAGAAGAGTGTACCTGACCTAGCACAGCTACTCCTCGGCATTTTATCTCTGACCTGTTACACTCTCTATAAACACTCCCCATGGGTAATTACACTTACACACACACACACACACACAACTTAAACTGAGTCTCTATGCTGATGACTCCCAATCTATATTTCTTGCCCAGAATATCTAACTGCTCATTTGGCTCTCTCTCCCCACAAGCATGAAGGATATAAAGTTAATAAGACCCCAAGTCTTCCCATGCTTTTTTCAACACAGATGCACAGTAGCAGCTAGAAATAATTAGGAGTGACCAGAACCACATAAACCAAATTTGGCAGGGAAGGAAAAGCAGAAACTTAGAAACATGTGACCTAGGTATTTACAAACTTGTTTTTGCCAAGAAATCCTTTGTTCAAATAAAATCTTACTTGGAAACCCAAAATGTGAAATCAAGAATAGCCCACCTGCTCGGGTTGCAGAAAAAACCACCGAAAGGAACCCTAAGCTGGACGCTGGACTCTTCCTACCCACATTGTCCCCATGCCCTGGAACAGCCCCCGAGGCTCCTTGAAACTCTCAGAAATCTGCAAAACATAGTTCAAAAACTACTGGTCAAGATCCATGAAGGTGCTATTTTCAATACAAAAATTAACAGCGTAAGCACAGTTTGGGAAAGCTAACTGGTAACCAGGCATGAGAATTTCCATGAGTATTAACAGATGCACACTATATATAAAAGAGATAACCAACAAGGACCTACAGTACAGCACAGGGAACTATACTCACTATTTTGTAATAACCTATAAGGGAAAAGAATCTGAAAAAGAATGTGTGTGTGTGTGTGTGTGTGTGTGTGTGTGTGTGTATGTATGTATATATATACATATATATATATATATATAACTGAATCACTTTGCTGATTCAACAACACAACATTGTAAATTAACTATACTTCAATAATAAATAAATGAATACATAAATAAATAAAAGAACAAATGTCACTAAAAATGAAGTTGGTTCTGAGTAGCGAGAGCTAGATCAGTCTTTTTCAGGCCCTATGTCAACCACTTCACCACATTTTCTCAAAGACAGTAAATCCCAATGACAAGGAAAACCCTAAAATTAGTCATATTTTGTTTAAGTCACACAAGGCCAAGTTTAAATTGCTATCTTTCTTATACTAGCTTTCTTATCTAAACTCCTATATTTTCGAAATCAATTTGGTACAATTAAAAGGAAAAGTATCCTTTTAATTAAGGATTTAAGAGGCAAATTTGAGCATTAGGATTAACAAGTCAGTCAACTTAAGGAAACACATAATAAATAAGGACATATCTGTAAGTTATTATAGAGGAAACACATTGTTGTACAGGAAAACCCCAACTTACTGTCCTCGAGTAACAGACCTATATGACACCACAATCACCAAAAACATGCAACAAGGTGGGCAACCGATGGGTTGGTTGACTGTCATGATACCAAATTTGGTTGCTTTGGTTACTTTGACACTGTACACACATAAGCTCAGTGAATCTCACGGGGGGAAAAATCAGTGGAAATTCACTTAACCATTAGAAAATCTTCCCATTTACTTAGTGGACACTGTATAGAGAAATTACAAAAATCCAATATCATGTTTAATTTTTTCATCATAAAAAGACACTATAACAGCGATTTGTTTCAATAACATTTATTCTGAAAAAGCATAACATGATTAAGTATTATATAGATTGGTGGCTCTCAACCCTGGCTGCACATGAGATTCACCAGGGGAGCTTTAAAAATTCCTGATGCCCCGGATCTGTCCCAGAGCTACTGAATCAGAATTTCTGAGGGTGGCTTTTGGCACCAATAGTTTCTTTTCCTTCCCCAGCTTATTCTAATGTGTCACCAGGCTTGAGAGCCATTGATATAGTCTTGCATCAACTGATCAACTCAGTTGTCAAACACCAACACGAACAAACCATTCCTTTTTGATAGCAGTGACGCCTGTGAGCTGGGCTCCCCTGGCTCATGACTAGTTAATAATGATGGGTAAGGCTGCTTTCCGCTAGTTGTCTGGTTGACCCGTATCTGACCGAAGAGGCTGCATTCCCTTCTCCTTTAAAGCAGATCTAACTTTGTTGTGAGTGTGGGGTTTTTTCTTTTTTTGGTCGTTCTTTCATGGGCTGTGAATGTCGTTGTTTTGATACAGGTTTAGAGAACTGAAATTGCTATTTCAAGAAATACAACTGGTTTTGGTAGATAAATATGACCTTACTTCCATGGAAAGTATTTCATCAAAAAAAAGTAGAATTACAAAATAGGTAATTGTGGCCTTCATCTGTAATATGTTAAGTAAACCAGAAAATGGTGAAATGTGCTCAGAAATATTTTGAAATTTATAAAGTCTACAAGTGACGACATATTGGTAGAGTTAAGATTTTATGTTGCTACTTTGTTTACATATATGAACCAGGGAGCCATAAGACAGTTTGGGGAAAAATGGGTTGTGATTTTTATGGTGAGTTAGAAGACTGAAAACTAGGTTCCGGCCTCCTCTATAATCAAAAGGGACTAACATTACATCCATAAGAGAGGCTCATAAACATGGAATTTCTCTCCAGAGCCAGAGAAATGAGCTATTTTCAAGATCTGCTAGGGTACCCTAAGAAGTTGAAACATTAAAAGCTCTCTTAACTGAAGCAATCAAAGTCAGTAAAAGCAGAGAGTCAAAAAGTTGATACATCATGTTTCAAACATTTTATTTCAATCTTAGTCACATAAATAAAAGTAAAATCATTCACTAATCTTTGGGTGCCAGGTCATGACTGCAGTTCTGTGTTGCCTTTGTTGGTTAAACCTCCCCCAGATTTCCTCCTTCCATTTCTTAAATGCACTGGTACCTCAAAGGCACTTGTGAAAAAACCTGAGGGCAAAATCTCCGTAGATTTTTTTACTATAGTTTCCAATCTTTGATAGCTCTGTATTCCATACCTGGGGAGCAGTAGTTTGTTGATTTTTTTTTAAATTTAGCCTTTTAAAGTATATAATTCAGTGGTTTTTAGTACCGTCACAATGTTGTAAAACCAAGACTACTGTCTAATTCCAGAACCCAGCCATCACCTCAAAAAGAAACGCTGTACCTACTGCCATTCACTCTCAATTCCCCCACCCCATACCCTGGCAACCACAAATCTACGTTTTGTCTCTGTGTTTGCCTATTGTGGATATTTCATATAAATGGAATCACAGTGTGTGGTTTTTGTGTCTGGTTTCTTTCACTTAACGTGTTCATGGTTCATCCAGGTTGTAGCTGTTGACATTGTTTTTTAATATGGCTTATTTTTATGAGTCTATATGGCAATCAACTTTGTTTTCATAGAAATAGCATTCCTTTTTGGCACTCCCATTATATCAGTTTATGTAATATTTAATTAAATTGCAAAATTACAAGAGCAAGTATTAATAAAATAAACAAGACTGTGACCAAACACCACGGTAAGCGTGCACCTGAGCTGATAAAAGCGAATACACCCCTTTATTATGATGACAGTTATTTGCCACAGTGGTCTCTGAGCTCTGAGCAACAACGGGTTCGTGTTTCAGAGGGAAAGGAGAGCACCGGTTAAGCCCATGAGCTGTTTTAGTGTTGGTGGATACTCCATTACCTAGGACGGAGCGGTATGCATGCAGAGGTTGTAGAGGCGATGTGTCTATTAGACAACCCAACACAACCTCAACTGTCCCCAAAAGGAAGTCTTCCATATGTCTACTTCTTCAAAAGAGGCAAGGATGTGTTCCCATAAAGATAGGTATACCCTCCTGCCTTTATAAAAGCTTTACCATCCTACTCATCTTTCGAGAATCAGCTCAAACGTGTCCTGCTCTATAAATTCTTCCCTAAACCTTGACTCCCCAGACTGCCTACGTGCTCTCTCTCCTTCAATTTCCAACATACTTATCTATCTCTTACAGTGCTTATAACTGGTATTACATAGCTAGTTACACAATGTATTTTCTTCCATATGAGGCTGTAGGCTGCTTGTGTTTTTATATCTCCTACAGCCACCAGCACAGGAAAAGAGGGGCACGGGACACAATCTTTGCACAAACTGTAATAAGAAGTTCAAGAAATATTTATTAAGTAAATAATGAATGAGCACATTGATTAAATAATTAAGTAAAGGTGTGTAACTTCCTACCTGGCTACAGAGCAACGCACCTCTTTCTTCAACGTGCAGTAAGGAAGGGGGATGAGAATCTGATGGGGCAGAGTGGTAGGCAAAGGAAGAAAATCAACTCCTCTGGGTGCCTAGCAGCTATCAGAAATCATGACTCTCCTCCACGTGTCTAACAGAGATCACTTTCAAATAGGACATTGTTAGATAATGACACTTCCTGATGTCCTCTGATGTAGAACAAATTAAAAACAGAGAGAAAAATCTTTGTACTCAAAACATCCCACTGTCTTCAAGTGTGGATTTGGTTTTTCTCAATTAAATTATTATACCACTTGAATGGGTTTTTAGATATCCTAGAAACTACTCATAAGAACATAGCTTCCAAATTGGCGATTTTTAAAAGCAAAGCCATGGGTTAGGTAAGGAATGCATAAACAACCCCCAAAGCGGCACTGAATACTTTTTTTTGGCCGTATACGACTGAAAAACTGCCAAGTTCATTTTGATAAGCCTTTGTTAAAAACAATAAACATGTCTGAGCTTGCAAACCATGCCGTTCTGAAGAAAAGGCAATTGAGAAAATTAGAAAATGCTTAAAACTGCGATGTCTGATTAAAAAGGAAAACCTCTGTGGTAACGGATTTACCAATAAGTCACAACACTGTGTCTCCTATTAATACGGAGCAGGGGACAAAATGTAAAGTGAGACAAAATAAAAGCAGAACACCATCTTCATAAATAAATAAGAAGCTACATCTTAAAACTAATACAATTACAGTCCGCAACACTGACACAGGGGCACCAACACGATTGAGAAAACTAATCCTCCCATGCTTCATTAAGTTCAATGTCACCACAATGATGTCCTTGCATTAAAGGAAGTGTAATGTCAGGGACTCCGAATGAATATACATAAAATAACCAAGTGTGGGAATTTCTATTCACACAGAGTTCACGTATGTCAGTTCATAAAAGTTAAAGTCACTTTAACTGAATTTGTTTTTCACTGATTATAAAATCAGCAGAATCACAGTATTGGAAGGAAGATAATTTGGAATATTTACATCCATTTCCCTACTTTAGGCAAAACTGAAATTCTCTTCTATCTGCCAAACAAAATCCTGGAATTCTAATAAATTAATTGTAACTTGAGGTCCACAGGATCAAAGTTCTCTGTTTTGTTCACTGACATACCTCAAGTGCCCAGAACAGCACTGGGCACATAGTAGGCACTCAATAAATACCTATTAAATGAAAGTAAACTGAAAGACATAAAAAATGTGCAATGTAATGCTAAAATGCTAAATAAGTCTGTTTAAAATTCCTTTCTCAGCTCTGTTGTAGGTTATGGTGTTAATCATAACACACAAATTGTCCTCATATAAGCCACTTTTCTCAAGCCGGCTCCAAAGTCACAAATCACACTTTTAACTCTAACCAATCACCACCACAGGGAGGTAAGAATCAGAAAAGACTTCAAAGAGAGATGAGGGTAAACTTCATCCATATGTTTTGATTTTGATTACTTTTCTTCTCCTGGAAGTTCATCTGGGATGTATATGCATATTCATCTTTGTATTATTATTTAAAGACATGTATTTAAGAATGTGTTATTTAAAATTAAGGGTTTGGGGGCTTCCCTGGTGGCACAGTGGTTGAGAGTCCGCCTGCCGATGCAGGGTACACAGGTTCGTGCCCCGGTCCAGGAAGATCCCACATGCCGCGGAGTAGCTAGGCCCGTGAGCTGTGGCCGCTGAGCCTGCGCGTCTGGAGCCTGTGCTCCGCAACGGGAGAGGCCCCAACAGTGAGAGGCCCACGTGGCCTTTTTTTTGTGGCCGCAAAAAAAAAAAAAAAAAAAATTAAGGGTTTGTATTTTTTAAAATTATACTACAAAGGTGGTTTGACTAAATCAACCTCTCATCTATTTCAGAATCCCACCAGTTTAAATAAATAAATAAATAAGAAGAACAGGAAAATGACATGATTAGGTGATTCTAGTCATCATTTTTGCTCAAAATGCCTGGAAGCAATATGCTTTGAAAATTGAATGGAGTTGGAAGCAGAGGGCCTGGATTCTGGTGTTGGCTCCATCACCAAAGAGTTTAACCAATCCCTGCTAACAGGAAACTGAGCTTCCCAGGCTGTAAGGTGAAGAGTTTGACAAGATGACCTCTAAAAACCTGTACAATTTCCAAGATCCTGTGATTATAAGTGACCAAATTCAGTCACTTAATTACTACTCCCTGGGAGGGTCAGACACCATTGGCTTAGTTTGACATGACATTTATAGGGGGAGAGGGGAGCAAACTATGCAGGGGCAGTTGATTTTAAAAGCTAGTGATCTCGGGGGACTTCCCTGGTGGCACAGCGGTTAAGAATCCACCTGCCAATGCAGGGGACATGGGTTCAAGCCCTGGTCCAGTAAGATCCCACATGCTGCAGAGCAACAAAGCCCGTGCACCACAACTACTGAGCCTGTGTGCCACAACCACTGAAGACCAAGCTCCTAGAGCCCATGCTCCGCAACAAGAGAAGCCACTGCAAGAAGCCCACACACTGCAAAGAGTAGCCCCCGCTCACACCAGCCAGCAATGAAGACCCAACAAGGCCAAAAAAAAAAGCTAGTGATCTTCGATACCCTTGGACATAGTGTGTTTCTAAATTTGGAGGCTCTGAAGACTTTCCTCCAGGGTTAATCTGACTGGGCCACCAGAGTGCCCAGCTCTCAGCAAAGAAAAGGTAAGATAAACTAATTAGAGTCCCTTCAAGAATGGAAGGGTTGCACTACTGGGCATATACCCTGAGAAAACCATAATTCAAAAAGAGTCATGTACCACAATGTTCATTGCAGCACTATGTACAATAGCCAGGACATGGAAGCAACCTAAGTGTCCATTGACAGATGAATGGATAAAGAAGATGTGGCACTTATATACAATGGAATATTACTCAGCCATAAAAAGAAACAAAATTGAGTTATTTGTAGTGAGGTGGACGGACCTAGAGACTGTCATACAGAGTGAAGTAAGTCAGAAAGAGAAAAACAAATACCGTATGCTAACACATATATATGGAATCTAAAAAAAAAAAAAAAAAAAAAAAAGTCCTGAAGAACCTAGGGGCAGGACAGGAATAAAGATGCAGACATAGAGAATGGACTTGAGGACACAGGGAGTGGGAAGGGTAAGCTGGGACAAAGTATGAGAGAGTGGCATGGACATATATACACTACCAAGGGTAAAATAGATAGCTAGTGGGAAGCAGCCACATAGCACAGGGAGATCAGCTCCGTGCTTTGTGTCCACCTAGAGGCGTTGGGTAGGGAGACAAGAGAGAGGAGATATGGGGATGTATGTATATGTATAGCTGATTTGCTTTTTTTCTTTTTTTTCCCAAAATGCAGAGAAGATTTATTTCGTACAAGAGCATAAAAGACATAAATAGAAGACTATGTGTGTGTTTGCGTGTGTGTGTGTGTGTGTGTGTGTGTGTGTGTTTTCTGGAAGTGGGGGTCATGGATGTCAGGCCTGGAAATATGTGAGGTAGGAAGTGATGAGACAAGCCAGGCCTGTGAGATCAGGTGGGCAAGCCTAGCACCTGAGGTTTGAGCTAAAGAAGGTGGCCTAGTGATCAAGGGACACCCGTGGTGAGCCTGACCCCAGGGCAGTGGTCCTGGTTGTGATTCACCTTGTTATACAGCAGAAACCAACACACCATTGTAAAGCAATTATACTCCAATAAAGATGTTTAAGAAAAAAAGAATGTAAGGGTTGAACCAGTGCCCTGGCAGGTCCCATCCAACTCAACACTAAAAAAAAAAGAAAAAAAAAAGTTACAAGAGATTCAGAATGCTGAGTTGTGAAAGCCGAAGGCTAACCAAAGAGCCCCAGGACTTACTGGAATCGTGCTTTTAAATTTTGCTTCAAACACCTTCCCCTGAATCTGTGATTCAGTGAATCACAGTGAATCAGTGAATTCACTGTGAATCAGTGATTCAGTGAATCAGTGATACTACAGGTATCACTGATTTTCTGTGAGGACAAGAAGCAACTAAGAAATTAAGTCAATTGAAGGTTGTGAGTACTATTACCTGAGGGTGAGGGGAGATTCAAAATAAAGAAATAAATAAGATACACTGGAAACAGAATCCAGAAGAAAGGCGGTCTCTCTTGCACGAGAAGTCTGCATTTGGAAAACACAGGAGATAGGGATCAAAGCCGCTCCCTTTCCAGCCACCTGCCCAGAAACTGCCCGAGCGCCTGCCCAGCACCGTCGGGGCAAGTGGGCACGTGTCCCTCCTCTAAACCAACGGGCGCTCCGAGGGACCGGGTTACGGTGGCGGGCTCCCCGCGCGCGTCTCACCAGGCGCTGGGGCGGCGGGGAGCCAAGGGAGAGCCCTCCGCCACCTCCGCCCAGCCCAGCCCTAGAGCCCGCCGCCGCGCCGCGAAGGATGCCCGGGTCACCTGAGCCACCGCGTCCTCAGCACGGCCGAGCGGGAGATAGCACAGAAGGTGAGCCAGGTGGTTCCCGGGCCCGAGCGCTCGGTTTCCCGGCGCCAGAGCGACCGGCGGGAGACTGCGCCCCGGCAGCCCGGCGGGCCAGCCTCCAGCCCTCCGCAGCCCGCCCAGACCCCCCTCTCCGCCTGCCCCCGCCGGGCCCCGCTGCGTGCTCACCTCGCGTGGTCCTCTGCAGCCCGGACGGCCGCGCGCGCGGACATACCCCCGGGGCGCGCCCACCGTGCCGCGTCCCCGCGCGGTGGCCCCTTCCGGGGCCCCAGGCGCCGCGGTCAGCGCGTCCGAGGCGCGGGGAGCTGACTGGGAGGGGGCGCCGGCGGTGCTGGGGCCGGTACCCCGCGGGCAGCGCGAGCAGCGCGGGAGGCGGAGAGCGTGGCGGGGAAAATCCCCGCGCTCGGCCTCTGAAATGCACCAGCAAGTTCAGCGTCCCGAGCTCTGCCGTGCACTCTCTGGCCAGCGGGTGAATGGGATTTATCCCTGAGATCCGCTCTACGAGCCGCGGCTTGGCGAGGGGTGAGGGGCGCGCGGGAGGAGGGCCGCCTCGCGGTTATGTAATGGATCGGCCCTCCGTGACCCGAGCCAGCTCGCTCTGGGACGTCCCGACCCTCCCCGGCAACTGCAGTGCGTGCCCCTGACCTAGGCAAGCAGAGGGGGCCGGGTGTTCTCAGAAAGAACTTTCCCCTGCAGGCTCAAAGAGCAAGCTCTGGAAAAGGAATCCAAGGACTCTCTTGGGTGTATCCGGCAGGGATCTGGACTCTGCCATACAACCCGTCCCATTTCACAGCACAGGGAACTGAGGCCCCAAAGTGTTTAAAACACTGTTTCTTATTGTTAGATGGACCTAGATTCAACTCTCCTGAAAACCTCATGACCTTAGCCAAGTTACTTAAATCTCCGAGCCTTTCTTCACATATAAAACGACGATAATAATAGTGTCCACTTCCTGTGCTTGCTGAAGAGGACAAAATGAATGAGGCACAGGAGTCCGGTACGTACGTAACACACCCCCAGTAAAAGTTACGGCTGCTCCTTGTGCTAAGGTTCGCCCGACTCTCCAAACGTCGCCCTAAAGTCGGCTGTCTCACTGGCCTAAGGAGCTGCCCGAGGGACCTTCCTGTAAATTATGCTCCCCGTCAGAAGCAAAGTCTCCGAACTGACTAGGTCTGATTCCAATTTCTTGGGTTCTACATCCTTGCTACTCAACAGCATCGTCATCTGGGACGTTGCTAGAGATGCAAAATCTCAGGCCCAACCCCAGAGCCGTTTAACAAGAATCCCTAGGTGATTTAGTCGGTTGTACTTCAAAGTTTCAAAGTGAGTAAGGCTTTTTAGAAAATTTGAGAAGGGGACTAGAAGGTTATGGCTCGGTGGCCACACAATACCTTAGGGTATTTTAAAAATAGACTGCTAAAGACCTTCCTCATTTTACCCTCCCGCTATTTTGTCTCTTTACCCCTCCCCAGTTTCCTGCTCTTTAACTATAAAATCTGGATTGAGCTCCTCTTTTCACCTGCAGAAAGCTCTGGGTTACATCTAAGTAATGATTAGTGAAGCTACCTCTAAAACACACAGAAGAATTAGCAAATACGAATTGTAAAAGAATTCATTAGCATTGAAAATGTACTTAAAATGTTGAAGCAGCTGTAAGTCCTGAGCTTTCATCTGTGAAGGTCTTTAGGTTAAAGACTTGAATACTTTTGCAGTTCAGAAAAATACTTCTCTTAGTTAAACATTGCTTTGGGTGGTCAAGAAGACCCAATTTCCACCTTAATGTAGGACAACCAGTTATTTCTTTTTTCTTCTTTTTTTTTTTCTTTTACATCTTTATTGGAGTATAATTGCTTTACAATGGTGTGTTAGTCCCTGCTTTATGACAAAGTGAATCAGCTATACAGATACATACATCCCCATATCTCCTCCCTCTTGCATCTCCCTCCCACCCTCCCTATCCCACCCCTCTAGGTGGTCACAAAGCACAGAGCTGATCTCCCTGTGCTATGTGTCTGCTTCCCGTTAGCTAGCCATTCTACATTTGGTAGTGTATATATGTCCATGCCAATCTCTACTTCGTCCCAGCTTACCCTTCCCACTCCCCGTGTCCTCAAGTCCATTCTCTATGTCTGCCTGTTTACTCCTGTCCTGCCCCTAGGTTCTTCATATCCTTTTTTTTTTTTTTAGATTCCATATATATGTGTTAGAATACAGTATTTGTTTTTCTCTTTCTGACTTACTTCACTCTGTATGACAGTCTCTAGGCCCATCCACCTCACTACAAATGACTCAATTTCGTTTCTTTTTATGGCTGAGTAATATTCCATTGTATATATGTGCCACATCTTCTTTATCCATCCATCTGTTGATGGACACTTACATTGCTTCCATGTCCTGGCTATTGTAAATAGAGCTGCAATGAACATTGTGGTATATATATGACTCTTTTTGAATTATGGTTTTCTCAGGGAATATGCCCAGTAGTGGGATTGCTGGGTCATATGGTAATTCTATTTTTAGTTTTTTAAAGAACCTCCATACTGTTCTCCATAGTGGCTGTATCGATTTACATTCCCACCAACAGTGCAAGAGGGTTCCCTTTTCTCCACACCCTCTTCAGCATTTATTGTTTGTAGGATTTTTGATTATGGCCATTCTGACTGGTGTGAGGTGATACCTCATTGTAGTTTTGATTTGCATTTCTCTAATGATTAGCGATGTTGAGCATCATTTCATGTGATGGTTGGTAATCTGTATATCTTCTTTGAAGAAATGCTTATTTAGATCTTCTGCCCATTTTTGGATTGGGTTGTTTGTTTTTTTGATATTGAGCTGCATGAGCTGCTTGTAAATTTTGGAGATTAATCCTTTGTCAGTTGCTTCATTTGCAAATATTTTCTCCCATTCTGAGGGTTGTCTTCTTGTCTTGTTTATGGTTTCCTTTGCTGTGCAAAAGCTTTTAAGTTTCATTAGGTCCCATTTGTTTATTTTTATTTCCATTTCTCTAGGAGATGGGTCAAAAGGATCTTGATGTAATTTATGTCATAGAGCATTCTGCCTATGTTTCCTCTAAGAGTTTTATCGTGTCTGGCTTTACATTTAGGTCTTTAATCCATTTTGAGTTTATTTTTGTGTATGGTGTTAGGGAGTGTTCTAATTTCATTCTTTTACATGTAGCTGTCCAGTTTTCCCAGCACCACTTATTGAAGAGGCTGTCTTTTCTCCATTGTATATTCTTGCCTCCTTTATCAAAAATAAGGTGACCATATGTGCATGGGTTTATCTCTGGGCTTTCTATCTTGTTCCATTGATCTATATTTCTGTTTTTGTGCCAGTACCATACTGTCTTGATTACCATAGCTTTGTAGTATACTCTGAAGTCTGGAAGCCTGATTCCCCCAGCTCAGTTTTTCTTTCTCAGTATTGCTTTGGCTATTCGGGGTCTTTTGTGTTTCCATACAAATTGTGAAATTTTTTGTTCTACTTCTATGAAAAATGCCAGTGGTGGGCTTCCCCAGTGGTGCAGTGGTTGAGAGTCCACCTGCCGATGCAGGGGACACGGGTTTGTGCCCCAGTCCAGGAATATCCCACATGCCGCGGAGTGGCTAGACCTGTGAGCCATGGCCACTGAGCCTGCACGTCCAGAGCCTGTGCTCCACATGGGAGAGTCCACAACAGTGAGAGGCCCAAATACCACAAAAAAAAAAAAAAAATGCCAGTGGTAGTTTGATAGGGATTGCATTGAATCTGTACATTGCTTTGGGTAGTATAGTCATTTTCACAATGTTGATTGTTCCAATCCAAGAACATGGTATATCTCTCCATCTGTTTATATCATCTTTAATTTCTTTCATCAGTGTCTTATAGTTTTCTGCATACAGGTCATTTGTCTCCTTAGGTAGATTTATTGCTAGGTATTTTATTCTTTTTGTTGCAATGGTAAATGGGAGTGTTTCCTTAATTTGTCTTTCAGATTTTTCATCATTAGTGTATAGGAATGCCAGAGATTTCTGCGCATTGATTTTGTATCCTGCTACTTTACCAAATTCATTGATTAGCTCTAGTAGTTTTCTGGTAGCATCTTTAGGATTCTCTATGTATAGTATCTTGTCATCTGCAAACAGTGACAGCTTTATTTCTTCTTTTCTGATTTGTATTCCTTTTATTTCTTTTTCTTCTCTGATTGCTGTGGCAAAAACTTCCAAAACTATGTTGAATAATAGTGGTGAGAGTGAAGAAGACAGCAACCTTGTCACGTTCCTGATCTTAGAGGAAATGGTTTCAGTTTTTCACCAGTGAGAATCATGTTGGCTGTGGGTGTGTCATAGATGGCCTTTATTATGTTGATGTAAGTTCCCTCTATGCCTACTTTGTGGAGGGTTTTTATCATAAATGGATGTTGAATTTTGTCAAAAGCTTTTTCTGCATCTATTAAGATGATCATATGGTTTTCTACTTCGATTTGTTAATATGGTTTATCATATTGATTGATTTGCATATATTGAAGAATCCTTGCATTCCTGGGATAAACCCCACTTGATCATCGTGTATGATCCTTTTAATGTGCTGTTGGATTCTGTTTGCTAGTATTTTGTTGAGGAGTTTTGCATCTATGTTCGTCAGTGATATTGGCCTGTAGTTTTCTTTCTTTGTGACATCTTTTTCTTGTTTTGGTATCAGGGTGATGGGGGCCTTGTAGAATGAGTTTGGGAGTGTTCCCCCCTCTGCTATATTTTGGAAGAGTCTGAGAAGGATAGATGTTAGCTCTTCTCTAAATGTTTGATAGAATTCACATGTGAAGCCATCTGGTCCTGGGCTTTTGTTTGTTGGAAGATTTTTAATCACAGTCTCAATTTCAGTGCTTGTGATTGGTCTGTTTATATTTTCTATTTCTTCCTGGTTCAGACTTGGAAGGTTGTACTTTTCTAAGAATTTGTCCATTTCTTCCAGGTTGTTCATTTTATTGGCATAGAGTTGCTTGTAGTAATCACTCATGATCCTTTGTATTTCTGCAGTGTCAGTTGTTACTTCTCCTTTTTCATTTCTAATTCTATTGATTTGAGTCTTTTCCCTTTTTTTCTTGATCAGTCTGGCTAAATGTTTATCAATTTTGTTTATCTTTTCAAAGAACCCGCTTTTAGATTTATTGATCTTTGCTATTGTTTCCTTCATTTCTTTTTCATTTATTGCTGATCTGATCTTTATGATTTCTTTCCTTCTGCTAACTTTGGGGGTTTTTGTTCTTATTCCTCTAATTGCTTTAGGTGTAGGTTAGGTTGTTTATTTGAGATGTTTCTTGTTTCTTGAGGTAGGATTGTATTGCTATAAATTTCCCTCTTAGAACTGCTTTTGCTGCATCCCATGGGTTTTGGGTCATCATGTTTTCATTGTCATTTGTTTCTAGGTATTTTTTGATTTCCTCTTTGACTTCTTCAGTGATCTCTTGGTTATTAAGTAGTGTATTGTTTAGCCTCTATGTGTTTGAATTTTTTACAGATTTTTTCCTGTAATTGATATCTAGTCTCATAGCATTGTGGTTGGAAAAGATACTTGACATGATTTCACTTTTCTTAAATTTACCAAGGCTTGATTTTGACCCAAGATCTGATCTATCCTGGAGAATGTCCCATGAGCAGTTGAGAAGAAAGTGTATTCTGTTGTTTTTGGATGGAATGTCCTATAAATATCAATTAAGTCCATCTTGTTTAATGTATCATTTAAAGCTTGTGTTTTCTTATTTATTTTCATTTTGGATGATCTGTGCATTTGTGAAAGTGGGGTGTTAAAGTCCCCTACTATGATTGTTACCGTCGATTTCCCCTTTTATGGCTGTTAGCTTTTGCCTTATGTATTGAGGTGCTCCTATCTTGGGTGCATAAATACTTACAATTGTTATATCTTCTTCTTGGATCGACCCCTTGATCATTATGTAGTGTCCTTCTTTGTCTCTTGTAATAGTCTTTATTTTAAAGTCTATTTTTTCTGATAAGAGAATTGCTACTGAAGCTTCCTTTTGATTTCCATTTACATGGATTATCTTTTTCCATCCCCTCACTTTCAGTCTGTATGTGTCCCTACGTCTGAAGTGGGTCTCTTGTAGACAGCAAATATATGAGTCTTGGTTTTGTATCCATTCAGCCAGTCTATGTCTTTTGGTTGAAACATTTAATCCATTTACATTTAAGGTAGTTATGGATATTTATGTTCCTATTACCATTTTCTTAATTGTTTTGGGTTTGTTATTGTGGTCCTTTTCTTTCTGTTGTGTTTCCTGCCTAGAGAAGTTCCTTTAGCATTTGTTGCAAAGCTGGTTTGGTGGTGCTGAATTCTCTTAGCTTCTGCTTGTCTGTAAAGGTTTTAATTTCTCCGTCAAATCTGAATGAGATCCTTCCTGAGTAGAGTAATCTTGGTTGTAGGTTTTTCCCTTTCATCATTTAAATATGTCCTGCCACTCCCTTCTGGCTTGCAGAGTTTCTGCTGAAAGATTAGCTGTTAACCGTATCGGGATTCCTTTGAATGTTATTTGTTGCTTTTCCCTGCTGCTTTTAATATTTTTTCCTTGTATTTAATTTTTGATAGTTTCTTGGCATGTTTCTCCTTGTATTTATCCTGTATGGGACTCTGCACTTCCTGGACTTGATTGACTCTTTCCTTTCCCATATTAGGAAAGTTTTCAACTATAATGTCTTCAAATATTTTCCCAGTCCCTTTCTTTTTCTCTTCTTCCTCTAGGAACCCTATAATTCAAATGTTGGTGCGTTTAATGTTGTCCCAGAGGTCTCTGAGACTGTCCTCAATCTTTTCATTCTTTTTGCTTTATTCTGCTCTGTGGTAGTTATTTCTATTATTTTATCTTCCAGGTCACTTATCCGTTCTTCTGCCTCAGTTATTCTGCTTGATTCCTTCTAGAGAACTTTTAATTTCATTTATTGTGTTGTTCATTATTGTTTGTTTGCTCTTTAGTTCTTCTAGGTCCTTGTTAAACATTTCTTGTATTTTCTCCATTCTATTTCCAAGATTTTGGATCATGTTTACTGTCATTACTCTGAATTCTTTTTCAGGTAGACTGCCTATTTCCTCTTCATTTGTTAGGTCTGGTGGGTTTTTTCTTGCTCCTTCATCTGCTGTGTGTTTTTCTGTCTTCTCATTTTGCTTATCTTACTGTGTTTGGCGTCTCCTTTTCGCAGGTTGCAGGTTTGTAGCTCCCATTGTTTTTGGTGTCTGCCCCCAGTAGCTAAGGTTGGTTCAGTGGGTTGTGTAGGCTTTCTGGTGGAGGGGACTGGTGCCTGTGGTCTGGTGGATGAGGCTGGATCTTGTCTTTCTGGTGAGCAGGACCATGTCCAGTGGTGTGTTTTGGGGTGTCTGTGACCTTATTATGATTTTAGGCAGCCTCTCTGCTAATGGGTGTGATTGTGTTCCTGTCTTGCTAGTTGTTTGGCATAGGGTGTCCAGCACTGTACCTTGATGGTCGTTGAGTGGAGCTGGGTCTTAGTGTTGAGATGGAGGTCTCTGGGAGAGCTTTTGCCGTTTGATACTATGTGGAGCTAGGAGGTCTCTGTTGGACCAGTGTCCTGAACTCGGCTCTCCCGCCTCAGAGGCACAGGCCTGACACCTGGCTGGAGCACCAAGACCCTGTCAGCCACATGGCTCAGAAGAAAAGGGAGAAAAAAATAAGTTAATTAATTAAATTAAATTAAATTAAAAGTTATTAAAATAAAAATTATTAAATATAAAAAATTAAAAAGTAATTACGAAAAAGGAAAAAAAAATAAAGAAACAAAGAAGAGAGCAACCAAACCAAAAAACAAATCCACCAATGATAACAAGCGCTGAAAACTATACTAAAAGAACAACAACAACAACAAAAAAAAAAACGGACAGATAGAACCCTAGGACAAATGGTAGAAGCAAAGCTATACAGACAAAGTCACACTAAGAATCATACACATACACACTCACAAAAAAGAGAAAAAGGAAAAATATATCTATATATATATAAAAAAAAGGGAAGAGAGCAACCAAATCAATAAACAAATCTACCAATGATAATAAACTTTAAATACCAAACTAAGATAAACAGAAACAAATTAGATGCAGAAAGCAAACCCCAAGTCTACAGTTGCTCCCATAGTCCACCGCCTCAATTTTGGGATGATTCGTTGTCCAGGTATTCCAGAGATGCAGGGTACATCAAATTGATTGTGGAGACTTAATCTGCTGCTCCTGAGGCTGCTGGGAGAAATTTCCCTTTCTCTTCTTTGTTCGCACAGCTCCTGGGGTTCAGCTTTGGATTTGAACCCGCCTCTGCATGTAGGTCGCCTGAGGGCGTCTGTTCTTCGCTCAGACAGGATGGGGTTAAAGGGGCGGCTGATTCAGGGGCTCTGGCTCACTCAGGCCGGGGGGAGGGAGAGGCACGGATGCGGGGTGAGCTTGCGGCGGCAGAGGCCGGCGTGACGTTGCACCAGCCTGAGGCCTGCCGAGTGTTCTCCCGGGGAAATTGTCCCTGGATCACGGGACACTGGCAGTGGCGGGCTGCACAGACTCCCCGGAGGGGAGGTGTGGATAGTGACCTGTGCTCGCACACAGGCTTCTTGGTGGCGGCAGCAGCAGCCTTGGCGTCTCATGCCCGTCTCTGGGGTCCGCGCTGATAGCCGCGGCTCGCGCCCGTCTCTAGAGCTTGTTTAGGCAGTGCTCTGAATCCCCTCTCCTCATGCACCCCGAAACAATGGTCTCTTGCCTCTTAGGCAGGTCCAGACTTTTTCCCGGACTCCCTCCCGTCTAGCTGTGGCGCACTAGCCCCGTTCAGGCTGGGTTCACACAGCCAACCATAGTCCTCTCACTGGGGTCTGACTTCCGAAGCCCGAGCCTCAGCTCCCAGCCCCCGCCTGCCCCGGTGCGTGAGCAGACAAGCCTCTCAGGCTGGTGAGTGCTGGTCGGCACCGATCCTCTGGGTGGGAATCTCTCTGCTTTGCCCTCTGCACCCTTGTTGCTGTGCTCTCCTCCGTGGCTCTGAAGCTTCTCCCCCTGCCACCCCCTGTCCCCGTCAGTGAAGAGGCTTCCTAGTGTGTGGAAACCTTTCCTCCTTCACAGCTCCCTCCCACTGGTGCAGGTCCCACCCCTATTCTTTTGTCTCTGTTTTTTCTTTTTTCTTTTGCCCTACCCAGGTACGTGCGGAGTTTCTTGCCTTTTGGGAAGTCTGAGGTCTTCTGCCAGCGTTCAGTAGGTGTTCTGTAGGAGTTGTTCCACATGTAGATGTATTTCTGATGTATTTGTAAGGAGGAAGGTGATCTCCACATCTTACTCCTCTGCCATCTTGAAGGTCTCTCTTCCAACCAGTTATTTTTTAAAGTTTTGAAGAAGAGAAAGAAAACCTCACAGGCTTTCTTCCATCTAAGTCACCAGTTATAGAGACTCTAGCAAAGCACAGAGCAATTCTTTTGTTTATGTCATTAAATGCTGTGTGTGTGTGTGTGTGTGTGTGTGTGTGTGTGTGTGTGTGTGTGTGTGCAGGTTTAGCTCGGCTGATTCTATCTCTGGAAGAATAATTTTCATCTTTTGAGAGCTGAGTAACTGTGGATCGTTGATGCTGCTGCTGATAGAGAAGGTCACTCCCATCTGCTCCCCCCTTTGGGGCTCCCACAACCCAAGGCTGTTGAACAAGCTGGTGCCACGGGTGGGCAGCGTGGAGGTGAAGCAGGAGAAGGCGGAATGAGGAATCGCCTTTCTCTAAGCCTGGAGGGTTGGAGGAGCTGGGAACGGGAGAAGAAACCCCTTTGCTTGCCTTGGAATCCAACCAGGGAGGAAGGGGGAAATGCAGCATTTCTCCTAAACAGTGCTATCCAATAGAATTTTCTGCAATGTTGGAGTTGTTCTATATTGGCACAGTCCAAAACAACTATGAAATGTGGCTATTTACATTTAAATTTTAATTAAAATTCAGTTTTTTTTGTGTGTTTGTTTCTTAGTGCGAGTCTCTTGCAGTAATCACATTTCAAGTGGTCTACATAGATGTGCAGCTCGTAGCTGCCATATTGGACAGCATATAAAACATTCCCTTCATCACAGGAAGTTCTATTGGACAGCAGTGGCTAAAGGCCAGGATTTGGGCGAGGAGGTGAGCCCAGATATTTCAGCTTTTCCTAATTCTACTCAGAACCTCGTCTGTCCTAAGGGAAGTGGAGGAATTGATGATTAAACCTAAGCCATTGAGTCCTTTTGTGAGAGTCAAAATGGGATAGTCCATAGAATGTGCTGGATGCCATGCCCTGCACATAGTAAATGTGCAAGAAGTCTTAACCAGTATTAGTATTAATACTAATTTTACATTTTTAAAAGTTGGGGGGGACATGGTACTACAGTTGGATCATTATTAGTTAAATAACCTTTTGCTAATGTGGTCAGCTACTCTGGTACCTCAACTACCATTTATGGCTGTGCTCCAACCCCCTCCCCTAGCTTCTTCCTTCCCTCTCTGAGTTGGACACTACCTGTACTGTTCTGGCCTAGAGACACAGCAAACCTAGTCAAATCCCTACCATTTGTAACCAATAAATAACAAGTGTGTGAACTAAAATCACACTGCGCCATGGTTCAGGGGAATCAATTTTCAGATGAGATTCTCGGAAGCATAACACCTTAGGGTACATCCATTATAGAAGGAATTGTTTGTTCCTGTTACCTGGTCAAACAAGGATGTGTGGACTCAGCAGAGAAACGAGAACATTGGCTCCAGATAAGTGATATTTGGGGTGTCCACGTCAGACTGGAAGCTACCAGAAGGTTGGGGGTAGGGGATGGAAATGTGAAGCTTTTGCCTAAATAGAATTTGAAAGTTTATTTCCATGGCTAATAAAGATTCTAAGGATAACTACAAACAGCATAAAAAAGATGCAAGTATATTAGCTGTCAGTTATACAAATGAGGGCAATACATGGAATGGGAAATTGTGATTCTTCCCAGGACACCAAGAAACAGACTTCTGAATAAGCTTTTCTCAAATTCCTGTTCTTCTGACTTCTTTAACAAGATCAAATCCTATGGGCACCTTTCAGATTCCACTTTCTTTATTGTCTTCCTTGGTCCCTCTTTCATCACTTCTTTTCTTATGAAGGTTTTCTTAGAATGTAGCCCCTATTTCTCTGCTTTCCCTTCTTTGCCCAAATCCCGATCCCCCTCTTGTCATGACTGTGGCTAACACCTACCTGTCAGAAGCAGTGCATTTCCAATTCTGACCTCTCTCTGAACTCCATTTATCACCAGACCCCCAGCGGATATTGTCACTTAAATCCTTCCCACCCCATCACTTCGAATGTTAACCTATCAGGAACTTGCTAGCTGGGTGACCTTGGATAAGTTACATAACAACTCAAAACTTCAGTTTCTTCACTTATGAAACAAGCAAAATAACAACACCGTCCTTCCAGGGCTATTGTGAAGGTTAAATGAGACGTATATGTGTGAAGTGCCTAGCACAGTAGCTCACGCACAGTAAGTACTTACTGAGCGTTAGCAGAATGATTCACAATAGCCAAGACATGGAAACAACCTACGTGTCTGTTGACCAATGAATCGATAAAGAAGATGTGATCTATATATATACATATATATATGTGTATATGTATATATATATATATATACACACAATGGAATATTATTCAGTCATAAAACAAGAAGAATCTGCCATTTGTGACAACATGGATGAACCTGGAGGACATAATGCTATGTGAATAAGCCAGACACAGAAAAACAAATACTGTATGATCTCACTTATATGTGGAATCTAAAAAATTTAAATTCACAGAAGCAGAGAATAGAACAGCTGTTGCCAGGGCCTGGGTGTTGTGGGAAATGGGGTCAAAGGATATAAACTTTTACTTATAAGATGCATAAATTCTGGGGATCTAATGTACAGCATGGTGACTATAGTTAATAATACTGTATTGTATACTGAAATTTTCAAAGTAAGTAGACTTAAGTGTTCTCACCACACACACAAAAAAGGTAACTCTATTAGGTGATGGGTGTTTCAATTAGCTTGGTTGTGGTAATCATTTCGCAATGTATACATATATCAAATCATCACACTGTACACTTTAAGTATGTTGAATTTTTATTTGTCACTTATGCCTCAATAAAGTTGAGGGGAAAATTAAAAATAAAATAAGTGTTAGCTGAAAATACAGCAAATACAAATACTCTTCCCTTGACCCCATAGAATATAAGCTATTTGATGGCAGAAAACTTCTCAGTCTCATTTACTGTTCCCCCAATGCTGACAGAGTAGGAACTTCAATAAATCTTTGTGGAATGAGTGAATGTTAGCTACTCATCACCTTTGTTGTCACCTCTGTGATTCTTCCTCTTATAGATTCATTTGATTAGGATTTATGACATTTATTCTGAGCTAAGTCAGCAACCATGGGCAGGACCAAGGTAGCCCCACACTATGACTTTCTTCCTAGTTCAGGGCTGCTGTGCAGTTTGAGAGTTCTCTGACCCAGCTAGGACTCCTTCCGAGAACACATCGGGGATAAGAAAGTTTACGTGGAGAATGGGAAAGATAGAGAAACTGCTGGTTTTATCACCCAACCAGATGTGGAGTATGACCCAAAAAGCGATGAGAAAGTCCCCATGGTCTGCCCCACAGACTTTGTGACCTGCCCTTTCTTGCTCCCATAGGATCAGCTCAAAGGTCCTACTGATTTTAATAACATTGAACTTTGTTTCCCAGTTAATTTCTTCAAAATCTTTCAAATGACTGCTCAAACTTTTATGTCATTTTTTCCCGAATTATGCATTTGGGTTTAGCGTTTGGTTTCTCCAAATCAAATTTAAATAAAATTATCTAATTTTCATCATGTTAAGAGATGATGTATACCTCTTTCCCT
Source organism: Pseudorca crassidens (assembly GCF_039906515.1). Classification (NCBI taxonomy): domain Eukaryota; kingdom Metazoa; phylum Chordata; class Mammalia; order Artiodactyla; family Delphinidae; genus Pseudorca; species Pseudorca crassidens. The sequence goes on along the minus strand of NC_090311.1, from coordinate 36,712,788 downwards.
TCTCTAAACAGCTGTTGGGAGAGCTGTGAGGAATTTAATGAGTTCCTATAATGTCCCAGGCCCTGTGTATAGATTTCCTTTGAGTCTCACAGGACCTATTTTCCAATTGAGGGAAAGTGGCTCAGAGTGGTTAAATAAATTGCCCAATATTATACAACTAGAAAACTGTGCTGGTATATGAAATCAGGTGTGTCTACTCTGGGATAGGTTGATGGCAAGAACAACTGGGGTGCTCCATCCCTGTTTTCATATCCTTTGCAATGTGAATTAGCTCTGCCCATCAGGAAGTGGGGCCTGTTTCCCCACCCCTTGAATCAGTGGGGAAGAGGAACAGTGGTGGGCCAGTGCTGAGTCTAGATATTAGGCCACCACTGGCTCCACTGGCTCTCTCTCAGTACCCTGCATCACCATGAGAATGAGCCTGAGCTAGCCTGCTGGAAGATGAGCGAACACATGGGGCCAAGCTCAGTCAGCTCAGTCACCCCAGCCGAGGCCCCAGACACCAGGAGAGCCAGACCAACATTAGCAGAGCCGGCTGCTACCCCCATGGCAGGCTTCAGGGGCATGAGTGAGCCCACCTAGACTAGCTCAGATCAGCAGAACTACCCAGCCAACCTACACGCTCATGCACAAAAATAAAGGTTTCTTGTTGTAGCCACTGCAAGGTTGTTGTGTTTGTCATGCAGCATTATTTAGCCAAGAGACGACTACTATAAGTTCAGTGTCTGCAGATCTTGCATTTACTTTAGAAGAGTATAAGAGAAAAGGTTTTGCAAACACATCTATCAGAAGTCTTTTCTGCCCAGTTTTTATTGTGCTTTTCAATGACTTAAGGGAAAAAAATATATATTAGAAGAGAAATATATTAGAAGAGAAAATATATTAGAAGAGAAAATATATTAGAAGAGAAAATATATTAGAAGAGAAAATAACTTATTTGTGTTTAATGGGCCAACTTAATGAGCGACTGAATTGCAAACTGAACTACAGTGCGTATCTCTCCATCTCTATCATGAGACAAATCCAACTCGAACAAATCAACCAGTATTTTTGAGTGTCTAGCCTGTGTGCAGTACAGTAGTATTTAAGACAGCATTCCTGTCTTCAAGGAATTTACAAACTAGTTGAAGTAACCATGCAAATGAGAGAAGTTGAATAACAATAAAGGATTTCAAAAACACCGTCACCACAATCTAACGTTTCAAAAAGAAAAGGTGCACGATCATTTTGATAAAGGAAGTCAACACCTGCTAGAATTCAGAGGAGAAGCTAAATGCTTGGGACAGATGCTGCTTAAGGCAAAGGCTGACTTTACAGGTGAGCCTGGAACTCCTTGCAGCATGTCAATAAGCAGATAAGAAGGCTCTCATGGTAGGTGAAACTGCAGGTAATAATATTAGCAGTGGGAAAGTGCAAGGTGTATTTGGTGGTGAGTAAATAAGTCATTTTGATGAGAACAGGGAAAATCAATAGGACAAAGTGACTGATTAGATAGGGAGTGAAAGAGACACGAGAAGCATGTGTGTCTCCAGCCGGGAGGATGGTGATCATTAACAGAGAGAGGAGTTAAGAGGTAGCAGTCGGTGAACTATTCAATATATGACACGTGGGGCTTGAGATGGGAGTGAAATACCCAGCAGACTGTTGGAAATTTAGGTCAGGGGCCAAGGGAAAAGGTCAAAGTTAGAGATAAGGCTCGAAAATCTTCAGAGCAAGAGAGCTGAGATGAAACCAGAGCAGAAGGACAAGGCCTGGACCTCGGGGAATGCTCGCAATGTCTAGTGGGGGAGATGGGAAAGATGCACAGCTGACTGCTAAGCGGGATGGAGCGAGTGCTTCATGAGTCGCCTAAGTGTGACAACCATTCAGAGGCAGGAGAGAGGTGTACACCAGCAGAGCTGAAACATGCTCTTTCAAGAGAAGAATGAGTGATAATGAGCAGGACCTGCTCACAGCAGGACCAGACGCTTCTGTAAGTCATTTGAAGGGATGCATGGTTCCAGCTAGACGGCTCATCTGCTAACATCAGAAACACAGGGAAGGCCGATTAGACTTTATTTGCAAAAAAAAAAAATCAGCCAGCTTTGTTTGGGGCTGACTTACCCTCTTTGACTCTCTGTGTTGATCTTGTTAATGGATTAATTAGCAAGTTTCTGCTTCACCTTTATTCATTTTTGATAAATTCAGAAAGTGCAAATCGAAGCAAGTATTTGATGAGGATAAAGCCAATCCAAATAAATAAGGCATCAAGGTAAAAGAACAATGGCCAAATGCCCTTTTATTTTCTGTGCTAAAGTATATCTTAATTGTTACACAAATTAACACATACTGGGTACTATTGTATCAGTCTTTTTCAGCAGAGACACATTTGTACATTCATATGAATTAGTTCTCGTGATTATAGTCGATGACACGATAGCATCATTAAGTGAAGAAAATACAATTCCTCCCAACCACTGGAAGAACCACTCAAAGAGTTTCTAGCAATATAAATAATAGCCATTGGTTCTATTTTATTTCAGTAGAATGTGAAGAGTGGAAAAACACGAAGTAAAAAAAAAGGCTACCTTGGTTTTTATACATTTATAAAAAGGGGCCGTAAGTCTGCCAGCAAACGGCTTGCCAGTTGCTTTAAGTGTTTCCAACCAATCTGAAGGTTAGTTGAAAGCAGTGTATCTGGTAAGCAGACACATCAACGTTAACCTTCTGGTCTATATCTGCTCCAAGTGCTCTGTTCCAGAAACACTACATGTAGGAACCGGTATGTTAATATGCTTTCCAAACGGCTCAGCACCCTAAAATTTAAGAATCATGACCTAGGTATCCTAGGGAGACACAAGGATAGTTGGGAAGGTGCCCCAGTGGACAGGACCCAGACCTCCCCTTTTCCTTTTCTCTTTCTTTAAGCAGAGCAGTTCTCCTCTCTGACTTTATTGTGTTGGGTTTCCAATCCATTCCATTCATCAAGCCAGAAATCTAAGAGTTGTCCCTTACCTCCCACATCAATCCATCTGCAAGTCCTGTCAATGAACTCATCAAAGTCTAGCTCAAAATCTGCCTCACTTTTCTCCATCTGCATTGCCAACACCCTAATACTGCTTGCCGCCTTCTCTTGCCTACTCCTGTCATAGCATCCTAACCCACCTACTTGTTTTTGCTCTAAGCCTCTGCCAGTCCATTCTCATGAGAACACCAAGAATTTTTTTCTCAAAACTTAAATTAGATCACATTGCCTCACAGCTTATAACATTTCTATGAATCCCAAAGCACCAATCTGGGCTCCTCTGACCATGGCCCATAAGTGTGTCATGCCCCTGCCTATCCCTGCATCATCTTGTGCCACATTCCCCATGTCTATTTTTTTTCTTAGCATCAAGCCAAGGACGTAGAGTCTTTACATCTGTTCTTCCTCCTGCCTGGAAAGCTCTTCATCTTTTTTTTTTTTTTTTTTAATTGCAAAGACCTCAACTTAAATATCACCTCCCCAGAGGTCTTCTAAGACCGTTCTATTTAAACTCAATCTCTCTCCTCCATTATTCTCCATCTTAGCACTTTCTTTCTCCTTCATAATTTTTATCTCAACTTGAGTTTTTGTTGCTGTTTGCTTTCATTTTGTTTGGCCCTAAACTAAAAGCTCAATGAGGATAGGAACAATGCCCATCGTGTTCACCACTGTGCCCTGGTACCTAGCATGGAGCTTGGCATATATCAGGAACTCAGTTATTGGATGAATGAATGGTTAAAAGGATTCCAAGTTTTCAAGGTGTGGAGTCCCTGAGATAGACAAGTTAGACATTTTAGTTGGGTGAGAGTGTGCGTTTAGAAATTAAATTCCGTTCCAGAGTTATACTGGTGACCGGTGATCTGGAATTCTCAAGCCCATGCTCTTCCAGCCTAGCGGAACTACCTCACATTATTGTTGGGAAACTTCTATGAAGCTAAAAGGTTATTTTGCCCCTTATGAAGAGAGATGTATTCCTGTTTATCTGTAAGTACAAATTTATCACAATAAGAATTTGAGCTCTTTGGGGGAGAATGCCAATTGATTATACAGCATGCATTATTAATACTTGTTATGGTTATATTAAAACTCATATGGGGGCTTCCCTGGTGGCACAGTGGTTGGGAGTCTGCCTGCCAATGCGGGGGACACGGGTTCGTGCCCCGATCCGGGAGGATCCCACATGCTGCGGAGCGGCGGGGCCCATGAGCCATGGCCGCTGAGCCTGCACGTCCGGAGCCTGTACTCCGCAACGGGAGAGGCCACAGCGGTGAGAGGCCCGCTTACCGCAAAAAACAAACAAACAAAAACTCATATGAATCTCATGTAATCTCATTTTAAAAGTATAGGCTTTTGGCCAAGAACATTATGACTGTCTAGTTTGGCGTTAGCACCATCTGGAGAGGGTCTAAGGCAGGATTATTGAAGTAGATGTGACTGCTTGCTAACAGCACATTGTATTTCCCATCACTGACGGAGGGGAACGTGGAAGAGGAGGGGCTGGTATCGTGCTGGGAGGGGTGGAATGGATGAGGATGCTGAGAACTAGCTCTAAGCTCCCTTCCAATTGCTTCTGATTCTTCAATTCCAGCTGAGCCAATTCAGCCTAACTAAACAGTTATTGAGGACCTTCTGAGTGCCAGGAACTGAGCTGGGAGCATGACCGTGAACGATATAGACATCCACTCTGCCCTAACAGAATCTGGAGACGGTCAGTGAGAGGTGAACACGACTTGGTAACACCAGGTGGTGACATTAGTCAGCACTTGGCTGTCCTCTTGGAATGTCAGTTTGGCACAAGAATTAGCCACGTGTAGTGAACAATAAAAAAAATAGCGCTTTTGGGCTTCCCTGGTGGCGCAGTGGTTGAGAGTCCGCCCGCCGATGCAGGGGACACGGGTTCATGCCCCGGTCCGGGAGGATCCCGCATGCCGCGGAGCGGCTGGGCCCGTGAGCGATGGCCGCTGAGCCTGCGCGTCCGGAGCCTGTGCTTCGCAACGGGAGAGACCACAACAGTGAGAGGCCCGCGTACCGCAAAAAAAAAAAAAAAAACCCAAAACTTTCTTAAATGGTATAAAATATTTCTAGCCCCCATATAAAAAAAATGACCACTGGACATGTTGGAAATGGCCCCAGAATTTGAAGTCCCAACTGGCTTCACTTAAATGTTCCTTCATCCCCTCATTTGTTTGAGCTCTTTAGCAATACCTACATGTTTATTGTATTTCCTGTGTGATATTGAGCCATTTTTTTCTTAATTTAATAGTAAACTCCATATGCACTTCTCTTATTAGATTTATGAAATAATGGAATGTCTGACTTGCCCAGAATTTCTTGATATGTAAGCCTGCAGCTGTTTTCCAATACCCTGTTGTGTTCATAGTTACTTACTCAAATTTGATAGAACGATCACGATGCTGATTTGTAACTCAGGGCAGCCAGAGCATCTTTTATTTTCTCATTAGCCCCTCTGCAATAATCATCATTTTCCACATTAGGTACTACATTCATTGTTAGTATAAATCATACTCTTCTGAATTGTCTCAACACCAACATTGCCAAGTAGCTGGCTCATTTCGCATCTACCTTTTATTTAAGTTGACAATAGTTGTCTCACTAGTTGTAAGACATTTCCTCCACTTTTTTCAGCTATTTTATGACTTAGAGGAAAAAATACAGATTATGTGATGATGTTGGGCAAGTCATTAACTTCTCTGGGCCTGTTATTTAATCTGTAGAATTAGAGGATTTAATTAGGTTAGAGGTTAAGCTACTGGACAAATGAGGCAAAGTTAGCTCTCAGATGAGCTTGGAATGGCCTTCACAGCATTGAGATAATTCATTGGCAGCTCTCTAAAATTGGGAGATTCCCCATGAAACTCCAGATTTCTGGCTTCTCTTTGAAAGATCAACATCTGAATTCCCTTGACAAATCTGGCCCCAGAGACTCCTTGCCTCCATCTTACATTCACTAGTGACAAGGGAGGAAGACACAGCTAGCACCTCGCATTTCTCTTCTGATAGCACCTGAAGATGGTTACACTGCATGCCCTGTTCCTGCTGAATGCTAACAGGAGACTTAGAAAAACCAGACTCAGATAGGGAAGCTCTCTTCATGGCCTAGAAAATTCCTTGAGGAAGGAGAAAAACAGCAAGCTCACCTATACCGTAGCCTTTGGCCGCTGTTCATGTTGTGGTCTTGCATTGCTCAATATTTATCATGGTTTGGGTTAATACGTTTGTTTAAAAAAATTGGGGGGGAGGGGTGGGGGGAGGACAAGGTGGTTTATCTTGACTCCTTGCCCTTCCTGGTTCTGTGAATCCACCTCCCTTAAAACAGTTCTTTCTGTTTGATAACTTTAGGAGAAGGTGTGTGTGTGTTGAGGGGAGCAGGTCTTGTTTTGGGTTTAAAAAAAAAAAAAAGAAGAGAGAAGAATATTCTAGCCTGAGTTTATTGGGAGACAGTGGTCTTTAAATTAGACACCTGCTCTTCACTTAATTGCAGACCCCAACTGGCCCATTTTATTTATCTGTCTGGCCCCTCTAGGCATCTGAGTTTCCACTAGGTAATCTCTAAATCCCCTTCCATCTTAACAAACCTAAACGTTTTAAAGATATTCTTTCAAAGGGGCCGAGCCTCTGCAGGCAGGTATATCCCTCCCTCCCTCTCCTGACAGAATATCACCAGTCTAAACACAAAGATACAACCCTTGTCTGGGTTCCATTAAAACCCCAGAAGAATCCCTAGCACATAGAAGGCACTTAGTAAATATTTGTGGAATGAAGTATTCAGGGTTAGCAATTACCTTTGGAAAGGATCTATGGTGATTAACAGAGCAAATTAGTGCTTAAGAGAGCCCAGACGATCACCTTAATGGCAATATCATTATATTTTATGTTACCCAGTAGAGAGGGATACCCAGCCTAAAATGCTTTGGTTTAAGTATTTTGTTGTTTTTTAAACTCCCTATTAACATGTCCTGGGTATAAATACAGTCAGGCTTTTAGATTTCAATTTTATTTCTACAGAAGGGTAGGTATATATTCCAGGCAGTAGTGAAGAAAAACAGCAAGCCTGAGTCTTAAAGGAATAAGGATTTGCCTCCTTAACTAAGATAGGCTTTAAAAAAAGCACTTCATGAAAATCAGGTGTCTGAACGGAGCCAGGGCAGGGATAGGTGGCAGAACGCTGCCCCCTTGTGTTTAGTATTAGAACTTACAACCTAAGTGCCCACACAGATACGGAGAACAAACTAGTGGTTACCAGAGAGGAGAGGGAAGGGGGATGAGCAAGATAGGGGTAGAAGATTAAGAGATACAAACCTCAATGTACAAAATAAATAAGCAACAAGGATATATTGTACAGCACAGGGAAATATAGCCATTATTTTGTAATAATTTTAAGTGGAGTATAGTCTATAAAAATACTGAATCACTATGTTGACCACCTGAAACTAATACTGTAAATCAGCTGTACTTCAATTAAATTAATTAATTAACTAAAAGTTCAATCTGGAAAGCTAAAAGAAAAGAATGCTGCAGTATTTGGAAAAGTACACGTAAATAATCTTCTCAGAGGAAGAGATTGAGAAAACTGCCTCATTTGACTTCAGTATAAACTAGCAATACTAACAAACCAGCCGGCAGCGCTGGATGGAGAGCAAAGATTTTAGACATTTAAGATTACTTTAAAAACCCACCAACAAATACATATTGAACATCTAGATGGAAGTCATTGGAATGGAGGTGGTGTATAAGATTGTGGAGTTCCAAGGAAGAATTCCACGCCCCTAAATTTGCATGGTTCTTTGTAGGGTTTCATTGCTCCTACTTCTCTGCAAGACAGGGAGCTTTGTGTCCACGACCACCCTTCCTTCAAAGCCTTACCATCCTAAACCCCATGCCTCAAGACTGTCAAAGAGTTGATACCACTTTGCCTTGTCTGTTATTGAGAAGTAGTCTAATATTGATAACAATACCTAACATTTTATGGAATATATACATTTGCCATGCACTGTTCTATGTGTTTTACATACATTCAGTCATTCACTCTGCATAAAGACCCAGCGAGGGGAATATTAGTATTGTCTCATTTTACAAGTGAGTAACCAAGCCACGGAAAGATTACTCTCTTACAAGGTACCCACTGGTAAGCTGGGGAGGCTGACTACTCACTCTGTCATGCTGTCTCTCGATGACAATAGCTAGTCGGAGGGCCTCCAAAAATTGTTCTGCAGGTTGTTCATTGTGCGAGGTTGCTGCCCAAGGGAGCTTGGGAACAGTAATCCAATCCCCACTCAGCTTGCCAAACTGTAGGCCTGCAGGGCTGCATCTGTCCAGAGAGGTCTTTACCTAATTAGCACAAATGTGCTGGGAGCCAAGTACGGAATTGAATGCTTTGTATTATCTCATTTCATCCATTTGTCCCCAAGCCTCTGCCCATTCTGTTTTCAAGACCCCAGTGCTTCCTACACATGCAAAGAACTCTGTATTGCTTATGTTTTAAGAACTTTAGGGCACATGAATCATTTGTAGACCTACCTATGAACACTACTTACCTGCTTTGATTTTTTGTCTGTCAAAAGATGCGCCAGGTGTTAACTGCTTGGGCAGCTTTAATTAAGCAACTAGGTCAGCTGGGGAGAATGCACAACTTTGAAATAAGCTGTTAATAATTTAAAACAAACTATTTTAAACCTATATTTTCTGCATCTTTAGTAGCAATATTTGTATCCAGTAATTTACTCATTTTGCATACAACGAACGCTTCTTTTTTTGTGTGTTTGGTTGGGTTTTTTTGTTTTTTGTTTTTTTCGACTGCCAGGCACTATTTGGTAATGAGAATTCAATAAACAATAAAATTATTGTTACCCTAAATAAACTCCTAGTCAAATAAAGGAGAAATATAGGAAATGGAACTCGTTTGTCATTATATGTTTAAGGGTTATTATATGTCAAATTCTCTTGGGCACTAAAGGTACAAAAAAGCTCTGAACTATTATCACCAGACAGGGCAAATGCTTCTCATACTAAAATATATTTCATTCAAGTCAAAGTTACCTCACCTAACTAAACTAAACAAACTAGGAGTATCCAGTACAGAGATCACTTACTTAAAAGTGCTGTAATTTCCTCACAGAATCTTCTCAGACCACTCTCTCTGATGATAGTCTCAGGAAGATACTCAAAACGGAATTGCTTTCTAAACTGTTAAAATTCTTGAGAAGCCCTGAGCTTAATGACACTGACTACCTTAAAGAGAATAACATTTTTATGCATAATATAAACACCGATGAGTATGAATCTTTAAGTCCTCAAAATTGGTAACAATTAGCATAGTGCTTCCCAGATTACAGTGCATTTTCAGTCATTTTTCATTTGATACTCATAAAACCCCACAAGGAAGGTTTTAATTTACTTTCCTCTCTTTCTAGAGGATTAAGCAAGACCAGTGAGATTTGTCCATGGTCCCTTAGGTAATAGGAGGAGCCAGGTCTATAAATCAAACCAAGTATCATGTAGATTTCACAATGACATTACAAAATCCCCTGTTGTATTTTGTTATTCCAGTCCTGACTGGGGTATTATTATTTACTGCCAGATTAATAAAACGATTCAAGCTACAATAATTCAGTATGACATAGATATTTAAAAAACACATCTGAAAAGTAATCTCTACTTACCCAGAAGCCACTGTTGCTTATAACAGCATGTAATGGCCAGATCCACGGCATATTGTATGCTGTAGTGTCAAAGCAGCCATAATGGCTGATTCATTAGGGCTCATTTGGCTTTGCAGTGAAAGCAGTTCTTTTTTCTTTTACATCTTTATTGGGGTATAATTGCTTTACAATGGTGTGTTAGTTTCTGCTTTATAACAAAGTGAATATACATGTACATATGTATAACATATACATATACATATGTATAACATATACATATACATATACATATGTATAACAAAGTGAATCAGTTATACATATACATATGTATAACAAAGTGAACAGTTATACATATACATATGTTCCCATATCTCTTCCCTGGATAGGGAGGGTGGGAGGGAGGGAGATGCATGAAAGCAGTTCTTGAATTGATATAAGGTTACAGTGTAATTTAGTTAATTTCACTAACTAGTATTGGGACAGACCAGGAAATTCCCAAGAAAGTAATGCCATCTAGAGGTAAAATCGGGCAGATGACATATACCTGCAACACATTGCAAATAAAATATATAGAACAGTTTATTTAACCATAAAAAGGAATGAAATATTAATACGTGCTACATCATGGATGAATCTTGAAGATATTGTGCTAAGTCAAAGAATCCAGACACAAAAGATTATGTACTGTATGATTCCATTTATATGACATATCCAGGATAGGTAACTCCATGGAGACAGAAAGCACGTTAGTGTCTACCAGGGGCTGAGGAAGTAACTGCTTTATGGGCAGGGGGCTTTCTTTTGGGGTGATGAAGATGTTTAGGAACTAGATAGTAGATGCATAAGGTTGTGAATATATTAAATGCCCCTGAATTGCTCTCTTTAAAATGGGCAAAGTCGGGCTTCCCTGGTGGCGCAGTGGTTGAGAGTCTGCCTGCCGATGCAGGGGACGTGGGTTCGTGCCCCGGTCCGGGAAGATCCCACATGCCACGGAGCGGCTGGGCCCGTGAGCCATGGCCGCGGAGCCTGCGCGTCCGGAGCCTGTGCTCCGCAACGGGAGAGGCCACAACAGTGAGAGGCCCGCGTACCGCAAAAAAACAAACAAACAAAATAAATAAATAAATAAAATGGGCAAAGTCAATTGAAACACTTCTGGAAAGGATTCACCCTTCTAGATGCCATTAAGTGAATTTTGCCTTATTTTAAAATGTTTTAAATAAAATAAATATATAGAATGTATTCATCTGTAATACCTTCATTTATACAAAACAAGTGTTAAACCATATGTGTCCTGTCATTTGTTGACTGAGGCAATGTTCTAGGCAGAAAGAGAATACGAAGATGCATAACCCAGTTTCTATCCTTAAAAGCTACAAGTTAGTGGTGAAGGGTTGTACGTTCAGAAAACAGGACTAGATGGTGGAACGTGATAAGTGGCATAAGGGAGAGAAAAGATAACTACAGGCATACCTCAGAGATATTGTGGGTTTTGTTGGAGACCACGGCAATAAAGCAAGCCACATGAATTTTTTGGTTTTACAGTGCATAAAGAAGTTAATTTACAATATACTGAAGTCTTTTAAGCGTGCAATAGCATTATGTCTAAAAAAATATATACATACTTTATTAAACAAAATTTATTTATTTTATTTTGGCTGCATTGGGTCTTCGTTGCTGTGCGCAGATTTTCTCTAGTTGCAGCGAGTGGGGGCTACTCTTCGTTGCAGTGCGTGGACTTCTCATTGCAGTGGCTTCTCTTGTTGCGGAGCACGGGCTCTAGGCACGCAGGCTCCAGTAGTTGCGGCGCTTCGGCTCAGTAGCTGTGGCTCACAGGCTCCAGAGCGCAAGGTCAGTAGTTGTGGCACACAGGCTTCGTTGCTCCACAGCATGTGGGATCTTCCCAGACCAGGGCTCGAACCCGTGTCCCCTACACTGGCAGGCGGATTCTTAACCACTGGGCCACCAGAGAAGTCCTACATACTTTAATTTAAAAATACTTTATTGCTAAAAAATGTTAACCATCATTGGAACTTTCAGTTATTTGTAATCTTTTTGCTGGTGGAGGGCCTGGCCTCGAGGCTGAAGGCTGCTGACCGATCAGGGTGGTGGTTTCTGAAGGCTGGGGTGGCTGCGGCAGTTTCTTAAAATAAGACAACAGTGAAGTTTGCCACATCAATTGACTCTTCTTTTCATGAACGATTTTCTCTGCAGCATGCACTGCTGTTTGAGAGCATTTTACCCACAGTAGAACGTCTTTCCAAATTGAAGTTAATACTCTCAAACCCTGCCGCTGCTTTGTCAACTACGTTTACGTACTATTCTAAATCCTTTGTTGTCATTTCAACAGTCTTCACAGCATCTTCACCAGGAGTAGATTCCATCTCAAGAAATCACTTTCTTTACTCATCCATGAGAAGCAACTCCTCATCTGCAAAAGTTTTATTGTGAGATTGCAGCAATTCAGTCACATCTTCAGGCTCCACTTCTGATTCTAGTTCTCTTGTTATCTCCACTACATCTGCAGTTACTTCCTCTGCTGGAGTCCTGAACCCCTCAAAGACATCCATGAGGGCTGGAATCAACTTCTTCCAAATTCCTGTTAATGTTGATATCTTGACCTATTCCCGTAAGAATGTCCTTAATGGCATCTAGAACGGTGAATTCTTTCCAGAAGGCTTTCAGTCGACCTTGCCCACATCCATCAGAGGAATCACTCTCTATGGCAGCTGTAGCCTTATGGAATGTGTTTCTTCAATAATAAGACAGTTGAAATGACCCCTTGATCCCTGGGCTGCAGAATGGATGTTGTGTTATCAGCCATTAAAACAATATTAATCTCGTTGTATATCTCCATCAGAGTTCTTAGGTGACCTGGTGTTTTGTCAATGAGCGGTAATATTTTGAAAGGAATCTCTTTTTCTGAAGCAGTAGTTCTTAACAGTGGGCTGAAAATATTTAGTACACTATGTTGTAAGCACACATGCTATCATCCAGGCTTGCTGTTTCATTTATAGAGCACAGGCAGAGTAGATTTAGCATAGTCCTTAAGGGCTCCAGGATTTTGGAACGGTAAATGAGCATTGGCTTTAACTTATTGTGTGATGAGCTGCATTAGCCCGTAACAGGATAGTCAGCCTGTCCTTAGAAGCTTTGAAGCGAGGCATTGGCTTCTCCTCTCTAGCTATGAAAGTCCTAGCTGACATCTTCTTGCAACAGAAGGCTGTTTTATCTACATTGAAAATCTGTCGTTTAGTGTAGCCACCTTCACTCATTATCATAGCCAGATCTTCTAGGTAACTGGCTGCAGCTTCTACATCAGCCCTTGCTGCTTCCCCTTGCCTGTCCAACTTGTGGAGGCAGCTTTTCCCCTTAAGCCTCATGAACCAAAACCCCTGCTAGCTCCAAACTTTTCTTCTGCAGCTTCCTTACCTTTCTCGGCCTTCGTAGAATTGAAGAGAATGAGGGCCTTGCTCTGGATTAGGCTTTGGCCTACAGGAATGTTGTGGCTGGTTTGATCTTCTCTCCAGACCACTAAAACTTTCTCCATATCAGTAATTAGGCTGTTTTACTTTCTTATCATTCCTGTGTTCTCTGGAGTAACACTTTTAATTTCCTTCAAGAACTTTTCCTGGAAGGGGGGAGAGATAAATTCGGAGATTGGGACTGACATATACACACTACTATATATAAAATAGATAACTAATAAGGACTTACTGTATAGCACAGGGAACTCTATTCAATGGGAAAAGAATCTAAAAAAAAAAAAAGAGGGGATATACATATATGAATAACTGATTCACTTTGCTGTACAGCTGAAACTAACATAGCATTTTAAATCAACTATATGCCAATAAAAATTAAAAAAAAAAAAAAACTTTTCCTTTGCATTCACAGCTTGCCTGACCGGAGCAAGAGGCCTAGCTTTCAACCTATGTAGCTTTTAACATGCCTCCCTCATTAAGCTTAATTATTTCTAGCTTTTGACTTAAAGTGAGAGACGTGCGTCTCTTGGGAATTCCCTAGCGGTCTAGTGGTTAGGACTCCACGCTTTCACTGCCGTGGCCTGGATTCAATCCCTGGTCGGGGAACTAAGATCCTGCAAGCCTCACAGCGGAAAAAAATGAAGTGAGAGGTGTGCACCCTTCCTTTCACTTAGAGGCCGTTGTAGGGTTATAAATTGGCCTAATTTCAATATTGCGTCTCAGGGAACAGGGAGGTCCAAGGAGAGGCAGTGAGATGGAGAATGGCCGGTCAGTAAAGCTGTCAGAACACACACAACATTTATTGATAAAGTTCTTGGTTGGTGCCCCCAAACAATGACAATAGTCTCATCAAAGATCAGTGACCACAGATCGCCATAACAAACATAATAATAATAAAAATGTTTGAAGTATTGTGAGAATTACCAAAATGTGACACAGAGACATCAAATTATTGGAAAAATGGCACCGATAGTACCTGCTCGTTGCAGGGTTGCCACAAACCTTCAGTTCTTAAAAAATACAACATCTGTGAAGTGCAATGAAGCGAAGCACAATGAAAGGAGGCGCGCCTGTATTCTGCCAACTGGAGAAGGGCGTCACACTTCACAGTGGGGGCCGAGGCAGGGTTGGGCAGTGCAGGAAGCCTCCTGGAGAAGTTGGCTTCAGATCTGGAGTTTGATGGAAACCAACACACTGTGCAGAAAACTCAGCGTAAATTTAAACACGCTGCCATGAAGCCCAACCGGTGCAGCACTGTGCGTCTCGTTGATGCCTGTTCTAGCAGTGAGAGGCAGCTCTCACCTATGGGCACTAGACAAATAGCTGGAAGTGAACTCTCACACTCTGTTGTGACTGAGAGAGGAGGTCAGCTCTTTCATAACCTTATCTTGAACTTCATGTTTATTATTTCCACGCATATTTTTATATGTCTAATATATAAGTATGCATCCGTAACTAATATATGTTATTAAAATGATATATTTCCATGAGTACCTATAAATGCAAATGAATAGGAAAAAATTGGCAATGTATGTACCGAACTGACATCAGTGCTTACTTCTGGGGAGACAGGAAGAGTGGAAATAGGTAAGAGTAAAGTGAGACTCTCATTTGATGTGTTATTGAGTTATTACATGGAGGTTGTGTTAGTTTTATAATTTTTAAATCAGCAAAACAAAGAAACATGGTTTATTATTTTTTAAATTTATTTTATTAAAGTGTAGTTGATTTACAATGCTGTATTAGTTTCTGGTGTACAGCAAAGTGATTCAGTTATACATACATGTAATAGTTTGCATGTGCTCATCCCAAACTCCCAGTCCATCCCTCCCCACCCCCCGCCTTGGCAACCACAAGTCTGGTCTCTATGTCTGTGATTCTGCTTCTGTTTCACAGATAAGTTCATTTATGTTGTATTTTAGATTCCACGTATAAATGATATCATATGGTATTTGTCTTTCTCTTTCTGGCTTACTTCACTTAGTATGATAATCTCTAGGTCCATCCATGTTATAGCACAGGAAACTATATTCAATATCTTGTAATAGCCTATAATAGAAAAGACTGAAAAAGTATGTATGTGTGTAACTGAATCACTTTGCTGTACACTTGAAGTAACACAACATTTATAAATCAACTATACTTCAATTTTAAAAACACAAAAAGGCTGAGGAAAGTCTAGCTGGAGGAAACATTCCGTTGTTCAAGATTTACTGAGTACCTACTATGTGCCAGACTCTGTGCTAAACTCTTAGAATCTTTAAGATTCTACCAAGATATGGACTTTTGGGTCATTAATAGCTGAGATCAGCAGAGAAATGCTGGACTTTGCATTTTGCCTTCACACAGTCTTCTATTCTTTTCTTAATCTTTCCTGATGAGGAAAATGAATTGTCTCAGTGTGGGAATGTGTGCCAGCAATGTCTCCAGAGACCCAGAAAAAGAAGTAAATGCCTTAACAAGGAGACAGAATAAGTGAGCTGGAAGGGGAGGGGAGGGGAGAATCCCACGGGTACCTGCCTGTTACATTCACTCTCCTAAACAGCTGCACACATCTTCAGTGTCATGATTTCTGAGTTAGCATCCCTAACCAATTCTGTGCTCCCCTAAGGACAGAGGAAAAGAGGGTCAATCATGTCCCCTCAAGCTTCAAAGCTGCAAAACTTTAAGAAAGTTCAAATGGTCCACTTCTGCCAGTAATGCACAGTGCCAATATAGTCCTGCCATCTGTTTTAAATTCTAAGTGCAGCAACTGCTACATATCTTAAATAAATATTTAAACCAACTGCCAAGACAAAATTTGGTTAATGGCATATTTTTAAAGTATCTAATTCCGAGTGTGATATGGACCAGAAGTATGAAGATTTTTTAAAAGGCTGGAAATCCTTTTTCAAGTAGAATGGAATGCAAAGGTCAATTATATGCTTATTTTGTTTCTCTACTAAAACCAGAAAAGTTTGCCCTTCCTAATCATGCCAGCTGACTTTTTGAGTCAGTGTGTGTTATTAATCGCCCTCATAACCCTGACTTAATTTAAACACAAAAATGTGGTGCGGTCATGTGATTGGAATGTTCTTTGTAGTCCCTGCCTTTGGGGGATTAAAATACTAACTTTAACTTTTTTTTTTGAAAGAGTGGTCCCCATTCCCCAAATTAGTTCCTTCAGGAAAGTGAAGATTATTGAAAATAAAGTATTGGGGGAAAAGAAACAAAAAAGAGAGAGAAATAATCACTACGCGGTGTTGATTCTGGAAGCAGAATATGTGCCTCAAAGTCTTGACAAACAACCCTGCTTGGTGGGCTGGGTGGGTAGCCAGCCATTAGAACAGCCAGCTGAGATTTTAAGAACAAAGAGTCTTGGCTCAAGTGATGTGATTGGTCCAAATGTCGAAATCATTTGGGGATTTTGTATCCCCCCCGTTGACTCTTTGTTTAAGTGCTACAAGGAAGCTGTAGGAGGTCATAATTACATGAAATACAACAATTAGTAAAAGCTTGCTTTGAATAGAGTTTTTTAAAATTTTAAAAATTGTTTTTATTGAAGTACAGTTGATTTACAGTTAATTTCAGGTGTACAGCACAGTGATTCGGTTATACACATAAATGTTTATATATATTTTTTTCAGATTCTTTTCCCTTATAGGTTATTGCAAAATATTTAGTAGAGTTCCCTGTGCTATATACTGTTGGTTAACTATTTTATGTATAGTAGTGTGTATATGTTAATCCCAACCTCCTAATTTATCCCTCTCCCCACCCTCCTTTTCCCTTTGGTAACCATAAGTTTGTTTTCTATATCTGTGAGTCTCTTTTTGTTTTGGAAATAAGTTCATTTGTAACTTTTTTTAGAGTTTTTAATATAATATAAATGTTTATTAATGATAAGATATAATAGCAATCTATGAACACATATTGAAAGTCATGAAACAGCTGTATAGACGTAGATGTAGATATATGTATATACCTTTGCAGTGAAATGATTCATATGCCTTAAGCTTTCAAAATGATGGACTTTCAGAATAATAGAGTGTATACAAAGCAAAAACAAAAAGTGGGCTTTTTTCCTTTATATTTTCACTTCATCATTACCTCCTTAAGTGGGAAAAAAAACGTGCTCTAGTTTTAGATAAATGACCCCGGGGAGAACATTTTTAGCAATTACACAGTAAGACTGAAGAAAATATGTTTATTTTAATGATCTTTAATTTAATATGGTACAGGTTTTTCAAAATAACAGTGTTTCAGGATATGCTGGAAATTTATACCTAAATACCTAGGTGAATAATATACCTAAATAATTAGGTATATTAATAAATATACCTAAATACCTAGGTGAATAAGTGACTTGCAGTCATTGGGAATTTAGAGTAACTCCTCTTCCTGAGCCTGAAGAATTTATTTTTTATTATTATTTTTTAAAATTAATTAATTAATTAATTTATTTTTGACTGCATTGGATCCTGGTTGCTGCGCACGGGGTTTCTCTAGTTGTGACGAGCTGGGGCTACTCTTTGTTGTGGTGCACGGGTTTCTCATTGCCGGTGGCTTCTCTTGTTGTGGAACACGGGCTGTAGGCGTGCGGGCTTCAGTAGTTGTGGCACGCGGGCTCTAGAGTGCAGGCTCAGTAGTTGTGTTGCATGGGCTTAGTTGCTCCACGGCATGTGGGATCTTCCCCGACCAGGGCTTGAACCCGTGTCCCCTACATTGGCAGGTGAATTCTTAACCACTGCGCCACCAGGGAAGCCCAAGACGTGGAATCTTTTAAGTTTCTGTGCAAATTGTCCTTAAAGTTTCCGGTGTGTTTGCAGAGCACTTCAAAAATGCAAAGTGTTTATTAAGTAACCAGAGATGACAGCAGTAGTAAGTGCAGGCTGACCTTATGAAGATGTCTTTTGTTGCTTCCATACTTGGAGAGAGACTAGTGGCTCAGCCGAGATGAACCTCAGACAATCTTAAGCAGAGTAACTGCCAGCTAAGAGATTCCTTCTTCCCTACAAACTAAATTCAGAACACCGAAAGAGGTATCAGAAAAATGTGGGAATGGAACAGAAATTGAAAACCAAGCTATAAAACTGCTCTTTGTGTCTATTGTTTTGAAGGGTGTCAGTCATTATGTAGTGGCCATGGTTGATTAATGTCTATGTGGTACCGTCATTTTTAACAGAGACAGCAGCTGGGTTTATTTAATCAGTAGTTGATCATCGAACAATGTTGCTTTCCTGCAAATGGGTGTGACCTGCCAGAGAATCAGGAAGGTTTATTTAAATGTGGATATGATTTTTAATGTTAGTAGTAATATAACCTCTAAGACAGTGATTCTCAAATTTTAGGTTTTTAAGGATTATTTGAGAAGATCTTTTTTCATGCATTCTGGGACCCCAATCTTAGAGATTCAGATACAGATGGTCCAGGGAGAGGTCCCCAAATAGTCGTGTTAAACAAACTCTCCAGGTTATTCTGAGGCATGTTGGCCTATACCACAATGTAAGATATTCCGTATCCTGAGCATCTCCTTTTGTTAAAGCCATCTGACATCTGAGATGCTATGAGTATTTAAGCAATTTAACTCTGCGCTAAGTTATTGAGAACATAGGATTCCCTTTGAAAAAGAAAACTGTCTTTGACCTACATCATTTCTAGGGACAAAAAAAAAATTGAACAGGAATAAAAATAACTCAATAAAGAACTCTTCTTCTATCTTTGAGGATGACAGTGGATTTAGAAGACACGCTCTTCCTAATAAAAATCATAATCAAGACAAAATGATAGGTCATTTAAATATTAACTATTGAAAAGAGGTTTATTTGCTGATACTAAAAATTGCATAACTACTAAAAATTTAAAATCTAATGAGAAACACTTAAAAACCAAATACCATAATTTCTATATACTCTTTCAAAATTTAAGAATTGAAAGATTAATTAAAAATCACATCAAGATGAACTGTTTCATGAGAAGAATACATTTTCAAAAGTAATATCAGAGCTCAGAAATGTAAGTTATTGACTAAAATAGAAATTATTTCAAATTATAATAGAAAAAATTAGTACAGAAGTCAATAATTATTCCATTTTGCAAAAATAATTTTGGCTTGGGTCTTCACAATAAGCCAGTATTTTGTAGACTCAAGTATTTCTTCTTGGACAAGATGAAATACAGATTATTTTAACTGCATAGAAGTTTAGTCAATAAGCTTTTTGTTTTCTGTCTGTTTTATAAGCACTCTAGTATGTGCAAGTCTAGCATCAATGCTTGTATAGAGTGTGGTGGAAGTGTGACTAAAGAAGAAAGAGAGAAGGCCAGGCGGGGGAATGTTACTATTAACCGAATAACAGAGAAGGAAGGCCCTTGAGCTAGGACCTCAGACCAGCCAATGTGAAATATTGAGCCTGGGTAAGAAGAAATGTCAATGAGATGAATGATAGGAGTGATAGTTACACAGTCAGACATTGTGTCTATATACAATCCCTTTGGAAAATGGAAGTAAATATCTGGATCATTTGGACTCAGAGAAGCCTTGATTTTTCCCAAAAGGCCATTTCAAGATTCTTGGTGATTGGTATCGTGGGCATGCTCCTTTACCTCTCCAAACCTCAGTCTTTTCTGTAAAATGGGGACAGGAATCCCCACTATGTTCATTTGCTGGGTAGATTAAAGGAGGTTATGTACATGGAATGCCAAGCACCTGAAAGGCTTAATCCCTCAGAGCTGTCACTGTTATGAGCTCTTTTCCATGTAAACACCATTTATTCTCATGTGATAACTTTATAAAGGGTAGGCTCAATGCCCAATTCTTAGAATCAAAGAAATGCAGGTTTGGAAGAATGTTAAAGGTCTTCTCTGTCCCAAGCCCTCCCTCTTCATCCGGTGCCAGGTCAGAACCTGTGAGAGTTCAAGAGAGTTTAAAGCAGGCTAGTAAGTTGGCTCCTTCCTAACTGATATTCCCTAAACAGCTCACATTTACTTAGGAATTTAAAAATTAGAATAAAGGCAAAAGGTTTAAGTTTCGCTTCTCATACTTGGTAACCTTACTCTGGGCAAGGCTTTTAGCATAGTTTTGCAACTTACCAATCGAATGATCAAAACTGATTTCCCCTGAGTTGAAATGTAAGACTCCATCATTGCTTCCAAATTCTCTTTTGCAGCACTGGGTCAATAGGTAAAAGCTGACATTAAAACATGAGCTTTAATTAACTAATTAATCGATAGGTAACATTATATAATGAGTTAATAAATCTTAAAGTTTGCATGCCAGTGTGTTTGGAAGTTGTGTGGGATCCGAAAACGAGACTCAGTTTGGCGTTTTCTTTTAAAGCAAATCTTAATGTCATATACCCTTTTAAAAAGGTTAATTTCTTATATCCAAGGGTGGCTATATCTTGGTAGTATCTTTCTCGATGGCCACTAAAATAGATTATGCCACAGGTGAAATGGTCCTTAAGGTTCCCTGAGACCAAGCTTTGTAATGGACAGGGATTCCTCCAGCTTGATTTTGCTGAGGCAGTCGTCGTGGTTAATTAACGACCACAGTCATGACTGACACAGACAGCTGAGGCCAGGCATGGAATGTAGAAACACAGGCTAAAGGACAGGAAGAATTGCATAATTAACTAAGTGTTCAGGGCAGAGTCAACAAAACAGTTGTTCTTGACAACCAACCCATTTTCTCTGCAGTTGCTGAAAACTGTGTGGGTAGGATCCACAGATAATTGGCTCCCTTCTCCATTTCATTTTGCCTGTCTAAACATTGCATAAATAATTACTTGATAAATTCAATGTTGATGTTGGCACGTGAACAGACAGACAAGAGTGACTGCTTCTTTCAAAATTTATAAATCCAATATAAATAGTAATCAAACCCCAAAGGAGAATGCTTAAAAATATTCCTGTTTAACATTCACAATCCAATTTCACTTGCCTAATTTTAACCCACACACTTGTGGAGCTTAATACAGAAACACTCTTGGCCTACATTTAAAATAATGTAACATTTGACAAACTGTTCAAGTATTGCATTTAAAAATACACGCTGCATAAATTATGGTTCTCATATAAACTCCAGATGCATTACTTGCAGGATTAACTTGGGGTTTATTTCTTCCTCCATGCACCATGTATACACACTCACACAAGTATGCAAACACAAGAAAAATGCTAGAAAACATAGTCTGAGAACATACCATGAAAAAAATATTTAATAAGTCAGGGTAAATAAACGAGTAGTCAATGGAAAACAATTATTTTAAAATTTAAGTTTTCTTTAAAATTACAATGTAAGTATCTCTTAAAGGTACACAAGAAGACATAGACCACCTGCCTCACTCTGGAACTAAAATAGACAACTCATTAGCCACATTATGGCAGCCACATGGCATGAATTCTTTAGATGCTGAACCTGGTTAAAATAGCAACAGCAAATTTCATGAACAGAGTGAAGGGGAGGAAGAGAGGAGAGAAGAAAAAGTCTAATATAAAAAAAGTCCAATTCTTTCTAGTTGTTTTAAATCTAAGGGAAAATTAAAACTCTTATTAAGCTATAACTGCAAAAATTAAAAAGGAAATCCATTTGTTCAAAAAAAGAAACCTTAGGCAACTGGGGCTGAGGCTGTTGGCATTTATTATTTACTATTGTAACCACATCAACTCTGCCATACACATTTGACTAAATGCACTTGGTTGTTGTGTCTAAAAATGTTCAAGGAATGTACAGGAGAAAGAAGGTAGAAAATCAAATACAATGAGTAGAATATTTTACAAAACTGAAAATGACACCAATTAGGTTAAAATAAAGAATATCCAATTAACATACCTAATTTCACTTTGGTGCTGCATTTAAAGGATTTTTTCAACCTTCAAATTTAACTTATTTTTGAAAAGTACCTTTACTGAAATATAATTCACATACCATTTAATTAATTCAGTGGTTTCTAGTTGAGTTGTACAATCATCACTTCAATCAATTTTAGAACATTTTCATCACCAAAAAAGAAGCCTCATAACTATTAGCAGTAAATCCTCATTTCTTCCAAATCCCCAGCCCTGGGAAACCACTAATCGAATTTCTGTCTCTTTGCCTATTCTAGACATTTTATATAAGCGGAATCACTTTGCTCTATTATCACTTTGAAGCCAGATTAATTCTAGTTTCACTTTACTTGACACTCTTTGATGGCTTCACACTGGCTACAGAAACATCTTTTACATGGAATACGAGTCCTTCCATAATCTGTTTTCTTCTCTCCTAGTATCTGGTTTCGCTCCCACTAACCACACTCTGGCTGAAGCAAACGGCGTCCCGGACAAGCCAGGTTGTTTCTTCTCTCAGTGCTTCTCTCATCCTGCTCTACTCGGTGGTCTCTACTTGTTGGTTAAGACTCTGTGAAAACTTTTCTTGCACCCTCCTCCCGGAGAGGGGACCAATGCCTCCTTCAAGGGCAGTTTTCTACCCTCAGTTGTGGGACTTTGTATAGGACCTGGTCCACGGCTACTCCTAAAACTGCATTTCCCACCACTCTGCCCGTTGTTTACTCCGAGCAGACTGGCCTCCTTACAGGTCTTCACAACCTCCATTCTCATTTTCCAGGAGTAAAAGTATTTTCCCCAGGTATTTCCATGGTGTGTTCTCAGCTTTATTCACCTCTGCTCCAACGTCACCTCCTAAGAGAGATTGTCTTTGAGCACTCTAACCAGAGAAGTTTCAATCCCCTTTTCATTTTCTAAACAGAATTACCTCCTTCTGAGGCCCCTCTACCTTACTTTTTCTCTTTGCAGTACTGATGTAACATTATGTAATTAGGAATGTATCTGTCTTCCCTTCCAGAATGTAAGGTCTGTGAGGATGGGTCTGTTTTGTTCACTGCTGTGAATATTTGTGAATGAATGAATGAATGACACCTGTGACACTTAATTATATGTGTTGGTTTAAGACTTCTGTCTTCCCCACACTGGACAGCAGGGGTTGTATCCTATTCCTCCTAGTTTACTCAGTGCTCCTTCCTGGCACAAAATAACTTCTTAATATTCCTTGTATGACTGAATGATGTCAAGTATAAATTACCTGTAACAATGGTTCCCAACAAAGGGACTCTGAATCCATGTAAATATGGAATATGGAAAAGTACATAAGCTGAAGAATACAGGTAAATCTTTCCATTAGTCCTTTATCTGAAACTCTTGAGACCACTTCTGTTTTAAGATTCAGACTTGTTCCCTACTTTTTTTTTTTTTAGAAGATATTGGGGGTAGGAGTTTATTAATTAATTAATTTATTTTGGCTGTGTTGGGTCTTCGTTTCTGTGCGAGGGCTTTCTCTAGTTGCGGCAAGCAGGGGCCACTCTTCATCGCGGTGCGCGGGCCTCTCACTATCGCGGCCTCTCTGGTTGTGGAGCACAGGCTCCAGATGCACAGGCTCAGTAGTTGTGGCTCACGGGCCCAGTTGCTCTGTGGCATGTGGGATCCTCCCAGACCAGGGCTCGAACCCGTGTCCCCTGCATTAGCAGGCAGATTCTCAACCACTGCGCCACCAGGGAAGCCCTTGCTCCCTACTTAATTAACACCTCTGGTAGGGTCTCGGGCAGACCCTGTAATCAAACACACATTAATAGCTTTGCAACAAAACATGTGAAGAGCCCGCCAAAGAATGATAAATAATGCTCAAATCAACTTTTTCTGTCTTGAATTTTTCTGTCAAGAGAAATGTTAAGAGTTTGGGATTTTGGAAGTGTGGATATGGGGCTGTAGACGTGTACTAGCATATGCAGATCTGTGTGATGTTTTATGCTAAAATGGATTCCCCACATTCCAGTTTAGAAATCATTGATTTAATGCATTAATTTACAAACATCTATTTTTTTTCCAGCATAGCTAGCATTAATGAAGCTTTTACTATGTGTTAGCCCTTGTGCTAAGCTTTTTAAATACATAGGTAAAAACTACTATTTGCCCCATTTTATGAGTGAGAAAATTAGGGTTTAGAGAGAGGGTTAGCAGCTTGTCCACAAAGCTTGTCAATAGCTGAGCTGGATCAAAACTGCAGCTGTCTCAGAACCAAAAGTCATGTTCTGGACCACCTGGTCACCCTGAATTCATGGAGTTCAAGATAAAAATTCTTTAGTCTTGCCAAGTTTCTTCATGATGTTGAGACAAAGGAAAGTTTCTATAATTCAAGTGAATGTAAAAAAATTCCTCAGGCTACAACTCCCTCATTAAAAAAAAAAAAAAATGCTGGCTATAAGTAAACAACATTTAACTGATATTTGTATAACGGAGTAATTTATCTCCTCATGTTTTAAACATTTGTAATGAGAGATCAAGTAATTCCAGATAATTAAAAAATTATGTAGTCATACTAACTTGCCCTGATTTTATTTTTTGCAGAACCATGATCCAACGGGTGCTATTCCCTAACAGATGAGAGTAGGAATGGCAGAAGAGAACAATCTAAAAAAGGTACTATCACAGAGGATATGTGGATTTTCACACTTACCTTTTTCAAGAGCATCTTAATTGCTTGAATTGTTTTAAGCCAGGCGTAAGTTGATCAAATATAATTGTGATGACCAAATTTTGGAACTCTTTCAGAATAACAAAATATAGTAGTGATCTTTTGGGAATAAGGAGTTAGTTGTATAAGAACAATAAAGCTACATTAAAAAAAAAAAAAAAAAAAACCCTGCATAGGGCTACAGCTTCAACTGAAGACACAGTGTTTTGGACCTTACCATGCTTATGTGAAAGCTTCAAGTTATGAAATGTAGAGTAGCAAAAGTATAACACATATTCATTTTATGATACAAAAGCAGATAAGATGGACATAAAGGTTAAGAAATGAAAATAACATATACACTAAAAAAAATCACAACAGAAACAGGCTTTATTTCAACCAGACAAGTGAATACTTCCATTAACATCAACTTCTTCAAGACTTGAAGACATGGAAATTAAAGATAGTGCCCAGAGGCAGAGAAGGAAAGTTTCATCATGGAGCAATTGTACTGTCCTTCAAAAATCCCTTTCAGCAATATGCTCAATTCAAAAGATTAATTAGTTCTAAATCATTAGATCTCATGTGTTTCAGTATTGTATAAGACTCTCATTTGAAAGTTACCCATCAGTCCCAATGATATCTTTCAAACAAAAAAAATATATAGATCAGTATAATAATTTTTTTTAATTTTAGAAAGTGGGATTGAAATACAGTTTAAAATATTTCAAATAAAAAACAACTTTATTATTATTTAAGACGCCTTGTTACAAAGCTCCTAGCTACATACATGTACAAAACACAGATATTACCACATGACATCTCAACCCATGACTTCTCCTAAACATCCCAACGTGAACAGTTAATCTACCGGGAGACTTTCCCCTGTAAATCCCAATATCTTGCACAAGGATTTGTTGCCATTCATACGCTGTGCATGGATGAGGACACCTCATCAGAGAACATTTCAATTTAACATAACCTAACATAAAATAAATCTACCGCAACACTATATGTTCATAAGGGATACGACAAAATTGCATATAATTTTCAACTTTTGCCAGACTCACTAAATTCATGAACACTTTTTCAGAGTTTTCTCTTCAAGGGCACTTTTGAGAGCTTTAGATCTCGTGCTTAACTTTGTATTGAGTTGGTCAGCACCTCGATTAATATGAACAATTACATTAAAGAACGGTATTGGAGGGGGGACGGGGAGTCATCTGAGGACAGAAACAGGGGGAAGGACTCTCTTTTTCCCTAAGACATTCAAACAGAAAAAACGAGACCCAAAAAGGTAAACAAACAAACAAAATAGTGTTCACAGTAAAACATGACAGATTTGTAGTTTCATTTGAAACCAACAGCAAATCATGAAACGTCATGAAAAATATAAGTCAAGGTAAAATCTCCTAGAGTAATTACTAAATGAAGTTAAAATTACCACACTGATCAGTAAACCCCAGAAGAAAAATAAACAGCACTTACATATCAGGTCCTTCTTAAACATCATATCATTTTTCAAAGTCAATGCATAAGATTGGTAGGTTTGGCCACGCTGCACAAATATTTTTTTAAAAAATACAGTATACAGAAAAAACTCTTGTATTCCCCATTTTGAATCATAAGCTCAAAACCCAAGAGAAAAGATCAGCTAGAAGGATTTTAATTATTTACAAATCCAGCAGGTTCATCTGCCATAATGGCTTGGCTTCCGTCCCACAGTGGCTTTCACCCTCTCCAGCCACAGAGCTTGGATCCCTGTCCCATCTCTACTGGTCATCAGTCATTTTGAACAGTTCCAGCAGTGCCCCAACAGCTCCAAAATAACCCTACAATAACAATGAGAAAACTTCTGTACGATTATCTCTGAACCTTAGTCCAATACCTACTGTTTTTCATAATTCGAGGAATGCTGCCCCCTAATGCTATAGATACAAGAAACTTAAAACCTGACCTCTGGCATGAAACATGATATAATAATAATAATAATAATAAATGCATTGGATATCTATTTGTTTATATACATTAAATAAATTAACTGATGTAAAGTGCGTAGAAAAATATCTGGCCCCACAGTGTATACTACATCAGTGTTGACAATTTTTAGGATTTTTAGGATTAGGATTATTTCATTTTAATCCTTGTCATGGCAAAATTCACATTACTCCCATTCCACAGAAGAGAAATGGGAGGTAATAAAGTAAATTACCCTTTCAAGGTCACATGAGTTGTGCCAGGGTTCAATCGCAAATCTATCTGACTTCAAAGTTGTAATGTCTCACAAGGTATAGCTCTAAGCTTCCCTCAGTAGATCCCGGAAAGGCATCTAAATCAGCTCCAGTTTCCCTTTGCTCATCTGTAAAGGAAAAGCTCACGTATCTGTGAAAATGAAGGAAGCTGAAAAATGGAAATGTTTAGAGAAGCTGGTTTCCAAAAGGCAAGAGACTCTCCTCCTCTGGTATCTGCCTGACTCAACAGTTACTTACTGCGAAATGGGTGGCATCTGGCAGAACACTACATGGTAGGATCTTTGCCTCCACTGCCAGTTGACCTCTGAGGGCTCACTATATGCTAGAAATGTACATGGATTTCCTCACTTAATCGTCACAGTAACTTTATGAGACAAATAATATTATCACCCCATTCCACAAAAGCTAAAACAGAAATGGAAAGGTAGAGTCATTGCCTAAGGTCTCCAAGTCAGTGAGGGCCTGTGCTCTCAACGGCTTGGCTAGACTACTTCTCTTAGGAGACGCACACTTACATAAGTGGAGTGAGTGGGACTGAGTGAGTGAGGACTCCAGGCAGGGCAGGAAGGCCACCTCACCAGCACCTCCCAAAAGTCCTCTCTCCATAATATCCTCCAGGAAGACCTGCCTAAGTGAGAGTGAACCTAAGAAGGTAGAGAAATTTCTGAGAAACACCTACAAGGAGACATAAAATTGCTCTACTTTCATCGGCCATAGAGACTGGGTTATGATACTTAGTAACAAACCAAAGCCATCATTCACAGAGGCCCAAGATTGTACAAAGGGATGCTTTTTTATCCAGAGAAGTAGGTTTCCCCCAAATGCTGGCTCTTTTTCCTTATCTTACCATCAACTAACTCCCTGTGTGCCCTTGTAGATGGCTTTTAATCCCTGACGGCTTCCAGGCTTTGTTTTCTGCCTTAGTCCAAGAGGATCTAAACTTAGGGTTGCCAGATAAATGCCAGGTAAAACAACTGTGTCCTAGATTTTTAATCGCTAAATATGGCAACACCAGATGGGCTAGAAGAGTGGTCTTCTTTTTCATTTTAATTATTTTTTTAAACAAAATCTTACAAGGGAAATCGGTAACTAAGCAGATAAAAAAGGAGCTGCTCTGGTTGGAGGAGGGGGAGTGAAAATTCTGAGACTCCACTGCCCTCGCCCCCCATAAAAAAGTTATATCGCTTCATGCCTTAGCCTCCTTAAAAAGACAAAAAGAAAAACTTTCTTTAGTACAGTTAAATAGTTAACTATTTGGTATTTAACTTCGTATTGTTTTAGATGCTTTAATAAAACAAAACATAGGCTTAGAGAGCTCTAAATAATTTATAAATGCATCAGCAACTTTTCAAATAAATAATTCAGTTTGGAGATGAGAAAAATGCCACAGTAGTTATTCATTACAATTAAAATTTATGACACTCGTTCTCCCAATGTTCTTTCTGCTGCAATATACCCAAGGCTTTGGGTACCTCCCGTGATAAACAGCTGCTCTCTACAGTATTGATTTTAAAGGGGAATAGAAGAGGTGGGAAGAGATGAGGGCTCCCCACTCAGTTTTAGAAACCTCCGATTTGTATTAGTGTAGAAACTGGATATAAGGGACCCTTTGCATTAACCGGAGCGCTCCACTTCTTCTGTAAACAGGCTGCCTAATGGCTAGCACACCAGCCTCTCAAGGCCACCAGGCTACTCGGAGCAGCCCAAGCACTTCTGTTCTCACCAGCGAAGTTGTTTACTTGCCAAGAGTCACCTGTGTTTATCCTCAAATTTGTTTATGACAGTTTGATTGTTAATGTAATAATCTAATGTAATTATATGCCACCTAAACCAATAAAAAGAGTACAAGATGAATGGTCACCTCTTTGAAAATCCAGTTAAATTCTTGAGAAAGATTAAAAAGCTAGTTAACAAGTGAAAGTTGCTAGGAAAGTAGATCTTAAAAGTTCTCATCACAAGGACAAAAAAATGTAACAATGTGTGGTGATGGACGATAACTAAACTTACACTGATAACCATTTTACAGTATATACATATATCAAATCATTGTTGTGTACCTTAAACTTATACAATGCTATATGTCAATTATATCTCAATAAAAATGGAAAAAAATGAAACAAAGATTGAAAAAAGTAGTCACAAACCACTGCCCTCTGTTTAGGTAGATCCTACCTATGAAAGATTGGGAAAATCTAGAATGACTCTGCAACCAAATTGCTTCATAAGTATCTTTAATTTCTTGATCTACTTTAAAGAAACAAACCAGATATCATAAAAGTTGCATAATACTTGTGGATTATGGAAAAAAAGAGACAATTACAAAGCTCTGATCAGCAGAACCCATGCTCAAAAATAGGTCTTGATCCTACATCAAGAAATTGGTGAGTGAATGAACATTTATACATTTTATATTAAAATAGAATGGTAAAAGTAGGAAGATATTTTTCCATGATTAATCATTTAAACATTTTTTCTGTTTTTTTAAATTAACCATCTACTAGTCCTGATTGTTGGATAATAGAGCTTCCATTTTATATAATGTTCTTCCTTATCTTTTGCATAAATGCAAACTAAGGAACCCGCTCATATGTTAGACAACCCAAAAACTTCCATGTAGGACAATTAAGTCCATGTGAACTCAACCTACCTCATGTTCCAAAAACAGAGCTTTTAGCTGTCCTTTGGACCAAAAATCCATGGCATATGCTAGCAGCTTCATGGAGACCATATTGATTCTGAGAAAATTCCCAACAAACACAACTCTGTCAATATTCTGGAAAAAAAAAAAGAAAGAACAATGGAACCATGACATAAAAATAACATTTAGCAACAGACCCAATGTGCTGTGTATCACTGTACTCCAGGACCTTGCAGAGTGAATTTTTTTTTTTAAGTGGAATTATTTCAGGATTTCCAAGATGAAGTTAAACAAACCTCAGAATGCATTCCACAAGAACATGAGGGGGAGAATTTGGCTGGGGGAGGCAGAGACTAATACTGGGCTCATTTACAGGTATTATGTTAGGCTGCCTTAGATCTGATATGAAATTCAGCTCCCAACATTCACATATGAAATTAAAACTGGAGTTCATCTAAATTTGCCTGTGTATTCCTTAAATCCCCCAAACTTCCAACTATAAAATATATTATTACCAACTCATAAATTATTTTTAAAATTTTATTTATTAAAAACATTTTTTTTAAAAAATATTTTGGCCATGCCACGTGGCTCATGGGATCTCAGTTCCCCGACCAGGGATCGAATCTGGGCCATGGCAATGACAGCTCCAAACCCCAACCACTAGGCCACCAGGGAACTCCCAACCAACTCAATAAATTAAATGGCTATGGGATGGTTATTCATCTAACAACTGTGGTCAGGATGCTCTGTGCCAAACACTGGGAATACAAAAAAGAAACAATACCCAGTCTCTACCTTTAGGATATATGGTGAAATATCCTGTTTGGTCAGTATGTGGGTTACAATATAACAAATAATACATTTATATTTTTGTTGTCGCGGATACAGATTTGTATTCTGAACACACCCCTCACACTGAGCTCAGCCTATCTGCCACACAGACACTGCTCACTCCTCACTCACTCACAGAGCCAGTTGCTATGGTCACTCATATCAAAGGGAAGGGAGTCTTGGGAGCTGGCATTATTCTGTTCAGTCTATCAAGAGCAACCAGGGTCTGGGAACATCGCCTTCTAACTGTCTGAAGCTTTAACAATACATGAACCCATTAACCACTGTGAAAATTTTCCCTGGGTAGAGGGGTGGGAGGTGGGCCCACGATTAGGGGTCCAGCAGGGACAGGGGAGACCCTGGGTGGGGGTAGGCATGGAGGAAGGGAAGGGAACGTGGCCAGTGCTTTCCCTGTCCACTGAGGCACTGGGGAGCCTGTTGGGCTCCCAGGCCTAATCCTCTGCCCTGGAGCCTCCCTCCTACCCTGCAGAGCCCAAGCCTCACCCCACACCCCCAGCCACTGCCCTGCCTCTGCACTCGGAGACCCCCTCTGAGACCCCCTCCAACACGCTGGGCATAAACCCCAGCCGCACACCCTCACCCAGGGCCTTACCTCCAAACTCTGGAACTCCACACTCCAGAGGCTCCCGTTTGGACATGCTGCCTCTCCCCTTCTGCGCAGGTCCTAAGCAGAGGCCCCACCCCACGCTTGAGCATCGCCCCTGCCTAAGTTCCACCCCCTGCCTAAACTCTGCCCCCCATAGCCAAGGCTTTTTATTTTTTTTCTTTTTTCCTCTTTTAGATTGGGGTTCTGTTTCACCTTGTATATTTTCATTTTTTCTAACAGTTCTTTTATTTTTGGAATTTTATTTTGTTCTTTATACTTTGTTATTATTCTGCTCCTTTTGGCTTGTTCCCCCTCCTTCTTTTTTTCATTTTTTCTGTGGTGGATTTGTTTTACCTTGTTGCATTTGTTTCAATTATATTTTTATTTTTCCTAATATATTTTTATCTTTCTAATTTTATTTTATTTTTTATTCTTTGTTATTGAACTGCTCCTTTTTTTTCCTCTTTCTTTTTTTTTTTGCCACACCATGTGGCTTGCGGAATCTTGGTTCCCAGGCTGGAGGTTGGGCCTGAGCTCCTGTGGTGGGAGCACCAAGTCCAAACCGCTGGACTAACTGAGAAGCTCAGACCCCAGGGAATATTAATCAGAGTGAGGACTCCCAGAGGTCCTCATTTCACACCAAGACCCAGCTCTACCCAACCACCTGCAAACTCCAGTGTGGACACCTCGGGCCAAACAACCAGTAAGACAGGAATACAGCCACACCAATCAAAAAAAAAAGAAATGACAAAAATATGTTACAGATGAAAGAGCATGGTAAAAACCTACAAGACCAAATAAATGATGAAGTAGGCAACCTACCCGAAAAAGAATTCAGAGTAACAATGATCCAAAATCTCGGAAACAGAGTGGAGAAAATACGAGAAATGTTTAACAAAGATCTAGAAGAACTAAAGAGCAAACAATGATGAACAGCACAATAACTGAAATTAAAAATACTCTAGAAGAAATCACTAGCAGAATAACTGAGGCAGAAGAATGGATGAGTGAGCTGGAAGATAAAATGTTGGGAATAACTGCCAGGGAGCAGAAGAAAGAATGAAAAGAATTGAGGGCAGTCTCAGAGACCTCTGGGACAACATTTAACACACCAACATTCGAATTATAGGGGCCCCAGAAGAAGAAGAGAAAAAGAAAGGGTCTGAGAAAATATTTTAAGACATTATAGTCGAAAACTACCCTAACATGGGAAAGGAAATAGTCAATCAAGTCCAGGAAGTGCAGAGAGTCCCATACAGGATAAACCCAAAGAGAAACATGTTGAGACACATATTAATCAAACTATCAAAAATTAAATACAAAGAAAAATTATTAAAAGCAGCAAGGGAAAAGCAACAAATAACATACAAGGGGAATCACCATAAGGTTAACAGCTGATCTTTCAGCAGAAACTCTGCAAGCCAGAAGGGAGTGGCAGGACATATTTAAAGTGATGAAAGGGAAAAACCTACAACCAAGAAAAAACCTACAACCTTACTCTACCCAACAAGGATCTCATTCAGATTCGACAGAGAAATCAAAAGCTTTACAGACGACCAAAAGCTACGAAAATTCAGCACCACCAAACTAGCTTTAAAACAAATGCTGAAGGAACTTCTCTAAGTGGGAAACACAGGAGAACAAAAAGACTCATAAAAACAAACCCAAATCAATTAAGAAAATGGTAATAGGAACATACATATCGACAATCACCTCAAATGTAAATGGATTAAATGCCCCAACCAAAAGACACAGACTGGCTGAATGGATACAAAAACAAGACCCTTATATATGCTGTCTACAAGAAACCCACTTCAGACCTAGGGACACATACAGACTGAAAGTGAGGGGATGGACAAAGATATTCCATGCAAATGGAAATCACAAGAAGGCTGCAGTAGCAATACTCATATCAGATAAAATAGATTTTAAAATAAAGACTGTTACAAGAGATAAGGAAGGACACTACATAATGATCAAGGGATCAATCCAAGAAGAAGATATAACAACTGTAAATATTTATGCACCCAACATAGGAGCACCTCAATACATAAGGCAATTGACAGTAACACAATAATACTGGGGGATTTTAACACCCCACTTACACCAACAGACACATCATCCAGACAGAAAATAAATAAGGAAACAAAAGCTTTAAGTGACACAATAGACCAGATAGACTTAATAGATATTTTTAGGACATTCCAACTGAAAGTGGAAGAATACACTTTCTTCTCAAGTGCACATGGTACGTTCTCTAGAATAGATCACATCTTGGGTCACAAATCAAGGCTTGGAAAATTTAATAAAATTGAAATTGTATCAAGCATCTTTTCTGACTACAACGCTATAAGATTAGAAATCAATTACAGGAAAAAACAGTAAAAAACACAAGTACATGGAGGCTAAACAGTGCACTGCTAAATAACCAAGAAATCACTGAAGAAATCAAAGAAGAAATAAAAAAAATACCTAGAAACAAATGACAATGAAAACAAAACGATCCAAAACCTATGGAACGCAGCAAAAGCAGTTCTAAGAGGGAAGTTCATAGCAATTCAAGCTCACCTCAAGAAACAAGAAAAATCTCAAATAAACAATCTAACCTTACACCTAAAGCAACTAGGAAAAGAAGAACAAAGAAAACCCAAAGTTAGTAGAAGGAAAGAAATCACAAAATCAGAGCAGAGATAAATGAAATAGAAATGAAGAAAATAATAGCAAACATCGATAAAACTAAAAGTTGGTTTTTTGAGAAGATAAAAAAAGTTGATAACCCTTTAGCCAGGGACTCATCAAGAAAAAAAGGGAGAGGACTCAAATCAATAAAATTAGAAATGAAAAAGGAGAGATTACAACTGACACCACAGAAATACAAAAGATCATAAGAGACTACTACCAGCAACTATATGCCAATAAAATGGACAACCTGGAAGAAATGGACAAATTCTTGGACAAGTACAGCTTTCCAAGATTGAACCAGGAAGAACTGGAAAATATAAACAGACCAATCACAGATAATGAAATTGAAACTGTAATTAAAAATCTTCCAACAAACAGAAGTCCAGGACTAGAGGGCTTCACAGGCGAATTCTATCAAACATTTAGAGAAGCGTTAATATCCATCCTTCTCAAACTCTTCCAAAAAATTGTGGAGTGAGGAATACTCCCAAACTCATTCTATGAGGCCACAATCACCCTGATACCAAAACCAGAGAAAGATATCACCAAAAAAGAAAATTATAGACCAACATCACTGATGGACATAGACACAAAAATCCTCAACAAAATAATAGCAAACAGAATCCAACAACACAGTAAAAGGATCATACACCATGATCAAGTGGGGTTTATCCCAGGGATGCAAGGATTCTTCAGTATACACAAATCAATCAATGTGCTACACCATATTAACAAATTGAAGAATAAAAACCATATGATCCTCTCAATAGATGCAGAAAAAGCTTTTGACAAAATTCAACACCATTTATGATAAAAGCTCTCCAGAAAGTGGGCACAGAGGGAACCTACCTCAACATAATAAAAGCCATATATGACAAACCCACAGCAACATCACTCTCAATGGTGAGAAACTGAAATCATTTCCTCTAAGATCAGGAACAAGACAAGGTTGTCCACTCTCACCACTATTATTCAACATAGTATTGGAAGTCCTAGCCACAGCAGTCAGAGAAGAAAAAGAAATTAAAGGAATCCAAATTGGAAAAGAAGAAGGAAAACTGTCACTGTTTGCAGATGACATGATACTATACATAGAGAGTCCTAAAGATGCTATCAGAAAACTATTACAGCTAATCAATGAATTTGGTAAAGTAGCAGGATACAAAATTAACGCACAGAAATCTCTTGCATTCTTATACACTAACAATGAAAGATCAGAAAGAGAAATTAAGGAAAAAATCCCATTTACCACTGCAACAAAAAGAATAAAATACCTAGGAAAAAACCTACCTAAGGAGGCAAAAGACCTTGTACTCAGAAAATATAAAACACTGATGAAAGAAATCAAAGATAACATAAACAGATGGAGAGATATACCATGCTCCTGGATTGGCAGAATCAATATTGTGAAAATGACTATACTACCAAAAGCAAGCTACAGATTCAATGCAATCCTTGTCAAATTACCAATGGCATTTTTCACAGAACTAGAACAAGAAATTTTACAATTTGTATGGCAACACAAAAGACCGTGAATAGCCAAAGCCATCTTGAGAAAGAAAAACGGAGCTGGAGGAATCAGGCTCCCTGACTTCAGACTATACTACAAAGCTACAGTAATTAAGACAATATGGTACTGGCACAAAAACAGAAATATAGATCAATGGAACACGATAGAAAGCCCAGAGAAAACCTCCACACATACGGTCCCCTTATCTTTGACAAAGGAGGCAAGAATAGACAATGGAGACAGGCTCTTCAGTAAGCGGTGCTGGGAAAACTGGACAGCTACATGTAAAAGAATGAAATTAGAATGATCCCTAACACCATACACAAAAATAAACTAAAAATGGATTAAAGACCTAAATGTAAGGCCAGACACTATCAAACTCTTAGAGGAAAACATAGGAAGAACACTCTATGACATAAATAACAGCAAGATCTTATTTGACCCTCCTCCTAGGGTAATGGAAATAAAAACAAAAATAAACAAATGGGACCTAATGAAATGTAAAAGCTTTTGCGCAGCAAAGGAAACCATAAACAAGATGAAAAGACAACCCTCAGAATGGGAGAAAATATTTGCAAACGAAGCAATTGACAAAGGATTTATCTCCAAAATATACAAGCAGCTCATGCAGCTCAATATCAAAAAAACAAACAACCTAATCCAAAAATGGGTGGAAGCCCTAAATAGACATTTCTCCAAAGAAGACATATGGATGGCCAACAAATACATGAAATGATGCTCAACATCAGTAATCATTAGAGAAATGCAAATCAAAACCACAATGAGGTATCACCTCACACCGGTCAAAATGGCCATCATCAAAAATTCTACAAACAGGGCTTCCCTGGTGGTGCAGTGGTTGAGGGTCCGCCTGCCGATGCAGGGGATGCGGGTTCGTGCCCCGGTCTGGGAAGATCCCACATGCCGCGGAGCGGCTGGGCCCGTGAGCTGTGGCCGCTGGGCCTGCGCGTCCGGAGCCTGTGCTCCACAGCGGGAGAGGCCCGCGTAATGCAAAAAAAAAAAAAAAAAAAAAAAAAAAAAATTCTACAAACAATAAATGCTGGAGAGGGTGTGGAGAAAAGGGAATCCTCCTGCAGTGTTGGTGGGAATGTAAATTGATACAGCCACTATGGAGAACAGTATGGAGGTTCCTTAAAAAACTAAAAATA
Source organism: Pseudorca crassidens (assembly GCF_039906515.1). Lineage (NCBI taxonomy): Eukaryota > Metazoa > Chordata > Mammalia > Artiodactyla > Delphinidae > Pseudorca > Pseudorca crassidens. Next base: position 36,676,469 of record NC_090311.1, on the reverse strand, counting down.
GAACTACCATATGACCCAGGAATCCCACTACTGGGCATATTCCCTGAGAAAACCATAATTCAAAGTCATGTACCACAATGTTCACTGCAGCACTATTTACAATAGTTAGGACATGGAAGCAACCTAAGTGTCCATCGACAGATGAATGGATAAAGAAGATGTGGCACATATATACAATAGAATATTACTCAGCCATGAAAAGAAACGAAAGTGAGTTACTTGTAGTGAGGTGGATGGACCTAGGGTCTGTCATATAGAGTGAAGTAAGTCAGAAAGAGAAAAACAAATACTGTATGCTAACGCATATATATGGAATTTAAAAAAGTGGTACTGATGAACCTAGTGGCAGGGCAGGAATAAAGATGCAGATGCAGACGTAGAGGACAGACTTGAGGGCACAGGGTGGGAAGGGGAAGCTGGGACGAAGTAAGAGAGTAGCATTGACATATTTACCCTACCAAATGTAAAATGGATGGCTAGTGGGAAGCTTCTGCATAGCACGAGATCAACTTGATGCTTTGTGATGACCTTGAAGGATGGGATAGGGAGGGTGGGAGGGAGGCTCAAGAGGAAGGGGATGTGGGGATATATGTATACATATAGCTGATTCACTTTGTTGTATAGCAGAAACGAACACAACATTGTAAAGCATTTATACTCCAATAAAGATGTGAAAAAAAAAATATTGTGAAAGGAGGATGTCTCTCTTGTAACCCCAGAGTTCAAAGGAAGGGCTGCCATCCACCTATTATAAAGACTGCCTCATAGCCTGTTTAACAGTCCACTATTCAACTAGAAGGGGGTTGGAAAGGGTTTCTGTGGTACCTGTAATGTTCTAATTCTTGATCTGTGTGGTGGGTATTAGGGGGGTGTGTGTGTGTGTGTGTGTGTGTGTGTGTGTGTGAAAATTCGTCAGGCTGTACACTTGTGATTTGAGCCCTCTTCTGTAGGTATGTCATATTTCTCTTAAAATTTATATTAAAAAAAAGTCTACTACTGATGCTACTAGATTCTTTAGTGCTTCTTCTACTATTACCTATTCCATGCCCCCTCTTGTCTTCCTAATACAACTCAGCTGTATTACACACCTACTTTACACATCTTGTATTTCAGAAAAGGGTTCCATTCTTTGCAAAGGAATTTTGCGGTGTTTTAACACATGGTACCAAAGCTTGGTCTGTCATCAGGTCCACCCTTTCTTGTGCCTGGGGCTCTGGCTGGCCCCAGCTGTAGCAAGCTCTCTGTGCTTTGATAGCCCTGTACAATGCTGCTTGAACTCCATGCCACAAGGCAACACTGTAAAGAAGCTGAAAGCAGAGAGAATATCGAATATTGCAAGTGGAATGTTTTACCTGCAATTATTTGCAAGGATGCAGAGAGATTTTCGCCAGCCTTCATTAGGTGTGTGTCCATGAGGTTGGAGAGCTTATGGTATAGATTGTCATTTTTACCATGTTTCCACAGTTAGATGGTTTTGTTTGTCATCATCTAGTGCCTACTTAAAACTAAAACATACTCCTGTCCCTCCCCGCAACACACGCCCCTCATGTCCTACCAGGTGTGACTACGAGGAAGGGCAGGTTTCCTAAGGATCTGTGGTTTTGTGAGGGTCAACAGTTATTGCACTGCCAAACGATGTTTATGAATGACACATGGCTTTCCCTAGGTTAAGGCCTTACCTCATTCAATGCACACATCCGAGCAATGGAGCCAATGTTGTTGGTGATGGTGACCAGGGTGGCTCGGGCGAGGTCTTCCTTGCTGATGGAATCTCGCTTTTCCTTACTCATCATGTTGCCAAAGCTATGTTGGAAATAGTAGCGAGAGTGTTCAAAATCATCCTTAGGCAGGCCCCATGCTTCCACCAAAGTACTGTGGAAAGCTTTATGAATAACTCTGATTGAGCTCAAATGACCTGATTTGGCTACCATGGTTTACAAGCAGACAGGGTTACGGTATGAATGGTTGGCTGCCCTTTTCTTAATAGGGACAAAGTAGCATGGCTATTAACGGGGGGAAAAAAAAAATTTAAATGCCTCTAGATATCTGGACAAGAATGGAACGGGGGAAACTGTTGCAGTTTTCCAGAACCTTCTTTCAAAGCTGCCTTATTTTAAGCACAAGCAACAAGAGCTAAACAACTCAGTGCTTCATCAAGGGCAGGAGATCAAGTCTGAGTTCCAATACCATAGATCCTTGCACCAGGCTGGTGGGTTGACATTTAAAAAAAACAACAACTAAATGAACAGCCAGGGTGGAGAGGTTGCCTTGTGTTTAATCGCTACTGCTCCTAGCTACTTAGTCTCTACCTTGATGCTACCGCAGATCCTTGAAGGCCAAATCGTTCATAGTCTCCTCCGTAAATGTCCTTCACCAGCTTATCAACATTGGTGCTGTCGCCTTTAGCTGCCATTTCCAGAGCTTCTTCAAAGGTCTCACAACCAGTCAGCAAGCAACATAGGCCTAGGAATGTTCCACCTCCAAGACTGAAGGAACAATAAGGTTTATTTTTTAAGTTTTACTTTAAGAGATGCCCATCCAAGTCCCCAACTACATCAATATCACTAATATGGGTTAATAAGAACAGAAGAAAAACAAAGGGGCACTTGAATCAAAGTGCTGGGTGAAAAAGAGCTTTAGGGTAGATTGGATAAAAAAAGAGGGCAGAGACTAAAAGAAACATCAAGGAAAACTCGCCCTGAAGTTTAAGAACAAAACCAGAGAAAGACTCTCACTGATTTCCGTTGTGAGACCTTGAACTAGCCACTGACCTAAGTGCTTCATGCAATCTTCCCACCTATAAAATGGGGCCAAATCATGATCTATCTCCCTTATTTGCGTGGTCTGAAAGCAGCAAATAACCAGAGAAATGACCTCTATTAAAAAGAAAAAATACAAACATATGTAGCTAAACAAATACTTAGAAAAAGAAACTGTGTGTACCTGAAGCACAGTTCATATCTATAGAGACAAACTCTGTGGTGACAAAACTGAACTGGGATGCTGCGCGGAATAGCTGGCCCCCAAGCTGTATCTTTCATCTGACCTTGCTTCTCTAGCAGAAATAATTTCATTTAAGCTCCTCAAAAATTTCAAAAAGGAAACCACCGATGGATCTCATATTGGATTTTTTTCTAGTAAACTCTAGAAAAGGTTATTAGTACTTTACTTACCACCCAATAGTCAAAGAATAGTAACAAAGATCTTAAAATGGTTTCAATGCTCAAACCATGTTTTAAAAGCTTTCAGTTGTTTGGGGGAAAATTCTTCTAAAATAGTCTTTTGAGAAAAAATTAGAAACCAATTATGATAGTTGAAAGTGAACTCAATTGTGTATTAATATCAAAGTTACCTGAGGGGAAGTAAAGCAGATTCAGAGTAAAGCTGTCACCAGTGAGCTCCTGGCAGGAAAGAGCACTGATATGGCCATGAATGGGCCTTACTCTTTACCTACTAGACAGAAGAGCAAATGCACATCAATTTGTTCTGAAGCCTCAAGAGCTGCTAGCCCTGGGAATTCCACATGTGTTTGGCTACCGGCTTTTAAGAGAAAATTCAAGTTGAGATCGAGGTTATTTTTAAAACTTAAATTTGAAAAAAGAAAATTTAGGGTAAATTATACTGACTGTCAATAACTGTTACCAAGAAGGCACCAGATTATAGACACACGGTTCTTTAAATCACATCTAAGGACTAACTGTGATATTTCTTAAATAGTGATTCTTACAAAAATACATACTTGATTGAAATGATGGGTCCTCGTGGAAAATTAGGTAGCTGGGCACAAGTCACCGTATCCAAACTGTAGGTGCAGTACCACAGGACAAAAAGAGCTCTGTGGGCATTATTGCCTTGACACCTCAGTCACAGTAGAAAGTTTGGATTCCCTCTAAGAAAGTTTGTCTTCATTTACATTTAACAGGGCACCTCATGCGACGTCGTTAGTTTCAGTCTACCCTAGAAAGCTAGCGTGGTTTAATGGGAACGCTTTTTGGTTTGCGTGTCATCTGAATTTGCCTTGTTTTCTCTCTTTATATTCTTCTAAAAGGCTTGGCTCACATTTCTAGTTCCTACCTTTCATCCACACTAATAACCTTTCTTTGAATATCAGGTATTTGGATTCATCAAGGTGTTCAACAACCAACTCCAAACATAGGCACCTGAAGACACTGGCTGACTTAGAAAGAAGGCAACTCATCATCTGATGTGTTGGTATGAGTGAAAAAGGACATGCGCTTTGTATGACTGGAAAGTGACAGGTGACTCCAGACAGAATCGGAGTTGAATGGAGAAAGCGAGCATGGATTGGCACAGCTGGAGTACTGCAGATAGGAGGAAAGAATGCACGGTTGCAGAAGAGCACTTTATTGACCTCCTTAACCTGCTAACCACTCTCTAGTCTAGTGATTCTCTCATAATCAGATACATGTTTGTTTCAGCAGACACACAGCAAGATTCTCAGCAAATCAGAGACCAAAACATCATTTTTTTAAAAAAACCCAACCAACTTGTAGTGAGGAATTTTCGGAAGAAGTAGAAGAATCCAATTACTTAATTATCCATGCCCTTAAAACTGATTCCAAAAGAATGAAATGAGCTGCACTGTTCGTTTCACTGAAGTTTTAAAATTCTTTTCATTCCTCTTTTAATAGATTACACATTCTAACAATGTTAGCTGTTAAGTTCTGTTTTTTCAGTTGACTTCTATAATAAAATTGGAGTTGGTCAACAGAAATGTTGCTACTAATCTAGGATGCAGTAAAGGTACAGATAACACTGAAACAAACCATTTAAAATCACATGCTTAAAAGAAAACGGATATCCTGTAACGATGTGGCTTCCTAAAAATAAAAATGCTGAATGGGAAAATAGGGTATATGAGAATAACAAAAAACCTAGAGTTATAGCTATCACAGTAGGAGTAACAAAATTAAAACTGAAGCCTTTGCTTAAATCAGTGATTCCCAAAGTGTATTCCACACACGGATGTTCACTGCTGACCAAAATACAGGCACACCTCATTTTCCTGTGCTGCCCTTTATTACGCTTTGCAGATATTGCATTTTTTACAAATTGAAGGTTTGCAGCAATCCTGCATCCGCAAGTCTATCGGTGCCATTTTTCCAACAACATTTGCTCACTTTGTGTCTCTGTGTCACATTTTGGGTAATTCTCCCAATATTTCAAATTTTAAAATTATTATTCTATTTGTTATGGTGATCTGTGATGTTTGGTGCTACTATCAATAAGGATTATTACCCACCGAAGGCTCAGATGATGGTTAGCATTTTTTAGCAATAACATTTTTTAATAAAGGCATATACGTTTTTAAAACATAATTCTAGTGCACACTTAATAGACTACAGTACAGTGTAAACACAACATTTATATGCACTGAGAAACCAAAAAATTTGTGATTCGCCTTATGGCGATACTCGCTTATTGCGGAGGTCTGGAATGGAACCTGCAGTATTTCCGAGGTATGCCTCTAGTTTAGATCAGTGGTTTTCTAACTTGGATCAAAAAAAACCTTTGGCAGAACAACTCTGGTCGGACAAGATCTGGGGCCCAGAGACTTGATATTTCATTCCCCTCCCCCACCTGTGGCAGCCCCAGAAAGGGCTCTCTAGGAACCTTCATTCTCCTGTAGCACCTTTCCACAACTACTGGTTAAAGAGAGCTTGTAAGGAAGCTGGGGCACCCACACAGGATTTGTTGATGTTGCGAATCAGTGATCATTAACTGGCATTTACCAGTAACTGGAATGGACAGGCATTATTGCACATGTGACAGATATCAAACGTCACAATTGGGCTTGTTATTCAAAGACAACCCAGATCCTTAGAACCCCCAAGTTTGAGAGAGCGTACCTGTGATATAATTCATGAATTTGTTAAGTGTTAATGAACAAAATTATAAATATCTCTAATTCTGGAAAATGTTTAGCTTGTTGTTACCTTGAGACTAGCTGTACCAATTCAATGGCTCCTTTGGGGAAGCAGTTTGTAGTTTCTTAAAAATTATACCTTAAAAATTATACCTTTCTCAGGAGATCACTCTCTCAAGGTAAAACCAGCTCAGCCGAATTCTTCGTTTGTCTCGGACAGTTCTGACCGTCCTAATGAGGCCATGGGGCCCGTTGTGATTCTCATGTGAGCAAGTAAGGTTAGTGCTGTATTGTCAGTGAGAAAATGTATTGACTAGCGGCAATTAACGTACACACCAAAGCCTATATTCCGGACACAAGCAGGATCAGTCAGAATGTGTGGTTTCTTAACACCGCTAACTGTTAACATTTGGGGCCTGATACTTTTTGCTGTGGGGGACTGACCAATGCACTATAGGATATTTAGCAGCGTCCCTAACCTCTGGTCACTAGATGCCATTATCATTGCACCTCCAGTTGTGACAACCAAAAAATGTCTCCAGACGTTGCCAAACGTCCCCTGGGGGCCTCAATCTTCCCTTCCCCAGTGGTGAACCACTGATGTCTGCAGAACCCATCACAAGTCATGTCAATACAGGAGAAAAGCAGTGCTCTCCTCCTAACGGGTGAGTAGAACTGCAGAATTTCAGTACTGGAAAAGCTTGTAGAAACTAAGAAACAACTCACTCACTTCATGGCACAAACAAGGAAACTGAGGCCCAGAGAAGTTACGTGATATCTTCATCTATCAAAAACAAGGGTTTCAATACCATGTTTCAAAGCACACAACACTAGTTCCTTAAGTTGTTCTTCCAAAACTGGGCTCTGTGTTCCAATAAGTTGAAGAAACACTTCATACCAAATCTTCTTATAAGTAAGGAAAACCTGTTTAATTTTGTTTATACTACAATTTCTCAAAGACTTCTGACCCTGGGTCTTTTTCCCGTGTTGAATCCCCATTAACAGGAAGCTGAGCCCACGTGCCCTTGGGGAGTGTGTACATTAAGAAACATGGTACTCTGCTCTGCTCTAGTTGCAGGGCTGTTTTCCCGTCCACTGCACTCCCAAATTCCCTGTGAGGTGTGCTGACTATTCCAGTTTGCAGCTGGAGCATTTACCTGAGGGTAAAAAACACTCTTTGTAAACCCAATCTGGCTCACTGATTGGAACGACTATTTCAAGCAATTCTTCCTGTGCTAGGCACCAAGGTACTTCCAGAAAGAAGCCCTCTTTGACCATCCCAAGCAACCTTCCACCTGGATTCTACTGTGTGTGTGGTCCCTGCCATTCACCTGGCACTTAATATGTCTGCCTTTGGGAAAATTTCTGCTATGTGCAACACTTTTTCCCACAACCTCACCAGTTTCCAACCAAGGCTGTGTTTTATTAACCTTTCTATAAATCACCCTGTGTAACATATCCAATAGATCGTTTTTGGTTGGCTGAGGAGGGTAAGATCTTTCTTTTAAAAATGTATTAAATATAAATAACCTTTTCAGAAAGTGGTCTTCAAGGAAGAGGCCTGGGTTTAAGCACAAAAAGGTTCTTCTAGTGGAAACCACGTTTACCTGGTCCCTGTAACTCTCTTATAGTTGTCCTTGGAGTACACTGCTAGGATGCTGACACCTGAGCCCATGTTCACCAGCAACATAGGGTACGGGTTATCCAGACAGTACGGCCTTTTTTGACACAATTCGGGATTTGTGGGATTTTCAAAATAGTAACATTCCGGCTTGCCGTTGAAGCCAACAGAGTCAACGTAAAGCAGGCCCTGAATCAGACAGTCCAGTTCGTCCAGTTTGTGGAGCTGAAGGTCAGCAATCTGAAAGAGAAGGAACCCTTGTGAGAGAGACCACTACCACCTCAGGGGAAGCCCCCGGAAGCTTTCAGCTGAACTTAACATGTGTCATGAACAGGAAAAGCATGGAAACATCCTTCAAGCACCACGCTGTGAAATCTTGTTGAGAACCAGTCATTCCACTGGAAAGGCAGCCTTTACCGGATGTCGTGTCTACTCACGGTGCCTGCTGAGAGATAGGACCCTACCTGATAGCTGGCAAGGAAGCCACTAGCACGTGGGGTAGGCAGAAGGGTTGCCCCTGAAAGTTACGTCCATGTCCTAATTTTCAGAACCTGTGAATGCTGCCTTATTTGGAAAAAGGGTCTTTGCAGGTGTGATTCAGTGAAGAATCTTGAGATGCAGAGGGCATCCTGGGTTATCTGGGTGGGCTCTAAGTCCACTGACAGTTTCCTTACGAGACACAGGAAAGATCTGACAGACACAGAGGAGAAGGCCGTGTAAAGACGCGAGGCAGAGCCTGGAGAACTGCACCACAGGCCAAGGAAGGCCGATGGCCACCAGACGCTGGGAGAGGCAGAGAATGGATTCTGCCCAGGAGTCTCTGAAGGAAGTGTGGTCCTGCCAACACCTTGATTTCGGCCCTCTGGCCTCCAGAATTATGACTGAGTAAATTTCCGTTGTTTTAAGCTGCTAGGTTTGTGGTAATTTGTCAGAGCAGTCACAGGACTGTTAGAGCACTCACCCAGCATACCTCAGGGTGAGGCAAGTGAGAAATGTTCTGAAAGCAGAAAGGCTCCTACACTTCTTGGCAGGATACGGAGTCCTGAGGGAGGCATGTGAGCCTGGGAGCTGGGGACAATCTCCTCTGAGCCCACACAGCCCAACTCTCCTTTTCCCAAGCCTGGGCTTTGGAGTTCGACAGACCTGGCTTTGAAAGCTATAACTCCCACTCTTACCTAATTGAGGGATGTGGGGCAAGTTACTTAACTTCTCAAGTCTCAGTTTCCTCCTCTGTAAAATGGGAATAATACCCACAGTGCAGTATTGTGAAGGTTACATGATAATAATATATGTAAAATGTTAACACAGGGCTTAGCAAGTGCAAAGGACTCAAAAAATATTGACTCTTTTATTAATAGCTGAGGTGGTCCCAGAGTGTCCTTTCATGCTCCTATGAAACAAAAATTCCTATTCTCCTAGGTACGGGGGAAAAAAGTAAAGGGGAATAAGCTGGCTGAGGGCTAGCCTTAGCAGAGGATGGGTACTTTGCATCCTCAAAAGTTTATTCACGATCCTCAAGAGTGATATTACTGCTGGTCCAAAAAAAAAAAAAAGAATCTAACATTCACCAACATGAAACTGAGCCAATGATGGAAGATCATTTTTAAGTTCTAATTTAAATTAAAAAAATCTCTTTAAGAAAATAATAACTGGTACTTATATTTACTATATGCCACGCACCTGTACTAGATCATTTAATTCTCACAAAAACCCTATGAGGAGGTATTGTTATCCTAACTCTATGGTTAAGGCTCATAGAGCTTAAGTAATTTTCCCTAAGTGATACAACTAGCAAACGCCTCCTGATAACGCGCTGTTCTTCTCTTGTCTTCATTCATAATGAGTCCTGCTTCTGGGATCTGGAAACCACCTACACAACTACTATACTTAGATATTTTGCCCCAAAAGCATCATCTTCATTATAAAAGTTAACAGCTAGAAGAAAACTTTTGACTTTTTATCACTCACCTGAATGTCCCATTCAACAAAAATCCACTGAAGCTATACCTGCAGAGCAGAATTAGTTAGAATAGGTTACCAGCAAGGTGGTAGACGTTTTGGGTTTTTTTAACATCTTTAAAAATATGGAACGCTTCACAAATTTGCGTGTCATCCTTGCGCAGGGGCCATGCTAATCTTCTCTGTATCGTTCCAATTTTTAGTATATGTGCCGCCGAAACGAGCACTAGACGTTTTCTTGATACGCAGAAACAATCGTTCTAAATGACACTTGGTGATAAAGTTCATCTATCTCATGAGTGATTTTGAACATTTCATTTTTCACCAAGTGGAACTTTTGGGTGAGATGCATGTCATGATTCACGTGTTCAGGGGGTAATACTATAGGTATAAGGCTATCTGGAGACCTAAACACTCTAGTGACACAGCCGTGTAAACGCTACCTCCTCATCCTCCGGGATTCCCTGGCCCTATCAACGTCTTCCAACGCGCTCACAGCGTGGGTCACATTCTGGCTCGTTTTTGGTTCAGTGGGTGCCCCTGAGCACCACGCTCAAAGGCCTGTCCATAATAATGGCTTAATAAATGTTTCTTAAATGGAACAGGGAAAACTGTCCCCTCCTGGATCACCACAAACTGAAAAGTAGCGATTTCATCACCCAGTCTTGGGGCCATAGGTCCACCTGCTTAAAAATTAATCGGAGGTCCATCAACAATATTGACAGCAGTGCCCAGAACCAACATCACAAACACGAACAGTGACACCGTCTGTTCAGGGGACATCCTGAAACTATGTTCGGGAAAAAGAAACACCTGTCAGGGCAAGTAAACAGAGCACGTAGCTTTGCTCTGAAGGGAAAGATCTCACCTTTCCCCTCAAAATCACTTTCAAATAAAGTGCTAGCAGCAAACGAACATCTCTTCTATAACATTTCACTGAGGGATGGATATTTCTGAAGCCTGAGGTCATGCATCCCCAAACAGGGAAACAGAAATATTAGTCGCTTTCATGGAGACCTATGGAGACCTCCCTCAAAGGTCTTTTCCATCCAGGAATACAGACAGGCTCCCAAGTGTAAGCGATGAGTCAAATCATTACTTGGACAGGATGTTCAGATCCCAGCTATGGAGAAACACTCTTTCTTTGGGTTTAGTTTTCTTTATACCAGGGTAACAAAAGCAAATGCTGCAGGAGCCAATAGAGGAGTGAAGTTCCTTGACTAAATGTTAAAGTAACAGAATGATGGGGATTGTGGCCCACAGACAATCCACACGTATTTAAAATTCACTGCAGCCCGTTGTTGCCATGTGGTAATAAGGGCTTAATGTTGCCAAATGATTCTATTTCTCAAGAGCTGGAAACCCAGATTTTTATGTGAAAACTTCCAATTTTTAAACGCTGGCAGCTAGTTTTAAATTAAAAAAAAAAAAAACCATCAGATCCAGCAAACATGCAGATGAAGCTTCAGCTAATGTGAACATAACCTTGTCACCAAGGCGTGCTGGTAAATGTTTAACAACCAGCTCTCTGGGAGCAAATGCCCTGGTTTATAGCATTTACCAATTTCCATGGTATAATCACTCCCACCATAGCCAACTTCAAGCTACCAACACGATGTCACTAAACACAGCGTTGGGAAGACACAATGCGCTCTCATGCACACAATGGGCTCTCGTGAACCAGTAGGAGCTGATTTCAGCACCCCACTGCTTGTGACTCTCCTGAGCACTTTTGGAAAGTATGAGTTCTGCCAATTCCTAAATCATTAAGCTTAAACTATTCCCCAAACTTAACACCAACAAACCAAACTTGCCCTAAGACTCAAACTCTGTAAATAACGGAAGTAGGGGAAGAAATAAAGTAAAAAAAGTAATTTTTTTTTCAAACTACTACTATGATAAACTAACTTTGCTTTGCCTAGTCCCAAAGTCACCCAAGCAAGCATGGGTGCAGTGGGGTTCTCAAATTTTAGGTGCCATCAGAATCACCTGGGGGGCTTGTTAAATCACAGATCGCTGGGTCCCACTCCCAGAGTTTCTGATTGCATGTCTAACAATATCGCCAGGTGATGCTGACGCTGTTAGTCCTAGGACCACAGAGACTTTGGAGCTGAAGAGCTGGGATTAATGCATGACCCCACTCCAGTACGGTGACAACAGGCCTTCAATAAAATCACATACTCTCCCCAATAGCAGCTGTCTTGGCTAACCTGCAGGGCTGTTTTCAAGAATCCAGTGAGATGGCTGTGTGAACATGCTTTGGAAACATGAGTTATACATGCATTTTATATAAGAAGTAAAATAATTCAGGTCTTCTTATCTCAAGTTGAAATACATTTGGAAACATCATTTCCAAACCGAAAACTCTAATTTCTCAAAGGAATTCAGTGATTCCCTGTATGATGAAATTAGAAAAAGTATGGATTCTAAACACATGTTCAGGATACAACTCTAAGAGGTTCTCCTTATGTGCTTCAGTCTGTCCAAAATAAATACTATTACATATAAGATGGCTAAACAACAAGGTCCTACTGTATAGCACAGGGAACTATATTCAATACCCTGTGATAAACCATAATGGAAAAGAATATGAAAAAGAATGTATATATATGTATAACTGAATCACTCTGCTGTATAGCAGAAATTAATGCAACATTGTAAATCAACTAGACTTCAATAAGATAAACTTAAAAAGTAACTAAATAAATAGCTGAGTAAATAAATCTGGTAAAAACCATCCCAGGAGGTCCCATACCTACTCTCTATGGACCTACCCCAAACCAGTCCCATCACTCTCCTGTGCTTGAGAAATGAGTCACCAAATCGTTTTGCACAAAATGAATAAAATACGCATCTGTGTGATACCCCACACTTCCCAAGGTGCTTTTGCTGACCCTGGCTCCATAAATCATAATGGAAGTGGCAGAAAAGGTTATCTTACTAAACCAAGAACAATTTGCATATAAAATGGTTGACTCTGAATTATAAATTACACTCGGGGCTCTTTTCTCCTCACACAGGACAGCTAACTGAGACCTGAGAGAGAGAGAAATTTCAAATGTGTTCCGTGAGTGAGAAAAATAACAAAACCTCAAAGATGGCTTCTTCCTCCTGGCACCCAGTGATAAAAGGGGTACACGAATGGCCAAAAGGGTCGAGCCAGAATGAAGTGTAGGATGACGGTATCTACAAAGCTTATGCTCCTGCAATATCACAAATCAGTTCCTGGATTAATAATAGGAACCCAGCTAATAATGAATGGTCTACTTAGATTTAGAATTTCACACATCCACAATTACCTTATTATCCCCTCCTGATGACTTTTCCACCATTATTAACTTTTTTCGGTTGTGTCCTTGGAGATTTCTGGCTTAATGAAGGCCAATTCTTAAGTCCTCACACCTTGAAAAAAATGTAGTGAAACTATAAGAGAATCTTTTACTGTTCCCTAAATCTCATGTAAACCCAGTAAGATTGTTGTTATATCCTGCTTGTTTAGACGGTAGGTATTTGTTTTCTTCTAAAAAATGAAAAGAGTCACTTCTAACTTCTAATAAATGTTAGTCTTGAACCGAACAAAACTTACAAGGAAAAGTATCTCTTGTAATGAAGAGCTAAGTGGACAAAAGGGATGACTTTTCTCTAAAAATTTTCTATCATTAGAATACTTTGCATTCTAAATAGGACTCCTGTTGAAGTTGGGAAGTGTCCTTGTGGATGAAAATATTAGATTTGGTACATAAAATATTCTGGTAGGTTATTTAAAACAACACTCGCAGAACATAGACAGTGGGGAGAAACACAAAGTTCGATGAACTCTACAGGATTAAGTGCCCTGATATACAACCACATGGGAGCCTCCCCTTTGAGAACCACTCTCTCAAATTGTAGGATTCTTCACTGGCCTACCAATCTCTTGGAGCATATGTTGTTTAAGTTTGTCTTTTGTGTTCCATTTTGTTGAATCATTAATTTTGAAGGCAAACTTTTGCCAGGCAGAAATTTGTTTGTGACAGTGATCCTAAAATGTTGAAGGAAGGAAGGAGAGAGGGAGGGAGGGAGGGAGGGAGGAAGGAAGGAAGAGGGGAAAGGAAGAAGGAGGAAGGAAAAAAAGAAAGAAAAAGGAAGAAAGAAATGCAGCTTTGTTCAACTGGAAGTATTCTACACAGGGGTCTAGTTTAATGCTTGTCTCGTGGCTTTGTAACTCTTTCTTGTACATTCTAAAATTGATGAAGACTAATTAACATTATCTAAGGATTTAAATACATTTACTATATATGAAAAGGACACAGTCATCAGACATAACAATTGCTAACTATTCAGGGTCGGCTGAACATCATTTAGATAGCCCTAGTTACTCGGGTTTTTAAAATACATGTCTGCAAACTTGTATTATGCTCAAAAGAGTGATTTTATATAACAACGACAGGACTTTACAGCTATGTATATACACTGCTTTATTATTTGTCAGATTGTTTACTACATAGTATAGTAGTATGTATTGATCCTTTACAACTTAGTGTGCACCTTCAATTTCCCATTCTGGAAAGGGAAGAGCTTGGATACATTACACCTGAGGGCCTTAGCACTTACTAACCCTAACTCTTCCCCATACCAGCCTGGTTTGCTCTATTTCTTCTTCGGGTTCCTACTCCAAAGTTACCTCATCACACAAAGACCTGTCCAGCACTTCCTATCCCCCTTACCTATTTATTTTCCCCACTTATTGCCATTTGATATACTCCATAATCACTTTTTTGATTATTGACCATCTCCCTGCACTAGAATATAAGCTCCAGGAAGGCAGGGGCTTTGTTTTGTTCATAACAGTATTTGTTGCATTGATAGAGTATGATAAATACTTGTTGAATGAGAATGAATGCTTAGGAAAGAGAGTGATAAAACCTATTCATCCTCACAAACTTTGGAAGGATCAGGGCATATCACTTACTGACAGACGGGCTACAGGAAGAGATCTGTCTTCAATTGTCTTCACTTTGGCCAAGACTGAGCATGGAAATAGAAGGCAGGCTATATAATACTTTCTTTTATAGATGGCCAGGCTGTTAGGCAAATACTCCAAACTTGCTCCCTGCACCAGTCTGTTCATTAGGCTCCAGAAACCTCCTGAAGGAGCAGAGGCTTCTTTATCTTGGCCGTAATAAGATATGACCTTTCTCAGTTCAGAAACTTGAGAAACACACTTGCTCGTGGCCAACACAGATTGAGTAACTTTCTGGAATCCAGGGCACTACCCAAGAGGAGGGACGGAGACTTTGATGGAGTTTGCTTAAATGTCCCAGGTCACCTTGGTACACTTCAGGCTCCCTAGTGGAGATGGACACAGAGGACATCCTTGAGGGACCTGGGGAGCTCACAGCGCTAGGGGTGGGTCAGCACTTCCTGAATCAGAATTGAGCCGACACCCAGCTCTCACCTAGGGGACGGTATTTAGCGCCTCTTCATCTCTCTTTAGCTTTAGTTTCCTTATCCGCCTAAACACCTTACTGCCACTTTCTGAAAATGATGTAACTGAGGCACACAGGAGGGACGTGTCTTGCCCAGTCACCCAGCTAGTTAAATGCAGAAACAGCACTAGAATTCAGGATCAGTGCTTTTTCATTTATGAATTTGAACTTAATTTTCATGGCCCTGGATCTCAACTTTCTCAGTTTCAAAACTCTTCAATCATTGGGTCCCTTTAGTGGGAAAAAGATCCCATGGATCTTTTAAGTAAGTGGCAGTGTCAGATCCTGCTGGCGAGGGCGAGGGGACACAGGAGGAAAAGCCAAAACCTGAATATAATCAATCTGACTTAATATAATGCTCTAGGGCTCTATTGCCAGCTCTTGTAGAAACCACTTATCAATGAGATAAATGATGTTACTTTTGATGATGCAAAGAAAATTTGCAATTATAGCTTTATTAAGTACCATGAATAATGCATTGATTTATTATTTTATTCATGAATGATAAACTTTCTGGCGAGACTAATCCCCACATCTTCCAACCCTTCCTTCTCCTATGTTCAATCACTACTGTGAATTGAATTTTCTTTATTTTCTCTATCTATTGTTTCTCTTTCTTCTCATTTTATTCCCTGTGAGATGAAGCTAGACAGTATAGAGATTATCTTGACTGTAGAAATGGGGAAATTGGAACACATAGGTGTTAGGGATTGCTTAACAAAGAGAAAGTTAGGACTCCAGGTCACCCATCCATCTCTTCCACTTAGCCAACTTTGTCAAGTCTAAAGAAGCAACACTGCCAGTCAGGATATAGTATTATTCTTATTATGCAGAGCCATACTCGCTAAATCACGTTCACCAATAAAGCAATTCACCTCCGAATAACGTCAAAGATTTCATTTTTGTTTGTGAGCAAAACTTCTGAAGGACATTCATAAAACACAAATGATACAGAGCAAACGGGTAGAAAGAAGTAATCATTTTTAGTAAGATGCATAGAAAGCCTTTCCTGCAGGCCTCAGTCTATGTATCTATGAAACTGGCACAACGATTATGGTTTTCATGAAACATAAGAGTCTGGAAAACTAAAATACTTCAGAAGGGGATTTACATCACCTTGTCTTTGGCATATTGTGCAGAAGTAATTGTAACAAAAATGATGAGGACGGCCAATAGGTATTGAGCACTAAGTGCTGGGTACATGTTATCTCATTCAATCCTTCATGTAACAACCCTATGAGGCAGAAACTATTTTTACTCTCCTATAGATGAGGAAACTGAGGCACAGAGGGGTGAAGTAAGCTTGTCCAAAGTCCCAAGCCTAGTGGTCAGGTTCTTCCGTAAGAGATGCCATGATCATGGCCATGGGAGAGGTTTTCTTTCTTTCTCTAAGAGGTGGTTTTGTTGTTTGCAGGGGGGTAAAGCGGACCTACCGTTCTGAAGTCCTCTTCGAACTTAAAAGCCCCGCCTCCCGTGGCACAGAGAGTGGTGTGGAGGCTGGAGAAGTTCTTCTCGCTGCCCATCTGGATGAACCTGTGCATCGCGCAGCTGGGAAAGCGGATGAAATGCAGGTTCCCCTTCCGCCCACACATGGTCAAGTTTTTCAGTTCCAGGTGAACGTCTCGGATCCCGGTTTTCCCGTAAGCCGTGTTCGAAGTCAAATACTTCCTGATGCTCTTCAGGTTCTCCACTTCCTCTTGTTCCTCTTCAGCTGTAATATCCTTCGGTTCAAAGTAGACCAATTTAACCAGCGTCCCACCGATATCCATGCCGAACCACGGGAACGCTAGCGGACAGAAAGACAGAGTGCCCTTGAATTCTGGACAAAGAAATGGGCCGTCTTTGAATAGTCAATAATGAAATGCAGTGGTGTTGCATCTATAGCTGCATTTACCATGCAGTTTACCTGAATTCAACTCTAGGTGCCTAAAGGAGACAGGCGAGGAGAAATTCACACTTTAAATGGTGTCCATGATTCTGCCTACATTTCATTCAGAATCGGCCTCGGAATTGAATATGAGATGAGAATAAGATTCCCTAAGCCAGTCTCAATTGCCACGTGGTTCTCAGGGCTCCAGAAACTCACCAAATAGAGTTAACTCCCATACTTAAAGATACATATTTTGCATACACTCTGGCTCCCAAATGCTATTTTATCAGAATCTCAGCCAAAGAAAACAGTGATCTGTTCTGATGCCAGAGGAAACGCTGGCTATGCTAAGTGTACCAAGAGATGGTACGTTGACCTCTACGCCTCACCGTGTCTTCCTAGCTCATTCTTCGATGATCATTTTTACAGCATTCAATTTTTGCCTTCACGTGCTGACTTTATATGACATGACTCCACTGCTTTAATCTACAGAATAAATAGGAAGGAGAAAGGAGAGAGAGTGGGCTGTGAGAGCTGAGGGGCACACATGATGATCCCTATGGCGACAGGATTCTCAAAAGAACAGCTTGAGCTACAACTCATTTCTTTCTTTATTAAGGAGAGAAACTCTCTCCACCTCAAATGGCCCGCCCAGAAGTCCTCACCTCACCCATGTGTCCTCTGCCACAGATTCTGATTTAATTCTGAGGGAGGATCTAGGCACGAGCTTTTTTTTTTTTTTTTTTACATTCCCCAGAGGTTCCAACTTGCAGGCTTGCAAACAGCTAAGCCACAAGAACCATGACCACTGAGAGTCAAGCCCACAAATAGCATAGCTCCTGACCAGGTCTGCAACACAAAGGCATGTTTTGTGTTATATACATATATTTTGCGGTACGCGGGCCTCTCACTGTTGTGGCCTCTCCCGTTGCGGAGCACAGGCTCTGGACGCGCATGCTCCGCGGCATGTGGGATCTTCCCGGACCGGGGCACGAACCCATGTTCCCTGCATCGGCAGGCGGACTCTCAACCACTGCGCCCCCAGGGAAGCCCTGTGTTGTATTTTTATATATAAATATATATTTATATTTTAATCTGCTGGAGAGGCTTATCTATGACAAAATGAATTTCCATCGTAATTATTTTTATTGTTATTAAGAGAACGGGCTGAGCTCCCTGAACAGGCTGACTTTATTTAGAGGCAACCTGGAAAGTTAACGCTGGGCTGTCATATGTTCTGTAATGAACACAGGGCAAACCCAAGTGGGAATCCAATATTTGGAGTCTCCCTTTTCACCTTCCTCAGCAGACTCCATGGGCTAAAGCTGAAACTTCTATTAAAACTGAGTCTAAAGACTCAAGAAGTAAAAGTGGCTTCTTTCAAAAAGCTTATTTTATTCAGCCCTAGAGAACATCCATTTGAGCCCTGGTCAAACTGTGCACATTACACCTAGAGATTACATTGCCAGGAACATGCCTGGGACCTAGAGGGCTTCTTTTTTCTAGGCAGCCCCACTATTAAGCTCTCTTCATGGGCACACTGGGGAGGGAGGAGGAAGGAGTACATAGGAGGAAGCAATTCCTGAACAGAATCTTCTCTCCTGTGCTTCCCTGTTGTCATTTTAGCTGTGATCCAAGCCAGCTGCTCCACACTTAGTAAGCAGTAACTCTAATGGTATAGAAAAATAAAACCTCAAACTCCCAAAAAGAGTAAGAGCAGCAAATGCCACTGACAAGACCAATTTAACAAATGTCCTATTATCTTTGCAGAAGTTTGCAAAGCAAATCCCACACAGCCCAGTGTAGGGTGGGAAGCTTGCTTATCCAGCCTAGCAGGAGAGAATAGAAAACTGGAAACAGTTTATCCCTATCTCACAGATGACATTTCTTGGTCCATTCTCTAAAAATTACTGTCAGCATGGCCCACAGTGTAGGTAGTAGGTAAATCCTTGATCTAGAATTCAGACCAATTGCTTCCCAGAAGCAGCAGCCAGTAACTAGCTCACATTAACTCCCTCCATCTCCCTGGATCTCAATTTCCTTATCTGTGAAAGGAGTGGACTGCCTAAGAATGGCCTCCAGTTCCCTCCCTTCCATAAACTTTCCATGGATTTTTAAAGAAACACACACAAAAAATCGCAACTACCCCTAATCACACAGGCCATCCAGAGCCCTAGTTTTAAACCCCACTGAAATACGCTATAGTACATCAACAGGTGCCCAGGCTATGCAATTGGGGTTGCAGGTGTAATCCATTCTCATCAAAGTAGGAAAGACGTACTAGTGGATGGGATGGGGGAAGGGTATTCTGGAACATTGCTAGGATAACTATTTTTGAAAGACAACAACATCTATTAAACATCTAGCAACATCTATTAAAATTAAAAGTACACATACATTTTAAATGCAGTTAATCCCTCTCTTGGACCATATTAGAAAAAGGACCAGTATTTGAGGACGGCTATAAGGAAGTTCACTGCACCCCTTACAGTGACCAAATTTAAGAAAAACAAAAAAGCAAGATCAAAACAAATTGGAAACAATGTGCATACCCTTTAACAGAGAAACTTCAATAAAGCATGACTTCCAAACCATGGAATATTAGGCAGACATTAAAAAGAATGAATGAGATCTATACTAACTGCCTAGAGGGATACACCCCCAATCTTCTGTTAATGAGAAAAGCAAGAGATACCAAGAAGTGTAAATAATTTATTAACCCCTTCTGGTTTGAAAAAAAAGTAGGGGAGGGAGGGAGGAAAGAAAGGAGGAAGGGAGGGATGAAGGACAGCAGGCAGGCAGGTGGAAAGAAGAACCTTAAGTGTTTATGATTTTATGAGCCCACAGGACGGTACAGAGGGCCACCCCTTCAGGTTGTTAATATTGTCAGAGGGTGGCAGGATAAGCAGGTTTTATAGGTAGAGGTTAGAAATCAGGGGAGAGGATGAGAAAATTCTATACTTAGAACTTGCAGTATATAAAGAAGTAAAAAAATAAGAATTCAGTGATAATGGAAAATAGGAGACACCTTAGCACAGAATGGACAGAATAAGTTGTGTGTAACCCAGAAAAGCCCCTACATGGCCTTTATTTGGTTGGATATTGTTAAGTACAGGAAACTGAAAAGAGGTCTCACTTTTTAAAATGCATCAGGGGACAGCTAAGCATTTTATAAGTTATTTACAATTCCAGTTTCTTCTTCCTGCTTCACCTCCTGCGCAGTTTTGAGCCATTTCAAAGCTTTTGTTAGCAACTCAGCAAAACAGGGGGGGGGAAAGTGTAGAGTTTTGGAAATTCAGTTAAATGTCATATCAGCAGTTTGGGTTAAGGTAAAAGGGAGCAAGGATTGGAAAACTATAGTTTGAATGGCAATAGAAATTGCTTTCACTTACCTATATTCATTTCTTACCTTCATGAAAAATTAAATGCTCTTCTATTCACATTTTAATGCTTTTATAGGACACTGTCATATTTTAAATGTTCAGTTTTATTTATCTTTCTGATATCAAGGTCTACCTAAACTACACTTCCCGTATACGAGCTGTGGATGGAGACAATCCTTGACTCACGTTTTCTTTAATCCAGGGTATGCAGATGCTTTGATAAATTCAGCTGAACCACTAAGGGCCTGTTCTGTGTTTGCCAGAAGTGATGCTCGTTCTAGATACAGAACGTCTGCATTCACCCTTTACTCCTCCCTTTTAAACCCAGATGCCTTTTTTAGTTCAGAAGTCTGTAGATCAAGAGGACTCACATCCAGAGTTGATGTCAAAGTGACCCCCTAATTTAGTGCCAACTGCATCATCCAGATGCTGTGACTGGGTGGGACTGCAGGGTTCTCTCCTTTGGGGAGGGGATGAGTGTTTCACCTGCAGGAGGGGCAGCGAGCCAAATATCTGGTAATCAGAAGAGCAAACTGTGGTTGTCATTAGGGCTGCTGCTTCCCTTGCTTCCTGGCCCATGGGGTCAGACTACAGTTCCTGGCCATTTCTGAATGGAGCCGGGCAATGTGTTTCATCTGGACAGTGAGTTAGGAATGGAAATGGTGTGTGTCACTTTCAGGCGACAGCACTTACGGCTTGTGTCAGACCTTGCAGAACTCTTTCTCTGTTACCGTGACCACCAAAATTAAAGATAATGATTGCTCCATCAGCCAGGATGCAGAGTCAAGATGAGCCATATTGGAACCCCAGCTGCCCATCAATGAACTTACAGTGCGAAGGAGAAATAAACCTTTGTTGTTTTAAGGTACTGAGATTTGGAGGTTGTTCCCACAGGATGATCTTGCCTGTCCTGACTAGTATACTTTCCATCAAAATCTTTGGCTGTTTTTTTCCCTGGAGCCTTCCCTCTCCTGCAGAACCAGATCCAGGGACTGCCAGTATCGCTGATAAACATGTGGTAGCTGAGTGTTAATAAAAGCGTACATAGGCTCTGTTGCATTTATTTGTGTAAAAATTTCTGGAAACACAAACCTGAATTGGCAATCTGATAGTAGTTAAAACCCTGAAATAAACCTGTATTCTACATAGTGTGGTGAAAATATTTAAAAATTTTATTGGTAGTCAATGGCTTTAAGACAAAGCCTGTTTCTTAAAGACCTTTTCAGAACACTAGAATAGTCTCTGAGGGGCACTTAAATATATATAACATCTTTACCGGAGTATAATTGCTTCACAATGAGGGACACTTATGCTTCTTGCAGTAAATTTCAAGGGTTACACAGTGAATTCCAAATAGCATAAATGAGTAAAGTGAGAAAAAACCAAAACCAAAATCAAAAACAAAACAACCACACACAAACAGAGAGAAAAGGTTTCCTACCAGTCAAGGAAACAATCTTAAAGAGCTAAGGGGGCCTGACATGAGAAAATCTACCTCCTCTCAAACAACCAGCCACAGAGCTTTAGGGTTCCTAGTGCAGCAAGTTTCCCTACCATCGGTATGTCTTCCTGTGCGTAAAGTAGGTGCCCAGTGCTCAAGATTAGCTCCTCTGTGCACGGGTCTGACTCAGCAACCTGCTGCTGTCATGGGCAGTTTTCCCTAGGTTCACCAACTTGAAATTTGTTATAATAGTTGTGAACAGGGAGCAAAAGGACTGCATTTCTTGCCCCACTATTTGTTAATAGGTTTGTTAAGCAAACTAATAAACAGGTGGAAAAGATGTTTGAAGATGATGTGTGATCAACAGATAAAAGAGACTTTTCAAGCGCTTTGGAGATATTTTTACACTATGTGAATACTGACTATGTTCAAGTTGCCTAAGGACCTCTGCAAGTTAAAAACAACCACAACAGGGCTTCCCTGGTGGCGCAGTGGTTGAGAATCTGCCTGCCGACACAGGGGACACGGGTTCGAGCCCTGGTCCGGGAAGATCCCACATGCCGCGAAGCAACTGGGCCCGTGAGCCACAACTACTGAGCCTGCGTGTCTGGAGCCTGTGCTCCGCGACAGGAGAGGCCGCGATAGTGAGAGGCCTGCGCACCGCGATGAAGAGTGGCCCCCGCTTGCCGCAACTAGAGAGAGCCCTCGCACAGAAATGAAGACCCAACGCATCCAAAAATAAATTAATTAATTAAAAAGAAAAGACACATCTTTAAAAAAAAAAAAAAAACAACCACAACAACTTTAACTTAGATCCAAGTGTGTAATACAAACTGTATTTCTTTAAAAATTTCCTGAGTGCTAGCCTTCCCTTCACTATGTCTAAATTTGGTTGATAGTATAATGAAATTCTTTGCTAATATATTCATAGAAACATTGAACTTTAAGAGGTAGAAGGGACCTTTGGTGGAGTTCAACACCCTGTTTACAGATAAGAAAATCAAGGTTTAGAAAGATCAAGGAATTACCCAAGGTCAGTCACAGTAGGTAACAGAACCTATTCTTAGTTTCGTGAGCAACAAATTCCCCATTTCGCTCCACTAGTCTGAGTTGTCTGTCACTTGCAAGAGATAGAATGATTGTGGGCAAGTTTCTTTCTTGAGCCATTTACTAATCTGTAAGATGGAGGTAGACTAACCCAACTAACTAAAGTTCTGTCTGGTTCTCATATTCTATCATCCTAAATACACACACACAAAGTTCTCCAAAACCGTACTTTTAACAGCATAAAACATAACAGTTGAGACCCTAAGAACTATTTAAGGACCTTGAAGAAAATGGCAAATGTAAAATTTAATAAAAGGGTTTTCATAACATTGTGAAGAAACCCATAATTACTGCACACAGAGCAATCTGCTAAACATTAAATACTCTTATGCAAAGAAACCTGAATCATGGTTTCTTTCAAATTAATGCATACCAGATTTCTTTAGTTTATATTTCAGTCACATGGCAAGGATACAAGAACACAAGCGCTTACAGAGTACTAATGGGAATATAAACTGTTGCAATCCTTCCTCTGCACTACTTGGAAATATGCATCAAAAAGTTCCAGATTCCTATGCCCTTTGATACATTAGTTCCACTTTACCCTAAAGAAATAACTATGCATGCATTTAAAAATTTATCTTACAAAAATCATTAAAGTTTTACTAATAATGAGGATGTGAAATTCAATGTCCAAAAATAGAAGGCTGGTTAAATAAATGATTATCCACTAACACAAAGGAACAATACATCACCATTAAAATCATTGTGTAGGATGTCAATTAATGATGTAAGGAGAATGTTCATCATATACTGTTAGGTGAAAAGTGTGGGTGATTAAATGGTACATTTCGTATGATTACAATTTTGTATAAAAATTAAACAGCTATTGTTCGCAGAAAACAAGACTAGAAACTTCAGGCCAAAATGTTAACAGGCATTATGTATAGTGGATTAAGGTTTTTTTCTTCTTCTGGCTTTGCTGATATGATGTTTTTCAATTTTTTACAGTCAATATGTTGAATCTTCATAATCAGAGTTATTTTAGAATTCTCAAACAAAAACTTCTCTGTAATGAGGCAAAAGAAAAAAAAAACTTTTAATTTTACTTCAGTGAGCAGAGAGCAGATCTGTGGTCTTGTCCATGAAAAAAAGTATGCCTGCATTCCTCATCTCAACAGTTCCTTCCTGTCTCAAGCAATATTCTGCCCATCTCAAGCCTGTTACCGAAATCCAAGATGGCAATATAAAAAAGATGTGGTACGTATATACAATGGCGTACTACTCAGTCATAAAAAAAGAATTAAATTTTGCCATTTGCAACAACATGGATGGACTTGGAGGGCATTATGCTTAGTGAAATAAGTAAAACAGAGAAAGACAAATACTGTATGCTATCATAAGTGGAATCGAAAAAATAAAACAAACTAGTGAATATAACAAAAAAGAAACAGACTCACAGATATAGAGGACAAACTAGTGGTTACCAGTGGGGAGAGGGAAGGGGAGAGGGGCAAGACAGGGGTAGGGAAGTGAAAGGTACAAACTATTAGGTATAAAATAAGCTACAAGGATATATTGTACAGCACATGGAATATACCCAAGATCTTGTAATAACTATAAATGGACTAAAACCTTTAAAAATTGTGAATCACTATATTGTACACCTGCAACTTATATAATATTGTACAGCAACTATACTTCAATTTAAAAAGTTTAAAAAAAAAAAAAAAAGAATGTCAGGGGAAGCCTGACATCCAAGAGCAGAGTCCTTTAGCCAGTTAGATGCTTGACATCACCAGGGCTCCTTCAGGTAGGAAAAGACCTGAATTACTCCCTTATTGTCAAGGCAAAACCTGTATGTTAAACTTGGCAATTCAAAACACAGTTAAGGAAGCACAGGTATGTTTGTGGGAATGGATCACCACGGGAAAGGCTACATACCCCCGTGTGACAGTAACCCTTCTTCCACTGACACAGCCTCAGATGCCCATCAACTTTCTCCCTCTCACCCAGACAAAGGTGGGAACAAAAGTGCTGATCATAGTATCACATGAGTAAGAGCAAAAGGATAGTGAGGATTCCTTTCAGAACTCCCGAGACAAGTAGAAGTATTATCACATCAGCCTCCAGGACTAACTTCTGGATTTCACCACCTCTGCCATGCTGGCCCAAATTAACTGTTAGGCACAATGGGCTCGGTGCCTATAGTATTTTTAAGCCATCACGAAAATATTGCAATTTCTTTTAAAATCAGAAGAAAATATATGAATTTTCAGGTCAAAGAAAATGTTGTAATACATCTTATCAACACATGCATCTTTATATCAAAAGAGTCGTAAAATACAATTTTTATTTCTTTTTTATGGAGCAAGGGGCCCTGCAAAGGCAAGTGCCTGAGGTCTATGAAAGTTAAGCTGTTTATATTCTGCTCGACACCCAACCCCAGGTTAGAAATGACAATACGTGACCAGAGTTTACTTTGTGTGTGTAATTTGAACTGGATCTCTATGATTTGCTTACAATTGTATTTCTGGAAAGCAACTTCCATTTTAGTATTTTATGCAACTAAACTTTAAAGTCAAATGTTTTAATTATCTTTATTTTTTAAAACTGGCTGTATTCAACCACAATGTTTCTCAAATTTGCCTCATCATAAAAACCATCAAAGGCACTCCCTGCGACTTCCCTGGCGGTCCAAAAGACTCTGCACTTCCACTGCAGTGGGTGTGGGTTGATCCCTGGTCGGGGAAATAAGATCCCACATGCCGTGAGGTGTGGCCAAAACGTTAAAAAACAAAACAAAACAAAAATTCCTAGGCCACTGCCTGGAGAGCCCAAAGCAGTGGGACTGGAGAAAATGTTTTCAAAGAGGGGCCCCTGGAATTCTCACAGGTCAAGCTCAAAACCACAGTTCTAGCTGAATCGCAATGAATGCTCTAAGTAGCTGGACCACTATTTGAAAGTGACAGAGTTTGAATGAGCTGCCTTTGCTCCTAACTGCCAGGGAACTCAGGCTGCCAGCTGAGGGCAATGCACGGTAATGACCCAGCTGACACCCCATTCCCAGGAGGGACTTGGGAACAACCTATCACTTGTTAATTAAATTATTTCTGGGCAGTTTATAACATGAGTGCCACAGGTGATTTTCACATCTTAAATACAGCTTCTGAAGTTTCCAGTTATCATTCATCTGGGACTAAACCCCACGGATATGGGTCTAGAAATGTTCCATATATAACTAAATTTCATCCATGTGCTCTTCTCTCCCAGTGACTCCCATTTTTAAAAAATTTAATTAATTTATTTTTTATGCAGCAGGTTCTTATTAGTTACCTATTTTATACATATTAGTGTATATATGTCAATCCCAATCTCCCAATTCATCCCACCACCCTCTCCCCCCACTTTCCCCACTTGAGGTCCATACGTTTGTTTTCTACATCTGTGTCTCTATTTCTGCCTTGTAATCTGTACCATTTTTCTAGATTCCACATATATGCGTTAACATACGATATTTGTTTTTCTCTTTCTGACTTACTTCACTCTGTATGATAGTCTCTAAGTCCATCCATGTCTCTACAAATGACCCAATTTCGTTACTTTTTATGGCTAATATTCCATTATATATTTGTGCCACATCTTCTTTATCCATTCATCTGTCAGTGGGCATTTAGGTTGCTTCCATGTCCTGGCTATTGTAAATAATGCTGCAATGAGCATTGGGGTGCAGGTGTCTTTCTGAATTATGGTTTTCTCTGGGTATATGCCCAGGAGTGGGATTGCTGGGTCATATGGTAGTTCTATTTTTAGTTTTTTAAGGAACCTCCATACTGTTCTCCATAGTGGCTGTATCAATTTACATTCCCAACAGTGCAAGAGGGTTCCCTTTTCTTCACACCCTCTCCAGCTTTGGTGTTTGTAGATTTTCTGATGATGCCCATTCTAACCGGTGTGAGGTGATATCTCATTGTACTTCTGGTTTGCATTTCTCTAATAATTAGTGATGTTGAGCAGCTTTTCACGTGCCTCTTGGGCATCTGTATGTCTTCTCTGGAGAGATGTCTATTTAGGTCTTCTGCGCATTTTTGGATTGGGTTGTTTGTTTTTTTAATATTGAGCTGCATGAGCTGTTCATATATTTTGGAGATTAATCCTTTGTCCGTTGATCTGTTGGCAAATATTTTCTCCCATTCTAAGGGTTGTCTTTTCGTTTTGTTTATACTTTCCTTTGCTGTGCAAAAACTTCTAAGTTTCATTAGGTCCCATTTGTTTATTTTTGTTTTTATTTCCCTTACTCTAGGAGGTGGGTCAAAAAGGATCTTGCTGTGATTCATGTCAAAGAGTGTTCTCCCTATGTTTTCCTCTAAGAGTTTTATAGTGTCTGGTCTTACATTTAGGTCTTTAATTCATTTTGAGTTTATTTTTGTGTATGGTGTTAGGGACTAATTTCATTCTTTTATATGTAGCTGTCCAGTTTTCCCAGCACCACTTATGAAGAGACTGTCTTTTCTCCATTGTATATCCTTGCCTCCTTTATCATAGATTAGTTGACCAGGGGTGCGTGGGTTTATCTCTGGGCTTTCTATCCTGTTCCATTGATCTATAGTTCTGTTTTTGTGTCAATGCCATACTGTCTTGATTACTGTAGCTTTGAAGTCAGGGAGTCTGATTCCTTCAGCTCCACTTTTTTCCCTCAAGACTGCTTTGGCTATTTGGTGTGTTTTGTGTCTCCATAGAAATTTTAAGTTTCTTTGTTCTAGTTCCGTAAAAAATGTCACTGGTAATTTGATAGGGATTGCATTGAATTTGTAGATTGCTTTGGGTAGCATAGTCATTTTCACAATATTGATTCTTCCAATCCAAGAACATGGTATATCTCTCCATCTGTTTGTGTCATCTTTGATTTCTTTCATCAGTGTTTTATATTTTCTGAGTACAGGTCTTTTACCTCCTTAGGTAGGTTTATTCCTGGGTACTTTATTCTTTTTGTTGCAATGGTGAATGGGATTGTTTCCTTAATTTCTCTTTCTAATCCTTCGTTGTTAGTGTATAGGAATGCAAGAGATTTCTGTGCATTAATTTTGTATCCTGCAACCTTACCAAATTCATTGATTAGCTCTAGTAGTCTTCTGGTGGCATCTTTAGGATTCTCTATGTATAGTATCATGTCACCTGCTAACAGTGACAGTTTTACTTCTTTTCGAATTTGTATTCCTTTTCTTTCTTTTTCTTCTCTGATTGCCGTGGTTACGACTTCCAAAACTATGTTGAATAATAGTGGCGAGAGTGAACATCCTTGTCTTTTTCCTCATCTTTGAGGAAATGCTTTCAGTTTTTCACCATTGAGAATGATGTTTGCTGTGGGTTTGTCGTATATGGCCTTTATTATGTTGCGGTAGGTTCCCTCTATGCCCACATTCTGGAGAGTTTTTATCATAAATGGTGCTGAATTTTGTCAAAAGCTTTTTCTGCATCTATTGAGAGGATCATATGGTTTTTATTCTTCAGTTTGTTAATATGGTGTATCACACTGTGATACTGAAGAATCCTTGCATCCCTGGGATAAAACCCACTTGATCATGGTGTATGATCCTTTTAATGAGTTGTTGGGATTCTGTGTGCTAGTATTTTGTTGAGGATTTTTGCATCTATATTCATCAGTGATATTGGTCTGTAATTTTCTTTTTTTGTAGTATCTTTGTCTGGTTTTGGTATCAGGGTGACGGTGGCCTCGTAGAATGAGTTTGGGAGTGTTCCTTCCTCTGAAATTTTTTGGAACAGTTTGAGAAGGGTAAGTGTTAGTTCTTCTCTAAATGTTTGATAGAATTCACCTGTGAAGCTATCTGGTCCTGGACTTTTGTTCATTGGAAGATTTTTAATCACAGTTTCAATTTCATGACTTGTGACTGGTCTGTTCATATTTTCTATTTCTTCCTGGTTCAGTCTTGGAAGGTTATACCTTTCTAAGAATTTGTCCATTTCTTCCAGGTTGTCCATTTTATTGGCATAGAGTTGCTTGTAGTAGTCTATTATGATGCTTTGTATTTCTGTGGTGTCCACTGTAACTTCTCCATTTTCATTTCTAATTTTATTGATTTGCATCCTCTCCCTCTTTTTCTTTTTTTTTTTTTGGCGGTACGCGGGCCTCTCCCGTTGCGGAGCACAGGCTCCAGATGCGCAGGTTCAGTGGCCATGGCTCACGGGCCCAGCCCCTCCGCGGCATGTGTGATCTTCCTGGACCGGGGCACGAACCCGTGTTCCCTGCATCGGCAGGCAGACTCTCAACCACTGCGCCACCAGGGAAGCCCTCCCTCTTTTTCTTGATGAGTCTGGTAAAGGTTTATCAATTTTGTTTATCTTTTCAGAGAACCAGCTTTTAGTTTTGTTGATCTTTGCTATCGTTTTCTTTGTTTCTATTTCATTTATTTCTGCTCTGATCTTTATGATTTCTTTCCTTCTATTAACTTTGGGTTTTATTTGTTCTTCTTTCTCTAGTTCCTTTAGGTGTAAGGTTAGATTGCTTATTTGAGATTTTTCTTGTTTCTTGAGGTAGGATTGTATTAGTATAAACTTCCCTCTTAGAATTGCTTTTGCTGCATCCCATAGGTTTTGGATCATCATGTTTTTGTTATAATTTGTCTCCAGCAAGTATAATCAAAATTTTTAAAATTTCCTCCTTGATTTCTTCAGTGATCTCTTGGTTATTTAGTAACGTATTGTTTAGCCTCTATGTGTTTGTGTTTTTTACATTTTTTTCCCTGTAACTGATTTCTAATCTCATAGCATTGTGGTCAGAAAAGATGCTTGATATGATTTCAATTTTCTTAAATTTACTGAGGTTTGATTTGTGACCCAAGATGTGATCTATCCTGGAGAATGTTCCATGTGCACTTGAGAAGAAAGTGTAATCTGCTGTTTTTGGATGGAATGTCGTATAAATATCAATTAAATCTATCTGGTCTATTGTGTGATTTAAAGCTTGTGTTTCCTTTAATTTTCTGTCTGGATGATATGTCCACTGGTGTAAGTAAGGTGTTAAAGTCCCCTTCTATTAGTGTGTTACTGTCAATTTCCTCTTTTACTTATTTATTTTTTTGCGGTATGCAGGCCTCTCACCACTGTGGCCTCTCCCGTTGTGGAGCACAGGCTCTGGACGCGCAGGCTCAGTGGCCACGGCTCACGGGCACAGCTGCTCCGCGGCATGTGGGATCCTCCCGGACCGGGGCACGAACCCGTGTCCCCTGCATTGGCAGGCAGACTCTCAACCACTGCACCACCAGGGAAGCCCGATTTCCTCTTTTATAGATGTTAGCATTTGCCTTACACATTGAGGTATTACTATGTTGGGTGCATATATATTTATAACCGTTATATCTTCTTCTTGGATTGATCCCTTGATCACTATGTAGTGTCCTTCCTTGTCTCTTGTAACATTCTTTATTTTAAAGTCTATTTTATCTGATATGAGTATTGCTACTCCAGCTTTCTTTTGATTTCCATTTGTACAGAATATCTTCTTCCATCTCCTCACTTTTAGTCTGTCTGTGTCCGTAGGTCTGAAGTGGGTCTCTTTTAGACAGCATATATATGGGTCTTGTTTTTGTAGCCATTCGGCGAGCCAGTGTCTTTTGCTTGGAGCATTTAATCCATTCACGTTTAAAGTAATTATCAACATGTATGTTCCTATTACCATTTTCATAATTGTTTTGCGTTTGTTTTTGTAGGTCTTTTTCTTCTCTTGTGTTTCCCACTTAGAGAAGTCCCTTTAGCATTTGTTGTAGAGCTGGTTTGGTGGTGGTGAATTCTCTTGGTTTTTGCTTGTCTGTAAAGCTTTTGATTTTTCTGTTGAATCTGAATGAGATCTTTGCTGCGTAGAGTAATCTTGGTTGTAGGTTCTTCCCTTTCATTACTTTAAATATATTGCGCCACTCCCTTCTGGCTTGTAGAGTTTCTGCTGAGAAATCAGCTGTTAACCTTATGGGAGTTCCCTTGTATGTTATTTGTCATTTTTCCCTTGTTGCTTTTAATAATTTTTCTTTGTCTTTAATTTTTGCCAATTTGATTACTATGTGTCTTGGCATGTTTCTCCTTGGATTTATCCTGTATGGGACTCGCTGCACTTCCTGGACTTGGGTGGCTATTTCCTTTCCCACGTTAGGGAAGTTTTTCACTATAATCTCTTCAAATATTTTCTCTGGTCCTTTCTCTCTCTCTTCTTCTTCTGGGACCCCTATAATGCGAATGTTGTTGCGTTTAATGTTGTTTCAGAGGTCTTTTAGGCTGTCTTCATTTCTTTTCATTCTTTTTTCTTTATTCTGTTCTGCAGCAGTGACTTCCACCATTCTGTCTTGCAGGTCACTTATCCGTTCTTCTGCTTCAGTTATTCTGCTATTGATTCCTTCTAGTGTATTCTTCATTTCAGTTATTGCATTGTTCATCTCTGTTTGTTTGTTCTTTAATTCTTCTAGTGGTTGCTTCTTTAATTCTTCTAAGTCTTTGTTAAACATTTCTTGCATCTTCTCGATCTTGGCCTCCATTCTTCTTCTGAGGTCCTGGATCATCTTCACTATCATTGTTCTGAATTCTTTTTCTGGAAAGTTGCCTATCTCCAGTTTATTTAGTTGTTTTTGTGGGGTTTTATCTTGTTCCTTCATCTGGTACCTAGTCCTCTGCCTTCCCATTTTGTCTATCTTTCTGTGAATGTGGTTCTCTTTCCACAGGCTGCAGAACTGTAGTTCTTCTTGCTTCTGCCGTCTGCCCTCTGGTGGATGAGGCTATCTAAGAGGCTTGTGCAAGCTTCCTGACGGGAGGGACTGGTGGTGGGCAGAGCTCAGTAAAACTTTAATCCACTTGTCTGCTGATGGGTGGGGCTGGGTTCCCTCCCTGTTGGTGGTTTGGCCTGAGGCGACCCAGTACTGGAGGCTACCTGGCTCTTTGGTGGGGCTAATGGCAGACTCTAGGAGGGCTCACACCAAGCAGTACTTCCCAGAACTTCTGCTGCCAGTGTCCTTGTCCTCAAGGTGAGCCACAGCCACACACACCCTCATCTCTGCAAGTGACCCTCCAACACTAGCAAGTAGGTCTGGTTCAGTCTCCCCTGGAGTCACTGCTCCTTCCCCTGGGTCCTGATGTGCACACTACTTTGTGTGTGCCCTCCAAGAGTGGAGTCTCTGTTTCCCCCAGTCCTGTTGGAAGTCCTGCAATCAAGTCCCACTAGCCTTCAAAGTCTGATTCTCTAGGAATTGCTCCTCCCATTGCTGGACCTCCAGGTTGGGAAACCTGACGTGGGGCTCAGAACCTTCACTCCAGTGATTGGACTTCTGTGGTATAATTGTTCGCCAGTTTGTGAGTCACCCACCCAGCAGTTATGAGATTTGATTTTATTGTGATTGCGGCTGTCCTACCACCTCATTGAGGCTTCTCCTTTGTCTTTGGATGTGGGGTATCTTTTTGGTGAGTTCCAGTGTCTTCCTGTTGATGATTGTTCAGTAGTTAGTTGTAATTCCAGTGCTCTTGCAAGAGGGAGTGAGCACATGTCCTTCTCCTCTGCCATCTTGAGCCAACCTCTCCCAGTGACTCCCATTTTAAAGGCAACCAGGCATTCTTCCACAAAGAAGAGCGCTCTGGCAACAGTACTCATGTATTTAGGTCAGGCAGGCAGATACTCTTTGATTTGCAACCCATGGCACAGACAACCACATGAAATCAGAAGAACAAACAGATACATCGACATAAAAGCTATGTCACTTTTTTTTTGTAGGTTAAGATTTGGGAGGAACAAAAGGTCTTGCAGGGCGCCATTCTGGTGGCACCAGTAAATGTATTCTTAGCTTGGGTCTGGGCCAGGAGTTAGCAGGGCCAAGTTGGAGGCAGACATGAGGGGACCCAAAATGTCAAAGCCATGAGGTTAAAACAAACTTTTCCTCGAGTCTCTTCCTCAAGTCCCTGAGAGGCTCAGTGAGGTGCAGTTTCTTTCCCAAGGTCCCAGAGCCTCTCTATGCCAGCTTCTTATGAGAGAAATCAGAGCAGAGAGACCACCGAGCTCATCTTCTCCCCCTCACCCCTGCAGTCAAGCCCTGAATCTGTTCCAGGTCTTAAGGAGGGAAAATGAGAGGCAGATGAAATTTGTTTCCCATTCCACAGCAATGTTCTCAGGTTAAGCGGGGGAGCAGGGGTGGGGGGTGAGGAAAAGACAATTACAGACAGTTACGGTCATCGTCCCTATTTCTCACCCAGAAGCTGCCTGTCCCGCCCAGTCTAGAGGCAAGGGAAGGTGAGTATCAACCTTCCATATGGTTCTCACCTTTAACTACACCGCCTTATTCATAAGAAATACAGTCCGTGGACTAAAAACATTCCACCGTTTTGACCATGCAGAGATATGCCATGGGGACCTGAGTACAGTGCACCTGTGTGACTATCACCAGTGTGAGTGTTTCAGCCACCAGAGCTGATCCCAGCATCCACCCAGGAATGGTTCTTCCAGCTACCTAATGCCATACACTGAGGCTCAAGATGGTAATCTCATTACCTACTTAAGCAAATCCCAGAATAAACCACCAAGAGGTTTAGCTTTCTGTCTTGGTTTAGCTAAACCACCAAGAGGTTTAGCTTTCTGTCTTTTTTGTTCCTATAGACAGTGGGAGCCACTGTGGCAGAGTCAGGACGCAGCAATGAACCTGCTTCCCTGGCACTTACATTCTCGTTTGCAAGGACTGATCGTTAATCAAGAACAGTCTGGACTCACAGACTTAGAGAATGAATTTATGGTTACCAGGGGGGAAGGGGAGGTGGGAGAGATAGTTAGGGAGTTTGGGATTGACATGTCCACACTGCTATATTTAAAATGGATAACCAACAAGGACCTACCGTATAGCACAGGGTACTCTGCTCAAAATTCTGTAATAACCTAAATGGGAAAAGAATTTGAAAAAGAATAGATACATATATATATATGGCTGAGTCACTTTGTTGTAACCTGAAACTAACACAACACTGTTAATCAACTATACTCCAACATAAAATAAAAAGTTTAAAAAAAAAACAGTCTGGAGAGGAGTGAAAACTCTGCTATGAGTTAAATTCACATTGCCGTTGTACCAGACACTACTTAATTAAAACAATCCTTTAATATTTACAAATGGCAGCAGCTCTTCGCAGGGTTCCCTTCTGAGCACAGTAACTGTCACAAAGTAAAGCCTGACACCAATTCCTAGCCATTCAAGAACCTTCTTTTTTTTTTTTTTTTAAAGTCCTGGGATTTTTTTAAAAAATAAATTTATTTATTTGTTTATATTTTATTTTTGGCTGTGGTGGGTCCTCGTTATTGCGCGTGGGCTCTAGTTGCAGCTAGTGGGGGCTACTCTTTGTTGCAGTGCGTGGGCTTCTCATTGTGGTGGCTTCTCTTGTTGCAGAGCATGGGCTCTAGGCATGTGGGCTTCCGTCATTGTGGCACGTGGGCTCAGTAGTTGTGGCTTGCGGGCTCTAGAGCGCAGGCTCAGTAGTTGTGGTGCACTGGCTTAGTTGCTCCGCGTCACGTGGGATCTTCCCGGACCACGGCTCGAACCCATGTCCCCTGCACTGGCAGGCGGATCCTTAACCACTGTGCCTCCAGGGAAGTCCCCATTCAAGAACCTTCTAATTAAACTGGATATAAAGTTTTAACCTACAAAAAGTTTCAAAATCACAAGGATGTTAGTGTTTGAGGGATGTAAGACACCTTTTAGGGAAATGCACATCAAAACCACAATGAGATACTACTTCAAGCACACTAGGATGACTATATTTAAAGCACGGAAAATAACAAGTGTTGGTGAGGATGTGGAGAAACTGGAACCCTCCTACACTGCTGGTTGGAATACAAAATAGTACAGTCACTTTGGAAAACAGTCTGGCAGTCCTGCAAGAGGTTAGACATAAGCTAGTATAAGATCTAGCAAGTTCAGCCTCAGGTATATACCTAGGAGAAATGAAAATATACGGCCCCACAAAAATTTGTATCTGAGTGATCAGAGCAGTATTACTCATAATAGCCAAAAAGTGGAAACAATACAAATGTCCATCAATTGATGCATGGATAAATAACATGAAATATTATTTGGCAGTAAAAAGGAACGACATACTGATACATACTAAGACATGGGTGAGCCTTGAAAACACTATGCTAAGTGAAAGGAGTCAATCACAAAAGACCAGGTATTATATGATTCCATTTCTATGAAATATCCACAACAGGCAAGTCTATAGAGACAAAAAGATTAGTAGTTTTCCAGGGTTGGGAGTTACGGGTATGGGGGGAAAGGGGAGTGATTGCTAATAAGGTTTTTTGGGGGGTGATGATGTAGTCTAAACTTAATTGTGGTGATGATTGCACTCTGAATATACTAAAAAACACTGAACTGTACACTTTAAGTGGGTGAATTCTATCTCAGTAAAGCAGATTTTATAACATATATAAAGCTCTGGCCCAATCCCTGCCTTTTATAAATGACTTTTAAGACATAAATGCCAAGTTATACATTGTTTTTGAAGGAAATCTTCCTAAAATGCATAACCCACCTTCTCGCATTCTTAAAGAAAATAGAAGAAAATCTTAGCTCTTTCTGATGACTTGGAGTCATGTAAGAATCAATTACTGTACTACACCACTATATATTGATGCCCTCAGGAACCACATAAACGTGTGCTTCCCAGGCTGCTAGGTTTGCGTATTCTTCTGTCTCTGTTATAGCTTTCTGTGTCTTGCTTTTTAGAAGCTAATGCTGTTAATTTCTTGGCTGCTGTCGGTGCACCGCAATGTCTATCCCGATCCTGCTATGTATGATTGCAGAGAAACCAGAAAATCAAGTCTGGTAAAGCTGTGACTTTGGTAAGAGTAAATAGACTCCGAGAGAGCCCAGGAAGTGCTCCAAGTGTAAAATGCATGAGCATCTCCAACTTTATCTACTTTCCAACAGTGAGTTTTGGTGGCTCAAGAGTGTTTGCTTCCCTCTAGGTTCTCAGCTGCCTTCTGGGTTATCGCTGCCAAGATGCCAGAAGTGATGATCACTGTGATTAGTAACAACTGTTTTTTTTTACTATAACAACTTTTGTCAAAGGCACAGCCAGACTTAATATCTAATTGGGAAAAGAGATGAAAACTTTACAAATATAAGAGTATTCAAAATATTTTATTTCTCTAGCACCATTTAGTCTGGGGGCACACTGCCCTTCTCTATCACTGAGAGATTTTCAAACTCTTTAGCACTGGAACCTTTATTTTTTACACTTTAACTCTGGACCTCACATTTGAAAGAGATCAAAGCAACATCTTATTTAAATTGGTTTATTTTAAAAACATATCACACATTTAGTGTAAAGTTAACCAATAAGAATGATGCTGTTTCGATGAACATAAAGGCTGGTTAACTGTCATTTATGGACGATAGCTGCAGTTTCAGGAAACTCAGCATCCAGTTTATTTGTGTACCTTGTTTGGATTACACAATATGGAGACAAGCTTGATTCGCAGAGAGCAGGTGCAAATCCTAACTGGTTTTCTGAATAGCTTTCCTCACAATCTCAGAGATTTCTTGAATCAAAACTGATGCAGTAGCTTGAAAAGATTTACTGGAAAAATTTCACAAAAAGCTGAATACTAAAATACCTAACAATTCCTCAGTTTGCTTGTAATAAACATAAAAATCAAACAAAAAGCATCAGAACCTTATAAAAAGTGCTAAAACTCTAAGACAACATAATCAGGACTTGACAGGTTATCCACTTACTTGGTAGAGCATTTGCTAAAAGCAAATATGCCTAAGCCTTGCCCAAAATTTAATCGAGTGTGGTAAACATGTGCTGAAGTGATGTATTAGCTTGTGTAAGTTTATGTGGACGTAGATGCACAGGCCAAACTTCAAAAAAGACTTCAGAGCTGCACACTTGCCAATCAATGGTCTGCTGATAAGAACTCAGAAGAAGCTTATTCCGGGGTCTATAAAAAAATGCAGCAGCCTTGTATCAACTAACATTAAGGGTTTACTATGTGGCAGATGCTGTGCTAGGAGCTTCACATGTAATATTTAATTTAATTCCCATAGCCAATGAGGTAGGCACTGTTATTATGCTCATTTTACAGATGATGAAACTGAGGCTCAGAGAGGTTAAGGAAACTAGCCAAACATTAAGTTGGGTGATCTCCACCTTTTTAATTACAGCTTTTAAATAGACAAAAATATTTTTAAAGAAGAATTTTGTATGAAATATTTGGATCCCCTAAAAGTTCTGTCCTGTATAAAACTGATGTATAACAAACATCCATTGCCTGGAAAACAAAAGAGCAAACGCAAACACTTTGTACGCTATTACTTTTATAACTCAGCATAAAAAATGATATTAATAATGTCCCTAGATTGTTAGAAGATATTAAATGACACTCATTATTCCATCAAAGAAGGCAGGGGTGTATAAAATGCATTTGAAGCACTTTTTTCACAGAACTGATAAAGTCATAAAACCGACAAAAGTAAACCAGTTCTAGCAGTTATATAGATAAGAATTCACTGATGTTTAACTGGTTGGATCCCTAGGAATGCTTGACAAACAAGAGTGATATTAGATAGATTCAGGAGATCTTTTTCTTTGCTTTTGTGGTTAACTTGAAATACAGGGTCATAGGTAGAGAGACTGCGAAGAATCCCGAATATCTCACAAATTTCAGCAATGCCTCTGTTGGTTCAACCCTGAATCTA
The DNA here is from genome assembly GCF_039906515.1 of Pseudorca crassidens. NCBI lineage: Eukaryota > Metazoa > Chordata > Mammalia > Artiodactyla > Delphinidae > Pseudorca > Pseudorca crassidens. Next base: position 36,639,058 of record NC_090311.1, on the reverse strand, counting down.
GCACCTCCAGATTCCCAGGCCTGAGTCCAGACCTACATCCTAACTGTCTTCATCTTCAAACTGAGTGCTAGCTTGCCTGTTCCCACTCTAATTACTCAGAGGAAAGGAGGGGTGTGGAATTCTTTTAAGACTGTTCCTAATCTCTTAATCTCAAGACAAAAACTGTGTAGGAGATAAAAATCGCTTCTAGTTCAGTGATTTTGGGGTGATCCCAAAGCACCTATTTTGGGGTACAGGACCATTTCATTACAAGAATTAGGTTTCAAAATCTCAGACCATAAAGAAATGGTTGAAAATTAATCATAAACAAACAATAAAAGGTACTGGCAAACAAAGGAATCCTCCAGGGCAACATGATAACAGATTTTCATCTATCAACAAACAGGATGTAACAATCTTAACTGTGGTTAGATAACTGAATTTCTACATCTAATTGTGCACCATAAAATACTATTGTCTCAACTGGATATAATATGTTGTTAATGTTTTTAACAAATAACAGATTACGGTTATGTTTTTTTAAAGAGTTCTTATCTTTTAGATATATATATGAAAATATTTACCACTGAAATGTTATGATAGCTGAGATTTGCTTCAATATCATCCAGTTTGGGAGGGGAAGGTTTGCATGTAATAGGCAAAATAAAATAAGATTGGACATGAGTTGATCATTGTAGAAGCTGAGTGATGAGTAATTAGCAGTTAGTTATACCATACACTCTAGTTTTGTATAATGTTTGAAATTTTCCTAAATAAAAAGATTAAAAAAAAAATCCCAAAACTCTCCAAACAATTCTTCAGGACAGTGAGAGAATAAATGGAGAACAATGAGTTACCTTTAGAGTAAAATGCAAAGGGGTATGAACTGGGGAAGTCCCTCCTGAGAGATCCTGTTCTGGAACCAAACATACACACCAAGTTCCTTCTCCTCTTCGCTGGGACAAATCTCAACCTTCCCACCCTAACCATGAACATGAAATGAAGATATTCTGGCAACTCCACCCTGCTGTTTCAGCAGCAATAAATTCTAAATCACCTTACACAGGTGCAAGGCTCAACCGGGGCCAGATTTACACCTATTTAAAGAAAAAATTATGCTGTTCCCCCACCCACAAGCAATAAGTGTAACTCAAAATAATTTGTCATTCAAAATAAAAACAATAGTGAATTGTGAAATAAGTATAAAGAAGTCCAAAGTTATGATTTTCCTATGATTAATACTTGGGTGAAAGCGTGTGTGTGTGTGTGTATACACACATATAAAGACATGTATGTTATCTTCTCCTTTCCGTGGTTCCCATGCTGGATTGCTGGTACACTAACACCTGCTTGTTCTACCTATTGGGTCATCCAGCACTGAGCCCAACTATTTCTGGTGTAGGAATTTCAGAGGGAAAAAGGGTGGCAGATAATAGTTGTCCATCAAAATCCGAGGGGGATTCGTTCCAGAACCCTGAACCCCTCCCTGCCCAGCAGATACCAAAAAAATTCGGATGCTCAAGTCCTTTATGTAAAATGGCATCGTATTTGCATATAACCTACACACGTCCTCCCATATACTTTAAATCATCTCTACATTACTTATAATACCTAATGCAATGTAAATGCCATGTAAATAGTCGCCAGTGCATAGCAAATTCAAGTTTTGCTTTTTGGAACTTTCTGGAATTTCTTGCTCAAATATTTTTGACCTGTAGTTGGTTGAATCCGCAGACGCAGAATCTGCAAATACAGAGGGCTGACCGTAATGTGGTTCTAAATTCTACCCTTATACTACAGTGGGCTCTCAAAAATTTGTAGAATACTTTCTTTCCTGAGAATGAGGGTCCATCACCTAACTTCTCATCTTCTGGCACTGTCCTACGTATCAGGATATGTTGAGCTTTTTCTCCCATTCGCTGCCCCAAATGCTTTAATAATTCAGTTTGTATTACTGATGCCCTCTGGGACTTTTCTCTGAGTGACATGTGATATGTATTGCAGGCAGTGGTGCACTGTTAAGTATTTCACAATTAAGTATTTCAGGGCTCTGAAAATAAAGCCCTGATTTTCAGCATTTGCCAATTTCCACTGTGTAAATACACCCACAGTGGCCAATTTCAAGCTACCAACACAAGGGCATCAAACGCAGAGTTGGGAAGTAATGTGTACAACCAGCTCCCAGAGCCTGTAGGAGCCGGACCCAGCACACCACTGGAACTCCTGGTTTGCCCAAGATGGTCCTGGCGTAATTATTAATGTTACCCTCTACCTTTTTTTAAGATTGCTGATGAAACACTATGTGGTCACTCCAAAGAATAAATCACATTTGGGCCACTTCTTCATAGTAGAAAGCTTCCACAAAAGGTAAGATGTGATATCTCCTTGACCAAACTAATACTACCTTCCTTCCCCGAAACATATAGTATCTCTTTAGGTGTTTTTCATCAAATGTAGGTAGTGGGGGAAATATGAATAGTAAACAGCCTCAACTACGTTCAAGCCCTCTGACTCAAACACACACTTTAATGACTTAAAGGAACTGCCATAGCATTTGAGTAAAATCAAGTCATGTAACTGGCTTCAGGCTACACTATAGCTTGGAATCACATGAAACCAAGTATCACACCCAGGGTCTAGCACGGTGCCTTGGCCCAAAGGAATAAAAACTGACTAGCCCCTGTGCAACCCATGGGGAGTATTAAATCTCAGCGTTCAAGGTCACCCAGTTCAATACTTACCTGATCTCCTTTATGACAACACAAGGAAGCCACCCTGCAGTCTAAACTTTAATACTTTCTAGTATTTCAATGCAACCTGTACTGAATCACGTGGGTGATGGAGTCTGGCAGGTGAGAGCACGGCTCTTGGTTCTTCAGAGGGTAGGACCCCAAGGAAAAGTCAAAATAAAATAGCTGTCTTTAAATATCGAATGAGCTGCCATGTATAAGATAAATTAGATGGACTGTACTGTCAGGGAACACAGGGTAGAAATTAGGAGGCAGATTTGGATTTAGTATAAGGAAGGACATCTAAGACCACCCTCCCATAATTTTTATTGAGTGATGATGTTTTGATGGAAGATTCACCATCCTGCTGACACATGAGTTTCAAGCCAACTAAGTCCATCTCTGCCTATTTCACTCCTGAACTGCCTACATCAGGCTGTAGAGGAGTTGTTTGTCCAGAAGCCCCAGAGAATTTCCAGTAACTGGCACTACCCAGGCTGGCCTCAGCTCAGAGATCCATGCATGTCCAGACCGTCCTGAGCCTCTATCTAAGGTCCTGTGGCCTCAGATTCAGTGTCGAGTCAAGGCCAGGTTCACGTGCTAATCTTGAGGGCAAGAAGCACCCAGAAATATCCATTTTATCATCTGCCAGAACAAAGTTTGCCAGGCTGAGGGTCCATCGACAGATGAATGGATAAAGAAGATGTGGCACATATATACAATGGAATATTACTCAGCCATAAAAAGGAACGAAATTGAGTTATTTGTAGTGAGGTGGATGGACCTAGAGACTGTCATACAGAGTGACAGAGTGAAAGAGAAAAACAAATATGGTATGTTAGCACATATATATGGAATCTAAAAAAGAAAAAGATATGAAGAACCTAGGGGCAGGACAGGAATAAAGACGCAGACATAGAGAATGGACTTGAGGACACAGGGAGGAGGAAGGGTAAGCTGGGATGAAGTATGAGAGAGTGGCATGGACATATATACACTACCAAATGTAAAACAGATAGCTAGTGGGAAGCAGCCACATAGCACAGGGAGATCAGCTCCGTGCTTTGTGTCTACCTAGAGGTGTTGGATAGGGAGACAAGAGGGAGGAGATATGGGAACATATGTATATGTATAGCTGATTCACTCTGTTACAAAGCAGAAACTAACACACCATTGTAAAGCAATTATACTCCAATAAAGATGTTAAAAAAGGAAATAAAATAAAAAGATAAAATAGAAAAAAACCCACCTAGGCCTAAGAACTAGATGCGGCTGTTCTAAATTCTGAAGCCATGTTCAACTCATGCAGCTTTTATAAAAGAAAAGTGCTCCCTTTCCTAATCTTTCTCCTCTCTTTGGTGCCTATCTGCCTCACACAAGGGCTGAGATATCAAACAGTAAAGATCAAAGAAAGATACTTCCTGTTTTAAAAATAACTTTGTCCTGACACTAGATTAGCAGTAAAATAAATTACACAGTCTTCTTATCCACAGAGTTGCCAACATCACTCTCAGGCAGGGCATGCTTGTACGTGGTCTCAGGAGTTGCAGTGGAGTAATCTATGAAAGTGACAATGAGATAAAGACCTGACACACAGGCCATGTGTCCTGCCTCCAGAGACCTTAGAGGGAATTAGGGAAGCTTCCATTCAGGAGGTGATGTCAGATCAGGTTGGAGGATACCCTGAAACCCAGCCCCCAAAGGTTTTCAGTTGGAGTAAGATGAGTTGATGCAAATCCTGAGATTTCAGAAAGTTTTGAAAGCTTCTGTGACTAAACAATAGCAAAAATATTAATATTAAATACCCTTTATGAATAGCAGCTAGTATTAACAGTAAAATAGCTTTTACTATGCACATATCAGGGTCTAGGCATTCTACCATAGACTTTACCTACATTTTTGACGTCTGGTCCTCACGAGTAGTAAGATGGACACCAGTTATGTCTAGTCAACAAAGTGAGCCTCTGAGAAGTTAAGCATCTCAACTGAGGCTACACTGTTAGTAAGTAGTAGAATGAGGCTCTGAATACAGATCTGGTGGCTCCAAAACTCCTTCCACTACAAAACACTACCGACACGTCCTAGGAATCCACCAGGGTCCTGAATCCGGTCCCCTGGCCCAGCAGAGTCCAAATCTGAGCTCCGTTTTCCCGAGTCCAGGAGCCCTCGCACAGTTTCTTCATCTGCAGAAGGAAGATCGTGACGGTACCTGTCTCAGGCTGTTCCGGCTGCTGTCACAGAATACCGTAGACTGGGTAGCTTATAAATTACAGAAATTTATTTCTCACAGTCCTGGAATCCAAGATCAAGGCACTGGCAGATTCGGTGTCTGGTGAGAGCCCGATTCCTAGACAGCTGTCTCTTTTGTGCTGTAACCTCTAGAGAACTCTCTGGTCTCATCCTCGTGACCTCATTACCTCCCAAAGGCCCCACTTCTTAATACCATTACCTTGGGGGTTAGGATTACAATATCTGAATTTTGGGGGGACACAAGCATTCAATCTAGAGCAGTACCTATCTCACAGGGTGCTGGGAGTGTTGGATGAGATAATCCCTGTAGTGTGTGGCTTCCTGGCACAGAGTAAGCATCTCTAAATGTTGGCTACTGTTAGTTCCACAAATACATGAATGAGCTTTTTGCCAAAGGTGTACCAATTGCACACACTTATCTCTTCTACAAGTTTTACAGAATGCACTTCCTTTTTGCAAAATAATAGGCTGAATGTGGCATAAAAGAAAGCTGGCTAGCTGGCAATGGAGTTAGACTTGTTTTTGAATTCTGGCTCTGCCATTCAGACTTCTGGCAGGTTGCTTCACTTCTCTGGGCCTTGCTTTCCCCATCTGTAAGATGGAGTGTGGGAGTGGTAATCACATGCTTTAGCAATGGGACACATAGTTGTTGCAAAATAATAGGAACGCTAATTACTCAGTCAATCAAAGTGACTACCATAAGTACCCACTACTGTCATGAGTCTTTTCACCTGCTTTCCAAACCATAGAGAAATCTGTTAGAGGCCCAGATCATTATTTTGATGTAACTGCCCCTAAAAATAACATTCCCTTATCCCGTGGAATCATCGGCTGCGTTCAAATATATTCCCAAGGACAAAAAACAGTCCCACACGTATGCGTGTATGATTAAACAACTCTAAGCATATAAAAGATGTCATAAATTAAGTAATGAGACACTATTACCATTGACGGCTGCACTATCTAGAGAAAAGGTCTACTTAGAAATTCTGGGGGGACCTTTAAGATGGCGGAGGAGTAAGATGTGGAGATCACCTTCCTCCCCACAGATAGATTAGAAATACATCTACATGTGGAACACCTCCTACAGAACAACTACTGAATGCTGGCAGAAGAACTCAGACTTCCCAAAAGGCAAGAAACTCCCGACATACCTGGGTAGGGCAAAAGAAAAAAGAAAAAACAGAGACAAAAGGATAGGGACGGGACCTGCACCAGTGGGAGGGAGCTGTGAAGGAGGAAAGGTTTCCACACACTAGGAAGCCCCTTTGCAGGAGGCGGAGGGGGGTGTTTCGGCGCCGCGGAGGAGAGCACAGCCACAGGGGTGCGGAGGGCAAAGCGGAGAGATTCCCGCACACAGGACTGGTGCCGACCGGCACTCACCAGCCCAAGAGGCTTGTCTGCTCACCCAACGGGGCAGGCGGGGGCTGGGAGCTGAGGCTCGGGCTTCGGAGGTCAGACCCCAGGGAAAGGACTGGGGTTGGCTGCGTGAACACAGCCCGAAGGGGGCTAGTGCGCCACAGCTAACTAGGCGGGAGTCCGGGAAAAAGTCTAGAACTGCCTAAGAGGCAAGAGACCATTGTTTCGGGGTGCACAAGGAGAGGGGATTGAGAGTACCGCCTAAACGAGCTCCACAGATGAGCACGAGCTCCACAGATGAGCGCGACCTGCGGCTATCAGCTCAGACACAAGAGACGGGAAAGAGATGCTAAGGCTGCTGCTGCAGCCACCAAGAAGCCTGTGTGCAAGCACAGGTCACTATCCACACCTCCCCTTCCAGGAGTCTGGGCAGCTTTCCACTTCCAGGGTCGTGTGATCCAGGGACAACGTCCCTGGGAGAACACACGGTGCTCCTCAGGCTGCTGCAATGTCACGCTGCCTCTGCCACCTCAGGCTCGCCCCGCACTCCATACCCCTCCCTCCCCCCGGCCTGAGTGAGTCAGAGCCCCAGAATCAGCTGCTACTTTAACCCCATCCTGTCGGGGGCGGGAACAGACGCCCTCAGGCAACCTATACACAGAGGTGTGGCTAATCCAAAGCTGAACCCCAGGAGCTATGCAAACAAAGAAGAGAAAGGGAAATCTCTCCCAGTAGGCTCAGGAGCAGCGGAATAAATCTCCACAATCAACTTGATGTGCCCTCCACCTGTGGAATACCTGAATAGACAACGAATCATCCCAAAATGAGGTGGTGGACTTTGGGAGCAATTGTAACTTGAGGTTTGCTTTCTGCACCTAATTTGTTTCTGGTTTTATGTTTATCTTAGTATAGTATTTAGAGTTTATTATCATTGGTAGATTGGTTTATTGATTTGGTTGCTCTCTTTCTTTTTTTTTAAATATATATATATATATATGCTTTTCTTTTTCCTTTTTATCTTTTTGTGAATGTGTATGTGTATGCTTCTTTGTGTGATTTTGTCCGTATAGCTTTGCTTTTACCATTTGTCCTAGGGTTCTGTCTGGTTTTTTTCGTTTTGTTTTGTTTTTTTTTTGTATAGTTTTTAGGGCTTGTTATCATTGGTGGACTTGTTCTTTGGTTTGGTTGCTCTCTTCTTTCTTTATTTCTTTTACTTTATTACTTTTAAATTTTTCTTATTTTTAATAATTTATTTTTTATTTTAATAACTTTCTTTCATTTTCTTTTCTTTCTTGCTTTCTTTTTCTCTCCCTTTTCTTCTGAGCTGTGTGGCTGACAGGGTTTTGGTGCGCCGACCAGGTGTCAGGCCTGTGCCTCTGAGGCGGGAGAGCCGAGTTCAGGACACTGGTCAAGCAGAGAACTCCCGGCTCCATGTAGTATTAAACAGCGAAAACTCTCCCAGAGATCTCCATCTCAACGCTAAGACCTAGCTCCACTCAATGATGAGCAAGCTACAGTGCTGGACACCCCATGCCAAACAACTTGCAAGACAGGAACACAATTACACCCATTAGCAGAGAGGCTGCCTAAAATCATAATAAGGTCACAGACACCCCAAAACACACCACTGGACATGGTCCTGCACACCAGAAAGACAAGATCCAGCATCGTCCACCGGAACACGGGCATCAGGCCCCTCCACCAGGAAGCCTACACAACCCACTGAACCAACCTTAGCCACTGTGGGCAGACACCAAAAACAATGTGAACTATGAACCTGCAGCCTGCGAAAAGGAGACCACAAACACAGTAAGTGAAGCAAAATGAGAAGACAGAAAAACACACAGCAGATGAAGGAGCAAGGTTAAAACCCACAAGACCAAATAAATGAAGAGGAAATAGGCAGTCTACCTGAAAAAGAATTCAGAGTAATGACAGTAAAGATGATCCAAAATCTTGGAAACAGAATGAAGAAAATACAAGAAACGTTTAACAAGGACCTAGAAAAAGTAAAGAGCAAACAAACAATAATGAATAACACAATAAATGAAATTAAAAATTCTCTAGAAGGAATCAATAGCAGAATAACTGAGGCAGAAAAATGGATAGGTGACCTGGAAGATAAAATAGTGGAAATAACTTCTAGGGAGCAGAATAAAGGAAAAAGAATGAAAAGAATTGAGGACAGTCTCAGAGACCTCTGGGACAACATTTAACACACCAACATTCGAATTATAGTGGTCCCGAAGAAGAAGAGAAATAGAAAGGGACTGAGAAAATATTTGAAGAGATTATAGTCGAAAACTTCCCTAATATGAGAAAGGACATAGTCAATCAAGTCCAGGAAGCGCAGAGAGTCCTACACAAGATAAATCCAAGGAGAAACATGCCAAGACACATATTAATCAAACTATCAAAAATTAAATGCAAAGAAAAATTATTAAAAGCAGCATGGGAAAAGCAACAAATAACATACAAGGGAATCCCCATAAGGTTAACAGCTGATCTTTCAGCAGAAACTCTGCAAGCCAGAAGCGAGTGGCAGGACATATTTAAAGTGATGAAAGGGAAAAACCTACAACCAAGATTACTATATCCAGCAAGGATCTCATTCGGATTCGATGGAGAAATGAAAACCTTTACAGACAAGCAAAAGCTAAGAGAATTCAGCACCACCAAACTGGCTTTACAACAAACGCTAAAGGAACTTCTCTAGGCAGGAAACACAAGAGAAGGAAAAGACGTACAATAACAAACACAAAACAATTAAGAAAATGATAATGGGAACATACATATAGATAACTACCTTAAATGTAAATGGATTAAATGCTCCAACCAAAGACATAGACTGGCTGAATGGATACAAAACAAGACCTGTATATATGCTGTCGACAAGAGACCCACTTCAGACCTTGGAACACATACAGACTAAGAGTGAGGGGATGGAAAAAGATATTCCATAAAAATGGAAATCAAAAGAAAGCTGGAGAAGCAATTCTGATATCAGACAAAACAGACTTTAAAATAAAGACTACTACAAGAGACAAAGAAGGACAGGGCATAATGATTAAGGGATCAATCCAAGAAAGATATAGCAATTGCAAATATTTATGCACCCAACATAGGAGCACCTCAATACATAAGGCAAATGCTGACAGCCATAAAAGGGGAAATTGACAGTAACACAATCATAGTAGGGGACTTTAACACCCCACTTTCACCAATGGACAGATCATCCAAAATGAAAATAAATAAGGAAACACAAGCTTTGAATGACACACTAGACCAGATGGACTTAATTGATATTTATAGGACATTCCATCCAAAAACAGCAGAATACACTTTCTTCTCAAGTGGTCATGGAACATTCTCCAGGATAGATCATATCTTGGGTCACAAATCAAGCCTTGGTAAATTTAAGAAAATTGAAATTGTATCAAGTATCTTTTCTGACCACAACACTATGAGACTAGATATCAATTACAGGAAAAAAATCTGCAAAAAAATACAAACAACGGAGGCTAAACAATACATTACTAAATAACCAAGAGATCACTGAAAAAATCAAAAAATACTTAGAAACAAATGACAATGAAAACATGACAACACAAAACCTATGGGATGCAGCAAAAGCAGTTCTAAGAGGGAAGTTTATAGCAATACAATCCTACCTCAAGAAACAACAAACATCTCAAATAAACAACCTAACCCTACACCTAAAACAATTAGAGAAAGAAGAAAAAAAAAATCCCAAAGTTAGCAGAAGGAAAGAAATCACAAAGATCAGATCAGAAATAAATGAAAAAGAAATGAAGGAAACAATAGCAAAGCTCAATAAAACTAAAAGCTGGTTCTTTGAAAAGATAAACAAATTGATAAACCTTTAGCCAGACTCATCAAGAAAAAAAGGGAAAAGACTCAAATCAATAGAATTAGAAATGAAAAAGGAGAAGTAACAACTGACACTGCAGAAATACAAAGGATGACAGATTACTACAAGCAACTCTAGGCCAATAAAATGGACAACCTGGAAGAAATGGACAAATTCTTAGAAAAGCACAACCTTCCGAGACTGAGCCAGGAAGAAATAGAAAATATAAACAGACCAATCACAAGCCCTGAAATTGAGACTGTGATTAAAAATCTTCCAACAAACAAAAGACCACACGGCTTCACAGACGAATTCTATCAAACATTTAGAGAAGAGCTAACACCTATCCTTCTCTAACTCTTCCAAAATATAATAGAGGGAGGAACATTCCCAAACTCATTCTTTGAGACCACCGTCACCTTGATACCAAAATCAGACAAAGATGTTAGAAAGAAAGAAAACTACAGGCCAATATCACTGATGAACATAGATGCAAAAATCCTCAACAATATACTAGCAAACAGAATCCAACAGCACATTAAAAGGATCATACACCATGATCAAGTGGGGTTTATCCCAGGAATGCAAGGATTCTTCAATACATGCAAATCAATCAATGTGATAAACCATAATAACAAATTAAAGAATAAAAACTGTATGATCATCTCAATAGATGCAGAAAAAGCTTTCGACAAAGTTCAACACCGATGTATGATAAAAACCCTGCAGAAAGTAGGCATAGAGGGGACTTACCTCAACATAATAAAGGCCATATATGACAAACCCACAGCCAACATCACTCTCAATGGTGAAAAACTGAAATCATTTCCTCTAAGGTCAGGAACAAGAGAAGGTTGTCCACTCTCACCATTATTATTCAACACAGTTTTGGAAGTTTTTGCCACAGCAATCAGAGAAGAAAAAGAAATAAAAGGAACCCAAATGAGAAAAGAAGAAGTAAAGCTGTCACTGTTTGTGGATGACATGATACTATACATAGAGAATCCTAAAGATGCTACCAGAAAACTACTAGAGCTAATCAATCAATGAATTTGGCAAAGTAGCAGGATACAAAATTAATGCACAGAAATCTCTTGCATTCCTATACACTAATGATGAAAAATCTGAAAGAGAAATTAAGGAAATACTCCCATTTACCATTGCAACAAAAAGAATAAAACACCTAGGAATAAACCTACCTAAGGAGACAAAAGACCTGTATGCAGAAAACTATAAGACACTGATGAAAGAAATTAAAGATGATACAAACAGATGGAGAGATATACCATATTCTTGGACTGGAAGAATCAGCATTGTGAAAATGACTATATTACCCAAAGAAATCTACAGATTCAATGCAATCCTTATCAAACTACCAATGGCATTTTTCATAGAACTAGAACAAAAAATTTCACAATTTGTATGGAAACACAAAAGACCCCAAATAGCCAAAGCAATATTGAGAAAGAAAAATGGAGCTGGAGGAATCAGGCTCCCTGACTTCAGACTATACTATGAAGCTACAGTAATCAAGACAGTATGGTACTGGCACAAAAACAGAAACATAGATCAATGGAACAGGATAGAAAGCCCAGAAATAAACCCATGCATATATGCTCACCTTATTTTTGATAAAGGAGACAAGAATATACAATGGAAAAAAGACAGCCTCTTCAAAAAGTGGTGCTGGGAAAACTGGACAGCTACATGTAAAAGAATGAAATTAGAACACTCCCTAACACCAGACACAAAAATAAACTCAAAATGGATTAATGACCTAAATGTAAGGCCAGACACAATAAAACTCTTAGAGGAAAACATAAGCAGAACACTCAATGACATAAATCATAACAAGATCCTTTTTGACACACCTCCTAGAAGCAACTGACAAAGGATTAATCTTCAAAATTTACAAGCAGCTCATGCAGCTCAATAACAAAAAAACAAACAACCCAATCCAAAAATGGGCAGAAGACCTAAATAGACATTTTCCCAAAGAAGTTATACAGATTGCCAACAAACATATAAAAGGATGCTCAACATCACTAATCATTAGAGAAATGCAAATCAATAGTACAATGAGGTATCACCTCACACCAGTCACAATGGCCATCATGAAAAAATCTACAAACAATAAATGCTGGACAGGGTGTGGAGAAAAGGGAACCCTCTTGCACTGTTGGTAGGAGTGTAAATTGATACAGCCACTATGGAGAACAGTATGGAACTTCCTTAAAAAATTAAAAATAGAACTACCACATGACCCAGTAATCCCACTACTGGGCATATACTCTGAGAAAACCATAATTCAAAAAGAGTCATGTACCACAATGTTCATTGCAGCTCTATTTACAATAGCCAGGACATGGAAGCAACCTAAGTGTCCATCGACAGATAAATGGATAAAGAAGATGTGGCACAAATATACAATGGAATATTACTCAGCCATAAAAAGGAACGAAACTGAGTTATTTGTAGTGAGGTGGGTGGACCTAGAGTCTGTCATACAGAGTGCAGTAAGTCAGAAAGAGAAAAACAAATACTGTATGCTAACACATATACATGGAATCCAAAAAAAAAAAAAAAGGTTATGAAGAACCTAGGGGCAGGACAGGAATAAATACACTGAGGTAGAGAATGGACTTGAGGACACGGCGAGTGGAAAGGGTAAGTTGGGACAAAGTGAGAGACTAGCATTTACATATATACACTACCAAATGTAAAACAGATAGTAGGAAGCAGCCGCATAGCACAAGGAGATCAGCTTGGTGCTTTGTGACTGCCTAGAGGGGTGGGATAGGGAGGGTGGGAGGGAGATGCAAGAGGGAAGAGATATGTGGATATATGTATAGCTGATTCTCTTTGTTATAAAGCAGAAGCTAACACACCATTGTAAAGGAATTATACTCCAATAAAGATGTTAGGGCTTCCCTGGTGGCGCAGTGGTTGAGAGTCCGCCTGCTGATGCAGGAGACATGGGTTTGTGCCCCGGTCCGGGAAGATCCCACATGCCGCGGAGCGGCCGAGCCCGTGAGCCATGGCCGCTGAGCCTGCGCGTCCGGAGCCTTTGCTCCGCAACGGGAGAGGCCACAACAGTGAGAGGCCCACGTACCGCAAAAAAAAAAAAAAAAAAAAGATGTTAAAAAAAACTAAAGAAATTCTGTGTGCCCTATCTGATTCAGAATATTGTCATCCCAAGGTGAACACTGGCCTACACAGTAAAGTTAAAGCATATAATTGAACAGAATGGAAGTCAAACCTTGATTGATTTTCACGGTAATTGGTTTGTATTAAAGCATAACACACACTGTTAAAAGTCAGGCTATCAGACAGATAAAAAAACCAACCTCAAACCTGTTAATTAAAACCAGTACTCTGTGTTTCCCTACCAATTATGTCTCCAAACACCAGGCTGGAGTTTGTTTTATTCACTTGTTGAATGTCCCACATGTTAAAAAGTAACAGTACTTTTTCCATCTTTTGTTACTATGCCAAACAAAATATGCTTTGTATTAACGTTGAAATTCACTTACTGGCCTTTTGGGGAAAAGTGGTGTTCACGTCCCTAATAAATTCTGATACCTGACTTAAACACTTAGACACTGAACCCTTGGGCCATTAAATTCTTAAATCTCCAGTTCAAATGTGCATTGTACAATTCATAACTTCATTGACAAACTTAGAAATCTGACCACACCCTAGAAGGGAGCAATCTAGAATGTGCCCTCGCTTTCCATTTTAGTCTTTTGTTCTCGATTCGCAAAGTTCCCTGTCCATCTAGAAGTTCTGATTATGTTTTTAAAAATGCATATATATTCACACTCTATGCAGATACAACCAGAAAATTCTATTTCATCCTGGGTTTTTTTTTTATCCTGGGTTTTCTAATTAGCCTGACTCAGAAGTAGGGGAAATTCTAAGTGCCAAAGGTAAATATCCCAATATTTAGAAAAGTGAAGCCTTACACTTTGACAATGGTGGCTAGCTAAAACCGGTAACAGGTTAGGGTTTCTTCAGTTTGCACCCACGAATGTGTTAGATGCATAATGAACTCTCACCCATCTTCTGCTATTTTTCTATCTGGAGAATCGCAGAATTCGGAACTTCCACCAGGAGGCTGCAGGCACTGATCCATCCCTTATTTTTGCCTGTTGCTACACACTGGGACGGAAGAGCGCAGCTCACAACCTTGAGTCTTCTGATGGTACTCAGGTATTTAGCTTTCTGCAGCATAGTGTTTGCTGGCTCAAACAATTACCTCCTTTGCGTTTTTCTCCTCTCTTCACTAGTGTGGCTTGTCTCCAAGCATCCTTAGAGTCTAAAATATCCAGGTATGGAAACAACCCAAGTGTCCGCTGATGGATGAATGAATAAAGTGTGGCATATATGTGCACAATAGAATATTATTCAACCATGAGAAAGAAGGAAATCCTGTCATTTACAACAACATGGATGAAGCTGGACGGCATTATGCTAACTGAAATAAGCCAGACAGAGAAAGACAAACAGTGTGTGGTATCATTTATATATGGAAACTTAAAAAAAAATAAGTGGAACTCATAGAAACAGAGTCGAATAACAATGGTTGCCAGGGACTGGGGTGGTGGTAGTGAGGGAAATAGGGAGAGCCCGGTAAAAGGGTACAGACTTTCAGTTATAAGATGAATAAGGTCTGAGGATTTAATGTAAACATGGTAACTATAGTTGATAACACTGTATTGTATAACTGAAATTTGCTAAGAAAGCAGAATTAAGTGTTTTCATAAAAATGTAAATATATGAGGTGATGGATGTATTTCTTAACCTGATGATGGGAATCTTGTCATAATGCATGCATATATTAAATCATCATATTCTACACTTTAAATATATTGCCATTTTAAATGTCAATTATACCTCAATAAGCTGAAAAAAGAAACTAAATGAATAAAATATCCAGGATTTCAAGGCAACAGCTATATACTCCTTTGTGCCATTTCTGTTCCTTCTCCAAAAAGTACATATTCACCAATTTCATCAAAAATAAAGAGTTATGTACAAAGTTGTTGCTGCAGACCTGTTTATGATGTTTAGAGACTCTAGCTGCAGCCTAAAGCTATGAGAGACAGGTTAAATAAATTATGGTATATCTATATAATGGAACATTGGGAATATAATACAACCATTGCAAATGATGCTCTAATGCTGTAAGAAAATGCTTTTGCTAACATTTTTAAATAAAAAAGGATAAATTGGGAGTTTGGGACTGACATATACATACTACTATATTTAAAACAGATAATCAACAAGGACCTACTATATAGCAAAGGGAATTCTTCTGCTCAATATTCTGTAATAATCTAAATGGGAAAAGAATTTAAAAAAGAATAGATATAAGTATATGTATAACTGAATCACTTTGCTGTACACCTGAAACTAATACAACATTGTAAATCAAATACAGTCCAATAAAAAAAAGTTATCAAAATCTTATCTTAGTGTGATCCAAAATTACCTTTAGCGCATTTTAAACATTCGTTTTCTCTGAGTGATGGTACTGTGAGTACTTTTTCCTGCTTTTTTCCTCCATTTTTGTATTACCCAATATTTGGGGAGGCAAAGGGGGGAAAAAGGTAATTGTGGGGCTAGGAGTGTCATAGTTAATCAAATAAAACTTTTTGGTCTTTCTTATTGTAGCCCCCCCCCCCCTTTTTAAGTAAGGAAGTCATTCTGAGGTGTCTCTGCCAGCTCAGTCGTCTTGTCCTGTGGGTTAGTGGTGGACAGTGTTCTATATGGCGGTGATGACAGCTGGCATTTACTGTATAACTGCTATGTGCCAAGCAGGAATCTAAGTTCTTTATATACATATTATCTTATTTAATCCTCACATCAACCTGGTGAGGTTGTATGATTAGCTCCATCTTACCAATACTGAAACTGAAGCACAGAGGTTAAATAAATGGCCCCAGGTCATCCAGCTGCAATTCACACTCAAGCTCTCCAGAGTTTGAATAACTACACCATTTACAAACATTAGGCTCTTGGCATTTTGCTAGGACTATCATTAGTTTAGAAATATTTGGTATATGAGTTGACTCCATAAGGAGTCAGCTACTTTTGCTTCAAAAACATCAGAGCACCAAGGAGCACGCGAAAGGAGTCTCCCTATAGAGACCTCATGGAAACTCCACTGAAGGACTTTTGCCATCGTCTGTCGTACAGATGGAAATGGCTACTTCAGTGAGGTGGTGATGATGTCACCTGTACCTTTTTCATCAACATCAATCAAATACTCAAATATCTGTACCCAAGTTGCACAGCATATGAAAAAAACTACCAACTATAATAAGACTTCCAACTTAACTGCGGAGAAAAGACCAATAACATACATGGAACAATCAGCACAGGGCAAAAATAAAAACTTTTAAAATAACAATAATAAAACGTTAAGCCATGTGGCAGACTGGATAACTAGCGTAGAAGTCATGTAGAAAGAACCATCAGCTCTGAAGTATCTTAGAATCTGAAGGTACAATATAAGAAACAATACTTGAAGATCATCTAGCCGACTCCAGCATTCCAAGAGGAGAGCTAACTTGGTTGAGGGCACCCAGTTGCTAAAGTAACCAAGAAAGCTTGAAGAAGCAGTTAAGTCTTGGAAAAGCTTTCCAAGAATAATAAGCACAGTGAGTGAGGTGATCTTTTGATTAAAAAAGTGGACAAGATTTCCTGATTTAGCAAGTCAACCTGCCACTATTCTGATTTTTAGATTACAATTATTAGATTGTGAATAGTCCTTGCACGGAGGGATCAGATTTAAAATTTTTAAATAATCAAAAACTACTGGATTGTTTGTTTCATTCCATTCATTGCTTTTAAACATGAAGTATTTTAATGTTTATCACACTCTACCCAAAATATCAGCAAACAGAAACATACCTACTCACATATGCAATCCAGGTGCCTATCTGAGAGAAGTGATATCTGGCTGCCCTAAAACACCTCTGGTTTGGACAGAAGCAGGAGTTTGAAGTTGCAAACTGTAAGTAGGAATTAATTATTTGTCCAGCTTTGATGCTTTTATCAACCACATACTCAAATTTCATTTAAAGCATGTAAATACTCTGTAATAATTGCTTATGTAAAAAGCTATCAGTCATCAGAAAATAGGGATGTGCTTGAGTCTAAGTAGATTTGTCTTAGATTACCTAAATATCAACTGACTGGGCAGTATTTTTTTTTGTAAAAAGATACTTGAATGCTAATAGGCAAGGTATAAAGATACTAAATTAAGCCTAGTTTTAACTAAGAGATTTTGGTAGTCAACACAGCAGATGTGGCTCAGAACATATAAAATTTATTTCAGAAATGTTTGTTCAAATTTGAGAAAAAAAACATGATAGGATAATAAAAAGTCAATTTTGATGAATTCTTTTTAAAAGATAAATAAGTATGATCGCTAGACTTAAAATAACTATGGTTTTCATTAAAAAAAAATACAAAACTAATACCTGACAAAGCACACAGGCATAAAGTTATACTTTCCTGTATTCTAGAATAATACTTCCTGCGGATCTGCAAGCAAAAGTTAAGGCTCAAGGTTATTTTTTCTCTGCCTTCATGCTATTGTTAAGAGAGTGTATTTTCAATTCCTCAAAAATTACTTCAAGAGGTATTATACGCTCAGTTAAACACAGACCATTTAAGCTAGCAATACTATATACTCAAAGCAGTTCTCTTTCGTTATATTTTAGCTATTTACATTGTGAATTCTCATACAGTTTGTTAATGTAAATCAGAGAAATAACTAAAATCTGGCTTCAAAATAAGTAAAACAAGTTAATAAATCATTAGGAATCAATGCTAAATCCATAAAGAAAGTCATTTTCTAACAAGACTCAAAAACAAAAGTAAACAGAAATTTAGGTGTTAAGATGCCTTCCTTATTATAACTGTAGCCAATCTGTTGTATGGGTTCAAAGTTCCCGACAAGACGTTAACTTTCAACCGAAACATTTCAGACCTACAAAATACAAGTATCAGAGTTACCGCGTCCCACAGTCGAGTTAAAATGCTTTCCAAAGTCTCAGAGACTTTACCTGAATGCAGAAAAGCTAAGAGTCTAAGTTGATAAACAGAAACAGAAAAAAGTGAAGCTGTTTGCCAAATATCAAGCTTTTACAGACGAATCCAAAGCATATCTAGCAATTTCCCTATGTGAAACAGAATAACCTGTATGCAAAACGTGCATGTTTGAATGCAATCACTTATTAGCATGCATTCTACTTACTTTGCTTTCTGCCATTTATAAGCTTCATTAAGGAGACCCAGAAAGAGGTAACAAATTGAATTAAGTTCAGCTCAGATAAGAAAATCCTGTTGTAAATTCGAGCTACAATTTGCATCTCAGAATTTCCAGCGGGGAAGGGACTCTTCACAAACTAACATATATACAAGCTTTAGATTGTGAAATAACGCATTTCAGCATTCTGCACTGTACAGTACTATTAGAAACCTCAACTCCACCTCCCCACTCCGCGAAAAAATTCACCTCCAATCTTCATTGGTCCACATAGTTCCGGCCCACATGGTATCAGTGGGTGTGTCCCTCCCAACAGGTCCTCTCATTGGCTGCGAGGAAACAGCGTTTAATAGGCTGTGATTTTCCGGGGCTGTCAAACTCCACGCCTCCAGACCTCGAGCTTGCGAATAGGCCCATGGAGCTGGCGGCTTCTCTGCGATTCAAAGGGCAAGCTGACTGCCCTGAGCGCCAACCCAGAAAGACAAGCTCTCATAAGGGAAAGGGGCGAGAAGAACGAGGGCAACTCAGGCTCTCCACCCACCGCTGCTCTACCCCTACTCCCGGACCCCACCAAATGTTGACACACGTGCATTTCCCCACCGACAAATTAGTAAGGTGGCCAGTGCATTTGCCTTCCATTGAGCCGTGACCTGAGGAGCAGCTCAGACTCCGAGTCCAATCGCCTATTCTACAGATGGAAGCAAGCAACGGTCAGGCTTAGGCAACGATCTGTAGTGCTTGCGCCCCCTCAGAGCGGTCCGCCGACGGTGGGCGCTGGTGTGCACGACGCGCGCTTCGGTGCCTGGCCCGCCGCTCCCGGGTGCCGGACCCCGCGCTGCGCCTGCCTGGCGCCCGCGCTCCCCTCCCGGAGGGACTTACGCGGCCTGTTCTTCCTCCCCGAGTCCATCCTCCTCCGCAGCCGGCATTTCTTGGCCGGGGAGTCGTGCTGAGGGGGCGGCGGCTGTGGCTGGAGCTCTGGCTGGAGCGGGAGGCGCGGGGGCGCCGCGTCGCCGCCGCCCGGGAGGCTCCGGCTGCAGAGGCGCGGCGGCTGGATGGGCGGCGGGTGGAAGCCGTTGTGCAGCACTCCGTTCACGGCTGCAGCGCCGGCGGGAGTCCCCGGGGCATGCGAGGCCGAGCGCTCCGGCTGCCCGCCGTGGTCGCCCATGCCAGGGGCTGGTGGGGCGGCGCGCGGGGCCCGGCTCAGGCGGCCTCGCTGGAGGTCATTCTCGGGCGTCTTTATTTCCCCGGATCCTCCTTGCGGCTTCCGATTCAACAGCCGCAGAGCCGGCGCCGAGGGATGGCGAGCCGGGCGCTCCTCCCCTCCTCCCGCCGGCGCTCCAACCTCCTCCACGCCCTGCCCCCCGCGCGCCGGCCCCCCGGCGCCGGCCTGGAGCATGCCCACTCCCGGCGCGGAATCGGGGATACCAGCGCACCCCCGGCCGGGGCCCCGGCAGCCCGCCTTCCCCGGATCCCCCAGCCGCGCGACTTCAAACGCGGCTTCCTCGCCTCCCAGACCTGTCTCCGCTACTGAGCATGCCCAGTCCTGCCCGCCACCGCCGCCGCCACCGCCGGCGCCACCGCCGAGCTTCAACATGGGGACTGAAGTTCTCTGGCTTTGCAAAGGAGAGATGGGCGGGTTGGGCTTCGTATGGCGGAGCGAGCCGAGAGGGGACTGGGCTAGGCCGGCGCGAGAGGAGCGAGAAGCTTCGGGAGGAACGTGCGGGGAAGACAAATATCTGTAGAGGTTTGGGTTTGCTAATCCTGTCCCCAGTGAGCTAGATACCTTTGCAAGGTCATTCACGTCGTACTGTCCTCCCCGAAACCTTTGTGAGTGTGTGTGTGTGTTTAGTGAAGTGACCAAACTACTCACAGGCCTGAAGGGAAGGAGAACGATTATTTATAGAAAGATAGGCGGATTTGGAGAGGGAGAAGCGTGTAATTTCTTTGCTGGCACACAGACTCCTTGTGGCCTCGTGGAGTTGTCTTTTGCAGGGAGGAAACCTAGGAATTCAGTGTAAGGACAGTGAAGGTCACAGATGTAGGCGGGATTAACCGGTGCTGGAAGAGACCAAGTAAACAGAAGCAGTCCCAAGCTATAAAAAGCACTTTCCTCACCCAGAAAGGACGTTTAATAGACAATGTCACTCTATTTATAGAGTAAGGAGTTGCCTGTGTTTTAAGAAGGGAAGGCAGCATCGCAGGGTAGACAACCCCATAGGCTCCGGAGTCAGAGCTGGGTTCAAATTCCAACTCAGCCCCTGATCAAACCAAGAGAAAGTCATTGCTCAAGTTAACACACCTGGCGACAGGGGACAGGACTGGAGACGTTCAGTAGGCAGGACAAATTTGGGTGGTGAGGACCTTCCTAAAGCTGTGTAATCCCGTGAGGCCTCAGCTTTTGAATCTAACTAGGAGTTGTCATGAGAAATCTGTCTGAAAGTACCTGGTACAGTCCTGGCACACAGTTAAACGCCCACAAGAGGTGGTTATCCTTATTACACCGTTATTATTAGCAGATCACCCTTCACTTCCAACAAGGGGAACAAACCATACTCACAGCCATATTTACTGTGTAACTTATTGTGTGTGATGTTCTCCATCATCTGTATTTCCTTAATCTACAGAGGAGTCAGAGGCCTCGGTGCGTTCAGCAGCAGCCAGGGCTCGCACCTTGATCGGAATTCCTTCCAGCAGAGCCTGACCTAGAATCAGAGCTTTGGTCCATTCACACATTTTTTCAGCTAAGGAAACGGAGCCACAGAGGGATGGCTGAGGTTAGTAAGAACAAAGCTAAGAATAAACCTTAATTCTCCTATCTTTGCTTCCCTGACCTTATTATACTTTTGAAGACATGGAGAAAAAACCTAGGTGATCTGGCCCCTGTCTACCTCCCCTGCCTCGTCTTGATCTCCTGATGGTCCCTCTACAGAGAAGACTTTCAGGTCCTCAAACACACGAATATCCCTTTGCATCTGCTGTTTCCGTTGCCTGTTCCCAGACCTCTTTGTCTACTAGATTCCAACTCAATCCTCAGATCTCTGCTTCAACTGCTTATATTTAAAGAAATCTTCCCTGACCCTTAGGACAAGATTAGGGCTCTCTCCTCCTACACTTGACCTTCATGACTCTATCAGTCTGCAATGCTACAATGGGGGTAATCATAGAACATCACTGAGTTGTTACAGTGATGAAATGAATATATATGTAAAGTGTCCAGCACATCATAGGTGCTATGAAAAAGTTAGATATTATTTGATTGTCTCCCTCCACTACACTGTAATCTCCATTAAGGCAGATGACTCTCATTCATCATTGTATCCCTAGGAAGCTCTTGGTAATCATTTGTGACTGAATAAATGACTTTGGTAATATTTCACCCAGGGTGTCTCTCTTTCTACTGTAAATTTGCTAAAAAAAACAGAACAACAACTAAAACCTCCATTGTTACACCTAAATATTCAAACATAAAGTTTTCAAATTCCTACATAATTTAAGCTGAGTAGTTTAGGAAGCACTTTACATCAGAAATGCAAATAGAAGATTTAGCAATGCAGTATCTCCAAGGACATATTCTCTCCAGCTTGGTTCCCAGGCATGGTGAGGAAAGCCTGAGCCAGGTGGCTCAGACCCAGGTAGGGCAGAAGTACTGGTTTGGGGACAGAAAGTCCTCCACCTGCTTCCTTTCTTTCATCATCGTCAGGCTGGTGCCCTGGATCAGTTACACCCTGCATGTGGTAGAGAGGAAGCCAGGAGGCATCTCACAGGTGTATGGGGGTGGGGGGGGCGGTTTCAGAGGTGAAATTTTGAGGCGTGAGCTATCATGTGCTCCAGCAGGGGAGTTGAACAGATAATATTTGGAAGAGAGAGAGGGAGGGAGGAGAGTGCCACAAGGCACTCTCTCCCTCTGTTCATTTTTTTATTTACTAATCATTTATTAAGCATGTACTATACTGTAGGCAGTAAAACAAATGCAGGGAGTACAAAGCCAAAATAAATGTCTTCGTTGTCCTCTAGGGGCTTACAATTCAGAGAGAGAGGGAGAGGAAAGTCAATGTTCTCCATCATAAGAATAACCTAGGGAGCTTTTTCCTTTTAAACTTTCTGTTGAAAATAACAGACATACAGAAATGTACACATACCCTAAGGGTAAAGCTCAGTGAATTTTGCACAGATGAACACCCTGTGTAGCCAGCACCTGATCAACAAGCAAGACATGACCAGTAACCTAGGAGAATTTTTAAGAGCCAGTTTTGGGCCGAGGTTCATAGACCTTCAGTAGGTTTGGAGCACAGGAGTCTGCATGGTGATGATGGTGATGATGATGATAAATATTTTTTAAATTAAATAAACAAAACAGTAACTTTTTTCAAAACAGGATTAAAAAAAAAAATGCAGATGGTCCTTCCTTGGAGCAACAATGAATGAAACAAAGTATGTCACCAATGCCATGGAAGGGAATTCCAGAGGACTCCAGAGAGTGAGAAATGATGGAATAGGAAGACAGAGGAGGAAGATGGTGCTGAGATGGACGTTAAGACATGCTTCAGAGAGGAAATGACCCGTAAACTGAATTTTGAACAATAATGGGATTTCATCATGGAAGGTGGAAGGAATTCCATTCAGAACTGAGGGAGTGGAGACTCTGCAGGTGTTTTGAAACCATCTGGCATGTTTGGGAACCTGCCAGGAGTTCAACAAGGCTGAAACACAACCTACGAAGGGAGGAGGTAAGTGATGGACAAAAAGGTTAGATGGGGTCCAAATCTCAGATGGCTTTCTGCACCATAGGAAACAATTTGGACTTTCTCCTGAAGGCCATGAGAAACCATTAAAGAGTTTTAGGTTGTGGAAAAACTACTAGATTTGCATCCTGGGAGGACCTCTGGCAGCAGTCTGGAGAATAAAATAGGGGAGGAAGTTCCTAGCTGGAAAGCCTAGATAGAAGACTACTGGAAACAACCAGGAAAGAGGTGAGAAGGGACTGAGTGAAGGACACACCATTCAGAATGAGATCATCAGGTGGATTTAAAAATTATTTAAAGAATCTATAGGATTTAGTGGCGAATTGCAGGGTGAGGGAGAGGTAAGGCTAGGATAATTTCTGTGTTTCTAGTTTGGGCAACTGGGAATGTGGTGGTTTCAGCATGCAAGATAAAATACGCAGAAAAGGAGCAAAATCTTCTACCTATATTCTCTCTGGGTTTTATACTTTAAGAAGGGTGAGCCTTTAAAAATATAGATCTGATCATGACATTCTTGTACTTAAACTTACATTGATATGTGAGCCATATCAATATTTGCCTATCTCAGTCTAACTCAAACCTTCCTCCCCTCCCCTCCCCCTTCCTTCCTTCCTCCCTTCCTTCCTTCCTTCCTTCCTCTCTCCCTCTCCCTCCCTCCCTCCCATAAAAAAAAGGGACATCAGCACTAGTTTTCTATTACTCTAAATAAGACTTGTAATTTACTGTTATTTTTTGAAGACACAGATAAAACCTGTCCACCATGCCATCATTACACATCACTGTAGAAATTCTAGTTCCTTGCTAAAATGGAAATAAAGCCAAATTTGCCCAAGTTTCTACCCCTTAATAGGCACACAGATGACACTATGAGCTCAGAGAAAGGGTACTCTTCAAGATATAGTTTAAAAAGAATTACTAGAACTTTAACGGCCAGAATTATATCGACCCAAAATGACTTCTTTTTTGCTTTCTTGCCTTTTTGCTATCGGTGTTGGTACCTTTCTTAGAGATTCGCATGGGGCACCTCACACAAGACACTATTTTCGAGGACAGTGCTACTCTCAATGACCCTGCTTCTCATGCTGCTTTCTTCAGGACCCCGGGGAGGAGCGCTGCTGCAGGCAGTCAGAGGCCACCAAAAGCAAACGCACGCTGCTCTGGTGAGTAACGTGCTGCGGGGAGATTCTCATGACCCCTGCATCAGAGCCTCCCTCTTTTCCTTTCTTCAGAATTGAGCAGCTACTACACAGCAGGCACCAAGCTAAGTACCAGGGGTACACTCTTAAGCAAAAACCAAGTCCCTGTCCTTATCTAGATTACAGAAAAGACAAGCCTTAAGCACATAATCACCACAAGAGCAAAATAAGTGCATTCCGCGAAGTGCAAAAAAAAGGTAAGACTTGGGGCTTCCCTGGTGGCGCAGTGGTTGAGAGTCTGCCTGCCGATGCAGGGGTCGCGGGTTCGTGCCCCGGTCCGGGAAGATCCCACGTGCCGCGGAGCGGATGGGCCCGTGAGCCATGGCCGCTGAGCCTGCGCGTCCGGAGCCTGTGCTCCGCAGCGGGAGAGGCCACAACAGTGAGAGGCCCGCGTACCGCAAAAAAAAAAAAAAAAATAGGTAAGACTCCTGGTGCCATGAGGGCACACGCCAGGGGCACCTGGCCTAGTCTTAAACTTTAGTAGCTGAAATGATATTTAAGCTAAATTCTGAATATCGAATAGAAGTTAACTAAGGTGGGGGTGGAAGTGGAGGAGGTATTCTTACCATAAATATGGTAGGCACTTGCTGACTGACAGGATGAATTGACCCTGTCCCTCTCAATACGGCAAATCAAAAGTAAGGAAGACTATTCACTGGATGGAACAAACCATTGGAGAGGGTTCAGGCCAATCCCATTCTCTTTACTGTTTTTCTATATGGGTTGATGGAGCATTTTCTACTCGATACTATTGTTGCCTATTTTAGTTTTTTGTTGTTGGTTTGTTTTTTTTGTTTTGTTTCTGGTCAACAGAGGTGGAAAAATATATCATTAGCAGCTGCTACTACCAGTAATAACCGTGTGTACAGGACTGTAGCCCACCTCACATGAACCAACTTCCTGTCAGTCACTAATATTTTTTGAGCAGCTACCAATTATGATTTGGTGAAGGGAGGTGGAGTGTGGCTGCCTAGAAATTTGATAAGCTATAATCAGAGCGACCCCAAGTACTGGGCATAAGTTTAGGAATGGAGCTGGGTTTAGCAAAATGATAGTAGTCTTCTTATCTAACATTTATTGAGTTCTTACATGCCATACACTGTACTAAGCACACTATTAAGTGTCATCTTTTTTAATTAACACAGTAGTCACTTGAGTTGGGTACTGTTATTATCCTCATATTTTGAAGGAGAGAACTAGAGCTTAGGGAGGCTAACTTGCCCACTTTCACACAGGAGGAAATGTATAACAGACATTTGAAGTCAGGTCTGGGTGGCCCTAGAACCTGCACGTTTCATAACTCAGCCACAGTGCCTCCCAAAAGGTGGCGTATCTCCGGTCACCTGCAGACTTTACGCCATGGTTGCGAACACCTGATACAGTATTCCACTGCCCACACAGCATTGCTCTTCACAACAATTACTGGGTCCCTTTATTTCTCACTGAAATGTTTTTGCAGTCTAGTATCTTAAACTTTTGTCTCCAAAAGAGCCTTTTTTCCCTTTTTATTTTTTAAATTATTTTTTAATTTTATTTATTTATTTATTTCTGGCTGCGTTGGGTCTTCGTTTGCTGCACGCGGGCTTTCTCTAGTTGTGGCGAGCGGGGGCTACTCTTCATTGCAGTGTGCATGCTTCTCATTGCGGTGGCTTCTCTTTGTTGCGGAGCGCAGGTTCTAGGCACGCAGGCTCAGCAGTTGCGGCACGTGGGCTCAGTAGTTGTGGCGCATGTGCTTAGCTGCTCCGCAGCATGTGGGATCTTCCTGGACCAGGGTTCGAACCTGTATCCCCTGCATTGGCAGGCGGATTCTTAACCACTGCACCACCAGGGAAGTCCGTCCCATTTTTTAAAATTAATTAATTAATTAAGTTTTGGCTGCATTGGGTCTTTGTTTCCCTTTTTTAAAAAAATGTCCTAGAGGGCTTCCCTGGTGGCCCAGTGGTTGGGAGTCCGCCTGCCGATGCAGGGGACACGGGTTCGTGCCCTGTTCCGGGAAGAACCCACATGCCGCGGAGCGGCTGGGCCCGTGGGCCATGGCCGCTGAGGCTGCACGTCCAGAGCCTGTGCTCCGCAGCGGGAGAGGCCACAACAGTGAGAGGCCCGCATGCCGCAAAAAAAAAAAAAAAAAGTCCTAGCTATTACCATTCTCTATTTTATATACTTATTCAACTAATATTTTTTAATGATGCTACCATGTGTAATCCACTGTTCCCAGTTACAGTGATGAGCAAGGTAAAAAGTCCCTCCCACCATGGAGCACACCTTCCTCTGGGGAGGTGGGCAGGGGAAGTCAGAAAATAAACAATTAAATAAATAAATACAGACTGTGTTAAGTAACATAAAAATCAAATAAAATGATGTGAAAGAGAATTATTGGAAGAAAGGAACCAGTTTACATGGGGGTAGTTGAGGAATCCACATTGATACTGGTTCCTGAAGGTTGAGAGACTGAGGTGCGAAGTATCACGTAGAGAGATTTGGAAGAGCATTCCAGCATATGGAAGAGGAAAAAAAAATGTGTACCTGTATCTGTATCTATATCCATATCCATATCTACATCTCTGTGTGTATGTGTGTGTGTGTATATGTATTCATCTCTTCAACACCAAAGTTCCAATATTTGGGGGGATGCTGGTGAAGAGGGGGTATGCACATTCCTTTGAGAATGATATCAGTGGAAGGGACAGGCTTTGATTAGGGTCCCAGCATTCAGGGCATTCAAATTTGTCTTATAGCTTCCCTGTTGTCTGGGCGAAGTCTCCTATGAATACTGAAGTTTCTTCAGCTGCAAGTGATAAAAGCCACTTTAACTCATTTCCTCATAAAATGAATTAGTGCAGGGAATTGGGTAAGTAAAAATCGCTGGAAAGTTTGAAGGAACAGCCTCTAGGCTGGGCTCCCAGTAATGAAGCCCAGAATCCCACCACAGGATCAGCTTCCTAAGGGAACTTCTGTAAGGGAACTGCTACTTCTTGTACAACAGTAAACCAAGAAATCAGGGAGGGCTTCCCTGGTGGCCAGTGGTTGAGAGTCCGCCTGCCGATGCGGGGGACACGGGTTCGTGCCCTGGTCTGGGAAGATCCCACATGCCACGGAGCGGCGGGGCCTGTGGGCCGTGGCCGCTAAGCCTGCGCGTCCAGAGCCTGTGCTCCGCAATGGGAGAGGCCACAACAGCGAGAGGCCTGCGTACCACAAAAAAAAAAAAAAAGAAAGAAATCAGGGAGTCACTGCTCCTACCGCCGGGTCCAGGACTGACTGTCTCAGGCTGAATGGAAACCTACAAAATTCGTGTCCTGTATTCTGTCTCTCCAAATCCATGATTGTATTTTTGTTTTAATTAATTTACGATTTAAAAAAATTAACTTATTTTAAAAACCACTTTATTGAGCTATGACTGACATATAAAAAAACTGTATATATTTAATGTATACCACTTGATGAGTTTAGAGATAATTATATACCTGTGAAACCATCACCACAATTTTTCACCACAAGTTTTGGCATAAACTTATCCATCACTTCCAAAAGTTTCCTTTTGCCCTCTTTCCCTACTATTACATTATGATGATGATGATGATAAGAACACTTAACATGAGATCTACCATCTTAGCAAATTTGTAAGGACATGCTATTATTAAGTATAGGCATTACGTTGTACAGTAGATCTCAAAGACTTAGCTTGCATAACTGAAACTTTGTACCCTTTGACTAATACGTCCCCATTTTCCTCTCCCTCCAGCCCCTGGCAATCACGGTTCTACTCTCTGCTTCTATGAGTTTGAGTATTTTAGATTCCTCATGTAAGTGGTATCATGTAGTATTTGTCCTTCTGTGTCTGGTTTATTTCACTTTGCATAATGTCCTCTAGGTTCATCCATATGTTGCAAATGTCAGGATTTCCTCTTTTATAAAACCTGAATAATATTCCATTACATGTACATACCACATCTTTTTTTTATCCATTCATCCATTGATGGACATCTAGGTTGCTTCAATATCTTGGCTACAGTGAAGAATGTTGTAATTGACATGGGGGTGCAGATATCTCTTCAAGATCCTGAGATCAATTCCTCTATATATAATCCCAGAAGCGGGATTGTTGGATCATATGGTAGTTCTGTTTTTTAAGTTTTTGGAGAACCTCCATATTGTTTTCCGTAGTAGCTGTACTATTTAAATTTAAATAGTAACATGTGGCCACTAGCTACCGTATTGAGCAGCAATGTATACAGTGGGGATAACAGTGGTATCTACCTCATTTACTTATTTATTCAACAAATACTTATAGAGTATCTTCTGTGAGCGCCTACAGGTATTGTGCTAGGGAAAATATCATGAAGCTTACAACCAGTAAGGCAATCAGACCCATTTAACAGGTGAACAAATAAAATCACTACAGTTTACAGTTAGTAGTATAAAGGAAGTAAACAAGATAGATAGAGCCTTACAGAATAATAGGGGGTGCATTCTTTAGATGAGGCATGAGAGGAAACCTCTTTCAAGAGATGGTGAATGACCCACACTACCACTACCTTCCAGCTCAGCGTAGCCACGTGACACAACTCTGGCCAGCGGGAACGAAGTGGAAATGAGCCAAAGGATGTTTCAGGAAAGATCTGGGTTTTTTTCATAGCAAAGGAGCTGGTGAACCAATTTGAGAACACTCCCAAAGGGCAAAGATGAGACAATTTGAGCATTAATAAGGATAATAACTGCAATGTATTGAAACTCATCAAATATGTTTAAATCCAAAAGTTCATAAAGACAACTTTTTTAAAAAGGCTGACTGGTTATCATTGGAGGACACTAGTGAATCAAGTCATTATTTTGAAAACTGGTAAACTAAGGAAAAGAATCAAGCATTTTATCTTTCCTTTATTTTCTGTACCCATTGAGTAACCTAATAATAAAGGCAGGAAGTTTCTCTTTATAGAAGTATTCCAGCTAATAAATGAAGAAGGAATGATATAATTAAAACATCACCATTTTATAACATAATTAATGGAGCTAGGCAGTCATCATCAAAAGCTGCTATTATCACAAAGAGAAACAATCAGACATTAGATGCTTTCAGATAGCAGAACATAACAAAAAACCTGAATCTAATCAAACCTGTAGTTCCAACTATGAACTTATAAGATATAGAAGACAGAGGACACCATCCGGATGCAATTAGGAAAATCCAGATTGTAGGAAACTGTACAAGGCAAATGACCTGGTTTCTTCAAAAAATAAATTGAGAGAAAACAAAAGAAAGGGGATCCTACAGATCAAAAGGGACTTCAAGGATATATCAATTGCAAGTAGTAGTCTTATTTGGATACTTTAAACTATAAAAAGTATGACTTTTATGGGACACTTGGAAATTTGAACACTGGATATTTGATGATATTCATGAACTGCTAATTTTTGTGTGATAATGGTATTGTGGTTTTCTTTAAAAAGGAAGAGTTTTATCTTTTAGAGATACATAGTGAAATATTTGGGGAAAATGATACAGTGTCTGGGATTTGCTTCAAAATAATAAGGGGAGAGGGAGAGTGTGTGCAGAGGGTATAGATGAAATATGACTGGCCACAGATTGATAATTATTGTAGTTGCATAATGGATCCATGGATGGGGAGTGTCTTCATATCATTCTCTGTTATGTTTGGAATTCTGCGTAATAAAAAGTTAAATCAGAAGTGGGCTTTGCTCCTTTACTCTCCTCTTATTTTGCCTTGAAGATAGAGTTAAGGCCTTAAGGTGTACCAGCCATCTGTGACCATGAGGCAGCAAGTATGAGGTCAGACATGAGAAGGACAATACATGAAGGATGGTAGAGCTGAAAGACAGAAAGAGGCTGAGTCCCTATAAGCTCATGGAGCTGTTGTGCCGGCCCTAGAATGCCTACTTCTGGAAATTTTGTTATAAGAGATAAACAAACCTCCACGTGTTTAAACCCCTCTTGGATTTGCGGGCAAGACCGTTCTTAGATCATACTGTTAAGATCCAAAATATGAAAAGCAGCAATCTAGGTGAAGAGCAAAGCAGAGGGCATCACAGTCAGAAGACCCTGGGACAGTGAAGCATTTGGAGCTCACAGAAGGCCTGTGTGACTACAGCATGATGAGGGAGAAGAAGAGTAGGGTAAGATGAGGTTGAAGGTGTAGACAAGGGCTTGAAGGCTTGAGGCACGGTAGTCTCCGGTAAGCACTTTGGATTATTCTAAGCATAATGGGAAACCCGTGACAGTTCTGAGGCAGACACGTGACAATAACTGATTTATTTATGTTTAGAAAGATAACTCTGGCCGCTACATAGGAAAGGACAAGGGCAGGGGCAAGTGGGAAAGCCTGGAGGCAGCCGTCCAGATGAAAGATGATGGCAGTCTGGCAGTAGAGATGGATAGAAGTGGGCAGTTTTGAGACTTATTTTGGAAGTAAAATCAACAGAAATTATTAAATAAATTTATGAAATTAGGGAAGGGGAAAAGTCAAGGGTGGCTCCTAGTTTTCTGGGTTTAGCAGTAAAGTAGAATTGGACGAGGTAAACTTCATATGCCAGTTGGATATCCTAGTAGGAATGTCAATTAGGCAGTAGGGATGTGAGTATGGGGATGGTAAGAGAGGCCTGAACTATAGATATACATTTGGAAGCCATCAGCATAATATTGCATTTAAAGCTTGTGATGGATGAGATCACCTAGGGAAACAGTGTAGGTTCAGAAGAAAACAGGACCCAGGATCGAAACTTGAGAAATACTAACATTGACACCCGGAGCTGAGAAAGGAAAAAAGACTGAGGATGGAGACTCTCACAAAGGAGAAGGAAAACCAGGTGAAAATCTGGTTTGGTTCACCATAAGGTATCCCAGAAATTAAGAGCAGGGAATATTTCGTAGTCCAAGTGGGCCTCATGCTGCTGAGAAGTGAAATAAGAAGATAACAATAAAGGAGACACTGCTGTTGATAATAAGAAGGTCATTGGTGACCCTGACAGGAGCAATCTCAGAAGAGTGGTGGAGCTGGAATCCAAATCTGAGTGAGCTGAGGAGTAAATAGGTGGCGAAGGAGAGACAATGTGTATAGAAACTTTCTTGAGAATCTGCCATAAAGGGAGCAGAGAAACAAGGCAGTAACTGGAGGGACTTTAGGTGTCAAGTTTTCAAAGACAAAGAGATACTGGAGCCTATCTGAATGCCCATAGAATGATCCATTGGTGAGAGTAAAAGGCGATGGGATTTAGAACACAAATGAAGGACTGGTCTTTAATGGGAGGAGGGGCACTTCCTCCTTGGTTGAAAGAGCAATGGAAAAGTAGATGCAGATGCAGGGAGAAGTCTAGATTTGGTGACTAAAAGATGACATAGTTTCCCTCTCTTTTATTGGTGGAATATGATGTGAAGTCATCAGCTTAAAGTGAGGGAAAGAGGGTCTGGGGAAGGTGTGAGGAGAGAGGAAGGGTATAAAATAGTGCAAATTCCCCTTACTTCTGAAACTGCCAGGCAGTGTTGAGAGACCTCTTGAGGATGGTGATGAGGGATTTAAAGTTATTTGTGAGATGCTCAGTAAATATAAGCTATCATTATTCTTAAATGCCAGTTAAGTAAGGCTCACTTAACCCTAATAACATACCTACAAAGTTAGGTGTTATTACCGTCATTTCAAAGAGAAAATTCAGTGTCCCCAAATTCATTAAGTTGTCCAGAATCATACACTGGTTTAGGCGGTGGAGTGGCATTTGAACCCAGACTGGGTACCCATAAAAGCCAGAGCCTCCCCCACCAAACCAGGTAAGCTGAGGTAGCATTGTCGTATCTAGCTGCAGAGTGTCTGGAGCACCCTCTGCAAGTTGGAGGAACACCAGCTTTCACAGATCACGCCTGGTCCTCTGAGCTAAAGCAGTTGAAGAAAATTCTGCCAGGGTAAGTTTTCAGATGCCATCCCTGTTGCTGCTCTGCAGAGGTCACACATGACTTTGAATCAAAGTCAATGCCAATAACGAGCTACTATATTTTTACACAGGAGCCAATTCAGCAGCTAGGGTAGGGATGGCACTTATTTTCAGCCAATGTTTCTCATTCAAATACCTGTTTCAGATTCCATGGTGGATAAAAAAAGGTTTCGTTTGTTTACTGGCATTAAATAGCATGTATTCTGCTCCTGATTTTGTGGATCTGGAATCAGGACAGGGCTCAGGGAAAATAGCTTGTCTATTTCATGATGACTAGATGGTTGGGATGATTCAACTGGGGACATATATCTGAGGCCTTAATTCTGATTGCAGTTTAGTTCCTCAGTTTTTCTCCCCATCGTGTCTGCTGGAGCTGAAATGTCCAGGATGACTTCCTCCCTTCCACGTCTGGCGCCTAGGTTGGGGTGGATGGAGCAGCCTGGGCTGGCTGGTCATCATTCTCTTTCCACATGATAAGTCTGCTGGGTGGCTTGGGCTTCCTCACAACATGGCAGTCTCAGGGTAGTCAGACTTATGTGGTGGCTGGCTTCAAAAATGTATATTCATGTTGTATATTCTATATTCATATTATAGAATAGTATAATAGTATTTTTATTGTTTTAATAGCCACTTTTGAGCTATTACAAATAATGCTGCTGTGAACATTTATGCACAAGTTTTTGTGTTGGTACCTATTGACATTTTTCTTTTTTTGGCTGGACCCGCGGCTTGCAGAATCTTAGTTCCCCAACCAGGAATTGAAACTTGGCCCTTGGCAGTGAAAGCGTGGAGTCCTAACCACTGGACTGCCAGGGAATTCCCTCATATTGAGTTTCAAAGTATAAAAATGCACAGGGGGATGAGGGATAATTTTGGGGGGCAGTGGATATATTCTATATCATGATCGTGGTAGTGGTTACATACTGTATATATTGGTCAAAACTCATTAAATTGTACACTTAGATGTATTTGTATTCAAATTATATCTCAGTAAAGCCAACCCCCTAAATAAAGGATGGAATTGGAGGGGGACAGATTTGGAGGCGTATTAATATATATAATGTTTCAACAATATACCAATATCTTCACATACATTTTCTCAATAAAGCAAACAAAAACTATGATCATTTCAATAAGCCAGTGAGATAAGTAAGAAGATATTACTGTGTCCATTTTAGATATGAGGAATTTACACCTGCATAGTTTGGTTGTGTGGATTGTCCAATATCACAGAGCTGCCAATTGGCAGAGGCAGAATTTCTTCCACCATTTTTTACCTCTGAAGTTTTCAAATGCTTAATCAAATTTGCTTACAAAAATTGAGGGAGAAAGAAGCTACACCTGTACAGATTTCATATTTGGACACAGAATAAAGAAGTTCCCCCACATGCTGGGTCTTCCATGACCTAAAATAAAAAATGAAAAAAAGTGATGACTCAAATCACAACTAGAACAGGACCTCTGAAAAGCAAGAAATTTAAAAATATCCCACCTTTGATTGCAATGCTCTTTTAAGTTGCTCTAACACTTGAGCTTTGATTTTATTGAGAATCGAATGTTCTGTATCTCTTCCTGCTCTTACCAGGTTCTGTGGGTCCTATGCTTACATGCTCAGATCCTTTGCCTGCCGTACCTCTACCCTGCTGCTGGCTCCTGAAGGCCGGCTCTCTCAGCGTCCAGCGGCAGCTGTCTTCCAGCTGGCTTAGTCAATGGGAGGCGCTGGTGAGAATGGCAGAGTTGTCTTCTCCTTCCCTTGCTGCCTTGGGAGGCATCTCCCCGAAGCTGCTGCCCCTCTTCTGAGTCTCCAGCAGGTATGGGACATGCCTGTCTTGACTTTTTCTTCTGCTGGGTGATCGTAACTCCTGGGATCTGATGATACCACCTTCTCGCTGCGTCTTGCCAGCCTAAGGATGGTGGTGGCTTCTTGCTGTTGCTAAAGTCTGTGCTGCCTCGCTGTCCTCTGATTAGCTTCGCTGCCTCTTCTTTCCTGTACCAACCCCCTCTTTTGAGGGATGTTTTACAATAGACCATCTGTGATATTGACTTAGGATTGGGCCTAGGACCATACCTGAAAATAGTTTTGTTCTTTTTTTTTGCGGTACGCAGGCCTCTCACTGCTGTGGCCTCTCCCGTTGCGGAGCACAGGCTCCGGACGCGCAGGCTCAGTGGCCATGGCTCATGGGCCCAGCCGCTCCACGGCATGTGGGATCTTCCCGGACCGGGGCACGATCCCGCGTCCCCTGCATCGGTAGGCGGACTCTCAACCACTGCGCCACCAGGGAAGCCCCTGAAAATAGTTTTAACCACTTCCCTTGGCATCCATTTCTGGTCCACCCTTCAGGCATGTTTAGATATGACATTCATTATTCCATTATGGATGGGTATATTTGTGTCATCAATGCAACCCCCAGAAAATTAAAATTTATTCGTCATATCAGCTAGTCTGCAGTCATCCAACAGCTGAAATAATGTATTTAAAAGTTCTGGAATCTCCGAGGAAACCTTAAGCTGCCCATTGGTCATAATAACATTTAGCATGTTAAATTAGTACAGTGGAAATTTTATTAGTCAGCATACTTAATACTAGGTTCTGTAATAAATAAATCCAAAATCTCAGCGACTTAATACGATAAAAGTGTATTTGTTGTTCACAAAGAGTTCAATGTTGTCAGCTGGGGGTGTCTGCTCTGTGCAGTTAATTAGGAAACTCGTGTTGCCCTAGATGTTGACATCAGCTAGCAGAGGAGTGACAACAGAGAGGAATGTGGAGGTGTTTTAGGAACCAAGACTGGAAACAGCACACATCAACTTTGTCCACATCTCATTGGCCAGAACTCAGTCACGTGCCCCTCCACCCACCCACCCCAATTGCAGGAGAGCCTGAGAAATATAGTTTAAATTAATGCCTGGGAAGAAAAAGAAATGACCTTGGAAAACACATGGTCAGTCTCCGCCACTATTTTCCCTTTTGGTCAATAACTTTCCATTTCATCCTTCCTCCCACTTACAGAATAAACTCCTCTCCACCCAACCCGCTAGAACATTATCCGAAGTCACTGCTGAATCCAGCTCAAAGCCCTGGGTGATGCTCAGTCAGCTCTATCTGGTTCACATGTGGTTCTTTTTGTTTGAGAAATTTGTAAAGTAAAAAGAGGAGTCATCTGCCCCCTGCTCCTTTCTCCTCCCCAAATATACACTGGTAAGCAGAGACAAGGAACTTCGGTGTCCCATACGGAAAGGGAAGAAATGAAAGACAGAAAGCCGACAGTGGTTCAAAGCGGTAGGTCAGGCACTGTGACATCTCCCTGACCAGGAAGCACTGGGAAATGTCTTTGACTGGACTCTGTTTCTCCTCTACGAGAGGCATTGTTTTGTCCATATTTTTCTGTGACCCCTGGTTCCACTCTTCAGGAATTCTCTTCGTTGTTCATTATCCTCTGTGGCAATATCTGAAGTGGGTGACAAGAGGGTAAATTATTTCCGGGACTATGCAGATTTTGGAGTCTGCTTCCTTCTCATGGAAAACTGGGAGTCCAAAGCTGGTTGTTGTTTCCTGCCTTAACTAGGCTTTGTCCCAGACTTCTGTTTTCTTTGGAAATACTATTTCCTCAGAAACCTAACAGGCTTCCCATTGATTTCCTTCTAGACAGCTCCTCTGCCACAAACTACAGCCCAAACACTTTCCTAGACATAGTTCTCAATATCCTTTCTGTCTTTGTTCCCTTATCCTCATGCCTCCCTCTTTTTACTGGCAGCCACCTTGATGCTATCAGGTTGAAAGGGAAAGCCACGTGTGACGTGGCTTGTGCCAAGAGGTGGTGGTGACTGAGCAGTCCTGTGTTGCTCACAGTTTTCTCACTCTTATTTTCTACTATTTGGGGTCTAGAAGTAGTCTACTTCAAGACCCCCAATTTATGTAATTTTCCTATTTTCTTTCATTTCTTGCTGCAAACTACCAAAACTTGCCAGTCACTTGTGGCCAAAATGCACTAACAGTTTGATTCCTTCCAACTGCTTCTCTTGGAGCCAGAAGTCTGTAAGCATATGGCCTTCCTCTCAAGAGAGAATTTTTGCCAAGTGTTTTGCCATGCACAGCATGGATTGCCAGCTTTTCTGCCTCTGGGATCAGTTTCCTTTCTTCCCACAACTGGCACGCTAAGCCAGTGCCACTTATTTTAGGTTTTGGGTTTTTTTTTTAGGAGTACCCCACTTCGAGGTCCCATTTGTGGCTTTTGTTATAGTATTATTGCTAGTTGCATAAAAAGAACTTCCAAATCTCAATCTCAGTACCTTAAGACAGCAAACGCAATCAAATTCATTTCTCACTCCACAGTCCAGATTAGGGGTGAGGGCGAGTGTGGAGAGAGGGAACTCTGCACCGTGCAGTCAGAGATGAGGCTAACAGAGGCTCTACCATCTTCAGTGCATGACTCGCAAAGGTGCTCTGAGTATGGATATCCAGCCAGCAGCTGGAAGAGGACAGAGAGCGTGGACAATCACATGGATGTTTTAGGAGTTAGGTCTATGAGAGGTGCATCACTCTGCACACATTTCATTTGTCAAAAGCCAATGATATTGCACAGGAGCTGAGTAGGTTACATAAGTGAGTTGAATGGGAACCAGGATGAATTCAGGAAGTGCATATTCTTTCTAAGTGAGTGGTAGCCATTCAACTCCAACTAATTACTGTCATGCGGGAATGCAGGGTTGCCAGATCTGATCTTTCTAGAGCAGCCAGAAATCCAGATTCCTATGTGAAGTCTTGTGATGTTTAAATGTTCGTGTGATAAGACAGTCCCTGAGATGATCTCCAATGATCTCGTGTAGTCACTTGTGTAGTCACAAGTGACTGTATGTCCTTGTGTCGTCACTTACACAACGTATATCATTGTGTCAGGGCTGGTCTGAGTGACCAATAAAATATGACGGGATTGATGATATGTGACCTACTTCCAAGGTTAGGTCATAAAACATATGAAAGACTGTCTTGCTTTCTCTGGGATTACTCACACTAGGGGAGGTCAGCCACTGTGAAATGAGGACAGTCAAGCAGTCTGTGAAGAGGCCTACATGGGGTATAACTGAGGTCTCCCATCAACAGTCAGCACCATCATGCCAATCATGTGAGTAAGCCACCTTGAAAGTGAATCATCCATCCCTAGTCAAGCCTTCAGATGATACAGCCCCAGCCAACATTACATCTGCAACTTCACAGGAGACCATGAGACAGAACCACCCAGCTAAGACACTGAGATAATAGACACTGAGATTATTGTGTTTTAAGCCACTATTTTTTTTTTTTATATTTTGTTGCTCAGCAATAGGTAACTGATAATGGTCATGGTCATAACTCACTTTAAAAAATTTTTAAAGTTAAACATTGTGTATAAAAAAATTTCCTTCTGCTGAATTCAGGCTACCAGTCTATAATATCTATAGAGAAGAAAGCAAGAAACAGTGGGCTTCCATTTTCTGATTCTTGCTTGCTTTGAACTGAACTTTTCAAGCATCATAAATCCAAGAGGAAAAATGATTTAATGAACTGCATTACTTTTGCCAGATTCAGAAGGACTTGTGTTCAAACATGACTCCACTACTTACTAGTTATGAGACCTTGGAAAATTTACTTAACCTCTTTTGGCTACAGTTTCCTTATTTGGAAAAGAGGAATAACAACAGAAGTACTTCTCAGGAAAAATTGTGAAATACTCTGAAATGAGTATAAGAAAAGATTAGTGGGTGTCCTATCTAGTTTATTCATCCAGATTATCTCTGCATTTCACTGTCTTTGAGTTATTTCACAACTCTATAATTTGTAGAAAACAGAGTAATGCAATTTTTTTTTTTTTTCGGTACGCGGGCCTCTCACTGCTGTGGCCTCTCCCGTTGCGGAGCACAGGCTCTGGACGCGCAGGCTCAGCGGCCATGGCTCACGGGCCCAGCCGCTCCGCGGCATGTGGGATCTTCCCGGACCAGGGCACGAACCCGTGTCCCCTGCATCGGCAGGCAGGCGGGCTCTCAACCACTGCACCACCAGGGAAGCCCTAATGCAAATGTTCTTATTCATAGAAATGCAAATTGTGTCTACTGGTATGCAACTGATTACTGTCCCATGGATAAAGATCAGTTTTACACCAATAAAGTAAGTTCATTTAAGCATTCCTGATGGCTTAATGTATTTGGTCTTTGGATTCTCATTTGGACTGGCTGTAACATCTTAGTTATTATATCATTAATTGATATGTTAAATAAAACCAGAAACATACGTTTATTTTATATTTGAATGTGAGTCATGATTCAACTTCAAAAAAATTTACCCTTTGACAGATATCAGAGTGCTGTTATGATGAATAAACAAATCAATGTATGTGAATCCCTTAGCACTGAGCCTGACACAGAGTGTTCAATAATAATTAGCTCATTTTATAATGCTAACGAAAAGGGTAGTGAAGAAGCAATGATGTGAGGTCACCAATTTAGATGAAACAAAGGTCCACTGGTCCACCTATTCACCCATTCCTGTTTTCCCAAAAGGATACTCAGAGAAAACAACTTTGCCAATCAGCAAAACAGCAGTCAAAATGCTAACCAACACAGTAATTACACAACAAGATCTCTGAAAAATCATCTAACCTATCCTATCCTGATGAGAAAGATAATACTTACTTTGACAGCTGCTGGTAAGGCCTGCTAAAGTAACACACGTGGAATGGGGTTACCGTGAATGAGCTGGAAGGGCTGTTAATATGAAAACAGATTTAGAAAGCACATGTCTGAGTGTTCTTTCAACTCTGTGCCTCCTGGTAAGTAACTGAAATGCCTTAAGTGGGCCAGGTATAAGGAACAGCTCTATCTATCAATTTTTGTTTTAGATAAAGATCAAATATTTAACAGAGAGAAAATTTGTTATT
This sequence comes from Pseudorca crassidens, assembly GCF_039906515.1. Classification (NCBI taxonomy): domain Eukaryota; kingdom Metazoa; phylum Chordata; class Mammalia; order Artiodactyla; family Delphinidae; genus Pseudorca; species Pseudorca crassidens. The sequence goes on along the minus strand of NC_090311.1, from coordinate 36,599,805 downwards.
ATAATGCCAACTAAAACTTGTCACTTGCCATCTGCCTCTGCAAGGATTAGGTCACCAGCCACTGCAGTCGTTGACCTGCTTACCCTGAAAGGAGTTCAGGGTGGAGATCAGAAATGAGGTACTCTGTGCTTCGGGAAAAACTGGCAGAACAGGTCTTCCCATAATTAGATATTTTCAGGATATTTTATGAGCCCGATTTCTTGCATCTCCTCACATCTAGAAAAGCACTAAAATCATTACCGGAGACATCTGCTCCTCGTGACCAGCAGCAACCTTCTTGTGACCAGCAGTAACCTTCTGCCAAAATATGTGCCTGGTTGCATGTATCCCTCTTCACCAAAATCACATACATATACTGACCTCTTTGGAGCAGTTCCTCAGAGCTATCTGAGAGGCTGTCTCCCAGGCTATAGTCTTCATTTTGCCCCCAATAAAACTTAACTCACAATTCTCATGTTGTGCATCTTTTTTTCAGTCGACATGAAGAAGAGAACAAACCTGATGATAATTGGAAACAGATACTCTAGCTTAGCATCAGAGAAGCAGTACGGAACGGAATGGTGTACTGGAGTAGGGGCAGCTCCAGTCAAATGGTAACACCCAGGAATTCAGGCCACGGTTTTGTAAGAGCAGCAAGAAATCTCAATTATTATGGGATATTTCTTAGCTCAAGCAATTAATTAAGCGTCCAAGCCAACGAATCAAAACACATCTACCATTTCTTTGTGACCTCTGACTTAGGCCATGATGTTTTGGATGTGCTCTGTGGGTGGCAACCGCTTGTTGGTGACACTCATCAGGAGTTGCTTATCACGGTTTGATGCCTTACTTACTGGCATGAGTAGAAGATGAAGTGTCAGCGGTCATGTTTGCTTATCAGACTGGGATTGCTGGTAGTCAACGAAGAGAATGAATAAGTAATATTTGTGGCTCTGCCGTCAGACATTGGACGTTTTGTTTTGCCCATCACACTTTGCTTTGTTCATCATACTGTGTGAATGGGGGAAGAAAGAGTTCTGGATATGTTCAGGAAGCTTTGTATTGTAGTAGAAAATAGACGCCTCTGGAGTCATATAGACATAGATTTGAATCTCAGCTGCACTGCTTAAGAGCTAACTGACCATGGATCATTTGCTTAACATCTCTGAGCTTCAGTTTCCTCATTTATAAAAAGAGAAGACCGGGTGCAGAAGGAACCAGGCTCCTTTAATCTTCCTGCCCTGCCATCTTTAGGATGTGGCTTTCTGTCCCTAGGTTGCAAGCTGGCTGTTGCATCTACAAGCATTGCTTCTGAATTCCAGGCAGGAAGAAGGGGGGAGAATGAAGGTTAAAAGGCACATGTCAGCTGTGTCTCTTTTATCAAAATTCAGCAGTTTTCCTTGAAGTCACCTCTAGCAGACTTTTGTTTACTGGCCATATTCGCCACCTCTGACCGCAAGGGAACTTGGGAAATAAATTTTTTTTAGCCCATAACATTTCCACTTACTCATACAGCAGAGTTGTACTATGAATGGGAGACTGGCTCCTGGCTTAAAAAAACCCCAGCAGTATCTGCTAAAGTGCTCAATAATCCTGGATATTATGTTTATAACACTTTTAATCTCAGCTAGTCTCTCTCCTTTGTCATTACATCCAAAGTGCTGGGCATATGGCACGCGCGTGTGTGTATATTCAGTGTGCTTTCTTGCTCATTTAACTGGTACACCAGAAGTATTTTCTCCCCACTGAGATTTAATAAAAGGCTAAAAATTAAAAAAAAAAAAGAAAGAAAGAAAGAAAAAAGAAAGGGCACTTTTTACGTAAGGAACTATGCCAAGAAAGTACCTTTGGGTTTTCTTTTTATTGAAGATTCTTACGATAACCAAAATCATTATGATAATAGCTAAAAATTTACTGAGCATTTATGGTGTGCCAGAGACTGTGCAAAGTTATTTCTATTCATTATAACCAGCATAAAAACTCTATAAGGTAGACTGCTTAAAACCACACAGCTAATGCACAGTGGAGCCAATATTTGAATGTGAATCTGTCTGATTCCAAACTGCTCTTTATCACCTGTCAGATTGCGAGATATTCCTCACCTACTTCTGGAGACTCTTTCCAATTTTATTCTAAAGCCCAAATCTTGGCCTCACATTTGGCCAATACCACAGTAATAATTGCTGTAGGTTAAGACTCATCAAATTAGTGGGACAAAGTTTGATGAGAAACAGGATATATGCATATTTAAAAAGTATCTCCACATGAGATACTTATTAATTATAAAGAGAATAACAGGGGATTCCCTGGTGGCACAGTCATTGAGAATCCACCTGCCAATGCAGGGGACACGGCTTCGAGCCCTGGTCTGGGAAGATCCCACATGCCCCAGAGCAACTAAGCCCATGTGTCACAACTACTGAACCCACGTGCCACAACTACTGACGCCTGCATGCCTAGAGCCCTTGCTCCACAAGAGAAGCCACCGCAACGAGAAGCCCACGCACTGCAATGAAGATTAGCCCCCGCTCGCCGCAACTAGAGAAAACCTGCGCACAGCAATGAAGACCTGACACAGCCAAAAATAAAATTAAAAAAAAAAGAGAGTAACAGTAACTTTACAGTGGTGAAATCAGGCTCACAACACCGTAACCAAGTAATCAAAGTTAACGTCACTAATGATGAGATACACCAACATCACATGACTCCTCAAATGACACCCTGAGAAGGACACAGCATCACTTCTGTAGTATTCTTTCCAAAAATGCATAAGCTAAATTTAATCATGAGGACCTCAGACACACCCAGCTTGAAGGATATTCTACAAAGTAACTGGCCAATATTCCCCCAAAGTATCAATGTCATGAAAGACAAAGAAAAGCTGAGGAACTGTCTTAGCCTGAAGAAGACAGAAAATATGACAACTAGATGCGATATATGATCCTGGATTGGATCAAGGACCATAAAAAATCATTAGGGTGACAACTAGGGAAATTTGAATAGATCTATATATCAGTTAATAGTATGGTATCCAAGTAAATTTTCTGTTTTTCATAATTGTACTATCATTACATAATTGTGTACATTTGAAAACTAGGTGAAGGATATATAATAACTGATTTTTGTTTCCTGGTGACTTTTTCTTGCATCTTTTTATAAGTCTGAAATTATTTTAAAATGACAAATTTAAAAAAACAAAACCCTTATCTATCCCAGTTCACCTGGTAAAGGTGTTTACTTATCAAAATTATGTCTGAACTACAAGTCAGTGGACTGCAAGTACATCTCCACCAGCTTTCTCATCTGCTCGGCATTCTGTGTTCTGTCTCTAAGAGGATGCCCTGCTCTATGTCCAGATGGTACCATGCTCAATGGTGCCAGATATAAGAGAGAACTATTTACACCCTAGATAGCATACATTTGTATATTCATTATGACAATTTTCTGGCAAATGAGAGAAAAATATTTTGTGCTAACACAATCAATATATTGTGACAGTTTACCATCATATGGAAGTAAAGTGTCTTGGGAAGGGCACTTTTTTTCTAATTCATAGTATGGGTTAGCAGTAGCCCTGCACTCCATTCCCTTCAAAGTCATCAGCAGGGTACAACCTCTCTTCTAGATTAGCTCTAGTCATAGGCCATCTCCTGAAGGAGGGATATCCCCTTTCCTCATCTCTCCTTCAGCTACAAAATGGAACTTTCTCTTAGATTTTAAAATGTCCTGGGGTGTGACATCCCCAGGTTGGTGGTGGGAAGACTACACTGACCAGCCAACGTGTGAAGAGGAAATGCAGCAGGAGCAGTTAGACCTCAGAGTTGTAAGATGGATAGGTGATTCTCAAACTTTTCCCCAAAGGTTCCTGAATAGCAGAGAAGAGTTATATCAGGTAGGATGCTTTGGGCTGCAAGTAACAGAAAACCCAGTTCAGACTAGCTTACACTGTGAAGAAATTTATTAACAGGCAATCCAGAGCTCAAAAGGGCTCCAGGCCCAATGTCATAAGGGCTGCACTCCATTTCTTTGATATTCTCTTGGTTCAGTATTCCTTTGTGTATCAGTTTTGTCTCCAGACCAGAGTCCTCACTGTTAATAAATGGCTTACAGGAACAAGTAGGGACACACATTTCTTTGTTCATGTTCTGTAGGAGAAAAAGACCTTTTACCCATTGTACCACAGAAACGTTTCCCTTCAGTCTGACTGGGCCAACTTAGGTCACATATCCACTCCTCTGCCAGTAACACTCCCCAAGAAAGAGCTGTGCCGTGAATGATTGAAGTCTGAGCTCCTAAAGCATGCAATGGCAAGGTTGTGGGATTCCCATGAGTGGTTTAGAGCAAGATATACTCCCAAAGCTGAGGATGAGGTTAAATTTCTTTGAGTAATGGGCCTTCTGAAGAAAGAATGGATACCTGAACAAAAATCAGGGCTTTGTCAGGGAAAGGAATGGGGACAATTGACATGGGGAAGTGAATTCCTGCCCCTTGTGAATCAAGAATGTTGGTCCAACATGACCTACAAATAGGATGTTTCTTTGTGTGTCTTCTTCCTTTTTAAATGGGTTATACCACTATGGAAAATAACAGGGAGGGTCCTCAAAATATTAAAAATAGAGTCATCATATGATCCAGTGATCCCACTGGGATAGATATTTGGGTATATATCCAAAGAAGTTGAATGCAGGATCTCAAAGAGATATTTTCACACCCATGTTCATGACAGCACTATTCACAATAACCAAGAGGTAGAAGCAACACAAATGTACATCAATGGATGAAGAGATAAACAAAATTTGGTTTATAGGAATATTATTATCCACCCATAAAAAGGAAGGAAATCCTATCTCAAGCTACAACATGGATGAACCTTGAGGACATTATGCTAAGTGAAATAAGCCAGTTGCAAAAAGACAAATATTGTATGAATCACAAAAGACCATCACATTGCAAATATTGTCTGCATCACAAAAGACCATCACATTGCAGGATGCAATGACATTTCACAAATGTTAATATTTTCTCTTCTACCACATTTCATTTAATTTAAAAAATCCTTTTCCTGCTTTATCTTAAAAATCATATACATTTCTTGTTCTATTCCATAATTCTGGACTGGGTTTATCTAGAATGAATCTCCTCTTCCAATTTTGTCAGAAATTGGTTACTTTAAGAAGGTATTTATCCTGTGGCATCCAGAAACCCCTGGCACTTAAGCCACATTTGAGAAGCAAGGTATGGAATCCAGAGGAATGGATTTTCTGGAAGACAATCCCTCTAGTTAAGTGAATTGTAATGCAGCCATATGATAGACTATTAGCCATGAAAAAGGCTTATGAAGAGTCTACTTTTTAAATGGGGGAAATACTTATTTTACAATAATAAGTAAAAAAGAAAAAAGAGAATGCAATGCCGACCATGACTATAAAAGAAAGAAGTTACAGTAACAATAGTGGGAATCTGAAACACATATATACGAAGACACCCCAAAAGAAACCGATGAAAATGTTAACAGTGGTAGCCTTTGGCTGGTGCATCTTCAGGAGAGTTTTTCTTTGAACTTTCAATTTTCTTGTTTTTGTTTGTTTGTTTGTTTGTTCCATAATTTACAACACATCTAGAATGTTTAGTAAAGGAAAAGTGATCTGGGGTAAACACAAAAATTGTGGGTCCAAGGGTCTCACTTATGAAAACATAAACATTATAACCACTATTTTGGCTGTCAGAGGAATTATACCACCTCCCACATCCCTGCTTTTTTATTTTTAATGTGTTTTTGACAGTTGAGGTCAATATAAAAATACCACTGTATACATAAAAATAAAGATAGATCCAAAATTAAGTTGTTCAGTTTTCTCTGTGATTTAACTCCTTGGCCATTTAACATTTTATATCTGAGTAATGACAAACTATTCCTATTAATATTGCAAGTAAATTAATTTAGAACAAAATTAAATTCTTGGTTGTTTGAAAAAGGATTAAAAGTCTTTCATCTAAAAATATGAAATTATTGTTCAAAGGGATATAATTTGAAAATCTGTAAGCACATTTATGTGTAAAAAAGTCATTTCCTTTTTTTTTTTCTTTTTTTTGCTGTACGCGGGCCTCTCACTGTTGTGGCCTCTCCCGTTGTGGAGCATAGGCTCCGGACGCGCAGGCTCAGTGGCCATGGCTCACGGGCCCAGCCGCTCCGCGGCCTGTGGGATCTTCCCAGACCGGGGCACGAACCCGTGTCCCCTGCATCAGCAAGCGGACTCTCAACCACTGCGCCACCAGGGAAGCCCAAGTCACTTCCTTTTAACTCTCCCTTACATGACGCATGTACTAAAATCTGAGAAAGTGCCTGGGTTTGTTCCATTTAAATGCTTTTTAATAGTGTTGTCATTCTGTTTCTGGCAAGCAAAGCTTTACATAAGCCTAAAGATGCAGAAATTCTAAGATTAGAATAATTTAGATTCTGTCCTTGGGACACACTGTTTGTCTAGTGTAAGATGATGGAATGTCCCTGCAGGTGAGTCAGCTCTCGGCTCAGACTACAGACTCTGCTAAGACACTAGTCCCTGGATCTCATCCACTCGTGATCTCCATCAATGTGGTTACAGGGCCACTCTGAGCTAGAATCTGCAGCTGCTGCTCTCCCCTGCCCAGGAGCACCTGCCCTGCAGCGACTGGAGCTTGGTCTACCCATGTGTGTCCTAGTCAGGTGGTGTTGGTCTGCCTCTTACTACTGCGGGCCTTTGGGTCAATCAGTGACTTAATTTTTGAGGCAGGAAAACTTACTGAGAATCAATTTTTCATATTCTCTATATCCTGTGCTCACCACTCCCTTTCTCAGCAAAAGACTCATGGTATTTCTTGCCTTGGGGTTTTTTTTGCACAAGGAAAGCAGACATTTCCATGGAGCACTTTTTGTTTTGTTAAAGTTCAAACTCTGCTAGACTCTTCTGCACATTCTTTCTTTTTTAAAAAAATATTTATTTATTTATTTGGTTGTGTTGGGTCTTAGTTTTGGCATGTGGGCTCCTTAGTTGTGGCTCGAGGACTCCTTAATTGTGGCATGCCAACTCTTAGTTGTGGCATGCATGTGGGATCGAGTTCCCTGACCAGGGATTGAACCTGGGCCCCAGCATTGGGAATGCAGAGTCTTATTAACCACTGTGCCACCAGGGAAGTCCCCTACGGATTCTTAGAAGGAGAAAGGGAGACTCTTCGAGGGCAGCAAGAAGGAAAAGACAAACATAGCTGTCACTAAAAATGGGGGTCTGTGGGTGGGAGGATTCCTGAGATCTGAGTAGCCTCGGTGCAGTGGCCGGAGGAGGAAGCTAGTGCTCAGAGAGGATGGCTATGAGGTGGGATGTACCTTGACCTGCCCCAACCTCTCAAAGATCCTCGACATCGCAAGTCACACAGAAGCCATGGAGTGGCTCACTCCAGAGGAAACTTTTCTAGTACAGAAAATGGGGATCCAGCAGATATACATGCAGTTGGAAGAGAGGGGACAGGACAGGCCCTCTCCATGCGTTAGCACACTGGGCAAGAACCAGAATCCCGAGTCAGGTCCCTGAATGGCTGAGCTGTCATTTCCTGCCATTCTAGTGGAGTCATGCTAGGAGTTAGTTTTAATTAAATTTAAGAAAATAAAGTAACTGGACATTTCTTACTCATTTGAGTTTGTGTACATTCCTGCTATGTCTGTCGAGCTCCTATTTCTTCATCACATCCTGGAGATCAAACACTTGCCTCATAGCATCACTGTAAGGATCAAGCCAGGTTAACATGTGAGGGCCTGGGAGAGTGCCTGGGTATACTTAGTAGGTGCTCAACTGCTGTTGATTCTCTAAAAAAATTTTTTTCCTTCTCTCCAAGATGGGACTGCCAGAATGAATGGCAGAAGTTGGTATGGGGACCTACGGAAGGCCTTGGGCTAGGGAAGGTAGAGGGGCAATGTTTTTAACAGTAATAATAGTGATAGTTACTTTTTTTGTGTGTGTCTATTAATTGGGGACTTTTTTTTACTGAGGTATAAGTTGATTTACAATATTATACGTTTCAGGTATACAGTACAGTGATTCATAATTTTTAAAGATTATACTCCATTTATAGTTATTATAAAATATTGGCTATAGTCCCTGTGCTGTACAATATATCCTTGTAGCTTATTTATTTTATACACAGTAGTTTGTATCTCTTACTCCTCTACCCCTGTCTTGTCCTTCTCCCCTTCCCTCTCCTCACTGGTAACCACTAGTTTTTTCCTTATATATGTGAGTCTGTTTCTTTTTTGTTATATTCACTAGTTTGTTTCATTTTTCAGATTCCACATATAAGTGATATCATACAGTATTTGTCTTTCTCTGTCTGACTTATTTCACTAACCTAATACCCTCTAGGCTCATCCACGTGGTTGCAAATGGCAAATTTTCATTCTTTTTTATGGCTGAGTAGTATTCCATTCCATCCGCACAGCACATCTTCTTTATCCATAATGATAGCTAGTATTTATTAAGAACCTATAATGGGCCAGGCATTCCTGGACTATAAATCTTGTCAATGGTTTTTCATCTGTTCTGCAGAGCTCTAAGATTCCATAGACTCTTAGAATCTTAGATTCCACAGAATCTTAGGGTTGGATTCCATTCCAACCCTAAGTTCCTGAGGGTCTCAGGAACTGCAGTGAAGAGCCAAAGGGAGACCAATGAGTTCACATGCAGGGCTGCTTCCTCTACTTCAACTAGATCAGTTTTGCTTTTACCCGTTTAATATGTTGATCCTCTACATGAGATCTTGTTTGAAAAGTAGTATGTCTCTTAAAAATGTTGGAAAACTTCTACAGAGATATTGGATCAATATGGCAATATTAACAAACACATGTTCAACCAGCCTTCCTCCCCTGATCTAAACCCTAAAACTAACCTAAAAGAGATATATATATAGATATAGATATAGATATATAGATATATATAGATATAGATATAGATATTTGGAGGTCATGTTGACTTACAAGATGAATTGCTCTAAATGGATCAAAAATTCTGCAGAAATTGCTGAAAGACAGAAAGTAGAACTGGGATAACACTGAAGGAGGGATCCACCGCCCAACACTAAAGAAGAGGGCACCTGTAAGTTGTGAGTCAGGCTTCAGTACTGCTCCAAGCTTGGGGAAAGCGAATACAGGGACGGGAGGCAGTCCCAAACGAACATTCAGTGTGATTTTGGTAGCATTACAGCAGTAGGAACAATCAGGCAGTTCTTCTTCTCCTTCCACCTGTGCTATGCAGCAAACAGCAAAGGCAATTCCAATGGGACCCCCTGGGCATTATAAGCAGGATAGTAACCAAGAGGTGTGTGTACCCCAAAAGAAAGTGGGAGTTCCCGTGCCCAGAAGACGAGCTACTGATCCACTCAGTCTGGTAGCATGTCCTGCCTCTCCCCTATAACCACAGGAAGGAGAAACATTGAACAGATAAGCACTCAGACATACAGGAAAGGCTAAGAGACAACTGAAAATGCAAACAGAAGGATAACCGAGAATCACCAAACATTTGAAGAAAAACAAAGAGGAGTCCCAGAAGGAAAGAATGGAGGGAACGGAGAAGAGGAAATATTCAAAAAACAACAGAATAAAACAGCTCATTGTCAATGAAAGATATGACACCTCCAATGAAAGGCCCCATGGGCGCTGCTTAGAATGAATAGAAAAACAAACAAACAAACAAACCCCAGATCACGACTAGACACTTGATGGTAACATTTCAGAAAAGCTCCATTAGTAACTTGCTTTTCTGTTTCTAGTCAGTCTCCTAAAATTTGGTCACTTTATTGGACAAAGAAATTTTTTTGGTATTGTGTGCCAAGATGATTTGAGTTGGAATATTTTTTAGCAAAGGAACCTGATACTCTTGGTTGACTGACACAGCCAGTAGTTGAGCCCCATGCTGGATAGTGTGAAGATGTGGCAAGAGGAGGCTGGATAGGCTAAATTTATAGTCATTGAATATAGATGTTTCTTTTTGTCCCAAATGATCTGTTTGGTACTTAATCTGCCTAGTTACTTATTGCCCCACAATGAGTAATCAGAACAAATGAAATAAAACAACCCATTTCGGATCTGTCCCAAACACTCCTACAAATATCCCCTAAATATCCACTCATTTGAATGGTTTTTTTTTTTTAACATCTCCACAAATTGTACATCCCAACTGTGACTCAGAATTATTGTTAATCAAGTTCAGAATTAAAAACGTATTTTAGACATTTTACTGAAATATTTCCTTCAACTTAGAAATAATTCATTAGAATTTTGAATGCCTTTTAAGTGTTTGTGGTTTGGGCCCTACATCATGTGTGATTTTACGAGTTCTTTTTGGAGAGCCAGCTTTTCTCCCTCATTCTTCTCATCCTCTCATCATATTTGTTCAGATCTTCATTGAACATCTAATATGAACTGAAGATGGTTGATTCAGTCCCAAGTCTTTCGTCTTTTTCCATTAGGTGCAAGAGCAGTCCTTAGAACTGAGGAGTTTACAAAAATAAGTAAAGCACAGTTCCTGTAAACCCAGAAGTGTTTAAAATCTAGTAAATAAATGTGAGAAATGTATAAAAGTCAATGAGGATTCTCTCCCTCAGGAGAGGAGATCATATTTGTTATGATCTAGGCCATGGTCATGTTATTTTTCTACATGGGTCTCTCCTGTAAGATTGTAATAAGAACTACCATTTACTGGTACCTTCTGTACCCAAGAGAAGCTGGCATTTGATGACCTAGACGGGTGGGATGGGGGGAGGAGTGGGAGGGAGGTCCAAGAGGAAAGGGGTTTATGTATACATAGAGCTGATTCACTTCGCTGTACAGCAGTAACTAACACAACACTGTAAAGCAACTATACTCCAATAACAAAAAAAAAAAAAGAAAGAAGCATCAGACTCAGAAAGGTCCGTTGACCTTGTCCAGTGTCACAAACTTCTAAGTGACAGAGCCTGGAATTGACCTGTCTACTTGACAATAAAGCCCTATTTATTTTTCCCCCAGCTTAAACATACTCTTTCCTCTGTCTTGAGCATACATTCTATGTTCCCACCTCTCCCTTTACTATGGTCCATTCTCCTACTTTAGAAAAGAAAGGCATACGCTCACTTATCTGGAATCTTCTTATGGTGCATTGTCCCAAGATGTAAAAATCTCCTGGTTACCTAAGAAAGGGACAATTCAAATGACTGGGGAAGCCTCCTTGAATAATTAATCAAAGCACATAAAAAAACTGCCCAATGCCTGTCTTCCTTATACATATTTCTGATAAGAGCAAAATGTTGCTTTAGAACCAGGGTATTTGGGCTGATGTTGGGATATTTTGAATTAAATCAGAATGGGTAGTGGGGGTGACTGTACTTCTGCCCTTTTTGGACTGCAATCAAAGAATGCAATGCCCTTGAAAATTCTATGAGAGCAAAGCAAACACAGCTGAAAAAACTTTTTAAAGGAAAGCAATTCTTTTCAGATATTTCAAAAATACTCATCCTGGCCCTTGTCATTAGCTAGAAAGGAAAGCACCTTCAGATAGCCTATGAACGGTGGTGGTAGCGATGCCGATTATTTTTCAGTGTAACTGGATTTTTTTAGGAATGCTAAATTTTTAAATATACTGATTAACACCCACAGGTAAGATTTTTACAAGATTTTTCTCAGATTAGTTGTATATCATCCAATAAGGGAGCTAAACCCTATTTTATCAAATCTAGATCATGAGATATTTATTCTGATTATAGTACATTCCCATTTTATTTCATCTTCTGAATTATTTACTTTTTACTATCTCCTAATAACAACATGTGAATTTGCTAGCTGCTGGACCAATTAGTTATTAGCTATGTGACAGGGATGGGCTATGTGCTCATCAGCTGGGCTTCTTCTTCCTGAGTGTGCAGGAAAACCACATTTCCCTTTCTCCCCTGCAGTTAGATTGAGGCCACATGCCTGGGTTCCTATCACAGGAACATGAGCAGAAGTAATGGACACCACTTTCCAGGCCTCGTTGTAAACTCCCCCAGCACCATTATTCAAGCTCTCTCTTTCCCTTCTTCTGGGCCCATGGAGTTCAATATTGCAGATTACCAGATGAAAGGAACCAAGCCGCTATTTTGAAGACAGCTGCCCCGGAGTCACCCTACTTTCACTGGGGCTATGAAATGAATGACAAATAAAACAGTGTGGGGCTTCCCTGGTGGTGCAGTGGTTAAGAATCTGCCTGCCAGTACAGGGGACACGGGTTCGAGCCCTGGTCCAGGAAGATCCCACATGCCACAGAGCAACTAAGCCCGTGCTCCACAACTACTGAGCCTGCGCTCTAGAGCACGCGACCACAACTACTGAGCCCGCATGCCACAACTACTGAAGCCCGTGTGCCTAGAGCCCATGCTCTGCAACAAGAGAAGCCACCGCAATGAGAAGCCTGCGCACCGCAGTGAAGGGTAGCCCCCGCTCGCCGCAACTAGAGAAAGCCTGCGAGCAGCAGCAAAAATAAAATAAATTCATTAAAAAAAAAATTAAGAAAAAAAAACAGTGTGGAGTTTTTTTTTTTACAGCAGCTAGCTTTAATTACCCTGATTAATATAAACAGTGTATACTTTTATTAAGCATTTCAGATTTTGAATCATGTATTGTACATTTCCTAAAGAATATCATACCTGCTCTCATAGGTCCTGATTCATGCATAACTTCTACTCTTAGCTGGGTACTACATTGTATTACTGCAGATTAAGTAATGAAAAATGTATTACTTTGTTTCAATGAACTAATGTAAAATTAATTATATGAGAGTTGTATCATTTTAATCTTGATTGCTTTTAGAAATATATTGTACAGCATGGATTCTATAACTTACTTCTCAGTGTTTTTGATACTATTCCTTAAAAGAAATATTAACACATCTGAACTGAAAAATAAAATAAGACTTTTTTTGACAGAAAATAAGTCGGATTTTAGTGATTAGCTTGCAAATGAGGACTGGCATTGTCAATTAGGTCATATGGCTTTGTCATTTGTGGTCTGGTTGACCACAGGATAGGACCACTTTCCACGCATTCAATGAAGGAAAGCTTTAAGTTTTGACACAACTATATTTAAAACATGTGATAAGTTTGTAAAAAATACTGTATAAATGTATAAATTTGCAGGCCCCTTTACTGTATAAACGTATAAATTTGCAGGCCCCTTTACGTCTCTAATATTCTATAACTCTGTGACTAAAGACTCAGAAATATTCTTTTAGATGACTGAAAACAAAAGTATCCAAATACGCATTTCCTCTTTCTCCCCTTTCTCGTTTCCCTTCTTCCCCCCAATATCACCAAGGCTCTGTTGGCAAAGAGCAAAGATTGTATGTTTTGAGGGATTTACTAAAATTGGTCTCATTATGTATCAATTAATTACAGTAATTCATTGGCTTCCCTCAACCAAAAAATAATCAAACTATTCATGACATCATTATTCTCTCAGTAATTGAAATCTGAAAAGCATATAATAAAGATAATATTTTCTAAAATAAAAAGATGACATTGGCACGATCCTGCTTCCTCCTTCTGAGGAAGCTAGAATCTTGAAATAGCTCATCAGAAACAGAAGTCTTTAGAATACAAAAGTTGACCAGAAAGGCTATAATTGTTGTTAAAAAATATGTATGTGAGGTCCACTAGCACTGCCTTGTGCTATTTATAAAACAATGCAAGATATGATGTATAAATAGTACTATTTTGGTTTTAAATATTTCCATTTTGGTAACAGAATGTTGTGGTTTTTCATATTTGCAGTGAGAAAAGGTCCTGAAATATTAATGCTGTGTTTTTCTTTCTTGCCCCACACTTCCGTGTAGTTACATGTATCCATGTTGACTTGTGGACAACTGAGATTGTTAGATCATGGATTCAAAGAGAAAGAGACATTTAATATTCAATTGACTGACTTCCACAAAAGGGCAGAGTGGGGAGGGAGCCCATGTGAGATGGTTGCTGACCAACCCTGGAGAGCTATGTGGAAGGGAGGCCAGTGACTGCAGCCCAACCCCACCATTCAAGTGAGCATGCCTCTTTGTGTAGAAGAGCCACAGGTGCTACTGTCATCACTGTCAGGTCATCACAGCACCTGCGCTCGGCCTCTTAGCTCATCCAGGTGAAGGATGTCCACCTGTGTCCTACGACTTTGGTAGCCGCCCACATGAACTGCTGTCTGTTAATTTTACCCTTGTTAACAGGACACAAAACATCTTTTCAAAATAGTGTGAGATCCTTCACCACCAGAGGACATCGAAAATGAAGAAGAAAGAGAAGCCACAGTTTTGGCACTTGGAAGAGTCTGGACTGGGAAACCCACCTCTGGTGTATGTGTGTGTGTATATATATTTACATGTATATATTTATACTGGAGAAGTATTAGGGTCTTAAGACTAAATGAGATGGCATATAGGAAAATGCACAGTACTAATTCATCTATACATCCAATTAATAAAATTTTATTGAATACCTAATGAATATTTATTGAGCACCTACTATGTGCCATGCACTGTCCTAGGTACTAGGGACATAGTAAACAAGATGGATGAGGTCTCTGTCTCATAAGCTTGCACTGTGGTGCGGGAAGACATAGTGTAAACAGATAAATAAGGTAATTTCAGTTATTGTAAGTGTCAGGAAGAAAGTAAAGGAGGCCAACTGGATTGAAAGTGACTGGTTGGAGGGTGAAGGGAGCAACTGCAGGGAAGGTGGGCAAAGACAGCCTCTTTGGGGAGGGTAACATTGAATAATGAGGTGGACTTAGTCATGCAGAGACATTTGGAAGGAACAGATAGAGGGAACATAAAGTGCAGAAGCTCTCAGGCACATAGTAGTTTAGCATATTTTAGAAAGATGGCAAAAGATGCAACCTCTGCAGACTCAGGAGTGGGGAGCCTCCTTCACTAAGATGATGAGGTCTTACAGCTGACACAGAGTAAGTGCTTAATAAAGAAATGTGTCTTTGCTCTGACACATTACATTAGAAAATGTTTACTACAAATTTTAAAAAAGTTTATAACGAAAAGCTTCCCCTGCCCACAACTCCAGCCCTGCTTCCCAGAAGCAATCACCCTTATAATTTACTTTTGGTTCTTTTGACATATCTTTGAATATAGCATGCTCCTAATGTTATCTCTTCATGTATCAATTATAGATATTATCTATTTACTTCCTACAATGACAGAGAAGCATTTAGCCAAGAGAATTATGGTTATTTTTCTGCCTCTACTGGTTACCTTTGCACCTATAAATAATAAACTTCTATGTTTTGTCCTTCACATCTTGACTCCCAGATCATGAGACTGAGATATTATAGACCTAATTCTTTCTGCTGCTTCTCTTCCTCCACTTTTCCCTCCATGTCTCTGCTGGGCACAGCCTCCTATGCCCTATAAACTCTAGTAGTTCAACTCTTTTTAGCAGTTATACAAGGCTCTTCATGCTCTAGGTCCCACCTACCTTTTTCATCTCCTGACATTATCCACTTTCGCTATACTCACAGTTTTACAGAACTATGTACTTACAGTTTTTGTAAACTTTTGTGTGCTCTTGTCTTTTTTCTCATTGCCTCATATGTTTTCATTGCCGGGAAGGGCTTCCCTCTGCAATTCACTGGCAAATCCCATTCATTCATTTTAGCCTACATGCCACTTTATGAGATCTTCCTTGCTGGATGCCATTTATTAATTAAATACAAAAAATATTTATCCAATGGCTGTTATATGCAAGGCACTGTTCTAGGTGTCAGGGCTACAGTGGTCCTAGACAGACATTCATGAGCTTGCATTCCAGTGACTTAATAAGCAGACGATGAAAATAACCACCATAATGAAACACACGATGCGTCAGGACTTTACTAAATAACTCACAAATGCTATTTTAATCCTCACACCTTTATGGGACTTTAAGAAGTTAAATATCTTTCCTGAGGTCACTTCCTGTAAGTGGCTGAGCTTATATTCAAATTCAGATCTGCCTAACTTCAGAGGTGTCACTCTTAAATCATACTCATTCTGCAGCTATTACTCCTTGTACACTTCTACCATAACATTTGTCATAGTGTTTTGAAATTGTGCATGGCGTTCCCTATATAAACCACAGGACATAAAAGAATTATTTGTGTCACTATTTTTCCAATTTTCTCAGGATGGTACAGAAGTAATACCGTTCTAGAGACACAGGAGTGAAATTAATGCATTACATACAGTGGGTGCCTTAGGGATTAACTCTTGAAATCTCAGACTGAGAAAGGCTTGCTCTAAACTGAAGACGTCTTAAGGGTAGAGATACCTGCTGCATAATGGGTGCTCGATAAATGTTCATTGAACCTGTTATTCAAATCTTTGTAATCAATACATATCGAGTTTTGGGATTGTAAAACTGTTTGTCCTGCGTTTGAAGGTGGCTTTGCAGCAGGAGCTAGGCACTCAGTCTTTTTAATAGAATTCCAAGGGTGTTCAGTCCAAACTTTAAGAGGCAGTAGAATGCAGTGGTTAATTGCACAGACTCTACAGCCAAACTACCCAGATTCCAATTCCAATTCCATTGTTTATTGTTTATACAACAAATTATTATTTAACATGTGCCAGCCACTTTTATAAGTACTTTACAAACATTACCTGAACTAAACCTAACACCTCCACGTAGCAGATACCTTTACTACTCCTCAATAGTGCCATGTCTCAGTTTTCTCCTCAGTTAAATGCAGGATACTAATAACAAAATATAGGGTATGTAGGATTGAATGAGTGTAAAGTGCTTAGAATAGCATCTGGCACATAAAAAGTTAGCTATTACTACCAGTAGACGCTGTGACCATCGGCTTGACGTAACTTAACAATTTTTTCATCTTATGCTAATGTTCACTTCAAGAGAATTATTTGGAATGGGGACTGAATCTTAAGCATCTCCCAGTCAAGCTGGCTCTATGTTTCTAAGGGAAAACCCAGTGTCTGGTGCTGAAATGGAAAACGTAGGAAAAAAGTACCTCTGAAATCCGTCCAGTCTTCTGCATCTGCTCAGGCATCTCCCAAGTCCACATTATTGTCACCTCTTGCTGGGATGCCTGCAATAGCCTCCTAGCTGGTTCAACGGCATTCTCCTTGGTTGCCTCTATTCTCTGCTCCAGATTAACCTTTTCAAAACACAGAGGCAAATTGTATTGTATGGTGCTCACGCTTACAGCAGTCCATTGATTTCTCATTGTTCTTAGAATAAGGACACAAATCAGTAACTGAGCTAAGTCTTGTGGGATCTAGCCTTGGCCCATCCCTCTCCGTGGTATCTACCCACCCCAGGCACATCAGCCTTCGTTCATTGTTCAGCAAATATTTATTTGATCACCATGTATTTATGGAGTCATTGAGGATACATCAGTGACAGAGAGAAACACAGTTTGTGTACTCATAGAACTTACCTTTAGGAGGTGGGAGAACAACAATGGCAACAAAAAACAGACATATAATAATTATTATAAAAAATATAATAATTGCTGGTTGTAAAAAGTAGGAAAATGGAATTGAGCCCGCAAATAAAAAGAGGGTCATTTGAGATAAGATGGACAGAAAATCTTCTCTAAGCAGGTAACATTATATAGATGAGATGTAAAGGAGGAAGAGAAGTGAGCCACACGATGAATGGGGAGGAGAGAATTCAGGTGGACAGAACCCATGCAAAGTTCACATATGCTGGAAACAGCTGGTGTGTTTGCGGTACCCAGAGTAGATCAACTCACTGCACAAAGGTAAGAAAGTGGGGAGTGAGATTGGCTGGCGCCTGGTCCTGTGGGGCCTGGTAGGCCATTGTAAAGAATCAGGAAGTTTTTTCCCTCTTCTTTTTATTTTAGAAAAGCTCCAAGCTGTTTTGAAAAGTTGAAAGAGTGGCACAATGTACATCGTTACACCCTTTATTTAGATCCACAAATTATTAACATTTTGCCACATTTGCTTTTTTGGTTCTATTTTCTCTGTTCTTTTGTTCTCCCTAACATCTTTCTATTTTGTTTTTGTTTTATTTTTTCCCCAAATCTTCTGAAGGTAAGTAGTTGCAGACACTGTGACACTTTGCTGCTAAATACTGAAGCAAACATATTCCCAAAACAAAGACATGCTTCTACATAGTCACAAATTATCACACGTCCAAAATTTAATACTGATTCAGTATCATCTACGTTGTGGTCCATATTTGTATTTCCACAATTGTCCACAAACTGTTTTTTGCAGTTACTTTTTAAAAGATCTATGAACCAATCAAGATTCATGAATTTCATTTAGCAACACCTCTCTCCTGACTAAAGCAATCCACCACCTTTTGATTTTCTCTTTCCCAAACACTGACATTTTTGAAGAGCCTGGGTCTGTTGTCTTGTAAGATGCTCTACCTTCTGATTGTTTCCTCATGATTAGATTCAGGTTAAACATTGCTGGCACAAATAGTACCAGGTGATAGACAGTCCCATTACTGGTGATGTTGTTTCCTCACTTGATTAAGGTATGTCTCATAAATAAATCTCTACATTGTAAAGTTACCTTTTCCCCTAATTAAGAGTTAATCTCTAGGGTGATTCTTTGAGATAGTGTTAATATCCTGCTCCCCAACAACCTTTTAGCCAATGGTTTAGCATCCTTTATCCATTGTTTTAGTATTCTTTGATAAGCTTTATCTATGTCAATTTTTACAATGGGAGTTGCAATATGGGCAATATTTTATTATTCTTTTTGCATTCATTAACTGGCATTCTTGTGTAAAGAAGAGCTTTTCATTGTTAGTCCTTTTCTCCCCCATCCACCCCGCTAACGAAGAGGACTTAAAAAATTAAACCTGGGCTTCCCTGGTGGCACAGTGGTTGAGAGTCCGCCTGCCGATGCAGGGGACACGGGTTCGTGCCCCGGTCCGGGAAGATCCCACATGCCGCGGAGTGGCTGGGCCCGTGAGCCATGGCCGCTGAGCCTGCGTGTCCGGAGCCTGTGCTCCGCAACAGGAGAGGCCCCAACAGTGAGAGGCCCACGTACCGCAAAAAAAAAAAAAAAAAAAAAAAAAAAAAAAAATTAAACCTGTTTTAATCTATTACCATCATTATTCTTATTCTTTTTGAGGTTCAAATTGTTCCAAGCATGGTTAGTGGAAGCCGCTTTAGGCCAGATCCAGTGTCCTTTTGGAATGACCCTATTAATCTCTAAGGACTTCTTTGCTTTCTGACAAGAATGTTCTAGGCTCACTTTATAATTTCCCTGCTCCAGTCCTGGAATCAGCCTTTTCTCCAAGGAGTACTGGTTCCTTTTAGTGATAAGTGGTATTTAGAAACCATTTGTGTGGCTTGGTCCTAGGGGTGCTCATTGTTACTGGGGTGCCAGGGCTTCCAGACCTTCAGGCCCTCTCAGTGGACCCAATTTAGATAAAATAATAATAATGTCATTCTACTACCAACTCAAATCTATCATCCTGGGGTTCTTCCTTACTTTCTATCATACCATATTTGTTATTTCCCTTCTCCCACAGTGAGAACCCTGGTACCAAACAACATGAATATATTTACTCCTTTGCTTTTTCCTATAACACATGTATAACAGATTCAAGATTACTAAACCAATACCACTTTAAACATCAAACCTACTAAACCAAGTTATTGATGTCTTTACATTTCTTTTGCTCTTACATTGGATCCCACAACTCCTAACTCCAGTATATAGAGTACTACGCTCAACTTAATTGAAGAAGTTCTTTTTCTCTGTGTGGCTATGCTGACAATTTGATATACAGGTAAGTTCATCTCTTTCTTTGTGTTAAATTTTAGGGCTTGCTTTTATTTCCATTGTTTTAGATTTAATTTTTTGAAAAGGCAAAACTCTTTTTTTTAAATTTATTTTATTTATTTTTGACTGCATTGGGTCTTCGTTGTTGCACGTGGGCTTTCTCTAGTTGTGGTGAGCAGGTGCTACTCTTCGTTGCAGTGCTTGGGCTTCTCACTGCAGTGGCTTCTCTTGTTTTGGAGCACAGGGTCTAGGCACACGGGCTTCAGTAGTTGTGGCACATGTGCTCAGTAGTTGTGGCTTGTGGGCTCTAGAGAGCAGGCTCAGTAGTTGTGGTGCATGAGCTTAGCTGCTTTGTGGCACGTGGGATCTTCCCGGACCAGGGATCGAACCCATGTCCCCTGCATTGGCAGGTGGATTCTTAACCACCACGCCACCAGGGAAGTCCTCTTTTTTTAAAAAAGAAGTTTATTCAGAGAGCCACACTCCTATCACTAATCCCTGCAAAATATTCCCATCTCCTATAGATAACCATTTTCAACTAATTTTCTGTTTTATAGTTTTTGTATTTCTATCTTCAAAAATAGGCCAAAAATGGGTGTGTGGTATACATACATATAAGTATGTAGACTCTCATTTCTCCTTCTTGCTTACACAAAAGTTAGCATACTTTGTATATTCTTTTGCACTTTTTCTTCACTGAACCATATAAATATTATTTTATTCTAAAAATGCATTGAAGGGCTTTAAGCTAGGGACTGACATGATCATTTCCATTTTAAGATTGGTTTCGTTGCCCTATAAAGAATGGAGAACAGGACCTGAAGCAGGTAGACAGATGGGAGGCTGCAGTGGTCGGAGCCATGAAAAGGGAAAGGAGTATTTATTTCACTTATAACACAAACGTACAACAGATACACTTATGAGCTGGATGAGAGTGGTGGGGAAAAAGGAGGACTCAAAAATGATTCTTTCTCATGAGTAACTGGGTAGATACATGGTGGTGTTGTTTACAGAGACAGAGATTTGGGAGGAGAGGCTTTAAGTTTTGGAATGAAAAATCAAGGTCCCATACTGAATATGTTAAGTTATACATCCAAGTGGAGATGATAAGTGGATAATGAGATATTTGCTTTTGGTTGAAGTTCAGAGGAGAGGTCTGGGGAGGATAAGGAATTTAGGAGTTATCAGTATAAAGATATTCAAATCCATGGGAGTTGATGAGTTTGCCAAGAGGAATACTGTAGAGGAGAGAAAAAGGGGGGGGAGAGGGGAAGCTCAAAACCAAGCTCTGAGGATTCCCATAATTTAGAGTTTAGGCAGAAGAGACAGAAAAGAAGACTAAGCTGGGCAGCTGGTAAGGTTAAGAGTAAACAAGGAGAGAATGACCTTTTGCTGACCCAGAGGCCAAGTGAAGTTTCAAGGCTGAAACATTTAACTGTGTGGATAAAACAAACTGTGTGGAATGCTTCTGGGAGCTAGAATAAAATAAGACAGAGAATCCATTGGATTTTGTATAGTATTTATCCTGCCCCTGTGCCTGGTATTACAGTCCTTATGCCTGGAGTGCTTACTCGTCTCTTTTTTTTTTTTTTTTTTGCGGTACGCGGGCCTCTCACTGCTGTGGCCTCTACCGCTGCGGAGCACAGGCTCCGGACGCGCAGGCTCAGCGGCCATGGCTCACGGGACCAGCCGCTCCGCGGCATGTGGGATCCTCCCGGACCGGGGAATGAACCCGCGTCTCCAGCATCGGCAGGCGGACTCTCAACCACTGCGCCACCAGGGAAGCCCTCCTCTCTTTTTTAAACCTAGTTAACGCCGAATGACCCTTGGAGATCCAGATCAAACATTATTTGCTCAGGTTCCCCTGTGACATAGTCTTTCACCTCTAAACATTTCTTTCAAACCACTCAGTACAGTTGTAATTTCTCAATAATTTGTCTTTGCAATTTTTTCTCAATTATTAGAATATAAGCTCCTGGAGGGTTAGGGTCTGTTTTGCTAGCTCTCCTCCACTGTTTCAACTGACTCCTAGCCTAGTGTTTGGCACATAGAAGGTTTTCAATAAATATCTATTGAACATAAATAAATGTAGCACCTGGAGCTGGAAATCAGTAACAGCTAGTAAATCAATAAAGGCATTATGAGGTACGGCAGGAAGGGCAGATTTAGGGGTAGAAGTGCCTGAGGGAGAAATGGAGACTTTGACACAGCGGCCCCTAAAGACTTAAGTTCCAGCCGGAACAGTAAAGCACAGTTTTATTCTATCTTCCCTCCTTTCTTCCCTTTCACACCTACTTTCTCTGTTCATTTTTACTCCTGGTCCTGCATCCTCTTCTCTACTCCAAACTAGCTCACCACAAATATGATTTTTTTGTGGATAAAGAAGGCAAACTGAATAAGCAGGCAGTGGGAAGTTAGAGAAGGAAGGGGGAGGTTATGGGAAATATAAATATAGAATAAGAAAAGGAAGACAGTAAGCTCATCAAACCAGGTACTATTCTACAAATGCTACTAACCAAGTAAAAGAGTCAAAAATAAGATCACATGTGAGAGGGTGGGTCTTGAAGTCATTCAGCTGAGTTTAAAATCCCAGTTCCACCATTAATAGCTGTATGCCTTTGAGCAAATTACTTAATCATATGAACTCAGTTTCCTCGAAACCTATAAAAGGGGCATAATAACAGTACCTACCTCACAGGGTTGTTCTCAGGATCAGTACGACAATCAGTTTTAAAAGTTTAGCACCATGACTGGCCAAGGTAAATGCTCAATTAACGTTAGCAGTTACTTTTCTTTAAAATGAAGTACAGCAGGGAGAGATGGCCTAAGTAGTAAATACTTGTCATATGACTGTAATAACACCGCATCAAAAGAAGAGGATCACTTTAAAAGAAGCAGATAAGATGTACTGGCACTTACATTTCGGGCACAGCAAAGACCTTGCCTATGCATGGAAGATAGAATGTCACAGTACAGCGCCTCACGCCGGTAGTTGCATTATATTTTCAGAATGGCAAAAACAAAAAGAGAAAGAATGCTTTTGAAAATCTTCTCTGGGAAAAATGTATCTCGTCCACGAGGGCCGCTGTGGACGACAGGTAGGATCATGCAGCGAAGGAAGCGACCCTCGGAGTGCGGGCAGCGCTCATTCTAAGTGACTCTCCCGATGCGGAGCCTATTCCGGCCCGCAAGGACAAGGCCTGCCATTCGTTGGCTGGTCCCTAGTGTAGTCGCGGAGCTAAGTGTGGCAGCTACCTCACCTCGGGGCCTCCGCCACGTCTTTATTGTCTCCAGGATGGAATCCGAGATCCGCGCCGCCGCCAACAGAGGGTGGTACCCACCGCACCCCCGAGGCAGCGCCCTACCTAGCCCGGCAAGCAGAGCCCCAGGGAAACTCCGCCCACTGGCCGCTCACCAGGCCGCTTCCGCCCATTGGTCGCCCGGCATTCCGAGCCCCGCCCCCAAATTTGAAAGCTTGTCCCGGGAGCGGGTGGGAGGGAAGCCCACAGCTCTAGCCGGCTGCGCTCCGGGGCGTCGTTCCGGAAGCTCCGCCCACTCCCAGCGTTCCGTTTGAATTTGAAAACGAAAATAACTCGGCGCTGCTCCCAGGTTGGGCC
Organism: Pseudorca crassidens; assembly: GCF_039906515.1. Lineage (NCBI taxonomy): Eukaryota > Metazoa > Chordata > Mammalia > Artiodactyla > Delphinidae > Pseudorca > Pseudorca crassidens. The sequence goes on along the minus strand of NC_090311.1, from coordinate 36,576,416 downwards.
GGCGGGGCAACGTTTGCAGGTGAGGGTACGCGGAAGGAGGTGGGGGACTGCTCACATACCAGGTGAGGTGAGGAAAGGTCTCAGGCAGTGTGAGCACCTTCCGACGGGGCTCGGGACATCCCTGAGGTTACTCTCAGGAGCTGGGTTGCGGAGCAATGAAGACGCCTGGGCCACCGGGTGCGCTTCTGTGGGGGGTTGAGCCGTTGTACTCGTGTTAAGGTTTAAATCTGGTCTCCGCCGCTTATTGGCTGTGTGACGCAAGGCAACGTCTTTAATCTTTCTGGGCCAGTTTCCTCATCTGTAAGAGGGGGTAATAATAGAACCTACCTCTTCGGGCTCTTATGAAGATAAAATGATAATATGTAAACCTGTTGGAAAGTGCCGGTGTATAGTAGGCACTAAGTATTTGCAATCATTAATATTTTTATTATTGTTGCTGCTGTTAGTGTTGAGGATCAGGCGTCCATTGCCAAATCTGGTGTCCTGAATCCCTAAGGTGAGCAGTTTGCTCGGCAAGTGACGTGCTGTTATTTGGGAGGGATGGGGGCCCTGTGGTGGCCGTCTGTGCAGTTATTTACAGGCTGCTGCCGGTGCCCGGGGCTCGCCCTTCTTGGGCTTTGCAGTGCTAAGCGGAAGGGGGTGTGTGTGACGAGTGCAGTGACTGCTGTCATCGCCCAGTTTGGGAGGTTTCCCCCATCTCGTTCTACTTTTTGGCTCAGTGATTCCTGCCTGGTGCAGCTCTTTAATATTCCTTACTGAAGGACTAATTGACAAAAGGTCATGCCTTATAGGTTAGCTTGTTTTTAATCCCCAAGGTGATCAAACTCAGGTTTGTTTTTGTTCTTAAAACAAGGTAGCATGTTCACCCCGAAGCAGCATAACAGTGTGTACTTTTTATTAGATACCCAAGACCTGAGACTTCAGCTTGCAAAATAATATAAAGGACTCATCAGTTGTGAAGACTTTTTTTGAGACTGTATTTTGTGGATGACATTCAGAAACGTCATTCAGTAGCAGATTTTATTTTTCATCAGTCTTCAACCATGAAATCTCACTGGAGAGAAGATAAAAGATGCTGTTTCTCAGTCGTGGGAACAGCCTTCCGAAATGAGAAATGAGGTCTTGAACCTTGCTGTTGCTAAAGATAATATCAGAAAAGAGTAAGACCAATTTTTTTTTTTTTTTTTTTTTTTGCAGAGAGGATTTTATTTATTATTAAGCCACTATACAGGGAGTTTTTATCACTACATAAATCTCTGAATTTGTTGTAGGGGATACAGAGTAGTATAAGACAAGGTCCTTGCCCTCAAGAAGTTTCTAGTCTAGTTAGGGAGGCCACACATAAGTAGAAGTTAACTAAAAGTACAGGAGGTGATAGTACATCTCATTAATTTTATAATTGTTAAGAGGCAGTTTATTCATTGAAAACTGAACGTATGAGCACGTACAAACTACTGTAACCTTACTTTTTTAAGGAGGTACAATATTCTTTTTAACTTAGTAATTTCATAAAAGATTTATCAATATGTTTTTTTAACCAAAAATTAATTGAAAGCAAAGATTGAAGCTTACCTTCCAGTTTCCTGGGCATTTCTATGAAATTTGAGTTATGAAATGTCAAGCCAGTACTTTCATATTTTTGCACACTTTCCTCCCATATTCTAGATCAGTGTTTATTTTTTATTCTATCAGATACTTTTTTTCTTAATTTTCACCCATAAATTGCATGTTTGAAATACTCTATCAAACTGCATTTAAGTAATTTTCTCATTTTGATTACATCACTGATTATACAATAAAAAAAGCAATAAAGATATTAAACTTACTTAATTGTATAATTGGTGATCTTGTAGTTTGCTGGGTTTTGTTGAAGGTAAATGTGTAATTTCTTTAACTCTTTTTGCAATTTAGGAAAAACAAAACCAAAAACAGCCCTGTTGTATTGAATTTGGGGGTTTCAGGACTGATCAAGGAAAAAGATACACCGCAAGGTGGCAGTAACCTACGAGGAGCTTTACTGGGGTAGCACTTTGACAGGCACTTTGCGTGCTTGGCAAGTTGCCCACAGCCTGAGACTTTCCAGAGACTAGAGTGAAGGGCCAGTCACCTAGAAGGGGAAGAGGGTAAGGGAATTGGGGAGGGGTGGGGGTAATAGGAGAGGGAGCTCTGTGTAAGTGATATATTGCTCAGCAGCACAGTAGGGAGTCACTATGTCAGAGACCTCCAAAGGGTAGCAGTGGCTTGGGGTCTTATAGTCCTGGCTTTTATCTGTGGCTAGCAGATGGTTGGGTGCAGTTTCATGGGATGTGGGAACCAGTTGGGCTCTAAATGGCTAAAAATGAGCTTATTTTGGCTATATGTAAAGCAAACAGATGTGTAAAAATTTGAGTTTGACACCTCAGTGGTTTGTTTGTTTTTTTTTTTTGCGGTACGCGGGCCTCTCACTGTTGTGGCCTCTCTCTTCCCGGACCGGGGCACGAACCCGTGTCCCCTGCATCGGCAGGCGGACTTTCAACCACTGCGCCACCAGGAAAGCCCCTCAGTGGGTTTTTGAACTAATGATCTTGGCCTGCTGTGAAGAAGTAAACAATGCAGGGCCAGTATACAGGGGCCATCTTTGGCTCATTTATTTAACCCCCATGGTTGCCCGTTACTAACTACCTTCTTGAACCAGGAACTCTAGTGGGCAGTCACTGTTCTGAATATTTCATAATATTCAAAGAATAGAGTGCTCTCTCCATTTCTCCCTGGTATTATTCGCCTAGTAGATTTTCAGTAAATGTTTTAATGTTAATATTTTATCAGTGAAGATTACCCCTAAGTTTACCTTTAAATTTAGTGACTTGATGTTTAATTTAGTTGTAATAGTTTACTGATGCATTATTCCATGTTCGCCTTAATTTTTAAGACCTGTGATGTATCAGGTACTGTTTTGAATATGTTCACATACGTTATTTCACTTTTTACTTGCATTATTTGGAAGAATTCAGTTGAAAGTAATTGTCCAGATTACTGACTCCTAATTGCTAAAACATTACAAAGTCTGTAAGTAACATTCTTCAGAAGACACTAAATAACTAAAATAACACAAGGTTATAATTTACTCCGCCCTTACTGTTTGATTTCTGAGAGGATTTCAGGCAGAGTCTGAGTGTTTTATACTCTCTTATTTTATGGGTTACCTTTACTCATGAAATCTCTTTGGCTGAATCTCCCCATAGGTTGCAGCACATGAATAGTAGTGGTAGGCTGTATCCAGTATTATTTGATCTAAAATCTGTAAATAATTGTCTTTTGTCCTTTCCATGGGTCATCATGTTATAGATGAAATAGTCTAATGTTTTCCTTTTGGAAATGTAGTTACATGGCAAGAAGTAGTGGGCTGGACTCACAGACTTTATAAACTATGAATATATGATTTATTAAGGTTATCTAAGGAAGTTACTGTTATTCTTGCAGAATGGAATCTAATGTAAATCAAGATGGAGTGCCTAGACCATCTTACGTTTTCAGTGCTGACCCCGTTGCGAGGCCTTCGGAAATAAATTTTGATGGCATTAAGCTTGACCTCTCTCGTGAATTTTCCTTAGTTGCTTCAAACACTGAGGTAAGTACAAGAAAAGTATTATGTTGATTATCATGATTGAGAGCAAATGGGCACACACACACACACACACACACACACACACACACACTTGTGGACAGGTACAACTAGAGCAGAGCTTTCCAAACTTTGTAGGTTTAAGGCAAACTTCTATCTCAGCAATTTTTTCATGGTGCCCTAAATACATAACAGTTCCTTTTCACGTAGTAGGTGCAGACATCTTAATGACTATTTATGCCCTGACTTAGTAGCCGTTTGAGAAAAAAATAACTTATGAAATTTTTAAATATTAGTTTTCAATAACCACGGTTACTTACTAATGGGCACTGTGTGCATTTGGGGTGCTGCACAACTTCTCAAGCTTTGGAATCAAATTAGACACTGCCACCTGCATTTCCTGTTCTTCATTGTTTTGGGGTCGTACTTGCTTTCTATCACAACCACCACTGGAAAATCCAGCTTCACTAAGATATGACATCATCAAAAGAAATAGTGTGATCTAAGGTTGAAACTGAACTTCTTCAAGCTAATAGTTCGTGGTGTTCAACATGTGTCAAGTACTGCGGTGGTTCCCTCAGAAATGTAAAATATTCCACTATGCCCCTAGGAATTGCAGGCCTTAGTTTAAAAAATAATGCAGATTAAAAAAAAATTAACTTAGTAGTGTTTAAGAAATAAGTCTTTCTTCTACCCTACCTACTGTCACTATGTTTGCTGTGTTTATAGACTTTTTCTTATACATTTACTTTCAATCCATTTATATTCTATTTATTACAGATTAGATTATTAATTTCGATGCCTTAGAGAGATGGACTAACCCATTTTATAAAGAAAGATGGAGGGGGAAAGAGGAGTATAGGGAACATATATAAAACGATAATAATTATTTAATACCCATCATGTGCTAGGCTCTTCTACTTTAGCTCATTTAATCATAGATAAAGAAGAGAGGAAGGGATAAATGCCTCTTGGTGTATAAATGGAATTATACGTTACTAGACTTTTGTGTGTGCCTTCCTTCACATAATACAAGGGTTGGTAAATAATGGCCTGGTTTTATATTTCCTGTTTTTGTATTGCTTACAAGCTAAGAATGGTTTTTATGTTTTTAAATGGTTGAAGAAAAAAATCAAAAGAAAAATCATGTTTCATGACGTAAAAATCAAATATCACGAGTCATATTCATTGGTTTACTTATTTTCTAGGTCTGCTTTCGCAACAGAGTGGCAGAGTTGAGTAGTTGTGACAGTCTGTAGAGCCTGTAGAGCCTAAAAATATTAAGTGTTTTTTCTTTACACACAAAAAATTTGCTGATCCCTACTTAGCATGTTGTTTTTGAGATCCATCACGCATCATGTGTCAGTAATTTGTTACTTTTTATTGCTGAATAGTAGTTCATTGTGCAGATATGCCACATATCCATTTACAGTTTGATGGACATATGAGTGATTTCCATTTTGGGGCCATTATAAATAATGCTTCTCTGAATGTTTATGTGCAAGCCTCTCTGTGAACTTATGTTTTGTTTTCATTTCTCTTGTGTCGATACTTAGGAGTAATTGTGGGTCACATGGTAAGTGCATATTTAACTTCATAAGAAAACTGAAACTGTTTTCCAAAGCGACTGTACCAGCACCAGCAATGTATGCAGCTTCCAGTTCTTCCACCTCTTTGCCAACACTTGGTAATTTTATGAGTGTGTAGTAGTACCTTGTTGTGGTTCTAGTCTGCATTTCCTGAAATGAGCACTTTTTCAAGTATTTCTTGGCTATTCCTATACCTTCTCTTGTAAAATGTCTCTTCACATAATTTCCCTACTTAAAAAAATTAGGTTGTTTGTCTTATTACTGATTTGTGAGAGTTCTTCATGCTTTGTAGATACATATCCTTTATCAGATCAATAGTGTCTTGATTAATAGAGGTTTTTAATTTTAAAGAAGTCTAATTTAACTTGTTTTTCTTTTACGGTGATTTCTTTTGTAAGTCCTAAGAAATCTTTGCCCAAGGTGGTGAAGGTTTTTTAAAACATTTTCTTCTAGAAATGGTTAGAGCTTTTGTTTTAATGGTTATATTTGTTATCCATCTTGAATTAGTTTTTATGTATAGTTGATGTAGGGATACAGGTTGATTGGTTTGTTGATTTTTTTTTTTTTAACCTCCATTTAACTAGTTACTTTAACATTATGTGTTGAAAAGACTTTCTTTTCCCCATTAAATTGTTTTGGTGTCTTTATTGATAATCAAATGGCTGGGTATCTATGTGTGAATCTATTTCTGGATTATTCTCTTTCATTGACCTATTTGCTTATCCTTATGCCTATACTTCACTGTCTATTTCTGTAGGTTTATAATAATACGTGAAATCAGATAGTATGAATTCTCTAAATTTGCTTCTCTTTTTTAGGAATATTTTGCCTTTTCTAGGTTCTTTGTAAATATATTCATAAATTTTAGAATTGACTTACCAGTTTCAACAAAACAGCCTACTGGGATTTTTGACTGGGATTGCATTGAATCTAGAATCCATTTGGAGAGAATTGCTATTTTAATAATATTGGAGAGTTTTAATTCATGATTGTGGTATATTTCTCAATTTATTTAGGTCTCTAAGGTTTTAGCAATGTTTTATACTTCTTTTGTTGAAGGCCCGTGTAGGGGCCTTCAATATCTTTTGTTAAATATATTCTTAAACATTTCATGGCATTTGATGCTATTGTAAATTATATTTTTAACAGCTTTATTGAAGTAAAATTAAGATACAATAAGCTGTACATATTTGAAGTATAGTCTTTGACAAGTTTTGACATAATGCATATGCTTGTGAGAATGTCACTACAGTCAAGAATAGTGAATATTTCCATTACTCCTAAAAGTTTCTTTGTGCCTCCTTGTAATCCCTCCCTCCCATCACACCTCCAAGTAACGGCTGATCAAACATTAGTTTGTACTTCTAGAGCTTTATATAAATGTAGTCATAAAGTAGGTACTCTTTTCTTACTAAGCATAATTATTTTGAGTTTTATGCATGTTGTGTGTATCAATAGGTAATTCCTTTTTATTGTCCATTGTTTAGATATGCCACAATTCATTTATCCGTTTATCCGTTCACTTGCTGAGGGACATTTGTGTTTATAGTTTCTGGCTATTACAAAGCTTCTAGGAACTTTTGTGTACAAATCTTTATATGGACATATATTTCCTTTATTTTTTTCCCCTTGGATAAATACCTAGGATTGGAATGGCTGGATCATTTTTAAGAAACTACCAAACTTTTCCCAAGTGATAATAGCATTTTATATTCTCAGCAGCAGTGTAGGAGAGTTGAGTTTCTCCACATCTTCACCAACACTTGGTGTCGTCAATCTATTTATTTACTTATTTGTTTTTAAACAGACTATTTTTTAGAACAGTTTTATGTTTACAGCAAAAATGAGCAGAAGGTACAGTGATTTTCCATATACCCTCTACCCCCATATAGCTTCCCTCATTATTAACATCTCCTACCAAAGCGGTGCATTTGTTACAACTGATGAATCTACTCTGACACATGATAATCACCCAGAGTCCTTGCTGTATAGTTACATTGTGGTTCACTCTTGGTGTTGTACATTCTGTAGGTCTGAACAAACGTGATGACAGGTAGCCATCATTATGGTATCATACAGTGTATTTTCACTGCCCTAAAATTCATGTGTTTCGCCTGTTTGTCTCTCCCCCACCCCCAGTAACCACTGATCTTTTAACTGTCTCCAAATTGTCGCCTTTTCCAGAGTATCATATAGCTGGGATTATACAGTAGCTATTTCAGATTGGCTTCTTTCAGTTAGCAATAGGCACCTAACGTCTTGTCATGGCATCCTCCATATCTTGTCATGGCTTGATGGTTCATTTGCTTTATTTCTAAACTATATTCCATTGTATGGATGTACTGTATCCATTGTATGGATATTTTTATGTATTGGTATCAGATAGATATTTGCAGTTACCTAATGTCTAAAGATGTTGAATATGTTTTCATGTGGTCATTCATTCACCTATTGAAGGGCATCTTGGTTGCTTCCACGTTTTGGGAACTGTGAATAAAGTTGTTATGAGCATTCACCTGCAGATTTTGTGTGGATGTTAAGTTTTCAGTTCCTTTGGTTAAGTACCAAGGAATGTGATTGCTGGAGTGTATGGTACTAATATGTTTAATTTTGTAAGAAATTGCCTAACTATCTTCCAAAATGGGTGTAACATTTTGCATTCCCACCAGCAGTGAATGAGAGTTCTTGTTGATGCATATCCTCAACAGCATTTGGTGTTGTCAGTGTTAAGATTTTGGCCATTCTGATAGGTGGGTAGTGATATCTCTTTTTAATTTGCATTTTCCTGATGACATACAGTGTGGAACATCTTTTTATATGCTATTTTTCCTCTGTATATCTTATTTGGTAAGGTGTCTGGTAAGGTCTTTGTCTCATTTTAATCAGTTTGTGTTCTTATTGTTGAATTTTAAGAGTTCTTTGTATATTTTGGTAATAGTCCTTTATTTGATATATATTTTTGCACATATTTTCTCCCAGTCTTTTCATTCTCTTTACTATGTCTTTCACAAAGCAGAAAACTTTAATTTTAACGAAGCCCAACTTATCAATTATTCCTTTCATAGATCATTTCTTTGGCATTGAATCACAAAAGTCATTGCCAAAGCCAAGGTCATCCAGATATTTTAAGTTATTTTTGTGAAGGGTGTAAAGTCTATGTCTAGGTTAATTTTTTTGCATATGGATGTCCAGTTGTTCCAGCACCATTTGTTGAAGAGACTGTCTGCTCCATTGTATTGCCTTTGCTTCTTTGTCAAACATCAGTTGTCTGTATTCATGTGGATCTATTCCTAGGCTCTCTTCTGTTCCATTGCTTCTGTTCTTTTGCCGGTGCTACACTATCTTGATTACTGTAGCTTTATAACATGTCTTGAAGTTGGGTATTGTCGGTCCTCCAACTTTATTCTTTCAATTTTATGCTGGCTATTACGGGTCATCCTTTTATTTTTAGTCATTCTAATAGGTGTGTATTGGTATCAAATTGATATTTGCATTTACCTAATGTCTAAAGATGTTGAATATGTTTTCATGTGGTTATTTGCCTTTTGTATATCTTTGGAGAAATGTCAATTTAAATCTTTTGTCCATTAAATAAAATTGGATTGTTTTCTAATTGAATCTTAAGTGTTCTTTATGTTTTCCAGATACATCTATCTGTCAGATATGTCCTTTGCAAACATTTCCTCTATGGCTTGTCTTTTCATCCCTTAAGTGTTTTTGGAAGAGAAGTTTTTAATTTTGATGAAGTCCATTTTACCAGTTTGTTCTGTTACTATTGTGCTGTTTGTGGCGTATCTAAGAAATCTTTAACTCAAGGCCACAAAGATTTTCTTCTGTGTTTTCTTTCAGAAGTTTTACAGTTTTAATTTTATATTTAGGTCTATGATCCATTTGGAATCAATTTTTTGGATAATGTGAGGTATATATTTCAAATTCCTATTTTTTTATTGCATATAGATATCCAGTTGTTCTAGCACAATTTGTTGAAAAAACTATGCTTTCTGTACTGTATTTCCTTTGCACCTTTGTCATAAATTAAATGCCCTTGTATGTGGAGGTTTATTTTTGAATACTCTATGTATTCTGTTTCATTGATCTTTTTGTCTGGCTGCCAATACCCCACTGTTTTGATTACTGTAGCTTTAAAATAAGTGTTGAAATCAGGTGGTACTGTTAGCCTACCAAATTTCTTCTTTTTCAGAGTTGTTTTGACTGTCCTAGGTACTTTGTATTTCTCTGTGAGTTTTTAAATGAGCTTTTAAATTTCTTCCAAAAAAAAAAAAGCCTCCTGTGGTTTTGATTGCAATTCCATTGAATCTGTAGATCAGTTTTGGAAGAATTGACATATTAACAACATTGAGTCTACCAAATAATGAACAAGGTGCATCTCCATTTATTTTGGTCTCCTTTACTTTCTCTGAGCACTGTTTTTTAGTTTTCAGTATATAGGTGTTTCATATCTTTTGTAAGATTTTTCTCTAAGTAGTTCATAATTTTTGAGGTTATCCTAAATGGTATCGCTCTTTAAAATCAACTTCTATTTCTTGCCAGCATGTAGAAAAACAATTGATTTTTGCATTTTGATCTCCTATTATGCTACGTTGCTAAACTCATTTAATAGTTCTAGTAACTTTTTTGAAGATGTCAGATTTTTGTATGTTCATGTTGTCTGTGAATAAAGATGATTTTATTTCTACCTTGCCATTCTGGATGCTTTTCCTTTTTTTTCCTTTTCCTCCTCCTCTTCCCTTTCTCTCTCTTCCCCCGCCCTTCCTCCCCTTCCTCCACCTCCTTTCACCTGATTACATTGGCTAAAACCTCTAGAACCTCTAGTACCGTGTTGAATAGAAGTGAGAGCAGAAATCCCTGGGTTGTTACTCATCTTGCTACTCATCTTTGATTCAGTCTTTCATCACTAAGTATGATGTTAACTATAGGTATCTTATAAATGCTCTTTATCAGGCGAAGGAAGTTCCCTTCTATTCCAGTTTGCTAAGAATTCTTATTATGAATGGATGTTGAATTCATATATCACATTCAAGTCATCATTCAAATGCACTTTTTTGCATCTATTAGAGATAAAAGTTTCTTCTCATTCTTTTAATATTTTTAAGTACCCTAATTGATTTTTGAATGCTAAATTGACCTTGCTTTTCTGGAATAAACCATTTTTTGTTAGGATGTACTATCCTGTTTTACATATTATCTAATATTTTTGTTAGGGGATTTTTGCCTCTTTTTTATTCTGACAGAGAACTTTTATCCAGAATATATTTAAAACAATTACACGTTAATAATAAGAAAACAAACAGTTTAATAAAAATGGACAAAAGATTTGAACAGACACTTCACAAAAGAAGATATTCGTAGGGTCAGTATGCACCTGAAAAGGTGCTCAACATCATTAGTCAAAAGGGAAAGGCATAAATTAAAACCACAATCAGATACCACCCTCACACCCACTAGAATGGCTATAATGAAGAAGACTGGCCACACCACCCATTGGTGAGCATGCAGAGCAACTAGAATGTTCATCCATTGCTTGTAGGAATAGAAGATGGTACAACCACTTTGGAGAACATTTTGCCTCTACTTTTTTTTTTTTTTTTTCCCCGGTACGCGGGCGTCTCACTGCTGTGGCCTCTCCCGTTGCGGAGCACAGGGTCTGGACGCGCAGGCTCAGCGGCCATGGCTCATGGGCCCAGCCGCTCCGCGGCATGTGGGATCCTCCTGGACCGGGGCACGAACCCGTGTCCCCTGCTTCGGCAGGCAGTCTCTCAACCACTGCACCACCAGGGAAGCCCATGCCTCTATCTTAATTAAGGATATTGTTTTGTAATTTTTTTCTGAGGGTATCTTTGTCAGGTTGTGGTGACCAGGTTATGGCAGACTCAAAATTCGTTGAAAAGTGTTCTCTCTTCCTTTATTTTCTTAAAGAGTTTGTCTTTAATTTGTGTGATTATATCCTTAAATGTTTGAGAGAATTTACCAATGAATTACCAGGGTTTGGAGTTTTTTTGTGGGATTATTTTGTTTGAATGTAAATTTAATTTCTTTAATAGATATAGGGTTATTCAAATCGTCTACTTCTTGTGTCTTGTTTGGTGAGTTGTGTTTTTCAAGTCATTGTTTCCTTTTTTTAAAAAAAACATTAAAACATTTATTTAAAATTATTTTTTAAAAAATGAACTAAGCTCATTTCTTCCTCAAAGGAAGCAGTAAAGAGAATGCCATACAGCAAAAAAAATTCTAAGTGTGTGATGCAATTGAGCATTTGGGTTAATAGACTATTCTGGTTACTTGTGATTTATTCTACATTTCTGTGTTTTAGTGACTTAGAGCCTTGTTATTTGTATTGGTTTTAAAGGTTAGGATCTTATGGCAAAGAAGCATATTGTAAACTTCAAGTATAAATATAGAAGGCAGAGGAAATTGAGTCTTTTGTGGTATTTTTGTTTTTTTAAAAACAGATTTATTTTTCTTTTAACATATAAAGTGGTTAAAAACAGAAGAGTCACTGTTTGCTTAGAGGTTTTGTATAATCTCAGATTGTTTTATAGCAATCAGCCACTTTAAAGAAAGATAATCTCTGAAAAGCCATATTTTTTATTTTTAAAATATTTTCTCCTTTTAAGGCAAACAGTTTGGAATCCAAAGATTATCTCCAGGTTTGTCTTCGAGTAAGACCATTGACACAGTCAGAAAAAGAACATGAGTCTGAGGTTTGTGTTGAATTTAATATGTTTTACTTCCATTAAATGGGCAAAATACCATTGTTTTAATTTACTTATTGTTAGTTTTTATTTATTTATTTGTGTTCTAGGGCTGTGTGTATATTCTGGATTCACAGACCATTGTGCTGAAGGATCCTCAAAGTATCCTTGGTCGATTAAGTGAGAAAAGCTCTGGGCAGATGGCACAGACATTCAGTTTTTCCAAGGTAGGTACCCATGTGAAATGGAAGATTTTTCTTTTCAGGAAAAGAAACTTGGCTTAGGCTAAATTGCTACCTAATTATATATAATGAACTATATACATCTTGTGCTTATGAAACTTAGATCTTAGGTACTGGTATTTTTTTCTCAATGGTAGGACTCAAATTTCAGGTGTGTAAATATATAATTGGAAGTGAGAAAATCTTTGTAGAGTTCTTGCAATCTTTTTTTGGTGGAGGGAAGTATCCTTTTCAAAATCTAGATGAAAAGTTATTGGTTGGGGGCTTCCCTGGTGGCGCAGTGGTTGAGAATCTGCCTGCCAATGCAGGGGACACGGGTTCGAGCCCTGGTCTGGGAGGATCCCACTTTGCCGCGGAGCAGCTGGGCCCGTGAGCCACAACTACTGAGCCTGCGTGTCTGGAGCCTGTGCTCCGCGACAAGAGAGGAAGTGACAGTGAAAGGCCCGTGCACCGCGATGAAGAGTGGCCCCCGCTTGCCACAACTGGAGAAAGCCCTCGCATAGAAACAAAGATCCAACACAGCCAAAAAAAAAGAGTTATTGGTTGGGTCAGATTTCTATCTTGAAAGCTTTTTGAAAGTAGTTAAACTAGCAGGTGTATTTGTGGGAATTGGGAATATGGCAACTTTTAAGAATGAATCTTGTAGGACAAATCTTTTAAATATTAAAAACATGAAAGGGTAGAACTCATTGTGGATATTAACTTGAACATTCTAAAAAGATTTTTTTAAAAAAATGCTTGTTTAGGTTTTTGGCCCAGAAACTACACAGAAGGAATTCTTCCAGGGTTGCATTCTACAGCCAGTTAAAGACCTCTTGAAAGGACAAAGTCGGCTGATTTTTACTTATGGGCTAACCAATTCAGGAAAAACTTACACATTTCAAGGTAAATAGTTTTATTTTTGCTAGAAAGGAAGAAAGAGGCACTAATAATGTACTCATTTTCATAATACTTCTTATAGTTATGTTTCCATTGCCTAGCACATTTGCTCCATTTTTAATAGTAATAGCATATTGAATGTGTATTGCCAATGGCTTTTAATTCAGATCGACTATTTTACCCATATGTAGAGAATTACATGATGATAAAAACTCAGAAGGGGGCTTCCCTGGTGGTGCAGTGGTTAAGAATCCGCCTGCCAACGCAGGGGACACGGGTTCGAGCCCTGGTCTGGGAAGATCCCACATGCCACAAAGCAGCTAAGCCTGTGCGCCACAACTACTGAGGCTGCGCTCTAGAGCCCGTGAGCCACAACTACTGAGCCTGTGTGCCACAACTACGGAAGCCCACACACCTAGAGCCCATGCTCTGCAGCAAGAGAAGCCACTGCAATGAGAAGCCCATGCACCACAACGAAGAGTAGCCCCCGCTTGTTGCAACTAGAGAAAGCCCGTGTGTAGCAACGAAGACCTGACGCAACCAAAAATAAATAATTAATTTAAAAAAAACCCTTAGAAAAAGGATTGATGTGACATAGGGAATTAAGCATGGATAACCAGGGAAACACTTTATATTTTATTTTACTTTTATACTTTGTGATAATGAATGATAGCCAATCTTAAAGCCTGATCTGAATGTAAAATTTCAGGTTTTGCATCAGAATAATAGTTGATAAAATGTCAATTATACAGTTAAGACCAAAATGATGGAAAACCAAGTAATCCTTCAACTTCTCTCACTCTTGTCTCAGCTTTTTACTCTTGCCTGTTAGTGGTATAAAAGGAAACTTGGTAGTTCAAGAATGTTTTTTTCTAAGAGAGTATAAAACAAAAATTCTTTTCATAGGCACAGAAGAAAATATTGGCATTCTACCTCGAACTTTGAATGTATTATTTGATAGTCTTCAGGAAAGACTGTGTACAAAGATGACCCTTAAACCACATAGGTCCAGAGAATACTTACGTTTATCACCAGACCAAGAGAAAGAAGAAGTAGCTAGCAAAAGTGCATTGCTTCGACAAATTAAAGAGGTATGGGAGTATTTTAGTATGTAAAATATACATAATCCTGACCTTTTAGTAGCTCTTTAGTTTGTTTCAGCCTATATTGGACTGTTTTGTGGTGCTTGTGGCTATTGTCTTTTCTTTTTGAGAAAAGTATTAAAAGCTTTTTTGAAGTCATCTCTTCTTATTTCATACTGTACAAACAGCAGAAATGTTTAAACAATACAAATGTAAATGGTTCTTAAATCTTTTTTGGTTGCTGTAGAAACAGCAACTTTCTATATAATGATTTTTAAAAATTCTTTTTTTTAATTGTAAAAGTAATATGTATACACAAAAGCTAAACAAGAGAATGTGAAAAATAAAAGTGAAAATTTCCTATAATTCCATTCCTGAAGAGAAAACCAATATTAGCAGATATGAACATATCCTTTTTGATCTTTTTCTCTCTGTACACACAAAAAAATCTATGTACAGAGCTTTCTGTATGTGTCTATATATACACACAGAAACATAGTCATATATAGTTGCATATATCTTCATGTCTTTTTCTCTATATGTACGATATGGTCTTTTTTTTTTTTTTTTTTTTGCGGTACGCAGGCCTCTCACTGTCATGGCCTCTCCCGTTGCGGAGCACAGGCTCCGGATGCATAGGCCCAGCGGCCATGGCTCACAGGCCCAGCTGTTCTGCGGCATGTGGGATCCTCCTGGACCGGGGCACGAACCTGCGTCCGCTGCATCGGCAGGCGGACTCTCAACCACTGCGCCACCAGGGAAGCCCTGGTCTTTTTTTTTTTTTAACAAAAATGAGATTTTATTATACAGACATTCTGTAACTTGCTCTTTCATTTAACATGTCGTAAATCTTTTACTACCTTAATTCATGTGTCTTATCTGTTAGGTTATGTTTTTTCCTCTTTTCTTTCTTCTTTTTAATAGTTCTTTATTTAATAAATTTTTTTTATAAAGTATACTTGTCTATTTATTCCTTCTTTGCCTTGTGGATTTTGTGTTATGCTTTGAGACATTTATTTTATCTATTTAAAATTGTTAAAAACTATTAACAGTCTTTATAAATATATTCAAAACACTGATGGGGATTTTCTTCTTAAAGTAATTTAGAAATCAGTGTTTCAAGGTAATAAAATATTGTTGCTCAGTGGAGAGCAAAGTTCAGAATCCATGATTATGGTCTCTGCAAGTAAAATTGTGAGTATTTTAACAAAATTTATGGAGATTGGTGGATAATTGCATGGATAATTGATAGAGGAAATTAAAGTCATTAATAATGAGAAAAACTTCCCCTAACAAGTTACCTGGTTAAAACAAAATGTTATTTTGCCTATGAAATTATTAAAATTTTAAAAACTTGAGATATGCACTTTTTTTAAAAGTTCTTTTTATTGAGGTATAGTCGATGTACAATATTATAGAAGTTTCAGGTGTATGATGTGAAATACACACTTTCACTTTCATATATTGATTGTAAAATGTGTCTCTCCAAAGCAATTTGGCAATACTATACTAAGAGTGAGAACTTTAAAATAAGTTCATATTTTCATCCACCAATTCAGATTTAGGTATATGACCTAAGGGAACAATTAAATTACAGAAGAAAAAAATAATATATTAAGATGTTTATCTTAGTATTATTTAGTTAAGTCATTTCACATCACATCTCTTCAGTTAGGCAGCCACCAAATGTTTACAAATAATTTTTAATTATAGAGAGAAAAAGCTTACAATGGAATAAGTGTAGGGAAAAATATAGAAGGGAATATATTGAAATTTTACTAGTAATTGCCTCTGAGTGGCAGTGATTATATATGATGATATTCTTTTTAATATTTTCTGTGGTTTCCCAAATTTCCTATTATTAGGATGTATTATTTCACTAGGAAGGAAATTAATAGAGGTCGTTGAATTGAGTAGATGAAAGGCAGGTGGCTTACTTGGATAGGTAATTAATAAGCTGGTTATTTAATCTTAACAATGTTTTTTAACTTTTTAAAAAAAATCTTTTTCAGGTTGCTATGCATAATGACAGTTATGATACTCTTTATGGTAAGGTTTCCTTTCTCATTTACTTTTAAAATGTTGATTATTTGAAAAGCTTTTAATTTTTGGATCACTTCTGGTGATTTAATTTCTTTAATAAACAGTAATACTTGGAAAATGGTACATAACTATATGAAATATCAGTCATTGTAAAGTTTTATTTTGACTTAATAAATAAGTCCCTTTCACTGGTTAACTTTCATGTTGTTTCGAGAGAGACACTATTTTTCCTTTGTCCTTTATGTTTAATATTTACGTAAAATTATTTGTACATTTATTAGCGTGTTTGCAGAAAAGAAAAGAAAGATAAGCGGATTTTGGTTAATACAAATATTTATATCTGCTTTGGTCCAAAAAGTTTTTAACATTGCTGGTCAAAAGATTAAGGATACTTAGTTTTTCAAGTCCAGGAGTCTTGATCTATCCTATTGTCTCATTTAATTTTGTGATTATCTTTTTTATTTTCTGTAGGAAGTTTAACAAACTCTTTGAATATCCCAGAGTTTGAAGAGTCTGTGAGAGACTGTGAACACGCGAGCTTGAATATGGATAATAATATAAAATTTTCTGTGTGGGTTTCTTTCTTTGAGATTTACAATGAATGTATTTATGATTTGTTTGTTCCTGTCTCATCTAAATTCCAAAAGAGAAAGATACTACGCCTTTCCCAAGATGTAAAGGGCTATTCTTTTATAAAAGGTATACTAGTGAGTATTTTTTACTTTATTGCTCTGAAATTCCTTTCTAGGCTTTGTTATAGGAAAGCAGACTGGAAATTGAAAATTTTTATACTAATTATTTTTTATTTTTTAATCTATTTATTTTTGGCCGCATTGGGTCTTCGTTGCTGTGCACGGGCTTTCTCTAGTTGTGGCGAGCAGGGGCTGCTCTTCGTTGCAGTGCACGGGTTTCTCATTGTGGTGGCTTCTCTTGTTGCAGAGCACGGGCTCTAGGCACGTGGGCTTCTGTAGTTGTGGCACACGGGCTCAGTAGTTGTGGCTCGTGGGCTCTAGAGCACAGGCTCAGTAGTTGTGGTGCTCGGGCTTAGTTGCTCTGTGGCATGTGGTATCTTCCCGGACCAGGGCTCGAACCCGTATCCCCTGCGTTGGCAGGCGGATTCTTAACCACTTCACCACCAGGGTGGTCCTGTATCCTGATTATTAACATCAAGATAATAGTTTGTGCTTTGAAAGTATGTTTTGGTATGTTAATTAAACTTGAAGGTGAAGGGGTCTAGTTTAATGTTGTATTTGCTAGAGTATTATTGATTGGATTTTAGGGGATGGGAAAAGCTGTGTGTGTAGGTATTCACATTATTCTGCTGCTTTGTAACGGTATTCAAACTTCAGAGCCATGTATCAGTAAATGTTCTGTTCCATAGTGCTGTTTTTCCAACCTTTTAAAAATCACTACCCCACAGTAGGAAATACATATTAATAACATCATGATCCTGTACCTGCATATGTATATATATACATATATACAATTGAAAAGTTTCATTAATTATACTTACCCTTACTACAAGGAATGCACTTTGTTGTTTTCTATATTGTACTTCATTTTTACAATACGCTAGTTGTGACTCAATAAATTTGACTTCATGACTCACAAATGAATTGCAGTCTATAATGTCTCATAGCTAGGTAATTTTCTAGGTTTAATCTGTAATGTATTTTGTCTTTTTTTTTTTTCTGGATGTCTAATTCTAAGGAATCTTACCTATTTTTAATTTTCCCTTTGGCAGATTCTGTTGAAGAACATTTACTTTCTGTGTTTGTACTACTTAAGTACTGGAAAATCATTATAATATCCTCTTCTTGCATACTTCTTTTTTAATATTTATTTATTTATTTATTTGGCTGCATTGGGTCTTAGTTGTGGCATGCGGGATCTTCATTGCAGCGCGTGGGCCTCTCTCTAGTTGTGGCGTGTGGGCTCTAGAGTGTGCGGGCTTAGTTGCCCCATGGCGTGTGGGATCTGAGTCCCCCGACCAGAGATCGAAACCACGTCCCCTGCATTGGAAGGCGGATTCTTAACCACTACACCACCAGGGAAGTCCCTTATGTAATTCTTTTCTAATGGAGTATGGAATAGCTGAGTTGACTATACCTAGGGCGTGTTATTAAAAGAAAGATTTTATTATATGTCTTTGGGAAAGAGATTACATATCTTCAAAGAGATTACATTGTACTGCAAATGCTGTGTTTTTATAAATTGATATGTGTCCTCTTTATTTTTTAAAGATCTACAGTGGGTTCAAGTATCTGATTCCAAAGAAGCATATAGACTTTTAAAACTAGGAATAAAGCACCAGAGTGTTGCTTTCACAAAACTGAACAATGCTTCCAGTAGAAGGTAAGGAGTAAACCCTGTGGTGTAAGCCTGAGGTGTGCTAATTTAAACACAACTAATTTAAGATTAAAGTGGACAGTGGGTTCTCTGATATATTAAATGAATTCATAGGCATAAAAACATTCTGTAAACTGAAGAGCACTAAACACATAAGATTATCAGGACTGTTTCTTGTTCTAACGTAAGATTTACTAATTTACACTCAGTCTGAGGTATTTTTACTCTTTCTGTATGTGAATATCTAAGCTCAGTGTTTTAGTTACCTGTAACGGTGGACTTTTCTCTGTGTTTTTCCTACTTACCCCATGAACACAGACACTGTATGCATACTGAGTTGGGCCAAAATCTCAAAGGGCTAAGGAAGGATTTTTTTTAATGTTTATGATATATGATACATGATATACATATCATGTATCATATATGATATGTGATATACATATCATATATCATATATGTATGATACATGTTTTTGCATAGCTAAAGAAAAAGGAAGGATGTTTTTGATGGAAGGGATTGGTGGATGAGAGACAAAAGAAAATAAGTTTAAGTTTATACGTAAAACAGGTTTTCTCTTAAGGGGGAAAGAACCCTGTCCCCCATGTGTGGAGTGAAGGTAATATATAATCCAGATAAGCCTGTATTTAGGCCAGATGTATACTTTGCTTTAAGTATATATTCAAAGTAGATTAGCTGTAAATAATACCATTTTAACTAGTAATATCTCTGCAAGCAAATTGAGACTTTATTATAAATGATTTCATTAATAGAAATAAGAAGAGGAATAGGTTTGAAGGATTTGGGGCTAAGTGCAAGAAAGATAAGATATTTGGTTTTAGGTAGTTGGGTGGTATGTAGGTGATAGTGGAGCACTGAATTGAAATATCTGACAGCTAGTTGGAGAATGCAGCGCTGGAGCTATGGCTAGTATTAGGATATAAATAGATGTTGATTTAGATGCTTGTCTCCTATTTAGAATGCAGAAATTAAAAGTGAACGATAATATTTGATCTTTCTTTACTTCTTTTAGTCACAGCGTATTCACTATTAGAGTATTACAGATTGAAGAATCGGAAATGCCTCGTGTAATGCGAGTCAGTGAGTAAGTTGAGCATTCTTTAAATTGTAATTATTCTGAATTGTTTTGAAGAATTTTTTAGTTTTTTTTTTTTTTTTTAGATTGTCTTTATGTGATCTTGCTGGTTCAGAACGAAGCATGAAGACACAGAATGAAGGTGAAAGGTTAAGAGAGACTGGGAACATCAACACTTCTTTATTGACTCTGGGAAAGTGTATCAATGTTTTGAAGAACAGTGAAAAGTCAAAGTAAGAGTTGCTGAACATGTTATTAGCATATTAAGTATTACAATATTTAGACCCTTCAGCTTTGCTGGTTTTAGAAAGTTCTCTTGTTTTTCACTTCTTATGACTATATATGGATTGTAATTAAAATTACTTAGAAATCTTGGATAAAAAAAATGATAGAAATAAAAAAAAATGTCAGTCAATGCCAGTGGCTCATCAAGTAAACACAATATTTTCCATAGCAAATATATATCAACAGACATCTTGGATAGTAAGCTTCTGATGATGCTGGTTTAGCATCTAAAACCACGTTATTCTTATTAATGCATTCTGTTTTTCTAGATGTGGTAGATTTCTGCATTAATTATGAATCAGCCTGTACCATTTCTAGTTAAGGTGTATATATTGTGTAATTGGCCTACACTAGAAAACACAACCCAATTCAATGTGACTTTCTTTACATTTTGCCTAGTATTAGAATTACTATTATAACTAGTAGTAGTATTTAAAGAAAACAACATGAATAAACAGAAAATGATTATTATGGGTGGAACTAATTATTAACCTAGAATTTAAGTCCATGATAGCTATATTATTTCTTTGTAAAATTTATCAGCATCCTGACTTCATGAGATATGTTTTAACTTACAGTTTTTTGAAAAATTTTTCCGTAGGTTTCAACAGCATGTGCCTTTCCGGGAAAGTAAACTGACCCACTATTTTCAAAGTTTTTTCAACGGTAAAGGGAAAATATGTATGATTGTCAACATCAGCCAATGTTTTCTTGCCTACGATGAGACACTCAATGTGTTGAAGTTCTCAGCCATTGCACAAAAAGTAAATATAATTAAATTTCTGCACAATTTATTAAGCTTCTTATCATTAGAGTATTAATTATTTTTTTCTCGGAGTAGTTAACACATTTTGCACTAGCTCTAAACCTAGAAAATAACTGAAAATTTAAAATGTAATACTTGATCAAGTAGTAGGACATAGGAAAAATATTGAAAGTAACCCCTGCTTAAGAGTAAAATGACCTCAGTAATAAACTTACCCATTACAAATTTCGAGTAATTCTTGCAGCAAATTGTCAGCTCTGCTGTCCATCTGGTTCATTTAGTGGCTAATCAGGAACCCCCCTGCTAGGAATAGTATTGATACTAAGAACTTAACCCAGGAAAGTAAATTTATCTAGAGTATACATGTGTAATTGGCTTTTTTCTTATCAAATATTTATTTAAGGATGCTAATTCCTTCTTGCATGTTTGTTTGCATTGTTTTTATTTTTTAATTCTCAAGTTGTCATTTGACTTAAATTTATAAAATTTTTGTTTTGTGTGGACAGTTCTTGCCTTTTCTGTTTTAAAAGTTACATTGAATATTTTAACAGGTTTGTGTTCCAGACACTTTAAATTCCTCTCAAGAGAAATCATTTGGACCTGCCAAATCTTCTCAAGATGTATCACTAGATATTAATAGTTCAGATAATAAAATACTAAATGAAAAGAGATCCACAATTTCATGGGAAAATAGTCTAGAAGACGTGGTGGAAGATGAAGATTTGGTTGAGGATCTAGAGAAAGCTGAAGAAAAGCAAAATGTGGAAAGTGAATTTACTGATGAAGATCTAGATAAAACATTAGAGGATGATAAGGCTTTCAGTAGCCATGAGGAGAAGAGAGTATGTATTAAGAACTCATACTTCTAAAGTTGGCTTATTTATTATTCTGAAGTTAGGGTTAATAATTCTTAAGGCTGTTTCTCTCATTTTTTTAACAATACACTAATTTTGTCTTTCATCTTCATGTTTTGAAAATTTTCACATCCACAGAAAGAATAATACAATGAATATACATTTGCACTTCACCTGAATTTGCCAGTTGTTAACATTTTATCGTATTTACTTTAATTCTTTCTGTGAGTGTGTGAATACACATCTTTTTGGTGTATCATTTGAAAACAAGATGCAGACATAATGACACCTTACAAATAACTACTTCAGCATGTTTCCCAAGAACGTGGACATTTTCCTCATGATCAAAAGACCATTTTCATACCTAAGCAATTTCACATTGATACAATAACGTAATGTTTTATCGTCCATATTGAGATTTATCCAGTGGTCAGTATTTCCTTTATAGCCACTTTGTTATTGATCTACAACCAAAGTTAATACATTGCTTTTGATTATCATGTTTCTTTAGTTAATCTCTAATCTAGTGTAGATGTTTTTGAAAAATTGTGGTGAGTTGTCTTGTAGAGTATCTCCAGTCTGGATCTGTCTTATTACTTTCTGATTCAGGTTTAACACTTTAGATAAGCCTATTATATAGGTGAAGTTGTGAATTTCCCATTACATCACATCAGGAGGCAGCTGATGTCTGATTTCCCCATTTTTGGTGATGCTAAATTTTGCTCACTTGGCTAAGGTTTTGTGTTTAGATCTCTCTTCATTGTAAAAGCGTATCATCTGTGAAGATGCTTTGACACCATGTGACTATCTTGTTCCCCAGTATCCTTTCACCCAGTGATTTTAGCATACTCCACCAAACTTTTACTTTGCAGTCTTAAGTACAATTGTGCAAAATGTCTGCCCAGTACTGATTATCCTATTTATTCAAAAACAAAAATTATTTGGTTGTCTTGTATTTATGGTAAACAAATAAGATTTAATGGTGGTTCTTTTTTTTTTTAATTAATTAATTTATTTTTGGCTGCGTTTTGTCTTGGTTGCTGCATGCGGGCTTTCTTTAGTTGCGGCGAGCGGGGGCTACTCTTAGTTGTGGTGTGTGGGCTTATTGCCGTAGCTTCTCTTGTTGTGGAGCATGGACTCTAGGCGCGCGGGCTCAGTAGTTATGGCTCACAGGCTCTAGAGCACAGGCTCAGTAGTTGTGGCTTACGGGCTTAGTTGCTCCGTGGCATGTGGGCTCTTCCCGGATCTGGGCTTGAACCGGTGTCCCCTGCCTTGGCAGGCAGATTCTTAACCACTGCACCACCAGGGAAGCCCAGTGCTGCGCAGTTCTTTTATCCTCTGTCCAAATACAATTCACACATATATTTAAGTTGTTATTAATCCTGAAATGTAGATAATGTCCACAGTACCAGTTCCCCTCATTAACTGGTCATAACTATTACATATGTATACATGGAGTATTCTTACCAGCGTCACAGGAACACTAGTAATCCTGTGCTCATGGATGTGCTTCAGTGGTATTGCCACATCTGACATCATAGTACTCTTTTGGACTGTAGAAGTCTAAGTAGATGGATGATGTATTGAGTTAAGTACTCTCATTTTAATAGTTTATTTCAGTGTCCCTGAAAGCTATAGTTGTGCCTGTGTTGTTTGGAAATGAAAATGAAAGCTTCAGATGCCACTATTCTCAGTTAATCTGGTTACTATGTGATTGGACCTTGTTTACCTTGGATCTCTGTAATGTAGTACTTCCTTCAGTGACAAAATGAGCCGTTAATAGTCCTATTTTAGGTTTTATTGATCTTCTCAAAACTGAAGTTTATATAGAATATCCATTAAACTTAAAATGTTAGTAGAATTTCAGAATTTATTAGGGAAAAATAGTGTAGTTTATAAAGGATTATATAGTGTAAATGCATATCTTATAATGTTGACTAGGTACTTTATTTTTATTTATTTATTTATTTTATGACTAGGTACTTTAAAATTAAAATTTAATCGAGGTTTTTTCCTAATATTTTAAAAAATGATTATAGACTTTGCATGCTTTACATTATTAGCATTTTAATTAGAGGATTGTATTAAAGATCATTATGAAATATATTGATATTAGCATATTTACACTTACAATTCATTTAATTAGGCTAACCAACCAGAATTTTTTTCACCGAAAACTTTGTCAGATGCTAACAATGATAGAAAACTAATTGTTGTTGAGAATTATTGCAAGAAACCAATTTTCCAAGGTTTCCCACATTCATGCAGATTTCTCTAAGTCTCCCACATTTCTTCTTCAGTAGTTATCATTTATTATTTTAAACAGTGGGAAAGTCTGTGGTTATTCAAAATTATAAAAGTATTATATAATCTTGGTGGAATCTAGAAAAAGAAAAAGAGGAAAATAATTAAATATAAATCTCTCTCTAATCTACTGGTCACATTAGTAGGTTTTTACTATACATTATAATATTGTAACCTAATTTTCTTCACTTAAAAATAAATTGTGAAAAGTATGAATTATAAATATGTCATCATAATTCATTACAGTAGTTTACTGTATGATGGTACCATAGTTGAACCCATCTCTTTGACTGTTGAGCTGGGTTTCACTTTTTCTTTATTTACATACAACCACTCACTGTTGCAAAAAACACAGTGACCATTCTTACAGCCAAAACGCTGGGTCCTATTATATAATTAATTCCTCAGTATAAGTTCTTAGAAGCAGAATTTCAAAGTCAGGATATCTATAGAAATATTTTCAAATACAAAATCGAAAAACTGAAAGATCTGTGACTTTGAGAGAGTTTATTAATTTATTATTGAGAAACTTTAATCAAAAACCTTGAAAAAGAATATTAGGCTTTTTTCTTGAATGCTATAATTTATTACATATCTATACTGGCTATGATGTCAAGTTGTAATTGCCTTATTGTTCATTGTCTGTATTACATGATTAATTATGTATGTGCTTTCAAAGACAGAGTTGTTGCTCACATTTGAATAGTTATAAAAGCCCAATAGGATAAGTTTAAAAATTTATTTTATTATTTAGTTATTTATTTTTGGCTGTGTTGGGTCTTTGTTGCTGTGCGCGGGCTTTCTCTAGTTGTGGCGTGGGCTTCTCATTGCGGTGGCTTCACTTGTTGCAGAGCACGGGCTCTAGGCGCACGGCCTCAGTAGTTGTGGCTCGCGGGCTCTAGAGCGCAGGCTCAGTAGTTGTGGCTCACGTGCTCTAGAGTGCAGGCTCAGAAGTTGTGGCACATGGGCTTAGTTGTTCTGCGCCATGTGGGATCTTCCCGGACCAGGGCTCGAACCCGTGCCCCCAGCATTGGCAGGCGGATTCTTAACCACTGCACCACCAGGGAAGTCCCCAATAGGTTAAGTTATGTAACATTCTCTTTGTCATTTTGGAACGTGTTTGGGGGTTCTTAGTAACTACTCCATATAATACTTCAACTTTATATTTTGACAGACTAATTTTAAACTCAAACTTAAGCATGTACCACAGACCTGGTCTTTACTTTCTCCACCTAAGAAATGTGGATGCTGCTACCAAGCTTACAGAGGGTTGTGTGGATTAAATGAAATAAAATATGAACTCCCCAGAGTAGTTTCTGGTAGATAATAGATGCTCAAATTTTATTTTCTCTTCTTTCTTTGTGTAGCTAGACAGTGAGACATTTGAATTACTGTATATCTGTTTCTAAAACGTGGAGAGGCGTGCTTGATTTTTCAGATTAGTGAATCTCTGCAAATACACAATTTTCAGTGAAAATATCATCTCTAATAAAAGGGTGCATAATTACAATCTAAATGGAAAAAGTTTTATTTTTGAACACTTGGACAGTCTTTCTCTTGGAATATATTTGTTTTTTTAATTAGAATTTTAATATTTATATTTTAGAAACTTTTGGATTTAATAGAAGACTTGAAAAAAAAACTAATAAATGAAAGAAAAGAAAAGTTAACATTGGAATTTAAAATCCGTGAAGAAGTTACACAGGAGTTTACTCAGTATTTGGCTCAACGGGAAGCTGACTTTAAGTAAGTTTTTTCGTTCATGTCCTGGTAAAAATTGAGAATTTTATTTACTTGTTTAAATTTTTTTTTTTGGCTTTTTATTTTATATTAGGTGACTTCTGAATTCTGACCTTCATGCAGGCTTGAAAATAGCTGTTACTAATCCCCATGGTGATTGTGAATTATACATGAATGATTATTTAAACTGACTTTTAATTTATAATGTACCTAATCTTAGAAATTTAAAATAAAAGCACGAAGTAGTGCTTTTTCTGTTTCTTAATGGGATTAATTTCTGTTATGAAGGGAAACTCTCCTTCAGGAACGAGAGATATTAGAAGAAAATGCTGAATGTCGTTTGGCTATCTTCAAGGATTTGATTGGTAAATGTGACACTCAAGAAGAACCAAACAATGAAGATCATGCCGTGAAAGCTGAAACTGAAGTATGTTAACTGAAATATTAAATCCATGAGGTTTAGGTACCAGGATTTAGTATACCACATCAATGATGAGAAATATTAATATACTTTAGAATTAAAACAAAAAACTTAATATGTAGCTTTATTATAATTAAGCATGCTTTGTTAAGAATGTAAGCACAAATAGTTTAAATATAGCTATTGAACTTATAAAAATATATATCTGTTACATTTATATCTCAGTCTGGTGTTGATTAAGTCATTGTGTTGATTGTAGGTAGATACCTTTTTGTCTGATTATGGGATACCCTTCTCAGATTTGTCTTAAACTTAAAGAATTTTAAATGGCTGAGAGACCTAAAGGGTCATTTAGTTCTGTTCTGATTAAAACAAAAATATTTATATATAGAAAGATCACTCTTGCTTGGCTGACTGACCATTCCCTACTGTTGAGGAAACATTCTTTCCTGCTGCTCCTACTGAAGCTGAAATTAATCTCATCTTTTTGGAAAGTTTATTTTTGTTTTCCTTTGCTTTTTAATTACTCAGTTCAGGGGGTCTGGGATGGTGATGTCCAGGCTCTTGCTTTCAAACCATCATTATGTGTCCCTGACATAGTTTGGGATTTGGTCTGAATTATGAAACTGGAAATTTGTTTCCTGCGCTAGCCGAACAAAGCCTTTGAAGGCTCATTATATAACTGAAAGTATACCTGAAACATTATTCCTCCATAAAAACAATGTCATAAACTATGATAAGTCATTACAGAACAATTACGATTACCTAGTTCAGGTATACTTTCAGTTATATAATGAGCCTTCAAAGGCTTTGTTCGGCTAGCGCAGGAAACAAATTTCCAGTTTCATAATTCAGACCAAATCCCAAACTATGTCAGGGACACATAATGTTTCATGTTCCATAGAACAGAAAGTGAGTAATGGAGCACAACTTTTTCATAATTGGAGGTAGTTCTATATAATCTATTTAAAAATTTTAAAGTTGTGAATTTTTTTTGCTGTTTATTTTTAAAACTATCTCAATCAGATGATACCACACTGAAATAGTGAAAGCCACTGTTAACATTAGGTATGTGGATTTTGCTATTTTTAGGAAGGACAGAATTATGTAGGAATTGAAGATATTATTGGTTCTCTTCAAGATGATGTCACTGATATTAAGAAACAGGCTGAAATTGCTCACTTATGTATTGCATCTCTTGCTGACCCCCAGGAAGCTATTGCTTGTTTAGAATTAAAGTTTAATCAAGTTAAAGCTGAATTAGCTAAAACCAAAGAAGAATTAACCAAAACCCAGGAAGAGTTAAAAAAGAGAGAAAATGGTAAGTGGATGTATTTTACCCCTATGTAGATGTTATAAATTCATAAAAAAACAGTTGGTAAGTATGAGATTTATGCAGCTTATTTACCAAGTGGCCAGAAAATGATGGCGGTAATGTATTTAATATTTTACCATTTGTATGAGTTTATAGTAACTTACTAGTACAAATATTTTTTTACTTTTCTTTACTTTTAGACCAATGTTACTAGAAAACAGGCTTCTCAAAAAACACCAAAAACTAAGTACAGCTTTATCAGCAAATTAAGAAATCTCATAGGAAATTGTATAGCTGTAAATTTTGTCTATATATATATTATATATTTACTTAAATATAAATATATTTATATTTATATAAACATAAATATATATATGTATATATATGTGTGTGTGTGTGTATATATATATATATATATATATATATATATGGTTTGTCACATCTGAGTTTCAAGTGTTAGATGAAATACTCTGCCCTTTTCTGTGTGAAACAAGATGGGTGGAAAATAACAGGTAAGTGATGTCTCATTCTGAAGTGTATCAGAAAGGTACCAGCTAATTCTTTTCTGACATTATACCAGAAATTTTTTACTATTGAGCATACGTGTTTCATTTTTACCCTAAGTTTTGAAAGTGGCTTTTTCAGAAACATTACTCTCTGGTGGTAGAATTTGTAGCTAAGTGCTTGTGTGCTTCTAGTGCTGTGAAAATCCTTTTTCCTGAGTATAACAATAAAGCGTCTACTATAGCAGCTTATGTTTCATGATTATTCAGTGATATATTTTTTTAGGTGCTTAGATATTCATTTTTAATATTCTTATTTTTTCAGAATCAGAAATTAATTTAAATTCATTGGTTCAAGAGCTTGAGAAGTCTATTAAGGTAATACTTTTAAGTTTTATTTTGTCTTGATAAGGAAATTAATAATTAAGTAAAATAAGCAGCATGAATTATGACTAGGTATGTCTATTTTAAAAATAAAGTAATAAATGAATGTGATAAAAAAAATTGATGAGCATAAGTGCCTTCACCCTCATACCTCTTTCCAAAGATGGCCTCTGGAAAGTTTCTTTAGTCTTTCCAGAAAAGGTGTGTGTGTGTGTGTGTGTGTGTGTGTGTGTGTGTGTGTGTGTGTATATATGTGTGTGTGTATATATATATATATATATATATATATATATATATATATGAAGCAAACACACTTTTAAAAAAATTTGTACAAATGGGATTGTAGTTCTGTGTCTTGCTTTCTTCCCTTAGAAGACATCTTAGAGATAATTGTATGGCAGCACATACAGATCTATGTCATTCTTTTACTAGGTTTATTGTGTTGGTTAGATATATTTAAATGGTGTTTATTTTGTCTGAAGTTACTGAGTGTTCTAAAATTTAGGATATGGCCTGAGCAGTGTGCAGCATTGGAATCCTGAAAATCTCTAGCACTTTGTACCTTCAGATCAGATAATTACTCTAAATGGTTGTAGATGAATTTGACATTGATATAAATATGAAATTGCAGGTATACATAGAGGTGAAGTGAATTTAAAATTCTAAACTTAATATTTTTCCTGACCTTCTCTTAACTTACATTTGTCCTTCTAAAGAACTGAATATTTTAAGATATGATCAGATATAAATAATTCAAGATCTTGGTATCTAATACCCAGTACTTAAAAAGGTAACCAAAATAATGTACTTAGTACAAGACATTACAGTTATTGTTTACACAATTCGTGATCTTTTCCTTTTCCTTTATTTTTTCTAGTTACAAAAATAGCTGCTAGTTGTAAAAATTCAGCTATACTAAACTATGTAAAGTAGAAAGTACAGTAGTACCCCATAATGTCTCTCCTACATCAAAACCAAAACAAAACCAACTTGGCTGGTAGCTCTTTGAGACTTTTATATATATCCATTTTTATAGAACATTTACTATGAACTCTTAAGTTCTTTACATATATTTACTTGTTTAAATCTCAGAACAATCTTATGATGTAGATACTGTTATTTTTTATTTTTATGGAGGTGTCAAATAACTTGCCTAGGGTTAAGAGAACTTAACCTCATGGTGTTGATTAACTGTTGATCTAGGGTCACTGTTCCAAAGGTTGTTTTGAAAGCAGACTCTTAATGATTAAAAGTTTGTTTTGCATGGTTCTTTAGCATCCTTCCTACCAAGCATACCCTAGGCAGAAAACATTCCTTTGAATAACTGAGATTTGTGGAGGATGGATTTTCTTGGTGAAGATTGTATAATTTGAAGGAGGAAAAAAATGACTAGGTGATTATGATAAGTCTGAGAGTGGAAGAGGAGACAACTTGAAATTGTCATGGTCTGTTTGAAAACTCAAAGTTTGTCAGAGGTCTGATCCCTCTACCCCAGGATTTTGTCATTTATCAGCGACACCAAGGGACTAATTGTGAAAAAGCATGTAGGTTTTTCTTTATGATATCCTTTGTTTAGGGATATCTAAAAGGACTTTGCTTTTTTTTTTTTTTTGTAATAATGCATTACTTTTTGACTTAAAGTCATTTTATCTATGTCTCTTAAGAACATTTGCTGATTTTACGATGTAAAATGATGTTTTCTTTTCTCATATAGTTTTTTTTTCCCCCAAAAAATGGATTGCTACCAGTATGTAGGGATTTAATTAATCTCTGCTTTTAAAAAAATCTCTGCCTTTACCATACTTTTAATTACTTTATAAACATACACTTAACTGCTAAGGTTTCACCCTTCCTCTTTCTGGGTACCTTTTCTTCTGCTGTCCTTTTAGGGAGGCATAGTCTTTGCCTTAAAAAATAAAAATCTAAATGGCTTTTATCATCTAGATAAACTAGGAACTCATTTTTTTTGGTTTTGTTTGTTTGTTTGTTTCCACCTGCAGAAGGATTCACATTTATTGGTTCAAATACAGTACCTAACATTTGCTAAACATGCATTTCACACTACTTGGTCACATCTCCACAGGTAGTCAATGCACAGAAGAGGGTCCATCCTTTGCCAGATGGTAGGGTGGGAGGTAGCAGAGGGACTGGGTAGCAGAGCTTGCCAACTATCATTTGGTCATGAAAGGTTGACGGAGCCAGGTTGGTGGGCAGCCCTTGTCCAGCCCGCTGGGGACAAGGGCCCAGAGACATCCTGTTTGCTTGGCTCATATACAGGACTGTGGGTAGAGGTGGGCCTCAGGTAGGCAGCCCAGGGGTAGGCTCACGGATGCATGTTGCCACCGGAGCTCTGAAGGTGGTGTCATGGGAGGTGGTGCTAGGAGTTCACTTTTAAAGCAGTGTGTAGACTGTGTATCTTTGATATACATAAGCTAGAAGCTAAGGCTAGAACCTTTTCTGCGACTTGTGAACAAACTAACAAAGACATTGTTACTTTGAGAAGCTTTGGTTGTAAAACAATTGATGAGTTTCTCCAGTTACTCAAGATTCCTCAAGATTTTAAGTAAAAGTACCTATAAGAAACAATTTTGTCATAGTGTTTTCATATTTTTCTTTTCAAAGCACATTTTGTTTATGACTTAGGGTAAGTGTTTTAGGGTTCTGTGGTTATCTGCAAATAAGTCTCTAACCCACCTGATTCCCTTAGAAAATCTAAAGATGAATTTGTTTTTAGTATCGGGGTGAAACTGCACACTTAACAAGTTCTTTTTTGTCCTTAGTGAATGTACAAGTTAGTTAATATTGCTCACTTCCTAGAGCCATTGGTTATTTTAGGGTGAGATTTAAGAAATAACTTAGAAAATGTTTCAATAAACTTGAAAATAAAATTTTTATGATACAGTATTGAATCATAATTTATATAGTTCTTAAATGTATTATAGCTTTCTATATGTGAACTAATTTTAATTTATTTTACTTTAGGACAATGCTGATACATCTACTTTAATAATAAACAATAAATTGGTTTGTAATGAAATGATTGAAATGTCTAAGGACAGCAAAACTAAAACCTATTCAGGAAGAAAAAGATTAAATGAAATTGAACTTCAACAAGATGAACCACCAGCAAAGAAAGGTACTCTTCAGCTGCTAGCAGGAGGCTTTTAAGAAAACTAACTCCTAAACCAGGAAACAGAAGAGTTGTAAAGAGAAGGAAATTTACTTATCTAAGGAAAAAAAACTGAGAAAATATAAACGTCCCTAAGTTTTACACTAACATGTTATAAACTGTCTAGAGGATGGGTATATTTAAAGCTGCCTTTATTTTAATAAGTATGTTTTTAGATATTGTGCTTTTATCACTTTAACATGGCAATAATTCTTTTACTTCTGTGCCTATAGTAGTTAAAAGTCATCATTTTCATCTTCATGATTATAGTACATATTCTGCCAAAATTTCTCCACATTGTTTTTTCATTTGAAGAAAAAGCCATTTGACAGTAAGACTTTGAGCTAAACATTACTAAAGACAAATGTGGTCAAGTTTTGTCTTCTATGAAATTACTAAAAAAAAAAGTGGGCACATGCTTCTCTATACTATACACCCCTGTTTATATGGAAGAACATGGCAGCTTTCACCTTGTCTCTAAGCTATTCATTCTGTCTTTTGGAAAACTTTTACAGTCTGATACAGGGAGGGAGGCCTTTCTAAGAGAAGGTGCATTAGCTTTAGAAACCTAATTAGCAGAAAGAGAAAAACAAATCTCGTATATTAATGCATATATGCGGAATCTGAAAAAATTGCTAGAGACGATCTTATTTACAAAGCAGAAATAGAAACAGAGACGCAGAGAACAAACATATGGATACCAAGGGGGAAGGGGTGTGTGGGATGAATTGGGAGATTGGGATTGACATATATACACTACTGATACTATATATATGAAACACATAACTAATGAGAACCTACTGTATAGCACAGGGAACTCTACTCAGTGCTCTGTGGTGACCTAAATGAGAAGGAAATCCAAAAAAGAGGGGATATATGTATACATATAGCTGATTCACTTTGCTGTACAGTATAAACTAACACAATATTGTAAAGCAACTACACCCCAATAAAATTTTTTTAAAAGATGGATTTAGAATGTTATTAATATTTATGAGTAATAATATATTATGAATTATGAACCAAAGAAACCTAGTTAGCTGCTTCACCTTGAGAAAAATGGATAAATTAAGTCTTTCTTTGGTCATGAGTAAAATAAGTTAAATATACCTGCCTCCTGAGGTTGTTAAGAATAAAAACAATTGGGTAATACAACAATATAATAAACACCTCATAGAACCTCAGTAAAATTAATGTTTTCAAAAGTAGATAACTTAAAGGATAATATAGCACTAGATATATTAATCCAATAAAGTGTGAGCTAATAGATTGAGACTAATATGCATGATCACCTTCTGTTATCATTGAAGGAGTGAGACCTTAGCTACAGGGAGTATGACCTTGTTATGATCTCCATAGCACTGTTCCTCTAGTTTTTCACCTTGATCGGTACCACAGAGTAGTTGAGAATATAGGGTAGTTGAGAATGCAGGAACAGTAGATCACTAGGAAGTGGAAGTGAAAGTTGGCAGAAGCGAGTGATCTACGTGGTATGACTAATCCTAAGGGTAACCCATTCATGAAGAAGGTGATTGTATAATAACTCTAGTTGTTAGTGACAAATAATTTGGATATGGGTAGATTTAAGTAAGTTTAGGTAATATAAAGTATTTTTTTTTCCTCCTTAAATTCGTAACCACTGTGGCTATTTCTCAATTATTTGTTGTTAGAGACTAAAGGGACTACATAAAGGATCATAAAATTGTAGCTATAGCCCCCCTTCTTCCCCTCTACCTGCTACTAAAAAATCTCTAGAACAAAATATGTGACTCCTATAAATACTAGGATAGGATTAGGGGGTTGATAGTTTTACTGAATATATGTTTTCTGTTCTTAAAGGGAATGCAAAGCCATTTCCCTATGAAAGTGAATTTACTTGTTTGAGGTCACTGTATCTGTACTTTGGGACGCTGATAACCATGTAAACGGTTCAAGAAATAAGCCTTCAGAATAGTGATAAAGGAGACAAACTAGAGATATGCTACAATCTGCTTACCTGTAACTTTTCAACCAGAACTAATTTTTGTAGCAAAATATAGGTAAGCAGTATATGTATAGGTTGAATGTGATAGAAATATTGAATTAAAGTAATTATCTTTCTATTTATGTTTACTTTTTATGTTAACCTATATTAGGTTTATATACAGTAAAACCTATTTCATCTTTATTGCTAGACTAATGCTTTAATTTCTCACTGACAAGGCTGTTCTGAATATGTTCTATGAATCTTTTGATATAAAACATAAAAATTTCTGAAAGAATAATATGAATGAATATCTGAACAAGAAAATCAGGTGCAAAACAAATTATCTGAAGTACCTTATGTAATTATCCTAGTTATTTTTTTTAAATAAATTTATTTATTTATTTTTGGCTGCATTGGGTCTTTGTCGCTGTGCGCATGCTTTCTCTAGTTATGGTGCGTGGGCTTCTCATTGCGGTGGCTTCTCTTGTTGCGGAGCACAGGGTCTAGGCGCGTAGGCTTCAGTAGTTGTGGCACACGGGCTTAATTGCTCCGCGGCATGTGGGATCTTCCTGGACCAGGGCTTGAACCCGTGTCTCCTGCATTGGCAGGCGGATTCTTAACCACTGCACCACCAGGGAAGTCCTATCCCAGTTATTGAAATATAGTAAAATTAAGAGAACAACATTACTTGATCACAAAAGCTTTATTGCACTTACTGTAATTCACTTCAGGGTTTAGGGACTATATCCATATAGTATACATGACTCAAATCTCTTCTCAGGATATTCAGGATTTATTTGTGAGCTCTGAATTTCTGATTGTTGTCATTTTTAACTTGCTTAGATCCCATCTTTCTCTCCTGATAAAGGGTTCAGACATCTTTATAACTTGTCTTCTTAAAGGGCAAAAAGATTAGTCATTTCCACTGATGAAGTCATAGGTGAGAAAATTACATCATAAGTTCAGAATTACTTAAAGGGAAAGTAGAACAGAGGTATGAATCAGTGGAAAAGCCAGTTATTCCACTTTGGGATGACTTGCCACAGCTTTGTAAGATGTTAGGAGACAATCTGATAAAAGTAATGCACTGGTTGAACATTATTTTTAAAAATTCATAAGAGTAAATGGGCAAGTTTGTTGTAAACGTAAATAGGGGTGAATCTCTAAGTTTCCAGAGTAGATGGAATCCTTAGAATAAACTGAAGGAACTAAATTAGGAAAATGTAAGTACAAACATAGGAAAATCATCAAAAATAAACTCAACAGCTTTTCAGAAAGCAGGCTATAGAGCAGGGGTAATGCCATGTTTTTCCTGTCCTTTTTGAGGCAGAAGAGACAATGTAAGTTATAGGTAGTAAAACCTTGTCCAATGAGCTTTTAAAGTTAGTCTGTTAAAGAGATCTTGGAATCCTGTTATGGGATTACGTAATTACTGCTGCCCAAGAGCATTTAAACAATCCGGTGAAGGAAAAGAATATGGATTGTATTTGAAAAATGGAAACTTACAAATAAAACTTGCTTTCACATGTATACTACTGAATGTAAAATTGGATAAATTCTTGGATGGAGTAGGGAGGTGAGATTTCCAAATTATATAGTGATTTTTGGGGTGAGGGGATACTCTCACTGGGGACATCAGTATCTTGAGAGGACTGGGATTTTTTTCTCAGCCTTACTGAGGTACAATTGACCAATAATTTTGTAATATATTTAAAATGTTTAACATGATTTGATATACATTGTGAAAAGTTTCCCACCTTATCACCATTAATTAATACATCTGTCACCTCACTTATTCACCTATTTTCCCCCTCTTTTTTCTTTTTTGGTGAGAACAGTTAAGTTATACTCTCTAGGCAAATTTCAGTTATACAATACAATGTTATCAATTATAGTCACCGTATTATACTTAGATCCTATGACCTTATTCATCTTAAACTGAAAAATTATACCCTTTTACAAGCCTCTCCCTATTTTCATCACCCCTCATCCCCTGACAACCACCGTTCTACTCTCTGTTTCTATGAGTTGGATCTTTTTTTCTCCTCGTATTGATACCATACAATATTTTTCTTTCTCTATGTGACTTATTTCACTTATTTCACATAATGCCCTCCAAGTTCATCCATGTCATTGCAAATGGCAGGATTTCCTTCTTATTTAGGCTGAATAATAATAGTCCATTGTATACATATTTATTCCACATTTAAAAAAATCCATACATCCATCCACGACACTTAGGTTGTTTCCATGTCCTGGCTATTGTAAAAAATGTTGCAATGAACATAGAGCATGAACTTGCATGAACTTTGAGATAGTAATTTCATTTCCTTTGGATATATACTCAGAAGTGGGATTGTTAGCTCATAAGATAGTTCTATATTTAATTTTTTGAGGAACCTTTATACTGTTTTTCTAGTGGTTGTACTACTTTATATTCCCATCAACTGTGTGCAGATTCCCTTCTCCCCTCATCCTTGCCAGCATTTGTTATCTCTTTTTTTTTTTTTTTTTTTTTTTTTTTGCCCGCGCCGTGTGGCATGTGGGATGTGGGATCTTAGTTCCCTGACCAGGGATCAAACCCGTGTCCCCTGCATTGGGAGCGTGGAGTCTTATCCGCTGGACCACCAGGGAAGTCCCTGTTATCTCTTTTTGATAATAGACAGCCTAACGCGTGTTAAGTGATATCTCACTGTAGTTTTGATTTGCATTTCCCTAATGATTAGTGATGTTGAACACCTTTTCCTGTACCTGTTGACTATTTGTGTGTCTTCTTTGGAAAAGTGTCTGTTTAGTTCCTCTGCCCATTTTTAAATTGGATTGTTTGGCTTTTTGGCTGTTGAGTTGTATGAGTTCCCTATATATTTTGGATATTAACCCCTTGTCAGATAGATGGTTTGCAAATATTTTCTCCCATTCCACGGGTTGCCTTTTCATTTTGTTGACTGATTCATTTGCTGTGTAGAAGCTTTTTAGTTTGATATAGTTTCACTTATTTATTTTTTGCTTTTGATGCTCAAGCTTTTGGTGTAATATCTAAAACCTGTTGCATAGTCCAGTATCAAGGAGCTTTTCTCCTATGTTTTCTTCTAGGAGTTTTATGATTTCAGGTGCTATGTTTTAAGTCCTTCATCCATTTTGAGTTAATTTTTATAAGTGGAGTAAGATAGGAGTTCAATTTCATTCTTTTGCATGTGGATATCCAGTTTTCCCAACACAATATTGAAGAGACTGTCCTTTTCCATTGAGTATTCTTGGCTTTCTTGTTAAATAAGCTGGACATATGTGTGTGGGTTTAATTTTGGGCTTTTGAAACTATTTCATTGGTCTATGAATCTGGTTTTATGCCAGTACCATACTGTTTTGATTACTGTAGCTTTATAGTATAGTTGAAATTAGAAAGTGTAATGCCTCCAACCTTTTTCTTTCTCAAGATTGCTTTTGCTATTCGGGTCTTTTGTGGTTCCATGTGAATTTTTAGATTGCTGTTCTATTTCTGTGAAAAATGCCATTGGAAATTTGATAGGTATTGAATTGAACTTGTAGATTACTTTGGGTAATATGGACATCTTAACAATATTAATTCTTCTAATCCATGAACATGGAATATCTTTCCTTATTTTGTATGTCTTTTTTCATTCTCTTTCACCAGTGTTTTATAGTTTTCAGTGTAGAGGTTTTCACCACCTTGGTTAAAGTTATTCCTAAATATTTTATTCTTTTTTATGCTATTGTAAATAGGTTTTCTTTTCTTATTTTCTCTTTCTGATAGTTTGTTGTTAGTGTACAGTTTTTTGTTTTGTATAGTGTTTCTTGTATATTGATTTTGTATCTTCCAACTTTAGTGAATTTCTGTATTCTAAAGGTTTTCTGGTGGAGTCTTTAGGATTTTCTATAATATAAAATTCTGTCATCTGTAAACAGACAGTTTTACTTCTTCCTTGCCAATCTGGATACAGTTTGTTTCTTTTTCTTGCCTGATTCTCTGGCTCAGATTTCCAGTACTAATGTTAAATAGAAATAGTGAGAGTGGACATACTTGTTTTGTTCTTGATCTTAGAGGAAAAGCTTTCAGGTTTTCATGGTTGAGGATGACATTAGCTGTGGGTTTGTCATATATGGCTTTTATTATGTTGAGGTATGTTCCCTCTCCAGTCTGTTGAGAGTTTTTATCATGAAGGATGTTGAATTTTGTTAAATACTCTTTCTGCAGCTAGTGAAGTGATCATATGATTTTTATTCTTCATTTTATTAATAGAGTATATCACATTTACTGATTTGCATATATTGAACTATCCTTGCATCTCTGAGATAAATCTCCCTTGATCATGGTGTATGATCCTTTTAATGTGCTGTTGAATTCAATTTGCTGATATTTTGTTGAGGATGTTTCCATCTATGTTCATCAGTGATATTGACCTGTAATTTTCTTTTTTCTAGTGTCCTTGTCTAACTTTTTTATTTGGGTAATGCTGGGAGAGAGCTGTGATTTTAATTTATCAAATGGGGTCATAAGATTAAAAATCTTGTACAGTCACTTAAGTTTTTTCCCCCACATTATATAATAGTATCTGAAAGACCTTTCATAAATGCTTGTGCTTTTTCTTTATTTTTCTCACAATGTCAACTGTGATTAGCATATAGGAAGATAGAAACCTATTTGTATGTAGGATAGTAGATTTAATTTTAAATATCTTTTTATGATCTTGAAAATGCCTTCTTAATTGAACAGATTCATTACATAGGGTACTATTATCTCTCATCTAGGCTGCATGAGAGCCTGCCACAGACAGGAGGAAAAACTTAAGGGCTTGTATGTCATTACTATGTGATATTTGACATTTATCTCTTATGGAACAGTTACATGTAGGGCTGCCATATAGGGGCTTAGTAATGACGCAAACTGATATGTTTAGATCCCAAATGTTATTACACGGGTGACTATCAAGGTCTTCCAGAAATTTAGAAAAATAGATTCCTGGAGTAGTGTGCATGTACCCTCAAAGTGTTTGCGTGTACAATACATTCCAGATTTATCAAGTCAGTATGTTTGGTATTTGTTCTCAGGAATCTATATTATAAGCTCTTTTGCCAATTCTCTAAAACTAGAGAACCACTGTTATAAAAAAGGCGCTGTAAAGAGCACAGCTTAAAATTTAAAACAAAATTGCACTAAAGTAACCAAGTTAATATAACTGAGGCATGTTAGATTATAAATTTGCACATATCTAGAACCAGAATAGTTTACTGATGACAAAAGTTATGTTTTTCTGATATAATGATACGTCTTAGAGATAGAAAAGGAGAACATAAGCTATGTAGCTAAATTTCAAAAATAATTCATTTACGGGGACCTCCATGGTGGTCCAGTGGGTAAGACTGCAGTCCCAATGCAGGGGGCCTGGGTTCAATCCCTGGTCAGTGAACTAGATCCTGCATGCATGCTGCAACTAAGAGTCCGCATGCTGCAACTAAGAAGCCTGCATGCTGCAAATAAGACCTGGCACAGCCAAAACAAATAAATAAATATTTTTAAAAGTTCATTTAGGATTATTGTTCATGTATATAAAGATGCATTAGACACAGAGAGTCTGCTGTCAGGAAGTTTGGAATCTAGTAAATGAGAGTGACAAACATATTATTTCAGTATAATCTAATGTGCTCAGATGCATAGTATAATATGGTGGCACACACTAAAAAGAAAACTATAAAATACACTTTTTAAAGATTCATTGGACAGTTACCAACTGAAAGTAACAGGTTTCTTAGGAGAATTTCAATCCATCTCTCCCTTATAACTGTCTTCTGCTCTTAGGGATTTTATATTATATCTGGGGCCTTTAAGCATGAGGAGTTCGATTCTCAACATGCTTAGTGAGACTACCCAATAAAAATATAGGTAAAATTGACAGATAAGTGGCCAGTGG
Source organism: Pseudorca crassidens (assembly GCF_039906515.1). Classification (NCBI taxonomy): domain Eukaryota; kingdom Metazoa; phylum Chordata; class Mammalia; order Artiodactyla; family Delphinidae; genus Pseudorca; species Pseudorca crassidens. The sequence goes on along the minus strand of NC_090311.1, from coordinate 36,537,191 downwards.
GGGAGTGAATGAAGGTCAAAGGACATGTTGAGTTGATTATATCAGTACAGTATTGTGTAGAAACTTCATAAAAATTGTATTAGAGTTGTGTATATAAAGTTCACACATATAAACATCAAACCATGAAGTGAAATAGAACAGGAAAAAAATTTAAAAACCAAAGCATCAGATTCTTATATGTTTTGAAGTAATTTTCCCAGGATATGAGACACTCATCAGATCTGTTATTATATCAATGGAAATTGTATGAAGACATAAAAAGATAAATTTGTGTATCTGGAGAATTGAGAATTATGTTTCAAGAGTTAATCATGTAATCTGTGAGAAAAATTTGAACATAGTTTATACTGGACAGTTGTGTGAGATGAGTTAATTTGTCAAATATTAAGAATTAAGTTTTAGCTAATAGTGCATCTTCTCTGGACATAGTTTAATCTATACCAACTATGTTCTTGTGCTTATATAACATTTACAGAATGCTTTAACATACATTATATATTAACTTATTTGGCCCTCTTAACACTATCCTGTAGTAAGTAGGGCAGGTAGAAATATCCTTATTTTAGAAATGTAGATATTAAGCCTGGAAAAGACAAACTTTTATTTATTTTTAATTAGCTGAACTCTTCTGTACAGATTTTCAGTTTCTAATAATATCTAACTGTATCCCAAGCACAGTGTTCTAAGCTCATTGATTATCTTTATCTTCACAATAACTCTGAGATAGGTGGTATTATTGCTATTATTTTCCATTTTCCATTTGAGGAAGCAGCCATGGGGTCAAGCATTTTATTGACAGTTATGCAGCTAGCGAAGGGTAGGGCTACATTAGACTTGGCATAAATTTAACCATTTTTCTCCTAATTTTACCTGTGAAAGTATCAGGTACTCAGTTTGCAAATCACTAACTTAGTAGATCTACAGTATAATTGTACTTTAAGACTGTTCTTTAGTCTGCCTTAGGGTATAATTCCCTACCTTCTATCTCATAGTAATAATAAGGATTTGTAGTAGACAATTTAAATAACATAAAAGCTATAAAAAAGTAGAAGTAACTAGTAATCCCACTCAGAAGTAGTTACCAGGATTTTCTTGCACATCCTTTGCTAACTTTTTCTGCTGTGACTTAATGGAACTACAATTTTTACATAAATTGGTGTATGCTATGTATGTTTTGCAACCTGATTTTTCTTTTTTACTCAATAGCTTATTTCTGTTTTTCATTAAAAGCGTGCTTTCGTATGTTTCCTATGTTTGAATATTGGCTTATATGGTAACTTTTTGATTTTTATTAAGGTTAATAATAATTTTTTTTATTTTTAAAGGACCTACACATGTTAGTCCAGCCATCACTGAAAACCAAAAGAAAAGTGAAGAAATGCAAGAGAGCATTTCAGAAGATGAGGAAAACATTAGAGTTTTACAAGAAAATAATGAAGAGCTGAAAACACGTTTACTCATTGTTGAGAATGAACTTAAAAATGAAAAGGAAGAAAAAGCAGAATTAAATAAACAGATTGTCAGTTTGCAGCAGGAACTCTCTTCTTCTGAAAAAAAGAGTTGTAGTTTTAGTGTAGAGGTCCAACAAATTCAGTCGAATTATGACAATGCGATTTCTGAATTACATATGCAGAGAGGTATAAATCAAGAACAGGAGGAGAGGATCATGAAATTGTCAAAGGAGATAGAAACTGCTAGAAGAAACATCACAAATAATGTTTCACAAATAAAATTAATGCAAGCAAAAATAGATGAATTGCGTACACTTGATTCAGTTTCTGAGATCTCAGACATAGATTTACTCAATCTCAGGGATCTGTCAAATGGTTCTCAAGAGGATAATTTGCCAAATACACAGTTAAATCTTTTGGATAATGATTATTTGATAAGTAAGCAAGTTAAAGAAAATGGTATTCAAGAACTTGGTAGGGAAAGGTCTTTCCACTCTACTGTTGAAGCCATTTGGGAAGAATGTAAGGAGATTGTAAAGAGTTCCTCCAAAAAAAGACATCAGATCCAGGAACTGGAAGAACAAATTGAAAAATTACAGGCAGAAGTAAAAGACTGTAAAGATGCAAACAATAGACTAAAAATGGAGGAGAGGGAGAATAAAGATCTACTAAAAGAAAAAGAAAGTCTTATACAGCAGCTGAAGGAAGAATTGCGAGAAAAAACTGTTGGTCTTGATATTCAAGTACAGCATGTAGTTGAAGGAAAGAGAGCACTTTCAGAACTTACTCAAGATGTTACTTGCTATAAGGTGAAAATAAAGGAACTTGAAGCAATGTTAGAAACTCAGAAAGATGAATGTAGCCGTTCAGCCAAGTTAGAACAAGAAATTATGGAAAAGGAATCTATCATTTTAAAGCAAGAAAGAAATCTGAAGGAATTTCAAGCAAATCTTCAAGATTCTATCAAAAACGCCAAAGATTTAAGTGAAAGGGAAGTCAAATTGAAAGAAGAAATCACAAAATTAACAAACAATTTGCAAGATGCAAAGCATTCACTTCAATTAAAGGAAGAAGAAAAAGAAACAAACTGGCAAGAAACAGAAAAGTAAGCTAAAAGTTATTAAAATGTTTGAAAATATGGAAAGCATTTATTGACTTTTCTGTGTAGCTTTTAAAGAATCTGGGTGGGCATATCTTAATCTGGTCAAGTATAACATGTATAATGACTGAAGAGCTTCAATTTTGTTTATATAAACCTTTGGAACCAAAAGTTATATGCAAAGATCTGTTTATAAAATCTCCTGAAATCCTCCTTGAAAGATTTCTTCATGGTTTGGACATTCCAAATTTGTGAAAAGATCTAATTTTGTATATTATTAGTAGCTCACGCATATGATTCTAAGTGATTAGTGATATGTCACTATAGATAAGTGATTTTTTTTTTTAGGTTGAAAGAGGAGCTCTCTGCAAGTGCTGCTCTTACCCAGAATCTGAAAGCAGATCTTCAGAAGAAGGAAGAAGATTATGCTGAGCTGAAAGAGAAACTGGCGGATGCCAAAAAGCAGATTGAGCAAGTACAGAAAGAGGTAGGTTATTTGAAAAAGTGTGTGGCCAATTTAAATGATAAAGATTGTTTTCCTTATATATCAAGTTTAGACACTATAGTATTGACCAGAACATTTGTCAACTCCATAATTTTTCTTAAATGATGAGAAAAGTTATTTCACAAAAGAAAATTTAGTCAGATTAAACAAACTGAAGGATGTCTAATATTAAGAAAAATATGTGCCTTATGTAAGATTAGAACCTTTTTTTTTCTTTTAAGGGCTGCTAAGTTCAAGTCCCCCCAGAAAAATAAATAGCAAACTTTTGTTTGCAGGTAGTATTTAGGAGAGTATGTAGTGCAATTGTAACAAGTTTTTATTATAATTTGATTTAAAAATAGGAAATATAATCACATGATTCCAAATTTAAAATATATGAAAATATGTGTAGTGAGGGAAAAAACGGCCTCCCAGCCATCAAGTTTCCCTCCAAGGTGTCAGATGTTATCAACTATTTTTTTTTCTCTTCACTTCTCCCTCCTCCCTCTGTTTTTCCTTCCTTCTCTTCCTATAAAAAATGGAAACATCCTATAAACACTATGTGAACCTTGGTTTTCTTCTCTCAATATTTCCATCTCAGGATATAAAGAGTCTCCAAATGAGCTTTTTTTCTTTTTTATGACTCTGAACATTTATTTACCATTAATCAGCCCCGTATTGTTGGACAATCAAGGTAATTTCCAGTCTTCAGTTAATCATGCAGTGATGCCATTTTGAACATTTGCAAGTCTTCCTCTGGTATAAATTTCTAAAAGTGGAATTTATGGGTCACCGGTTTGTACATTTGTAATTTTGATATTTATTATGCTTTTTAGAGATTATGCTAGTTTACTTACCAGAACTAATGTATGAGAACAAGAGAGTATTTTTCTCTATACTCTTATCCACAAAGTAGTATTTTATCTTTTTTTTGTTGTTTGTTTTTTTGCGGTACGCGGGCCTCTCACCGCTGCGGCCTCTCCCGTCGCGGAGCACAGGCTCTGGACGCACAGGCTCAGCGGCCATGGCCCACGGGCCCAGCCGCTCCGCGGCACGTGGGATCTTCCCGGACCGGGGCACGAACCCGCACGTCCCCTGCATCGGCAGGCAGACTCTCAACCACTGCACCACCAGGGAAGCCCCTATCATTTTTTTTTTTTTTGGATATTTGCTAATTTGACATGTAAATCGTATATCTCAACTATAATTCTAACTTGCATTTCTCTAACTATGAGTGAACATTTTTTGGTTTAAAATTCATTTGTTTTTTTTTTTCCTGTGGTCTGTATATTCATATTCTTTGTATTTTAGTTTGGGTTATTGTTTTTCTTTTTATTATTGCTTTGTGGGAACTTGTTACATACTTAGGAAATTAACTTTTCTTTTTTTAATTTAAGGATGATTTATTTTACTTAAGGGTGGCAGTGGGAATAGTCATAGATTTCTAATACAAACCAAATACAAAAATCAAACAACCATAAGCATAATGAAAATCTAAATATGAAAATCTAATCTTTTAGGAGAAAAATAAGGAGACTATCTTTTTGTTTGTTTGTTTGTTTTTTGCCAGTGGTAATGGATATGTAAGGATATTGACAACAACATTGGAATAGCAGAGGAATTGAAAATGCTATACATTGATCAATGGGAAACTAGCAAAATTAATTATATTGCATATACACAATAAAATACCATGAAGAAAGCAAACACATATATAGTCTTTGGTTGAACCATATACCATTCTAAGTGCTCTACATTACATATACTATCTCACATAATTTCCCAACAATACTACTACTATCCCATTTTACATATGAGACAAGAAGTTAAGTAACATGCCCAAGATGACACATATATATATATATTTTTTTTCTACGTCACAATATTGACATTCAGTCCAGTAATCCTCCACTGTAGCAGCTCCTTTACTTTGCAGTGAAAATTGATTTGTATATTTTCTGGAAATTAACTTTTGAAGGATATTAATTATAGATATCCCCCTATCTCTCCCCCACATTGCCATTTTTCTTCATTTTGATTATGTTCTTTTTTTTGCCTTGGAGCAACTTATTTTTCTTTTATGACTGTTGGATTTTGAATCATAATTAGACTTTTTTAAAAAGCTGAAGTAATTTTAAATATTTTTCATTACCTTGAGTTAGTTACAAAAGAATACTTAAATGTGTAAGGTCTGAAGAATATTGATACAACAAATGCTTGTGGGTCTCATCGATTTTCTATGTTTCCTACCCCCACTGAGGTTACTGTTATGAATGTTTTGTGCTTATCTTTTTTTAATCTTTTAAAAATATAAGTTAAATCATATTTGTTTTTTTATCTCTAAACATTATGTCATGTTCTGAGCATTTTCACATCATATTCCTGACATTTATGTATGGTTATAATTAATCACTTTCACTGCTGTGTAATACTCCATGTGTGACTATACGTTTAGTTATCTATTCTATAGTTATCTATTCTATTGTATTTAGTTATACAATTTTTGATTAATGGAAGAAAAATCCAAAAAATACCACCATAGATAAAATGCAAAAAATATATGTTGTTTCTGATAATTATACACAGAAGGTTTCCAGGCCACACAACAAGTATTTCAAAGTGGACTAGATTAGAAATGTAAGACAGTAAAGACGACCTAAACTGTAATTAGGCATCGGAAAATGTTTAGTCAGATCAGCAAGTTAAAAATCATAATTTGGAAAAGCACTTGTTTGTCATTCAGAAGCCTGAATTGTTTGCTTTCTAGGAATGTAATTTTGGCCAGGGCAGCCTTTGTTTCTCCCTTCATTGGATATAAATTACTTACCTTTGGATCTAGTGTAGATTCTGAACTTGTAAAATAAATTTCGAACGACATTTCGGTTTTAACACCTCAGGATCAAGACTAGAGTTTCTATAGGTGGTAGACAGGCTTGAAAGCTTTATAAATTCTGGGCAAATGACAGGTAAATGGATTAAATTACTCCAAAATATAAACTGCAGTCCTAGCCCTATGCACCTTATTGCCTTTTGTTAGGTTCCTTTCACTTAGCTAAGTAGTCCAGAGGGAACTTTGGATTTACATTCCTATTATCAGTCCACATATTGTTCATAGTATCCTCAACAAAACAAATAAGGAAATAACCATTAGGCTGTATTTAAGCCTTCATACATTTTCCTCGTTTCTATCAAATGTAATGTATGAGCAAGGCCTGTGTAGTTTGATTTTGAATTACTGATTGTGAGATCTGGTCTGCCTCTCTTGACTTTACTACAGGATAGGCTAGAACACCATTCCTTTGTCTTTTCTGATCTATTTAAAAAAAAATTTTTTTTTTTTGGCTGTGTTGGGTCTTCATTGCTGCACACGGGCTTTCTCTCTAGTTGTGGTGAGCGGGGGCTACTGTTCGTTGCGGTACGTGGGCTTCTCATTGCAGTGGCTTCTCTTGTTGCAGAGCTCGGGCTCTAGGCACGCGGGCTCAGTAGTTGTGGCTCACGGGCTCTAGAGCACAGGCTCAGTAGTTGTGGCACACGGGCTTAGTTGTTCTGCAGCATGTGGGATCTTCCCGGACCAGGGATCGAACCCATGTCCCCTGCATTGGCAGGCTTATTCTTAACCACTGCACCACCAGGGACGTCCTCTTAAAATGTTTTTTTGTTTTAGATTGTTGTAATATAGGTTGTTTATTTCTGTTAAGTGATATCCTGGCTGAAGATTCTTGGAGTATAGAAACTTCCTGGTTTAAGATACTATTTCTGAATACCATGATGATCAGTAAGCATTATCAAACATGGTATAATTGACTTGTGTTCATATGGAGCTAGTTACTCAGTTCTTTAAAAATGGCTTCTTTTTCCAATTAAAAACTTTTCATTATAATACATTATTAGGAAATTTTTTAAAAATTAATTTATGTATTTTTGGCTACGTTGGGTCTTCCTTGCTGCACGCAGGCTTTCTCTAGTTGTGGCGAGCAGGGGCTACTCTCTGTTGCAGTGCACGGGCTTCTCATTGCAGTGGCTTCTCTTGTTGCAGAGCATGGGCTCTAGGCACACAGGCTTCAGGAGCTGTGGCTCACGGGCTCAGGAGTCATGGCTTGCGGGCTCTAGAGCGCAAAGTGGCACATGGGCTTAGTTGCTCCACGGCATGTGGGATCTTCCTGGACCAGGGCTCGAACCTGTGTCCCCTGCATTGGCAGGCGGCTTCTTAACCACTGAACCACCAGGGAAGCCCAGGAAATATTTTTTAAGAAATGAAGGTAAAAGTGAAAGTCTTCTCCCCAGTCTCATTTCTCTCTTCTTAAATATGACCACTCTTGACAGTCAATCCTTCTGTGTTCTTTTAGATCTTTTTATATGCATTTTACATAATAAATATATGTAAATAGTGCTTGTATGGTTTTATTTTTATAAATGGGATCAACTATATATAAATAATTGCTTTAAAAATATATTATAATTTTAAGATTTTTTATAGCAGAATTTAGGTATCTCTTTTTAAGTAATGTTTTATTGTATAGATGACTATTTAACATTCCTCTAAGAGTGGGTATTAATAGTGTTTTCTGTTTTTCAAAATAAACAATGTATGATGTCAATGCTAATAATAATAGGAGCTTAGTCTGGATTGGTTGTTCTGAGTTTACATGTATCATCTCATTTAATTTTCACACAAATATTAGGGATAGGCATTTTTTTAACTTCCATTTTATGACTAAGGAAGTAGGCATTGAGAGAGAACTTGTCCAAGTTCACTTGGACAATGTTAATGTTAGAGCCAGTAAATGTTAGAGCCAGTAAATGTTAGAGCCAGTTTGGAAACTGAAGCAGTCCTTATGTGCATCTTGGTGCAACACGTAGTTTCTGTACTTTATTGGCAGACAGTTTATATCTGTAAAATTGATGAATATGGTGTTTATTACTGGAAGTCCCATATTTTTGAACAAAATAAGCCAATAAAAATAAATATTATTAATGTATGATTATAAAAGGAATATATATTTATTGTAGTAAATTTGGAATATACAAAAAGCCTAAAAAGAAGTGTAAAAATCACCTGAAACCAAACCCCTCAGAACTACTATTATTTTATTATTATTTATTTTTATTATTTTATTATAAAAAGCTTGGAGATACCATGCTTTTTATGAAGGGGAACTTTGTTCAATTAACTTCCTTCAGTTTTTGAGATCTCTAGGATTGGTATCATGGAAATTGGACTAAAGGTGTACATAGATTACCTGCTATCTCTCCTCCCGTCCCCTTCCCTTTTCCCTCCTCTCTCCTCCTCTCCTCTAAGATTTGCATACTAATTCATAGTGCTTTTTTATTTCTTTAATAGGTTTATAGAATTAAATTACCAGTAATACCAAAAATCAATTGACCTTCACTTGCATGGGTACCTTTTGATCTTGTAATTGTTCCATTTTCATTCTCTATGTGCCATTATTAGCTTTTGAAGTATTTCTTATATTACTGGATCACATTACTTAATAGATCTTGGAAATGTGAGCCAGTGTTTTTCCCCTAGAGTATCTCTATTGATTTTTCCATGATAATGATTTTGCTGTTGCATGCAGGGGTCTATGTTGTTTCTTTTTTGGGAGCACTTACAGGGTTTGAGAGTCTTAAAATATTGTAAAAAGAAAATGGCCTCTTCATATGTATCTTCCTTGGAGTATCAAGAAATTTTCTGATAATCTGAAGCCATACCATCAAGAAATTTTCTGGTAATTTGAAGCCATATCATATATATTAGAATCTGTAATTTTTCTCATGTGATTTAAAGGACATGAATCTTTGAACAAGTGGCCATGAATCTTAAACAAAAAGCAATTAGTATTTCTAGAAATATTTAATTTGATTTATTACTTTGTAGGTATCTGTAATGCGTGATGAGGAGAAATTGTTGAGGATTAAAATTAATGAACTGGAGAAAAAGAAAAACCAGTGTTCTCAGGAAATAGATATGAAACAGCGAACCATTCAGCAACTTAAGGTAACAGGTGATTTTAGTAGATTCTGTTGGTATATTTTAGTGTTTAATTAAATGTATCAGTTCTTTTTTGTTTTTTTTTTAAGTAAGAAATGGATAGTTTTATTTGAGCCAATCTGAGGATTATAACCTGAGAGACAGTCTTTCAGAAAGCTCTTAAGACTGTTCTACCCATTAGAGGTCAAAGCAGGGTTTACATACCTTTTGAGACAAAGGGTTGTACATCAAATGGTATATTGTTGACAGTTTACACAATCCAGATCTGCAGTACAAAGGGAGTAGTGGGTAGTCATGGCCCCTTTCACCATAAGCAGGAAGGTTATCTCCTAAAGCGTTATTTTGCTGGCACCAGGAGAAAATAGCTCTTTACAATCCAGCAGGCATTCCTGTGTCTTCTAAGGAAGGGTTAATGCAGATGCATAATGCACACTAAAGTGGGGTGGGGGGTGGGCACAGAGAGAACTTTATATTTGAAAAAAAAAATTTTTTTTTTTCCTTATCCTGCCTTAAAAATGTTTTGTTTTGTCACAACTTAGTGAGAACTCTCAGGTGGTAAACCCAGCCCAGTTGTCTGGTCAGGGTGCGCAGCACTGCTGGGGTTGCAGCAGAGGTGCGTTTGCATTTGCGGTCAGGGAAGGGTCCTGGAGCCCCAGCTCTGCCAGGGTCAGGGTTAGCTGGGGAGCCCTGCCCGCAGTGCCCGAGTTCGAGGCCTCCCCACCCACCCTGGATTTTGGTATCCTGGGCACCGTCTGGACAGCAGGTGGCTGCAAAGTGTGGGCTGCGGCTCCCAAGCACCACACCCTCTCCTCGGTGGAGCCAACTCTGCAAACCCCTGCTTCTGGGTCTCAGACCAACCCTTTCTCCATCTGTCACTGCAGTAGGACGTCCCAAGGTTTAGGGAGATTTCCAGTCCTCGGGAGCAGGGTTTCGGGGGGACTGTCTCCTAGTCTGCCTGCATGTTCCCCTACACCCACAGAACAAGAGTCATGGTGTTTTCAGGAGACTTTTTGGAAGCCTTTAGGAAAATAAGCTGTTAAAAAAATCCTAGGGACTTAAGGATCCAGTAAGATCCCACATACTGTGGAGCAGCAGAGCCCGTGCTCCACAACAGGAGAAGCTACCGCAATGAGAAGCCCGCGCACCGCAAGGAAGAGTAGCCCCCGCTCGCCACAACTAGAGAAAGCCCGCGCGCAGCAACGAAGACCCAGTGCAACCAAAAATAAATAAATTTGTTAGTTTAAAAAAAATCCTACTTTCAGGAAGACAATTATTTCACGATTCCAACACCTTAGGGGACTTTGGGGAACAGCTATGAGTACTTGGTGATAACAGATGATTTCAGTGTCAACCCAAAGGTATGGTGAGGTTTCAAAACAGATTGAAAACCTGTTACAGTGCACCCCTATGTAGCCAGACACCATCTATTGATAAGTTCTTTCCATCACTGCCCGAGCATCTCCGTGGTTCTCTGTCTGTTTCCGTCCCCTTCCTTCCACCTCCGTCGCTCTCCGTCTGTTTCCCTCCCCGTGTGTCCACCTCTGTCGTTCTTCGTCTTTTTCCGTCCCCGTCTGTCCCTCAGTCCACCTCCTTCGTTCTCCGTCTGTTTCCGTCTCTGTCCATCCACGTCCGTAGTTCTCCGTCGTTTTCCTCCTTCATTCTTTGTCTCTTCACGTCTTTCCATCTCCAGCTGATTTCATAATAGTATTCAGAGATTTCCAGGTTCTGTAATGATTATTCTAAAACTTATAAAATGAGAAGATATTGCTGAAGTTAGATGAAAGAAGGAGTGAAGGTTAGATTACCTGGCAGGTTAAAACTAGAATTGAAGGATTTCCAGTGCCCAGAAATTAACCTTGCGTCCTTTTCAAACCTCCCAGCTACTTTTTACTTGTATGGCATGTGGGGATTCTATTTTTTCTGCATTTTGAGTTTACTGTTAAGGAATTTATTTATGGTTTTCTTTGTCCCTCCCACATTAAATACATAGTAAACTTCCATTTCTCTCTCTTTATGCTTTTTGTGTTGTGTAAGAGAACATACATGCTAGCTTGAAATGTTGAGTGAAGAAGAGGATTTGGCATTTTTGGGGTAGATTAAAGGTTTAAAGTTTGGGGGTTTTGTTTTGTTTTTTCTTATTACCACTCTCACCCTGCCCTTTTCTCTGAGGTGAAACAAACTTGGGAGCTGGAGACTATTAGTCAGCCTTCTAGGAGACAGATTTCAAACTTAATATTAAGCCCTGTTTTCAAGTCCCACTATTAAATAATGGGGTGTAGTTAAGTTACATTTGCATTTAATTCATATTCTTTTATTTTGCAGGAGCAGTTAAGTAATCAGAAAGTGGAAGAATCTATACAGCAGTATGAGAGAGTGTGCAAAGGTCAGAAACAAACCTCTACTTCCAGTACTAAAATGCCTGCAAAATAAGTAGTTAAAATAACAATTGGTTTAATATTTTCCTTTGAAAATTGTAAAGTTAAAGAAGGGTAACATAAGATGTACGTACCTTTATTAAAAGAGAAAAGCATTGATTCTAAAGAGTAACTTACCACCATAAAGTTTATCCTTGGAGAAGTAAAACATTAAGAAATATTCAGTCAGGGCTTCCCTGGTGGCGCAGTGGTTGAGAGTCCGCCTGCCGATGCAGGGGACACAGGTTTGTGCCCCGGTCTGGGAGGATCCCACATGCCGCGGAGCGGCTGGGCCCGTGGGCCATGGCCGCTGAGCCTGTGCATCCGGAGCCTGTGCTCCACAACGGGAGAGGCCACAACAGTGAGAGGCCCGCATACCGCAAAAAAAAAGAAATATTCAGTCAAAGCAACATTGATTTCTAGATAATGGCCAGTATTTTGTGAAAAATAAAATTAAAGTTATATAGGTCACAATGAATGGAATGGATTTCTAGTCAAAATAATATAAAGGTTATACTTCAAATAAAATATCTTTAAAATTAAAAAATATTTTTAAAATGTTTTTAAAAACTAATACTTTAGATTGAAATTGTATGTGCTAAATTTTTTTTATCAATTTGGATTGATTTTTTTATTTGAAATATTACAAAATTATCTTTGTAGATGATATGTACATATTTCTGTTCATAAAATTATGCAGATTCCTCTCCTTCCCATCAGTCACCCCTTAACTTCTTAGTTGTGTGAGTAGTAGAGCTGGGATTTGAACCCATGTCTGTTTCAGTCTTAAGTTCCAGACTGTCTTCACTAATTCATGCCATTTGTACTTGGCCAACTAAAGAGCAGGTGTAAGACAACAAGATTATTACTTATTTGGATGACTTGGACTTTTGTGGGGTTCACTTAGATCAGTAACTTCGATGTGAAAATATATCTCTGCACACAGTCCTATTTTCTCCTACCTTTTTAGGCCACTGTCCTCTAATATCTCCTATTTCCGTAATCTTTTTGGAGTTTCCCTTTACTTTGGCTGCTTTGTCATTGTTGGTAGATGTGAATAGATACTCTGAAAAGCATTCTTTGGACCAGGATATAGTTTTTATCGTATTTTAATTTTTTCTTTCTTTGCCAGATATTGAGACGTGTGGCATAGGCCCATTTTGAGTACTTTTAATCTTCCATCTTCTCCATGCTCTTTAAACTTTCACCCAGATCACTTGTAACCTACATATTTTCAAATCTTTTAGCTTTTTGCAATCTTTCCTTTATTTTTTAATTATTTTGAATTATTGTCTACTCACTTTCTTTCATTTTCATTTTTTAAGTAGTATTTATTGTGTATGAGCATATTTTTACTAAACATAAAGGTAAGGCGTAGCTTGCCCCCTTTTGAAACTCTTACCTCGGCTTTTGTGATCTATTCTTAGGGTTACTGCCTTTCTCTCAGAACGAGCCTCAGCCACTTTGACAAATTTCCTGATTAAGCCATCATCATTTTTTTTCTTTGTATTTTCTCTCTTGAGAGTTCATTCACTCTTGTGATTTTAAGTATGTATGAGACATTCTCTGACCAAAAAAAAAGTGCATTTTTAGCTCTTGAGGCTTTCCCTGGCTTCTACATTTCTATTTAAATACTGAATCCATTCACTTAGCTATCTTATTAATTTTTTAAAATGGAGATATACATACCATAAAATTTACCCTTTAAAAGCGTACAGTATGGTGGATTTTAGTAAATTCACAAGCTCATACAACCACTACCACTATCTAATTCCAGAACATTTTCATCACCCTAGAAAGAAACCCTGCACCCATTAGCAATCACTCCGCATTCACACTTCTGAGATAACTCCAATCTCTGCCTCTGTCTTAACATGAACATCTTCCCTCTGAATGTGTCTGTGTCTTCACTCTATCTGTCTCTGTCCAAATTTCCCTCTTATAAGGACACCAGTCATATTGGATTTAGGGCCTACTCTATCCAGTATGACCTTATTCTTAACTTGATTACATTTGCAAAGCCTCTGTTTCCAAGTAAGGTCATATTCACAGGGAGTAACAATCAACATATCTTCTAATCTACTCTCCAGTAATATGACCCCTTTTATTAACAAAAAATTTTTTTGGTTATTTCAGACATTATTTTTTGTTACAGACATTAACATGAATATATTTGTATAAAAGTCTTTGGGCACACATGTAAATATATTTGTATGGGAAATTCCTAGCAGTGTAATTGTTGGCCCACATGTTGTGTTTAAAATTTTGATGAATATTGCTAAACTGCTCCCCAAAGTCATTATACCAGTTTATATTTTCAATAATAGTGTATAGAGTGCCCATTTCCGCACATTTTTGCCAGTATTAGGTGTTATCACACTTTGAACTTACAGCCAGTGTGATAAGTGAAACAAGGTATCACATGGTCTCAATCTTTTGTACTTGAGTACGTCTGGTATACTGATACTCTAAAGTACATTTGAACTATCACTGAGTATTTTTTTTTGTTTTTGGCCACGCCGGGCGGCTTGCGGGATCTTAGTTCCCCAACCAGGGATCGAACCTGGGGCCCTGGCAGTGAGAGTGCCGTGTCCTAACCACTGGACCGCCAGGGAATTCCCAGTCACTGAGTATTTCTAATGCAGAGTTTTACATGACATTTGTGTGTCATTTCTTTGTATAGCTTTCAGTGATCCTCTCCCCTGAATGTTAAACACTTGATTGCTTGTTCATTTGCCAGGCGTTTATTTAGCTATGATAGTTCATAGATATCTTTAGATAGCTTTGATGAGATATATCATTCCTGTCTTTATGTTGCTTTATTTTCTGTTTTATTTGTTGCATATTTCTGGATTCTTTCCTGAGATAAAATGTAAGTTATTGGAGGCAGTGAGTGATATAAGAATGCTCTTGTTTCTTTTACTGTTCCTACCTTTCAAATAATAGGTGGATAGCCACTAGCGAAGTTAACATTGGTGTCCTGGGGCCTTACTGATTGCTATCTAGATACTTAAACTCCTTCTTTTGAGCCCTCCAATTTAGAGCAATAGATAGGGTGTAAAAGGAACAGGTTCTTTGAATAAAATTATAATTAATTGTATAATCTGAATATATTTGCAAATCATGCTTTTTGAAAGAAAAAGTTTTAGATAGAATACCAGTACTCCTTCAATCCTAAAGAGGAATTCTGTTTCATTAGCTCTCCTGGCAGCTTACATCACTGAACAGAAAGACTGAAAATTACTCGTTAAAATTTTTTCTCACTGTTTTGTTTTAAGCTTACTTTATATTAAGCGTTTTTAAGGGAGCCATCTTTTGATATTTGTGTCATTTTTTTGTCACTTTTAGTGCCCTAGTTTGAGCCATGCATTTATAGATTCATCACCTCTGACATTCATAGCAATCTTGGTAAGAGGTGTCAGAAGTGAGCCCTGCTACTATGTGTCTATCACCAGAGACGATAAACCAATCTCTCCTCCTTATCTCTATCAGGCAGGATTAGAATAGAATTGTTTATAAGCCATTATTGTAGTCATTTTTCAAGGGCCAGAAACAGTTTTGGTAAGGTTATAATAGTACAGTTATTCCTGATGAGTTGGTTTTAAAAACACTAGGAGTAAATATTTGGCTTTGAAAATTTTTCTAGAAAAAATAATTACTTGAGATTTAAATTTGGGATTGAGAATTTATTGTTTTTAGGAGGTAAAAGTTTTAGTTTTGGTTTGAGAATATTAACACTAAAAGTAAGTGTTTTGACAAATAATGTTTTTTCTAAATCCCAAGATCTGTGTTATCAGTGCGGGCACACCTCAGAGATGTTTCATGTTCGGTTCCGGACCACCACAATAAAGTGCAGGTCATAGTGAAATAAGTCGCACAATTTTTTTTTTTGGTTTTCCAGTGCATAAAAGTTATGTTCACACTATATTGTGGTCTGTTAAGTGTGCAATAGTATATTATGTCTAAAAAAACAGTGCTCATACCTAATGAAAACATACTTTATTGCTAAAAAATGCTAACCATCACCTGAGCCTTCAGGGAGTTGTAATCTTTTTGCTGGTGGAGGGAGGGCCTGGCCTCGATGCTGAAGGCTGCTGGCTGATCAGGGCGGTGGTGGCTGAAGGTTGGGGTGGCTGCGGCAGTTTCTTAAAGTAAGACAACGAGGAGATTTGCCGCATCAGTTGACTCTTCCTTTCGTGAACAGTTTCTCTGTAGCGTGCACTGCTTTATAGCATTTTACCCACAGTAGAATTTCTTTCAAAATTGGAGGCAGGCCTCTCAGACTCTGCCACTGCTTCATCAACTCAGTTTATGCTATATTCTGAATCCTTTGTTGTCATTTCAACAGTCTTCACCAGGAGTAGATTCCGTCTCAAGAAACCACTTTCCTTGTTCATCCATAAGAAGCAACTCGTCATCTGTTCAGGTTTTGTCATGAAATTCCAGCAGTTCAGTCGCATCTTCTGGATAACTTGCTGCAGCTTCTACATTAGCACTTGGCTGCTTCACCTTGCACTGTTATGTTTTGAAGACAGCTTCTTTCCTTAAACCTCATGAATTAACCTCTGCTAGCTTGAAACTTTTCTTCTGCAGCTTCCTTACCTCTCTCAGCCTTCGCAGAATTGGAGAGAATTAGGGCCTTGCTCTAGATTGGGCTGTGGCTTAAGGGGATGTTGTGGTTGGTTTTGATCTTCTATCTAGACCACTGAAACTTTCTCCGTATCAGCAATAAGTCTGTTTTGCTTTCTTGTCATTTGAGTATTCACTAGAGTAGCACTTTAAAGTCTCTTCAGGAGCTTTACTTTGCATTCACAACTTGGCTGTTTGGTACAAGAGGGCTAGCTTTTGGCCAGTCAGGCTTTTGACATGGCTTCCTTACTAAACTTAGCTTAATCCTTTCATTTCTAGCTTTTGATTCAAAGTGAGAGACATGCGACTCTTCCTTTCACTTGAATGCTTAGAGGTCACTGTAGTGTTACTAATTAGACTAATTTCAGTATTGTTGTGTCTCAGGGAACAGGGAGGCCCGAGGAGAGGGAGAGACGGGGCACAGCTGGTCATTGGAGCAGTCACAGCACACACAGTGTTTATGGATTAAGCTTGCTGTCTTACATGGGTGTAGTTCGTAGTGTCCCAAAACAACCACAGGAGTAACGTAAAGATCAGTGATCATAGATCACTGTAACAAATACAACAATAATGAAACAGTTTGAATTATTGCAAGAATTACTAAAATGTGATACAGAGGCAGGAAGTGAGCAAATGCTGTTAGAAAATGGCACTGATAGACTTGCTTAATGCAGGGTTGCCACAAACCTTCAATTTGTAAAAAACACAGTATATGTGAAGCACAATAAAGCGAAGTACAGTAAAATAATAGTTTTTATTATTTTTATTAATAGTTTAATTATATTGAAAATTGTTAGTTTTATCTGAAAAGATTCCTTTTCCATCCATTTATTCTTGCATTCATCCAAGCATCCATCTGTACATCAGTTATTTAGTTGATCCTTCATATATGCCAGTACTGTTCTAGACATTGAAAATATAGCAGTGAACAGGACAAAGTTTCTATTTGGAACTCATATTCTATTATAGTTAATAAAAGTGTATTTTAATTTTAGAAGAACTCAAAGGAAAAATTGGATATATAGATGTAGATGTTAGTAATTTCTAAAATGTTCTTTCCAAATTTTTAGATCTAAGCGTCAAAGAGAAAATAATTGAAGACATGCGAATGACCCTAGAAGAACAAGAACAAACTCAAGTAGAACAGGATCAAGTGCTTGAGGCTAAATTAAAGGAAACTGAAAGACTGGCCACAGGTGAAACAAGATTGCTTAAATACCTCAAAGCATACTTTCATTTTCTTTATTTTCCTAGATTTCTTTCCTTTTTAAACATAGTTTAGTGTTTATAATAATTCATAATGAAAAAGTATTTGGTGTGTTTTTGGAACATCCTGTCCCTTCTCATTTTTCATTATGATGAAAATTGTTGTACCTAAGTCAGAGAAGGAATAAGGACACTTTCATGATAACTGGATGATAGCTTGCAGTGTTCCCCAGATGTTAAGAATAAACTTTCAACTGAGTTTCACCTCTGTATAGCAACTGGTATCATCTTACATGTTTATCTCAATAAATACTCTGACTGTATCCTTCAGAATACCATCAGCCGGTTGTTTTTGTTTTTAATTTTTGAGAACATGAAGTTTCCTGTATATTGGCATGCATTTATACTGTATAGTCAGAACACTATTCAGTGGATTATTGAGAGGTTTTTGTAGTTCTTCTCTAAGAATTTGGTAAGCTCTCAGAAGGGTCTCAGTTCTATCTTGGTCTGTGTACTTCTGCTTCTGGGCTCTGCTGATTCTTGTCTGTATCCCATGCCACATGTAGCTCTATGTGGTATAACTGTTGCATGTACTTTAAAAATAATTTTATGTTTTCAAATCAGAATTGGAAAAATGGAAGGAAAAATGCAAAGATTTGGAAACCAAAAGCAATCAAAGGTCAAATAAAGAACTTGAGGATAACACAGATGTACTTAATATAAAGCTCAGTAAGCTTCAAGATGAGTTACAGGTATGATTTTTATTTATATATTTAATTGTATCTTTGTATATATGCATTATATTTCTCATAAAAGGATAATTTAGTAAATATTTTATAATTAATTTAGATAATGGATGAACCAATAGCTGGGAAATGTTAATATATAATTTTTCAGTATACACTCAAGAAACACAGGGAAGAAATTCCCAAGATACAAGCTGCTAAGTAAGTGCCAATGAAAGTGCAGTGGTTGGGTCTTCAGTTTTACATATTTAATTTTTAAATCATCACTTCTTATGTCTTTGTACCTATTTTCTACACTTTAAACTTCTAACTCATCAAATACTGCTGTGGAGAAGATGACTATTAGGAAAATTATTTTGATTATTGTAAATTTAATTATTAAGCTGGAAAAGAATAGAGTTGAATGTCTGAACACTGGAATACATTTGAAACTATACTACTACGAGAAGATATTCTGTTTTGTGTTTATATGTTTTTCCATGTTTAGCTTTCACATACTATGTGTAGAATACAACATATGGGGGAAATATTTTTTTAATGGGACTTAAAAATACTACATAAAATTTTATACATTTTATTTATTAGAAGTTGCAATCCAACTGTAGTTTTGGGATTGAAGAAAACATAACAGTGATTTTGAAAAGACTGCATCTAAATTATTTTCTTAAATTCAGGCTGTATATAATCAGATACTGAACAAATACAAAAGAAATCAGTTACTTTCTTTTGTAACTATTAATTATATACTTTAGAATTTACCCTTTCCATTCCATTAATTATGAAAAAAAATAACATTAATTACATTGAGAATGTTCATATTAAGGAATACCAGTATGTTCTACATTGTTCTAAAATAATGTGATCACATATCTTAGATAATAAACGGGATTTTTAAATACATAGCTTTTAATGTGGTATTACTGTTTTTGTTTCAAATGAAGTTTTACTTGAATGTATAAATTAGACATTTTTGAACCCAAAGGATCTATGGAAACCTCTTTGAAATTTACTGATCAACTATATTTTCTGTCCAGCTGTTCCTTAAACTAATACATGTTTGCCCTGTTGCACAAGTTATTCTTTATTTGGCATCCTGTATACCCAGGAAAATTTTATTTTTGGAACCATACAATTAGAAATGACTACCGTAAGTCAATTTTTTTTTTTAATCTGGCATTTAAGAAGGCTTGGTTCTCTGTAACTCTTTCAGAAATTTCAATTGTGTCTTCTTCTTAAGCTCACTGATGATGGAAAGTCCTCAAATGCACTTTATAGCAAAATCAAGTTTATAAACGAAATGACTATTTAGGAAAGCAAACCAACAATGTTCTTTTGATAATCTGAAATAAACTCAAATCTTGTCATTATTTAAAGAAAAACACTTGTTTTTAACTTTTTGAAGAGGTGAAATGAAAAGTGCTGGATTACATGGAAATGTTGTAAATACAGATTTATTAATTGCTTTTGAAGCATATGATAGTTACTTATGCTATGTATACATATAGGAATCTGAACAGAAATATAAAGCTGATAGAAAAAAATGGTTAGAAGAAAAAATGATGCTTCTCACTCAAGCAAAAGAAGCTGAGAATCTACGAAACAAAGAGATGAAAAAATATGCTGAAGGCAGAGAGCATTGTTTGAAGCAACAAAACGAAATGGTTGGTAACAATTATACTTTTTCTTCTATGTATTTCGCCTGCTTTCTTTGGTTTCTTAAATTTTTCCCTGGGATTCTTATATTCTTATCAGTATCTACATGGTTGCGTGGTTTTGTTTTTTGTCTTTTTTTCAAAGGCAGTTTGTCTGTTTGTAAGATGACTTTTCTAGCCCATTTTATCTTGAAGTTCTTATTGTTGGGGAAATAATTATATCTCAATATTTAGATTCAGAACTTAAAAATCTCTTCTTTTGACTGCCACAGGGTTATCCCTACTGTATTGTAAAACATTTACATTTTGAACTGTAGATTCTACTAACATGGTGTTTATATTTTACCTCAAAAGCTCATTTTATCAGGTCTTTTTTTTAAAGTCAACTAAACAGTTTCTAGAAGACTATAGGTAGAAATAACGTTCAGTTTTACATTGACTGGCTCTAGTTCTTAAGTGATTCTATCTTAGCTTGTCTTTTTTCCTCCTATTTAAATCGACAACTTAGTCTGTTTGACACTCAATCAGAAAAAAGAAGTTTAAAGTCATCATTGATCCGAGGAAAGCTGTTGAGTAATACATTAACATTATTTTTAAATGAAAAACTAGTTCTCTATTTACAGTAATAGTAACGTGGCAGTATCACATTGTCATCTATTGGCATTTCCTTTGTTAATGACAGAATTTTACTTATACCAGCTAAACTTACCTGTACAAACAGGAATGTTAATTTTCAATAAGTTAGGGATGATTTTTTCCAATGATTTTTAAAATTTTTTTATCTTTTTATTTTGAAATCATTTTATTTCCAGAAAAGTTGCAAAACTAGTACAGGGAATTTCTGTATACCTATCACCCAACTTCTGATGTTAGATCTTACATAACAACAGTACAGTGATCAAAACCAACAAATCAATATTATTATAGTACTGTTAGCTAACTTATGGACCTTACTAGAATTTCACCAGCTTTCCCACTGTTTTTTTCTGGATATAGGATCTAATCTAGGATACTACGTTCCATTTAGTTGTTGTGTTTCCTTAGAGTCTTGACTCTCTTTGTCATGTGACAAGTTATGTGAGACTAATACTTGTCATTACTACAGCAATGAGATGGCAATATATTTCACTTCATGTGCGAACTCCACATGACTGGAGGTACCTTCAGGAAGTGTTGGGTTGAGCAAGATTGTAATGCTGCATTTATCTTAACAGGAAATGTTGCTGCTGGTTCTCTTTCTGTCCACAGCCCATCCAACCTTCCTGGACAGTAATAAGAGGCAAGAAGTGAAATCAAAGCTCTTGGCTGTCATAGTCAGTCACTCTACCTCCAACCCAGGAATGGACCTACTTTCTTTTCCTAATCAGTAGTCCCTCTAGCAGCAATGCCAGCAAGTAAACCTCCTTTGAGTTTTTAATCCTAGAGAAAGCTAGCTTTCTCCTTTCTCCCATATATTTCTTTACAATCGTACCTAGGATATGTGTCTATGATATTTAAGAAATAAATTGTTGATGTTTTTTAAAGCTTTTAAAATTGTAACATACATAACACAGTAAGTAAACAAAACAAACATATAGTTCAGTGAATTATTATTATAAAGCCAGCCCCCACTTAACTACCACAGAGTTTAAAAAATGGAACCCTCTTCTGAATGGTAATAACTGTTCTATCTTTTAATGTTAAACTTCAGTTTTGCTCATTTATGAATTTTATATAAATGAAAACATATAAATATATAGAATGCATTTCTTGTGTCTGGTTTCTTTCACTCAGTATTATGTTTGTGAGGATCATTTATACTATTGCAGGTAACTGGAGTTAGTCTGTTTTCATTGCTGAATATTTCAGTGTATAAGTATACCTCAGTCTATTCAATTTAAAGTTGCATATATGTGGATTGTTTCCTGTTTGGGGCTGTTAATGCCTAAGATCTCCTGTTAACATTTTTATATATTTCTCTTAGTGCACATGTGTATACATTTCTATTGCCTATATAGCCAAGAATAGAATTGCTAGTTGATAGGGTAAACATATGTGGAACTCTAGTAGAATGCCAGACTGATTTTCAAAATAGTTGTATCCATTTATACTCCAACTAGTATTGTTGGATGTTTAGTTTATTGGCTCTGCCTATCCAAGTCTCCTTGCTTATCTTCTATTGGACTATCTTTTTTTTTTTTGTAGGAGTTCCTTATACTTTTATACTTTCTGGATAGGAGCGTGTTGCAGTTACCTTCTGTCACTCTCTGGTTTACTTTTTACTCTCCTGTTGCCTTTTTAGAACAGAAATTCTTAGGTATTGTAATTCATTTTCCCAATCTTTTCCTTTATGAACCTCAAGGGCATTTCTTACATTCTTCCTGCAAAGTTGGGGGTTTTACCTTCCATATTTAGACCCTAGAATTAATTTTTGTGTTGGAGTGAGATGGGGTAAAAGCGGTTGTTGTCACTGTAAATGTGTATTAACGATCGACCTGGTAGTACATGTTGAAGAAACTGTTTCTTTTTTACTGCTCTGCATCTTTTGTCATAAATCAGTTGTCCAAGCGTTAACTTTCATACATTGTGTGAGATTAAAATTAAGGTTTTTTTCTTTTTTTCCATTTGGCTATTCAGTTGTTCCATCACTCTTTGTTGAAAAGATTGTCGTTTCCTCCATTGAAATTCTTTGGCATTTTTATAGAGTATCAATTGACCATAACATTTGTGGACCCTATCCTCTGCTTTCTGATGTCTGTCTATCCTTACGCCAATATCACGGTCTTGATTATTATTATTATAGTAGTCTTGAAATGATGTAGTGTGATTGCTCCTACTTTTTTTCTTTTTTTCTTTTTTTTTCGTGGTACGCGAGCCTGTCACTGTTACGGCCTCTCCCGTTGCGGAGCACAGGCTCCGGACGCGCAGGCTCAGTGGCCATGGCTCACGGGCCCAGCAGCTCTGCGGCATGTGGGAACTTCCCGGACTGGGGCACGAACCCGTGTCCCTTGCATAGGCAGGCGGACTCTCAACCACTGCGCCACCAGGGAAGCCCGTTCCTACTTTGTTCTTCATTTTCAACATAATTTTGACGGTTGTGTCATTTGCATTTTCATATTATTTTTAGAGTCAGCTTTTTCATTTCTGTCAACACACACACACACACACACACACACACGTGCGTGTGCGCTTGCTTGAATTTTGAAGTTGCTTTGACTCTAGATCTTTTGGGGGAGACCTGGCATCTTAACAATATTGAATCTTTTGATCCTTGAACACAGATTCTCTATTTGTTTATTTAAGTGTTCTTTTATTTCTTTCAGCAATGTTTTGTAGTTTGTCATGTTTAGGTCTTGCACATATTTTCTTTAATTTACCACTATTTCATGATTTTTGAACCCAGTGAAAATGGTATTTTTAATTTTCATTTCTCTATTGTTTGTTGCTATTAGTTTTGTCATTTGTTTTATTGTAATGTTACCATCTCATTTCTCAGATATTGGGGGAAATGCTAGAATTAGTTTAAAAGCTGTAATTTTTTATTGAAAGAAGTGCCCAGCGTGAACATTTAAGATATATGAAGGCATTATGTGTTTGGCTTTATAAGTAAATATTTTATCGAGACTTGACTACGTAATTTGTTACATATCCTGTTCACAGTTGTATTTATTGTGTTATTTAGAAATTCAGAAATTTCTTAGATTCATAATTTTGCAAGGTTTATTTTAACATTTTGTCCATATTCTGTTTAGGAAATGCTTCAAGCACAGTTGGCTGAGAAAGATGGTAACCTCCAACAGTGGCGGGAAGAACGTGATCAGCTGGTTGCAGCTTTAGAAATACAGCTGAAAGCACTGATCTCCAGTAATATACAGAAAGATAATGAAATTGAACAATTAAAAAAGATCACATCAGAAACTTCTAAAACAGTCAGTAGAATCATGTTCTTTCTATGCCTTTTTAAATTAAATATAGGAAGTATTCAAAATTATTTAATTGATTAACTTTTAAAGAATAAAAATGTAAGTAGATCAGTGGGGAATCATAGTTTGAAAAAATTATTTGGATAGGGGCTTCCCTGGTGGCGCAGTGGTTGAGAGTCCGCCTGCCGATGCAGGGGACACGGGTTCGTGCCCCAGTCCGGGAAGATCCTACATGCCGTGGAGCGGCTAGGCCCGTGAGCCATGGCCGCTGAGCCTGCGCGTCCGGAGCCTGTGCTCCGCAACGGGAGAGGCCACAGCAGTGAGAGGCCTGCGTACCGCAAAAAAAATAAATAAATAAAAATAAATTATTTGGATATTGGTCATGAATTTTGAGTTTTCAGAGTTTATCATTATGGTTGACTCATCAATGACTAATTGAGAAATAGTACTTTCTCCAATATTTTGGTCATATCTCTTAGATAGAATAATTAGAAAATAAACAACTGATGATTTAGTCCCTAATCTGCCTTTAAAATGTGGAAATATGACTCAGCCTGAATGCTTGGTGATATTTAAATACTTGAACCCATCCTAAATTTATGATAAAGATACAAATTGTTTTTGAAAATAAGCATAATGGTGAGGAGATGTGAGTCATTCAGGAGCTACTTTTTTTTTCCCCCCCTCTGGCTGCACCACACGGCTTGCAGGGATCTTAATTCCCCGACCAGGGATTGAACCCAGGCCCCGGCAGTGAGAGCACCGAGTCCTAACCACTGGACCACCAGGGAATTCCCGGGAGCTACTTTTGTAATATTGCATTGGGGCTAGGAACCCTAGGTAAAGAAAGTATTGCATTTCACAGATAGCTATTTCCCAGGTAAATTGAATCAGGGTACATCTGAAGCTAGTCTTTTCAGAGTAAATAATCTGCATTTGAAAATCTGCTGTTCCGCAGCCTTCAGACAATAATAAAATTAAATGTGTTTGTGTGTATATGTCTCTTACATCAAAAGACTTCATGATTCTAAGAGAAAGACTGCTCAAAACAGAGGTATTAGCATGTGGTATAAATTGCACAGAATAGAAAGTTAGAAAAACTAGGTATCAGCTGCTGTCAGTGTGGTGGTGGGACCTTTAGGAAAATTACTTAACATTTCCAAACTTTAAAACAGAGATGATAATGTCTTTCTAATAGAATTGTGAAAATTAATCGAGAGCATTTGTAAAACAATTAGCACAGTTATTACCACAGTGGAAGTCAGTACATGCTAGTTGCTTTCCCCATTATGAATGCAATAGCATCTTTTTTATTTGACAATTATGGGTAGGTGACATAAGAGATGTATTTGACTTTTGATTTTGATGGTAGTGATTAGAAGGTGCACGTTGGAATTTATCAAGTTTAAAAATGTATTCTGATTTTTTTTATAGATCCCTTAAGTAGGGTTTAGGAATAGAGCATACCCTATGACTGATTAAGTGAGATGAAGAGTGTGCAGCACTTTTCAGTATGGTCTTTTCAGTATGGTCTTTATCAGTATGGTCTTTTCTACTCGAATGCTATAGTTGCATTCCTAAGACACCTCTAGTTTTTCAAAATTGTGTTATCAAAGTGATTTTGGGGGTTCAAGCTCCAACGCAGTACAGACAGTGGTCATGTTATTTAATTTCTCTCTATTTCTTCATCTGGAAAGTAGGAATAACAATTCTTGCCAAGCCTCAGAGTTGCAGTGAAAGTAAAATGAGAGAATATATGTAAAACACCTTGGAATTTGAAAGTAATCTTTCAAATTTCTCTTTAGATCAGATTCAGAAGAGGCTGGAAAGTTGCCCAGCCTTTCCTAACTCTCTGAGGATGAAAGAGAAGAAGAAGGAGAGTTAGTTGGTCATTGAAGAAGTCTTTAATTACTTCCACTATTTAATTCACCCAAATCTTGATATTATATTCTTTAGGTGAAGTATTTTAATGTATATTCGGTTACGGTGGCTTGTTGCTTTAATATTTCCTTACTAGGAAAAACAGACCATGGATATCCAGCCCAGACATACGAATTCAGTGAATCCTGGCAGGGTTGAAACTGAACTTCAGTCAACAAGTTTTGGCAGGGTTGAAACTGAACCTCAGTCAACAAGTTTTGAAATTTCCAGGGATGAAGTAGAAGTGAGTATTTGATAACACAGTCCACTTTTTAACCTGCTTTACCAATGACCATTAATTACTAAATAATACTTGCAAGTATAATTTAATCAGTTGTTGTAGATATCTTGCTATACAGTTAGCTGTGTGTGCTCTTGGCTATGGAAAGGAAAACTGAAGGCTTTTGAGGGGAGATGCAATTCTTTTGGGGAAATTTGATCCCCAAATGGTATTAATTTCCTCTCAAAATGATACTGATCTCAAACAGATCTTTGATTATAAACAAATTTGATGGTCAGAAATAGGAAATCCCACAAAAGATAAAATATGGATGACTATTTTCCCTCATAAGCAGTCCATTTAATAAGCATTCTATTAAATAGCATTTTTTGGAAATTTTACCCATTTTATAACTTTATCACCAAATCCCAATAACCTCACAATGAGTTTCCTTAGTTTGAAGTGGGCTTAGGGTTCTGTGACTTGCATTGGATAACGTAGTTTCTCAGATTGCCTATGAAATAGACACAAATTCTATGTCACTTGTTGAAAATAAAATTACTTTTTAAATATTTATTTTAAAAACACATTTATTGGGAGCATTCATTGTTGGGAACCTTGCACTGAGGATAAAGACATAAGTAAGATATGATCGCCATCCTCAAGGAATAAGAAGTCTAATAAGACAGGTATTTAATGACTATCTTGTTTCACCTTATGGACTAAGTGTTATAAAGAGAGTGCTAAGAAGGAACACTGATGAGGAGGATATGATGAATTTTGCCTGAGTGGTTGTGGACGTGGATTAGAAAAAGTAACATCGTACTGGGTCTTGAAGGTGAATAGAGGTTTACCAAGCAGAGAATGGGAAGAGAAAGGCATTTTGATCTGGGGAAATAACACAAGCCATTCCTTACTAGGCTTCAGAAGAATCATGTGACTTCCACCACATGCTATCAGTCATGGAAACCATTAAGGCCAGGCCCAATTGAAGGAAGGGGAATGAGACTCTATCTCTCAGTGGGAAGAACAGTAAAGAATTTACAGCAAACTTTAGTTTACCATAACTAGGGCGCTTATTAAAAATCATTGACTCTTTCCTTGGAGAGTTCTGATTTAGTAAGTTTGTGGTAGGGTCCAAGAATCTTTTAAACAATTTCTCTAGATAATTCTTACGATGACACAGGTTTGGGAAATACTGATCTCTAAGTTTCTCTCAATTTTAACATACCATGTACAAACCTGGAGAAAGTAGATGATAACTCAGTCTTTCTGTCCTTGCTGTAGCAAATTTGATCAAGCAAACTTTTTATCTTTTCCAATTTATTGTTTTTAATAGGTAATTGAGACAGTTAATTTTTGGCAATTTAGAAATTCATATCCTGCAAATAAGATTTGTTTTCCTTTTAAATTCTGTTGTAGGATGGATCTGTAGTCCTTGACTCTTGTGAAGTGTCAACAGAAAATAATCAAAGTACTCGATTTCCAAAACCTGAGTTAGAGATTCAATTTACACCTTTACAGCCAAACAAAATGGCAGTGAAACACCTGGGTTGTACCTCACCAGTGACGGTTAAGATTCCCAAGGCCCGGAAGAGGAAGAGTAATGAAATGGAGGAGGTAAATACTTAACTATTAAGTGAATTAAACAAGTAAACCTTATTATTATTAAGCTCAGTGATAATATATAGTTAAACTCTGTTACATTGCCCTCCTATTCATAAGCACTGCTATTAGAGACCAAAATCATAGTTTATGGTATATTTAATACTGTTTTAAGAATATTACTGTGGTGAATAGTCCTCAGACAAAAAGCTTATAGATTTTAAAATATATAGATTATTCCTTCTTTTAGTGAAGCTATGACAGGTCAAATGGTGGTGAATTTTAGTAGTGAGCTATTTCAGTATACCGGTCCTGTTCAAACTCAGTCACTTTCCCTCCAATGGAAGAGAAAAGGGGTTGATAAAAGGAATTAGAGAAACTGAAACGACTAACTTGCTTGAATATAATCTTTGTCATTTAACTAAAATCTTAGGTCTCTATGATCATAGTTGGTTTCAGAAGAGAAATTCTTCTTCTATGAGCCAGTATTAAAATTTGGGTCTCAATTTAGTGGTAGGCCAAGAACTATTTACTTCTTCCTGCCGCAGCTTTCTGATCGTGGGGTTACCAAACCTTCTATCATATTCTAGCCAGTCACATAAACTTTCCGATCCTCACTTCCCTCCTTTCGGAAATAAAGAATTAGATATAATATGTTTAAAATGTTTTGCTTTTGTTCCACATGTGGTAGATACATAATAAATGGCAATATTTATGTTAACAGAAATATTTATGTTTAAAACTATAATTATAAACTCTCTGGCACAATAACTTTTTTCCAACTTGTCTTTTTCACGCCTTTAAAGAGTAGTATGTTTTCAAGTTGGTGGAAGAGCAGAAATAATATTAACCATACTCCTGAGGCTCTCTGTCAGGTAATACGTTTGCTGAGTGAATATTATTTAGCATATTTCCTTCTACACATAGAACACCTTTAGCGATTGTTTTGGAGCACCTTAGTTAACTTTTATTCTATATTTATTTAATTTATATTTAGTACACTTTAGATACCATTAAGACACAGTTGACCCTTGAACGACATGAGGGTTAGGTGCCAGCCGCAGCGCAGAAAAATCTTGTGTAACTTACAGTCGGCCCTCAATATGTGAGGTTCCTCATCCGTGCATTCAACCAACTACAGATCATGTAGGGATGTAGTATCTACTAACTATTGAAAACAATCAGTGTATAAGCAGACTCATGCATTTCAAACCTGTTTTGTTCAAGGGCCAACTGTACTAAGTAGTTTAATTTCATCATCTTTGTTATCATGGTGACTAACATCTATGTTGACTTGATTCATTTTTTTCAAAGGAAAAGGAAAAATCGGTTGTATACTCAGAGGGTTAAGATAAAGTTATTTTATTCATTTTACTGCCGGCATATACTCCCAGTTTCAGAATAGATACACAGATTGTTGTAGGGTAAACCACGTAGAAACTTAAAAGTTTTAACTGATTTTGCTAGCTCTTTACTGCTGTAATAAACTGAGTGTTGTAAAGTCCTCAGGAAAATAATTTATACAGTGCTATATTCTAATCTAATGAAGACTCCAAAGAGCTCTTTATTGAACACTACAAGTATGATGGAGTTACAATCTTTCTTCCTTTGCTTCCCCTGTTTACCATCTGTCTTTCCTCTTTTACGAAATCTTCTTCTTGTGATCCTTAAGACTTTACTGGGTAACTTGAATTCTGAGGTTCAGTCATGATCTCTCTGCTTCTGTTCTTGCCTTTTTTTTTTCCTTTTATGCTTATAATCTTTAGTACGATTAATATTTGCACAAGTTCAGTTCAGTTAATGTACTACAAAAGACTTTGTCTTAAGATTAAGTGGGGAAAAGAAGAGTGAGAGGTCATGCCTTTTTAGTAGCAAAAACAGATTGTATTTCTTAACTTTCACGTTTTACCTGTGCTTATACTGCAGAGTTTTGTTCTGTTTTCAGTGTCACTAAGTATCAATGAGAGGTTATGCTCAGCATGATTTGGGAGTTGGGAAAAGGGTAGATAAATATATTGCTATGTTGTATTGTCAAGATGGGGTTCAAATAAAAGCTGTTATCCCTTCATTTAACTAATGTAATTTCATCATGATGCATGTGAAAAATTCATACCTTCAATCATTTTGTGATAAAAACATGTATTGCATCATCATGCTGTGCGCTTAAACTTACATATGTTATATATGAGTAATATTTCAATGAAGTTGGCAAAAAACATTGTACCTTCAGTCAGGGTTTCTCAACTTCAGCGTGATTGACATTTTCAGCCAGATATTTCTTTGTTTAGGAGAGTTCAATGCCCTGTACATTTTAAGGGGTTTTTAGCAGTATTCCTGGCCTCTACCCACTAGTTTCCATTAAACCTTCCCCTTATCCCCAGCGGTGACAACCAAAAATATCTTCAGACAATGCCTATGTCCCCTGGCGTCAGAATTGCCCCTGGTTAAGAACCATTTTCTTGTTTTGTTGCTGTTTGTTTGTTAGTTTGCTTTTGTTCTTTTTTTTTCCTCCCCTGGAGTCTAGAGAGAGAAAGAAAACACTGTCAAGAAATTAATCAGTGCTGAAATTCATTATTTTTAGGACTTTGTGAATTTTGAAAATAAGAAGAATGCTACACCCAGAACGAATTTGAAGTCCCCTGTTTCTGAGCATGGAAATTCTTCTGTCAAAAAGGAACAAAAGGTTTGTCTTCTAATTTGTCCAAAATTGACCATTTTCATAACTTACATTTATAAAGTAGAAGATGAAAATAAAAATATCAAATTTGATTAGTAATAATTATTCAGAAGTTGAGTTTTGTCCAGTTATAACTTATTTGTCTTTCATTTTCTATTCATCTAATTCAGCTCTGAATATATAACCTTTGGCATTTGGCAAGTAGCGGGTACCTCTTGATGTGTTCACCTCTGACTTATCATTCTATCACACTCATTCTCCGGCCCTTTCATCCCTCTCCTTATATTCTTTTTTTTGTGTGTGTGGTACGCGGGCCTCTCACTGTTGTGGCCTCTCCTGTTGTGGAGCACAGGCTCAGTGGCCATGGCCCAGGGGTCCAGCTGCTCCGCGGCACGTGGGATCTTCCCAGACCGGGGCATGAACCCGTGTCCCCTGCATCGGCAGGCAGACTCTCAACCACTGCGCCACCAGGGAAGCCCCCCTCTCCTTATATTCTTAATCTCAAGTTCCCTGCCTGAGAATTCATAACCTGTGCCTGACCTCTTTAATTCAACTATGGCTATAACTGTTTCCTTCTAACATTCCTCATCAACAATAACAAGAAGTGTTTTTTTATTAGGTTTCCACACGCCCATCATCTAAGAAAACTTATTCTTTACGGAGTCAGGCATCCACAATTAGTATAAACGTGCCTGCTAAGAAAAAAGAAGGAACGCTACAGAAATTTGGAGATTTCTTACAACATTCTCCAACTATTCTTCAATCAAAAGGTTTGCAGAATATTAATTAAATGACCTTTTACGTTAGATATATGGTGTTTTCTAATATCTGATTGGTGTATAAACTCAACAATAGTGACTATTATATTTCCAATAGACAGTGTCTTATGTTAGGTATTTAGGGAGGAAACATGAAAGGATGATATGCCTTGGTGTTCACTGGGTAATGGAAGAGAAAGATCTGTATTTAAGTAATTGATGCAGAGAAGGCTGCTTAATGTAATAGTTGTAGAGATACAAGGAAAGTGCATGGTAGTATTGGAGGAAGAGAGCTGTTTGTTTGGGGGCTATGGGAAGATTTTATAGAAGAGATGGGATTTAACCTGGGTGTTGAAATGTTGGAAGATTATACCTCCTAGAGATAACCGCGGTTAGTATTATGGTATATTTTCTCCTACTGTTTTTTTCTCTGCATGTATAAACATTACCTAATCATATATATCAAAAGCATATATTTCTATAAATATGTATTGATTTAGTTGCTTAACGCTTTTTTCTTTATAATATAATGTAGACATACTAATACTTTTGTATTAATATGTGCTAAGATATATATTCTCTCTATACACGTATACATAAATATATACTTATATACACATCTACCAGAGGGAACAGTTTTAACACAAATAGAGTACCAGGAAAGTGTAGGGAATGTGCAGGCAATTACAGGTAGCAATCTGCATCTGGCATCTAGAATGTGGAGAGATTATTGGGAGGAAGGGGGCAGGAAGGAGTGAGTTTTCATTAGAGTACCTAAATGGTAGCAATAGGGTAAATTGGAGACTGGAGGTGGGGAGAATGAGGAGGGAAAAGGACTGAAAGCAGGGACAGCTGAATTTAGTCAGATTGGTTGTGTAAAAATACTTTCTGTAAAAACTTGACCGCAGAGCTTCCCAAACTTTCTTGGTTCACAGCGCCCTTAATGTCTCAGTAATTTTTTTCATGTGTCCATGCACCCAAAGAAACACCTAATAGTTCCATCTGTTAATACTTAAGGCCAAACAATCACCGAAAATTCAGCTCCTGAAAATCCAGGTTGCCAAAATATGTAATCATCAGAAGGAAGGTAATGTGATATCTTTTTGAAACTGAACTACCCTGAGTTACAGAGTGTCACTGTTTTCCTCAAAAATTTAAAATATTCGGAGCTGCTCTCGTGAATTTGCTGCAGCATGTCTTGGTACACAGTTTGGGAACTTCAGACTTAGACCCATTTGTATATATTTTTCAAAAAATATATACATTCTTTGAAAGGTATAGTTTGTACAAGCATAGAAAATATCTGGAGAGACAAACAGCAAACTGTTAAATGTCTAAATTTGGAGAGGTGGGACTTGTTATTTTAGATGCTTCTGTATTTTATTTAAATTATGTTGACCGTTGCTTATATATTAAAAAGAAATATGTTTTCAAGGAGAGGGAGGTACCCACCTGGTAATGACTCCCTTGTCCTTAACAGCTTCCCTACCTATATACCCGGTGTGGAATTTTTAAAAACTTATTTCTAGTAATATAAAGTATCCCTGTTGGGGATTGTAACTGCAATACATGTCTGTTGTTGATCACTTGGAAATAAAGGGAGAGAAGAAGGAAACAGAGATTAGTGCTTAAAATTCTGCTGCTCTGATAACTACTGTTAATCCATTACTCAGTAACGCTGGTTTCCCAGTTTATCCCTTTTGTCTATCTCTTATCCATTCAGTACATGGAAGCCAGAGTGATCTTTTCAAAGTGCAGAATGAATTATTTAAACTATATAACTTTTTGTTTTCTTATTATCTTTTCCAGTAGACTGTAAGCTCTACAAGTGCAAAATGTCTGTCTAGTTTACATCCTCAGCTCTTAGTATAGTGGTTGGCACACAGTAGTGAGGAATTTCGAAGCTCCAGGCCAAAATCCTATGTGTGATTTGTCTCAGGCTGACCTTAGGCAATTACAAAGGTTTTACCTGTTAGGTCTCATGAGGGAAAGCTACCGTCCCCACATCAAACTTGATACACAGCCAATGCGTCCTAGTCTGTGAAGGGAGTTAGTCAAGGACTCAGGTCTCTTGCCAGCCATACTCTTACACATATCTGCATTCCTAGCCTAGGTGCCTTCATTTGTATCCAATTAATTGGGGGCCTTCAGTAGAGAACGTCCTCAGGCATCTCTGCCAAAGACGTTATGACGGGGAAGTGGAGGGAAACTTGAAGACACTGTTCTCCACTCTGACTCTACTTTTCTGCTCCTAGCCCTCCCCACTGGTCTCCAGCACCAAGGTCCATAAAACTGCAAGCGCCAAGAGCCTTTTGTTTAGGGCTCGCTTGGCAATAAGATCACCCCAACTTCTGTGCTGACCCACCTGACCCAGACTGTGCATTATTCCACGGGGGAATCTAGAAGGGCGGTGGGAGTTGGCGCTTTCTCAGGTCTAGCCTCTTGCTTATTCAACTGCAGTTAAGTGGTTAAAGGCTTTAACTTTCATTTTGACTTGTCTTAATTAGCCACTCTGACATCTGGCAGCTCAGCTCTCAGGCTCAGCTCAGCCCTTGACAAGTAGACCTCAGTTCAGCATGTTTCCTTAAATGTGTTTTCTATTTTAAAAAAATATAGTTGATATCATATGTACATGGATTTTCTATCCAGAAGTTTTCCCAAATGGAAGTATGTTTTCTGTTAAAATCAATATGTGACTATTAAAAAAAAAGCATATGTACAAAGTAAGAAATTTTAAAATTCCTATTCAACTTACCAGAAGCAATCAACTGTTAACAATTTGGTTTCTTTTACTCTGTGTGTGCATGTGCACACGTTTGTTAACTAGAAGTAAAGGGCTCACAAGTTACTTTCACTTAATATTCATTGTGGACGTCTTTACGTGTGAGTACTGAACTAGCTCTACCACCTTATTGTTCTTAGTGATGCATGGTCCACTATATACGTATCCTGATCTTTTCCTTAATGTAGTATAAACCTCTTCCAAGTCATTAAAGATGCCTGAGTTTTACTGGTTGTACTATAATTTACCAAAAACCTTTTCAATATGTTGAACATTAGTGAAGTGATATTTTATTTATTTGCCCTTTTATTTTTGCTGTTGATCATTAATTTGTGTGTTTATTAGGCATTTAATTCTTTTTTCTTTGTGAGTTTTCTATTCGTGTCCTTTTACCATTTATGAATTGCAGTGCTTTTCTTTTTAATATGGTTCTTTATTAAGGATTTCAAATATTTGCAGTTAGAAAATTATTTCAAGATTTAACTAATGTATTTTTTTCATAGCAAAGAAGATAATTGAAACAATAAGCTCTTCAAAGCTCTCAAATGTAGAAGTAAGTAAAGAAAATGTGTCTCGACCAAAACGGGCCAAACGGAAATTATACACAAACGAAATTTCATCTCCTATTGATATATCTGGCCAAGTGGTAAGCTACTATTTAAGTTTTCTTAAAAGTAAAACTGTTTATGTTCTTCTTAATTCTGAAGTATTCATAACAATTTGAATTATATAATGGTTTGAACTTTTATTCTGTAGACCATATCTCTTAAAACACGCTTTAAATGTTGTACTTTTGGTACTGGATGTGTTAAATTTATAGTAATTGAATATAAACGCTGCATTAATGTATACAAGTGTCACATGCATCTGCATTTATAAACTCATAAGAGCAATTTTAATTCCATCAATAGAATTATCACTATTTAATAATTTATTGGCTTCTAACATCTGTTTTTCTTATTATCTTTATCACAAGAGTTGTACAAATCTGGCCCTAAGTCTGCCTGCTAAAAATATAGAATTGACATTCAGTCATTTCCTCCCACTTTCCCTCTAAGGCTTCCAGGTTTTCTTAAAAGACTATATAGATTGTCACCCTGACTTTATGACTCATTCTCCTTACTTAGAACAGGCTGTTCTGTTACAGGGAAAGTTCTAATTTTCTATCATTTTTGCATCTGCCTAGTGGATGGAAGTGAAGGTAGAAAAGGAATTAAAGAAAAAGCCTTCAACAGAAAATGGCCAAGAAAAATCGGGAGAGACCTTTTGCAACAGTAGCTATCAGATATAAGATAGACACTTGAAGCAAGTAGTAAAGAATTAGGATCATTAGGTCATGCTTTTGGAAGTACTGTTCTCTTGGTTACTTTTCTCCATCTGTCTGATAAGTACATAATTTTCTCCCTTGGCTGAAGTTATTTCTTTTCTTAGTTGCAAAATAATGCTGTTTCTACTTTCTAAGTTATATACTTGTTACTGCAAAAAATCATTTCCTAAAAATTATTTGAGGCACTTGTCTCCAAATATTTTAGTAATTATGTCAAGCTATGAATTCAGTAAAAGTGTGGATTATTTTAATTCCAGAATTAGGTAGTGTTGAAAGAATCTTTTATAAAATCTACTACCTTAGACATGCTTTTTTATAGAAGATTGTATATCTGCAGTCCAGGAGGACAGAAAGTACTGTCATGGAACGTGAACATAGCTTATTAATTGTAAGCAAAATTTCATTTTTATTTTTATTTATAAAAAATTATGAAATTGTTAATTTCAGATTTTTATGGACCATAAAGTGAAAGAAAGTGATCATCAGATTCTCAAACGACGACTTCGAACCAAAACAGTCAAATAAATCACTTATGGAGAATGTTTTAATATAAAATTTATATTCATAATCATTATAACTTGCATCCTGACTTTTTAAAGATAATTGTATATACTATGATGCATCAAATCCCTTTGTGTGTACATTGCTATTTTATAATAGTGTAATTTTAATTCAATAAAGAAAATAAGTCAACAGTAAGTTTGCTTGTCTACTTTTCTAAGGCTTTTAAATAATAGCTTCTTTTCAAACTGTATGTATTTTCCTGTTATCCCAGGCGTGGGACCAGTGAGGAACCTAGGAAAGATACTGTTATTTTTTGTTTGTTTTTCTATACATAGATATCACAGGTCAGATATTTGGTTTACTTATATTTAACAGTGTTTTAGGAATTGCTTTTACTGTATCTGTTAGGAAATACAGGTAATTTTACATATCTGTTTGAATTATAGCTGAGATTCAGGGAGTAAGTGTGTACAAGTCTTCTAGTTGCTAAAATACGTATACACATAATTTAGAAAAGATCTCAGGCCTTTAATTAGAATATCTTTTATTTTTAAATAATTGAATAGAGTTGGTCTTCTGATTTTTCCAGGACACTGAAGATTAGAAGCAAAAAGTTAGAAGGGAAGAGGCGATAACATCTAGAGGCCAAAAAATTATACTGTTATCTAGGGAAGATAGAATTTTAGACCTGGAGAGACCTTAGAAATACACTTTCCTCATTTTATAGATGAGAAAACCGAGACCCATAAAATTTACTTTTTCAAGTTCACACAACTAACGTATATTAAGCTTTGGTTTAAAAAAATACCAATAAGGAACAAAAAACAAAGCAGAGGCCTCAAGAATTGTTGCCAACTGGGGCTTTTTAAGAGCACACATTTATGCATCTGAAACCTTTAAGGTTTCATTGGATTTTAGCATTGTTTACTATAATCATGTCCCTGAGACAGGAATAAAAGTTATCTTTGGTGTCTTGTTTAGGAGACACTTATATGTGTTTGGGGAAATTTTCCATCAAAATAGTTAATTTAAAACTGAAACCTCTTTAAGCATGAACATGTTTTTATTATGCTACATGGTTTCATGCTAATATATATTTATATACACACACACACACACACGTGTATATATATAATTGATCCTCATTATTCACAGATTACATGATTACAAATTTGCTTATTTGGTAAAATTTATTTGTCATCCCCAAATCAGTACCTAGGCACTTTTGTAGTCATTCTCAGACATCCCCAGAGTGGCAAAAAATTTTAGTCACCCAACATGCATGTTCCCAGCTAAGGTTGAACAAGATTACACTGGCTTCTTGTTTCAGCTCTCATACTGTAAATGAGTGTCTACATCCCAGAATGTAGACTGAAATCAAGCCTCAACAACATCTGCAAAGGAGACAGTTTGACAATTGGAAGGGCTTGAGAAATACCTTGGGCTTTCCACACGCTTATACTAACAGAGCATAACACCAAGTCTGCATAAGTTGAAAGCAATCAGTAATCAAAATGCCTACTGGAACAAAAATCAATACTTCAGAGGAAGATATAGCACAGATTCTCTTTAACATATCTGTTATAATGTGTGACATACCAGTCAAAAATTAGTATATATGGAAAGAAACAGGAAAATGAGTCCTATGGTAAAGAAAAAAACATGAAAATAAATCTTGATATGGCACAACCGTTGAATTTTGCAGAAACTGTCAAGCGGCTGTTGTGCGCATGTTCAGATTTAAAGGAAATGCTATCTCAATGAGTAAGGCAAAGGGAATCTCAGCAGAGAGATGGAAAGAATAGAGAAAACAAGTGGAATTTTTAAAACAAAAATAACTGATGTAAACAATCTGGATAGATTTAACAGCAGATTAGAGGTGTCAGAAGAAAGTATCAGTGAACGTGAAAACAGATCAATTAAAATTGTCCAATCTGAGGTTAAGGGAGACTGGAGAAAGAACAGAGCCTGAGGGTCCTATGGAATAATATCACATGGATTAACAGGTGTAATTGGAGATCCAGAAGGCTAAAAGAATGAAAATAGGGCAGAAAAATATACTTGAAGAAATAACGGCCAAACATTTTACAACTTTTATAAGGAAACATTGGCTTTGAAGCACTGTTAACTCCAATTAAGATAAATCCAAAGAATAGTACACCTGGGAAAATCATAGTCAAACTACTAAAAACCAACCATAAAGAGAAAACTCTGATAGGAAAACAAGCAAAGTCTTGAGAAATACAACAGGTTGCAGATAAGCCGCTGACCTGGAGAAAATATTGGAGTATGTACAGGCGGAGCACGTATATATAAAAATATATTAAAAACTCTTAAAATTGTAGTGAGAACACAACCAACTCAACAAAAATCTGGTAAAAGACTTGAATAGGTGCTCCACTAAAGAAGATACAGGCAGTGATCAGTATACTGTATGTATATTGTATATTGTCACTGTACATATGAAAAGATACTCAAGGTTATTGGTTATCATGGGAAGGCAAATTAAAGCCACAAGTAGAAGGAAAACTGCAGTGAGAGAAGGAAGATCAGTGATTGCCTTGAGGCTGCGGTCAAGAGATGGGATCCGAGGACATAAGGAAACTTCTTGGGGAAATGGCTATATTCTATGCCTTGATTGTTTTGTATTCTGTATGCAATTTCTAAACATAAAATTGTCTTTGAGGGCTTCCCTGGTGGCGCAGTGGTTGAGAGTCTGCCTGCCCATGCAGGGGACGCAGGTTCGTGCCCTGGTCTGGGAAGATCCCACATGCCGCGGAGCGGCTAGGCCCGTGAGCCATGGCCGCTGAGCCTGTGCGTCCGGAGCCTGTGCTCCGCAACGGGAGAGGCCACAACAGTGAGAGGCCCGCGTACCGCAAAAAAATAAATAAATAAATAAATAAAATTGTCTTTGAAATGAATGAATTTTATTGTATGAAACTTTACCTCAATAGAAAGATTTTGGCTTCTAGCATGATATTTAAAAGAAAATTTTTTTTTCCCTGTAGAGTAACTGCACTCGTTCTTTATTGTGGCAAGAGATCATACTTTGGAAAATGTTTTGGAGGCATATTTTGACAAAGAACTGTAAGGTATGGTGACTTAAAAGTAATAGAATTATAATTGAAGCATTTTATTAAAGCTCACTTTAGAATACAGGTATTAATAATTCCACTTGATGAAGTGGTTGATAGCAGCTTTGGGCGACAGTTTGAAAGTCTGTAGCTGGAATTCAAAATGGAATATAAGACAAGTGTAAGCTGAATTAATTCTAAATGCCTTAGGGGAGATCATTAGAGGAATCTTGTTGTGAAGCCTTTTGTAAAGGAAATAATAAGTGTTAATACTTAGGGTAATCACGTTCTAATTTATGTGTTTTATAAGTTTAATTTTTTTCTTATGTAAAGTTATACCTGATTTGTGATTACAAGTCAGGTTAGCAAATGCTTATCAAAAGCTGATGATAAATACTATTTAAAAGCATAACAGAAGAAAGCTAAATGTTGTATATCTAAAACTGGAAAGAGGATGTATACGGCTGAGTTCTCCTTTGGTTACAGTTTTTTTCGTCTTCAGTAGCATTCAAGAGAAATAAAGACTTTATATTAAAGTTAACGGAACAACTTCAAAGAAAATTAGTAAAATATTATTGGTAGTATGTTAAACAAGCCTGTTATATTTTGTCCCTATGGCTTTCAGAGGTTTGTTCATCACTTGATCCAATTATACCAGTTTTTGCAAAGTCGTAGTCCGATATTCTGAATATTCTCACTGATCTGAGTCTCGAATCTCAGCCAGAAGGAGGAACCCACGAACGTGATGTTCTGATTACTATAATCCACCATACCAAATTGTGCTTCACTTCCCAGCTGCCCAGCTTCCCTAATCTTGGTCGTCTTCACTACTTTGGAGCAAGATGAAAGTACTGTACTTTACATATTTGATCTCCGCCTACAACCATCACTGCAGATGTAATTGCTATGATTGCAGTTTGGTCAAGATGGGCATTTTCCTGCCCCTCCACATATTTGGTAAAGCATAGTAGCTATCAGTATATCTGCTTTGGCCAAATCCCAAAGAATGACCAGACTGGGCACTAGACTGGAATTTTACTGGCTAATTTGAATCTTCAAAGCTTTTCATTTATTATAGATGACTAGCAGCTTTGAACCAATATCTGAACTCTGTCTCAGTGTCACACACACAGTCAAGTCCCTAGTTTCCCCAAATATGGAACTAATTAAGGAACTACTATGTATAAAATAGGTAACTAATAAGGACTTACTGTATAGTACAGGGAACTCAATACTCTGTAATGCCTATATGGAAAAGAATCTAAAAAAGAGTGGGCATATGTATAACTGATGCACTGCTGCTGTACAGCAGAAACTAACACAACATTGTAAATCAACTATACTCCAATAAAAATTTTAAAAATTAAAATCAGTAAGAAAATATCTATATTTCCCCCCCCCCCAAATAAAAAGGAAATTTAGGCTTTGCTTAGACCTGTTTCATGGCCAAGTAGGCTAAACTTTCATAAATGGGAGGCTTCATTGTGGCTTTTTGAACCTAGGGCTTGAGCTAGCAGAGACTAGTATAATTAATAGTTAGCTAAAAATTTGGTCTTTGGTTCTAAAACTCACTTTTTATTTTCTCTGATTATACCTTCCATGTGCATCAAGAACATAAGTTTATGTAAAAAGCAGATGGGCCTCGTGGTATGGACTTGGCATGACTAGGTTCTATATACAATCTAAATTGAGAGATACAATTTCTGTGCAATGTGTACACCAATTCAGCAATATGATGACCGATGGCTAG
This sequence comes from Pseudorca crassidens, assembly GCF_039906515.1. NCBI lineage: Eukaryota > Metazoa > Chordata > Mammalia > Artiodactyla > Delphinidae > Pseudorca > Pseudorca crassidens. The sequence continues at coordinate 36,496,999 of NC_090311.1, read as the reverse complement.
TCCCACGAAACTAGTGCAGTTAGGCCAGCAGTCTAGCAGGGTATGCTTCAAGAATACGATTTATATATTAACACTTAGCCCCGCAGTGTATGCTTCAAGAAGACGATTTATATATTAACACTTAGCCCCCCTGTATTATCATTCTGTTTATCATTTGTTTTGGGACACTGCTTGTCCTTAGAAGACCATTTTAAAACTTATTTAGCAACGAATAACCATGAATAATCATTTACAACACCCAAATGATGTTCTTGAGATAAAATATGCACATGGATTAGTGGTAAAAGTTAAAACTAGTTTTTGAAAATTTTAATAGAAAACAAATGAGAGATTTAAAATATTCTCTCAGATAACACATTAAGTGGAAATTTGAAGACAAGATACATATTGTTGACCAGTGATCCAGTAGACCAGGGATCTATTTAGTAGACCACAGCCATGCCCTTCACTTATATATCTATAGTTATATTCATACTATAGTGACAGAGTGGAGTGGCTGTGACACCATGTGGTCTGCAGACCCTAAAATTTTTACCATTTGGCCCTACACAGAAAAAGTTGGTTGGCTCTTGTAGTAGACAGTCCAACATACCTAATGCCAGTTGCCAACTGGTACACATCCAGCAAGGTGCCAAACATGTTTGTTCATCATAAATAAGAGGAAGAGCCTAAAAGTGTTTAGTATTATTTTTTAAAGTAAATTTTGATTAAAATTTTAATAGATTTAATAATATCTATAAATGATTTGTGAAACATTACTTTTTGAGGAACATAGTTTGGAAGGACTGCCTGAGGTCCTTGTTACTTAAAGTGCAGTCAATGGCCCGGCAGCCTGGGAATCCCTTGGAAGCTTGCTAGAAGTACAGAAGCTTGGGCTCCACCCTAGACTCCTGGAAAAAAGCTGCCTTTTTAAACAGGATCTCCAGATAAGTCATGTACAGTAAAGTTTGAGGAGCACTGCCAGTTACATCTCATCAATTAAAACTCTTCCACTGGGCTTCCCTGGTGGCACAGTGGTTGAGAGTCTGCCTGCTAATGCAGGGGACACGGGTTCGAGCCCTGGTCTGGGAAGATCCCGCAGGCCGCAGAGCGACTGGGCCTGTGAGCCACAACTACTGAGCCTGCGCGTCTGGAACCTGTGCTCCGCAACGGGAGAGGCCGCGATAGTGAGAGGCCTGCGCACCGCGATGAAGAGTGGCCCCCGTTTGCCACAACTAGAGAAAGCCCTCGTACAGAAATGAAGACCCAACACAGCCAAAAATAAATAAATAAAAAGCCAAGCATTTGAAGCCCTTCAAAAAAAACAAAAACAAAAAAATTCCTCCACTTAAGGAGAAAAGCACAAGCAAGACTTGATTCTTAACTAAACTATTTTTTAATATCCTGGTTTTTTAAAATCTTTAAAAATTTGAAGTACACAAAACTGTATACAGCTCAATGAATTATCACAAAGTGAATACATCTATCTAATGAAAACTCAAAGCAAAAATTCTATCATTACTCTCTTTCCCCGTCCCAGGCATGACATCTCCCTATTACTGAAAGGTACGCAAGAGAGAGGAGATATGGGGACATATGTATAGCTGATTCACTTTGTTATAAAGCAGAAACTAATACAACACTGTAAAGCAATTAAACTCCAATAAAGATGTTAAAAAAAAAAAAAAAGGTAAAGGTAACCAATGATCTTTTTTTTTGGCCGTGCCACTAGGCATACAGGATCTTAGTTCCCCAACCAGGGATCCTCGAACCCAGACCCCCTGCACTGGAAGTGAGGACTCTTAACCACTGGACCACCAGGGAAGTCCCAACTATCTTAATTTCTAACAGCATAGAATTCAAAAAAATGTATGCATTTGTTCTGTCTGACACCATTTGTGCTAAATTATACTTGTCAGATTTATCCATGTTTTTCTTTATAGTTTTTTCACTTTTATTGCTATGTGGTATTCCATTATATATCACAATTTATCCATTCTACAATTGACGGACATTTAGTTTTCTAGTTTCTTGTTATTTACAAATAATGCTGCCGTAAATATGCATATCTATGGGGTGTACCTGGAATTGAAATTGCTAAGTCATAGGATATATTTGTATGTTCAACTTTAGAAGATACTACCAGTTTCCCAAAATGTTTGTAGAAAAGTACATTATCACTAGCAGGGTATGAGAGTTGCAGTCACTCACAATCGCTTAGTATTGTATGGTTTTATTTTGCATTTCTTTGATTACTAATGAGGTTGAGATCTTTTCATATATTTTTTGACTATCTCCTTTTATTAAGTCCTTTGCCCATTTTTAAATTGTGTTGTCAGTTTTTTCCTTATTTATTTTTAGGAATTCTGTATCTTCTAGATATGAGCTCTTTTGTCATTTACATGTGTTGCTAATGTTTTTTCTCACTCTTTTCACTCTTTTAATGATACATATTTTGTATAATTTTTAAGTAGTACTTAGTGAGAGAGTTGATCAGAACCATCTAGTCCAGTATTGCCAGAAATAGAACTGGTCTCCTTTGTAATAATTAAATTTTGTACCAATAATGCATGTATTATGATGAAAACAGCCATTATCAGTGGGAATTAGTTTGAGAAGATTTTAAAAAGACAGCAACCAGTTTCAATCTATATATCTTCATTTGAAATCTTCTAGGATATGTAAAAAGGAATAAATAAGATGTAGCTTCCATGTTACATGTGTAAGAACGTCTATAGTTGTATATATGCCTTTTTAAAAAAAGAAATTTATTTGTTTTTGGCTGCGTTGGGTCTTCGTTGCTGTGCACGGGCTTTTTCTAGTGGTGGCGAGCGGGGGCTACTCTTTGTTGTGGTGCACGGGCTTCTCATTGCGGTGGCTCCTCTTCGTTGTGGAGCACAGGCTCTAGGCGCACGGGCTTCAGTAGTTGTGGCACGGGGGCTCAGTAGTTGTGACTCACGGGCTCTAGAGTGCAGGCTCAGTAGTTGTGGTGCACGGGCTTAGTTGCTCCATGGCATGTGGGATCTTTCTGGACCAGGGCTCAAACCCGTGTTCCCTGCATTGGCAGGCGGCTTCTTAACCACTGCGCCACCAGGGAAGTTCAGATTTAAATTTCTCATATTCTTAACAAGTCCTTGGTGATTTCCCCTCTAGAAATTGTAAAAGGGCCTTTGGAAGATTATAGAATTTGCATACATAGATTCTCTTTTTCCTTTGTGGCAATCTTAGAGGAGGAATGAATGTCCAGTATTCATCATTGATTTAGAGCTTCTTTTAACTCAGTGGTTCTTAACCCTAATTGCACATTAAAATTACCTACGTATCTTTTAGAAAAAATACTGATGGCTGGGTCCTATTCCAGACCTGATTGAATTGGTCTGGGATGGGGCCTGGGTATTGGGATTATTGCAACCCTGGTGATCCTAAAGTGTAGCCGGGCCTGAGAACTACAGCGGATGTTGCAAAGATAAGTTTGTTCACCAGAGGGAGACAAAGCACTTCTTTAGGAAAAAGCCCCCACATAAACAAAACCCATTCTCTGACTTCACAGCTGCATCAACTCCAATTTATGTAATGTGGCAAGCAGGGCAAAAATGTGGGAAGATAGGTAAAATTATCTTTGGTACTGTTGCTTGCCATCCAAAGAAGTTCTATCACTGAGGAAAATTCCAGGAACTAATTTTAAAAGTAATGTGGCTAAAAATATATCTTATTCACCCAGTTACCTGGACTAGCATCTAGAAATATTTTCAATCCTTTCCTACCTCACTTTGATAAAATAGACTATATGATAGAAGAGGATAATATTGTTCATATAAAGTGGGAAATTTTGACATAAGATTACTCCAAGAATCTTGCAAATAGAAATCAACATCAGCAAAAATAAATTAGCTTAAGATATGCTTGCAAGATTTTAGGAAATACGCAGATATAATAATGTGACTTAGAAATATTTTTAAGTCTACAAGTACTTGATTGGCATCTCCCAATTTTCATTTTTCCCATCGCATGCCTACTTCCATCATAGAAGCCATAAAAGCTACAAACTTGATCTCTGTCCTCTTGTAGCTGGAAATGGTCAATGAGATGGAGGTGAAAATCACTGGGGAGGGCTTCCCTTCATGAATAAAATGACAAAGAAGTTTCCTTTCTCTCTTTTCCTCAACTCATTTTCTCCATCTTCTTGGGGACGTTAAACTTGGAGGTGGAGCAACCATCCCCGTCCAAGAGATGACAAGTGTGAGGATAACGCCAGTATTGCTAAGGATGGCAGAGCGTACAGGCAGGAGGAGCCTGGGTCATCGGTCCTGGGCAGCTACTATGCTAGTGAGGGACTGCCTGTCTCTGAACTTGTTAGGGGGAAAAGGGCTTCCTGTTATTTGCATATAAATTCAGTCCTAACTGACCCGTCACTGAAAACTTATACAGTGGTACATAGACATAAATATATTTATTGTATTGACCTTCGGTATTATCCTTTCTAGTTACTGTTTTTTTAAACTCAAGTTAAAGAAGCCCTGTGGGCTTTAGACAAAGCCAGGAATTTAGAAGCCCAACTTCCTTTTTCAGTTGTTATTTCTGAAAAGCATATATATTTCTAAAAAAGCATAAAAATTATAAATACCAGGCAATTTACCAAGCAAGCATTCCTGCCCCAGCCACCTCTTCTGAACCAAAATACGTAGTTTGACGTATCACCTGGCTATAGGGTGAATATTTTTAATAGGATGGTGCTCAAAAATCCAGGAGGTCTGGTCACCTTAACTGACATAGCCTGTGATTTCTTAGGGTCCAAACTAGGTCAAAGCACACAGACCCCTGCTGTGGCCAAAAACACAGTCAGCTGACTAGAAACAATAAACCAAGTAGTAATAGACCAACAGGACATCAAAACAGGCTGAATCTGATATTAAAGGTAGATGTCAAAAAAAGGTATCTAATTTGAAAAAGAACTGGGAAAGAGTAAGATTTCTACATTTTGATTAAGCAGAGTGGCGGGACTTCCCTGGTGGTGCAGTGGTTAAGAATCCGCCCGCCAGTGCAGGGGACACAAGTTCAAGCCCTGGTCCGGGAAGATCCCACATGCCGCGGAGCAACTAAGCCCATGAGCCACAACTACTGAGCCCGTGTGCTGCAACTACTGAAGCCTGTGCACCTAGAGCCCGTGCTCTGCAACAAGAGAAGCCACTGCAATGACAAGCCCAAACGCTGCAACGAAGAGTAGCCCCCACTCTCCACCACTAGAGAAAGCCCACGTGCAAAAATAAAGACCCAATGCAGTCAAAAATAAAATTAAAATAAATTAAAATAAATAAAATTAAATAAATTAAAAAATATAAATTAAAAACAAAGAAAGCAGAGTGGCAATTTGCTATTTGATACTATTGCTATTTGCAATTAAATTATTTTAATTTATTAAAATAATTTATATTTTAATAAATTAAAATAAATAAAATTAAATAAATTAAAAAATATAAATTAAAAACAAAGAAAGCAGAGTGGCAATTTGCTATTTGATGGCTGGGATATTCAAGATAATTGCTTTTCTATGGTCCAATGTGGGAGGATTTCATGGAAGAGGCTTTCCTGGAAATCGGGGGTCGTTTAAAGAATTTGGGAGAACCGAGTTGCAAAAAGGTGGGAAGATATTATAGGCATATGATGTCTCCTTGGAAAGGTCATAAAGGTTGGGCCCTCCCTGGATCACAGCACAGAGCCATGTCCCCTGGAGCTGCCATATGCTCCCTCTGTGAGCCGTCCAGGGGACAGTGACAGTGTACTTCCAGAAGACAAATGCAAAGGTAATTGACTAAGAAGTAGGAGGAAGGAAATCCCTTTCAATGTTGAACTTCATCAGGTCTGCTCCTGATGCCCTTCTCACTTTTAGGCTTTTATTGTATGTGGGTATCTCTCAAGTCTTTATCTCCAAACCTAATCTCCCTGAGTTTCAAACTCATTTCTAGCTGCTTCCTGGTTATCTACACCTGGAGTTTTGCAGTCATTTCAGATTCACGGTGTCCAAAAAGGAACTCATTAAAAGTGTCTTTTTTCCTGTATATTCTCTCTCATTCTGTATTTTTTGGGAACTATTTATTTAGCCTTATTAAAGTATAATTGACCAAGTTCTAAGATATTTAAAGTATACAACGTGATGATTTGATATATGTATACATTGTGAAAGGATTCCTCCCACCAAGTTAATGAACACATGTTTCATCTCCCATGTTTACCATTTTTTTTTTGGATGAGAACATTTAAGTTCTACTCTCTTAGAAAATTTCAGTTACACAATAGTATTGTCAACTATAGCCACCATGTTATACATTAGGTCCTTAGACCTAGTTTTTCTTATAACTGAAGGTTTGTACTCTCTTATCAACTTCTCCCTATTTTCCCTACCCCCCCAGCCTGATAACAACTTTTCTATTGTCTCTTTCTAGGAGTTTAGACTCCGCCCCCTTTTTTAAAATATACCACACATGCAATACCATGCAGTATTCAGTATTTGTCTTTCTCTTTGACAACGATTTATTGAGTGCTGATTATGTACCACTCACTTAGCTAGTGCTGGTGGTACAAGGATGAGCAAAACCAGACATGATTCTACCCCACTGTGTTTTCAGTCTGGAGGGGCAGACTGCCACTAAACAAATAAGCACACAAATGAGTACATACCTCAATCTGTGATGACAAAGGAATGGACACCAGAGGGTATCTGAGAGTCAACAGGGGGACTGCTGTCTAATCAGGCAGAATGTTACCCACCTGGTCACCAGGGCGTCATCCTCTCCTTTCCCTCTCTTACCATTTACATAAAACCAACCACCACATCTTGCCTATTTGACCTCCGAAATATTTCTCAAGCCCATCTCCTCTTGCCCTTCCTCATTACCCTAGCTGAGACTGTCTCCATCTTCGATGTGGACCGGGCATGACTCCTTGAGGCCAGTCTTTGTACATTTTCTCCCTTGCCCTTCATCCCACCCTGCATCCCTTTCTATACTGCCTCCAGACAGCTTTACCCAAAACCTATACCTGACCGTGTCACTTCCCTGCCTAAAGCTTTCCTAGTGGTTTTCTATTTTATGTTATAAAGTCAGGTCAGATTTTTAACCTTGTCATTTTTTCTCATCTTGAACTTTACGCTTGAGCAACACCAAACTACTCCTAGTTCCTTGAGCACACTGGCATTTCATGCCTCTGTGCCTTTGATCATGCTGTCCTGTCCCTGTGGTTGCAACTCACCCTCTCACCTTTGCCTAACTTCCAGTTTGCTTCTATCTCACGTCCCTCCTCTCCTCATAGTGGTTCATGCTTCTCTACCCTCATTACAGCACTCAGGATCTACATTATATTTCCCGTTTACCTCCCTTTCTAAAATGTGGGCATGTCAAGGGTGGGGGTGTCTTACTTTACCTCTCTCTGTCTAGCAGCATGCTTGGTAAATGCCATATGTGATGGAGCTCAATATGGGATGGAACCAGAGTGAAAAGATATTTGTTTACCCGGAAAGAAATGTACTGATAATTTGATGCCCAAGACAAGGAAGCAACTGATGATTTATGGTTTGAGTGTTTAGCTGACCCTCAAAGTCAGCAACACAGATATTACAGCTCCCTTACACAAACACATGTTCTCATCAGTCCCAAATGGGCACATCTGCTGGATCCACTGAATTGTGAACATGTGGAGGGCATTATCTTTAAGGTAACACTGAGCAGTTGTGCCTTTCACTTTCGACAGGAAAGCCTTCATCCACCCTAATGAAGGTCAGGATTGTTGGGGTAATGGCTGCTCCATCCGTAATAGCACACGGAGAGTATGATTTACGAGCTGGGTTTTTATTGTTCAAACTGGGAATTAAAGCATAGTCTCTCAGCAAATACCATATGATATCACTTACATGTGGAATCTAAAACATGACACAAATGAACTCATCTACCAAACAGAAACAGATTCACAGACGTAGAGAACAGACTTGTGGTTGCCAAGGGGGCGGGGGGTGGGTGCGGGATAGATTGGGAGTTTGGGATGAGCAGATGAAAACTATTATATACAGAAAGGATAAACAAGGTCCTACTGTATAGCACAGGGAACTATATTCAATATCCTGATAAGCCATAATGGAAAAGAATGTGAAAAAGAATATACCTATAACTGAATCACTTTGCTGTACAGCAGAAATTAACACAATGTAAATCAACTACACTTCAATAAAATAATTTTTTAAAAAGGAGTCGTCTCTTGATAGTGATACACTGAAAACCTTGGTGCGTAGCAGCTTCAAAGATGAAGCATTTATGGACCCTGGTGTTTGGACAGCTGGACAAGTGCAGCTGTATTTGAGACATACTAAAAAAATGTTGTGTTGTTTATCTGATATTCAAATGTAATGGGCGTCAGGTGTTCCATTTGGCAACTCAGCATGGAAATGGCTTGAAAAAACATACTCCAAATTAGGGGCTTATTTGACGTGCTAGGAAGAACTTTGGGAAAAGCGTCAGAAGAACTGGTTTCTAGCCACAGCTCTGCATCTTTCCTCTGCTGTTTCCTTCCCGTATGAAATGAGAGGGTTTCAGATTCAGTGATTCTGAGACGTTGTCTTCAAAAACTTGGCACAAGTGAAATTTTATTCAGAAGCTCAATATATAAAACAGATAAAAGCTGAGTTGCTCTGATTGATGTTGAGTATGAGTCATTCCCCATCCCAAGGTGGTAGAAAACCACTGGACTTGATTTCTAAAATTCCTTCTGCCTGCGACAGTCTGTGAGTCCAGGTGAATTCACTTTACAGGGAGCAATCATCCAGTTTGTGGTTAATCATACCTTGTCCTTTTCTTTGGCACTTAGGAAGGACAAACTAGAACTATTAACTGCCTTCATTTATTCTTCCCACAGACACTTGTTGAGTACTTACTACAGGCAAGGCCACGTATTAGGCACTTTGGAGTGAGACTACGGAGAGAAAACTTTAGAAGGACCTCTTAATTTACTAGGAGAGCTAAAACTTGTGACAGGTAACTATATCTGCATTTATTAAGATTTGCTAAGTGATAGGCATGTTGCTTCCAATTTTAAAAAGTATTTCTGTGAACATTGGTCTGACTCACAGTTCTTGTTCCTTTCCACTTGCTTTCATCACAACCTTATTTCCTTTCAAATATTTTTCTAAAACTAATGAGGAGATGATTCCTCTACTTGTTTTATCTCTGAATTTGCCTGCCTGATTTAGGATATTTCTAAGAAGCCCTGCCGTTGCTAAGTGTAGGATGATGAAGTTATAATGTGTTTTTTTTAAAAAGGAATTCCAGAGACCCCGCCTCCTCCCATAGCATGCCGTGTCCCGGGTCTGTAATAGAAGAAGTCATTTTGGACATTCTTCTCATCGTCACCCATCCACATGCTGAGGCTCTTATCAAATTTCACCATTTCTTGCTCTTTAGGATTCCTGGCTCTCTCCTTCCATCTTCCTCTGCCAGGCCTGCTTCCCCACCTAAGTTCTGGTCATCTCGCATTGACCTCACGGCTATTGTCTTCTCCCAAGTCTCTTTCTTCCTCTCTTTAATATTTTTCATGGCTCAGCAAAAGTTCTTCTTGGCCACCTGAAGGCAAGCTATTTGAACCCACTGCTTTGTCCTTGTCTTTCTGCTACTGAAAATTCCCAGGTGCACATCTGAACAAATGTCAGCATTTTGACACGGCTCTCAATGGCCAGGTATTATTTTTCATTTGCTTTTGGTATTTAAAAAATATTTTTGTTTTTCTTCCATGGATTAGAAACTATCTGTTGATAAAATTTAAGCATGTGCCGATTTTGTAAAAAAGTAAATAAAAATCTTATGTAATTCTACCACCCCAGGTTGGGAGGAGAGGTGGGGGGGGATGAACATCTCTAAGGTATATTCTTTTGGATTATTTTTCCCTAGGCCTATATATTTTTTTCCTCAACAAAAATTAAAAAAAAAGTGCATATTGTTTTGTAGCTTGCTTTTTTTTTTTTTTCTTTGTCGGTACGCGGGCCTCTCACTGTTGTGGCCGCTCCCGTTGCGGAGCACAGGCTCCGGACGCACAGGCTCAGCGGCCGTGGCTCACGGGCCCAGCCGCTCCGTGACATGTGGGATCCTCCCGGACCGGGGCACGAACCCGTGTCCCCTGCATCGGCAGGCGGACTCTCAACCACTGTGCCGCCAGGGAAGCCCTGGGCTCAACTCTAAAAACAACAAGGCAAAGTGAGAATTTGTAGCCAAGAAACAGTGTATGTGCAGGACTTGGTGCGTGGAAAATTATTAAGAGGAAACATCAAGGGGAGGGGAGGGATTCTGGCTAAATTGATCTAATGGGATTCTTGCTGAAGGCAGGCTGGGTTGATCAGATGCCACCTGGGGAATGGTGGTGACTGGAGACCCTAATTAGGTATGGAGATGTGGAGGATGGGGGATTCTGGCTAAACTGACTTAGTAGGATTCTTGCTCTTGAGGACATGCCCAAGGATGGGGCTTAGTTGAAAAAGATCTCAGAGGATACCAATTAGAGTTTGGTCAAGGAGAAAATCTTTGTCACCATATCTCTATGAGAGGAAAATGTGGCTAGACTCAGGTAACTTTACAGTTATACCCTGACAGCAAGAATCCCTTGAATCAGTAACTGTTCTGTCTGGAATCAAGCTTGGGGTAAATTTCAAAGGATACAGACTACTGCACTTGCTAGATTTGTTTACCCTGCTCATGCTAGGGCAGGAAGAGATTCCGTAATACTTTTAGCCATGTCTTGAAGACCGTTCATACTAGTGGAAAACGATACCTCATTATCACTACCGGGAATTGATAAGGACGGTAGAGACAATCGTAGGAGCCACCTCTGAGGTGTCACTTTCTGTCACAGTCTTTCAAACACTAAATGCCAACTAGATGCCACAACGGTGAGAGGCCCGCGTACCGCAAAAAAAAAAAAATCTTCCTTTACCCCTTCAAACATCAAAACATCAAACGCTAGATGCCAGCTATGGAGTGGTGTTCCCCTTAGGGTGATGGACCCCTCGGGATTATAATGCCAAGCACTTAATATAAATTGCAGACTGCAGGATAGTGGAACTCAGGATTAAAAAAAAAAGTCTGCAATCATAACTGGAATAAAGCAAGCATTCTTGTGCTGCTTTCTGGTGTAGTACAGCAGTCATACATGGTAGTGACTTTAAGAAAACCCATATCAACAACAAAGGCATAATTTAAAAAAAATTTCTCAGTCTAACGGGGTGGCAAAGAACATTCCTAATATATAGCAGAACTTAAAATATTTGTCCCAATCATTGCCTCTCTTGAAATATTCCTCATGGACAGAAGTTCCTTCCAGAAGATCTCATTTTCTCTCAACTCACAACTTTAAATATTCTTCCAAACCCAGACACACTTCTCTGTCTCCTCTCTTTTCTCTCATCATCATTTTTTTTCCTTTCTTGTGGAAATCTAGGCTTTCCTGCTCGTTTCTCACCGTTCTTGCCATCAGCATAATGAAGTACAGAAGTGAGAGGTAGGTGGGGAGTTAGGGAGAAAGGCAGGGCCATGGTCAGAACTGTTGGGGGAGGGGAAAAGAATGTGAATATATTTTTTCCCCACCTGTTATATAACATAAACCCCAGTTTCCTGGATCAGTAAGACATCTCTATATACAGATGATTCATTTTGGATCTCTTATTGCTCTTAATCACTCCCCTCCCATTACTATACATAATACTACTACAATTAAAAATAGTTTTGTTTTAGATTTACTGTAGCAATAACATATATGCTAATGGCATTAGTACAAAATTTCAGCCACTGATGGAATTACTATTTTTCTTGTGCTTAGAAATGATAGCAAAGAAAAATTATTCTCAGCTCTACCACTGCAGTGTTTAAACACACACAAGATGATAAATAGAGCAACAGGGGGCCTGTAACTATATAAATATCCTCTTCAGAGAGAGTTGGCTTTGGTTCCTCTCACGGTGGGAGTCACGTTATTTGACCTGGTAATTAGTGGGAATACGAATGATGAAAGATGGAGAATCCTCCTTCTCATTGTGCTTCTTTACTATTCAGAGGAAAGAATATCTGGAGAAGGGCGAAGGTTGTCCTAAGATTAAACCAGCTGGTTAGTGGCCAGAATCTCGTGCTCTTTCCTCTTTTTCATGCTGTCCCTTCGCCAGATTTTGGCAGGCAGAAAATGGTTTGTTTTGACTAGGATATAGGAATGTAGAAAAGGAATTTTATGTCGACGCATTCGCAAAATTGAGCTTTGGGTAACTGGAACAGTTTGGATAAAAAGAAATAAAGGAAGAGTGCATCCTCATGCGGCATAATGCAATTTGGCACATGTTCTCCAGTTTGCTCATAACAAAAGGAACTCAAGCGCATCTCCTAGGCTGTTGCTGTTAAGTTGCAAAGTAGCAGCTGGGAAACATTGCTATGATTGAGACTTCCCTTGGCCTGCTGCGAACAGGCTGGGGGATGGCCAGAGCCTCAAAAGGAGAGAGTCTACTTAAAGGAGAAAATGTTGGCAAAGAAAAATTGCACTGGGTGGAGTTAAACAGGCAAGGAAGACTTAATTTGAGACTATTGCAATAGGGGTCTCAAGATTATGCAACAAGGGAGGGAACTCAACTCCACGGGAAAATGAAAAGCCTGGAGGGCTTTTAATATTGAGATGTGCCAATGGGAAAGTACTGGAGAGTGTTAGGAGAAGGTTGGTTGATGTGATTAAGCCACCTGTGTTTGCTTGTTGACGTTAGCCTCCTACTGCCCATGGATTAGGGCAATAGGAGCCCGATCTTTTTTGATGATTACATTTCCAAGGGCTGCTCCCGGCTGCCCCCACCCCCGCTTCCTAGAGAATGACTCCTAGGTTGCAGAAGCTAAGTGGCAAAGGGGCAGAGAGAGAATTTACAATACAAATTTTCTAAAGTTAATGCTCTAAGAAAAGGGAGGTCAGTAATGGGGCTATAGTCAGAAATTAACCAGTCTAAAGGTTAGTCAAGCTGAGGGGCAGGTTAAGGCCTTCTTTGTCAGGGTGTTGAGGTCTGGAAGCAGGTAGATGCAGGTGTGTCAACTGAGATAAGCTGGGTTATACTGGGAAGAGTCCCTGTTGAAAAATTCCCTGTCACAGGTAAGCCACCTATGGAAATCACATGGAAAGTGATTCATTCCTGTGGTGTAGGTTTACCCTCCCCGCCCAGTCCACTTTGCAAACAAAGCAGTGAATGGATCTAAGGGAAGGTGGAGAAAGAGCCCTGCAGAAGGGGCCACCTCAGGGAAGCTGGGAGGGGAAATGTTTGAAGGGGTAAAGGAAGATTTTTTTTTTTTTTTTTTTCCCCCGGTACGCAGGCCTCTCACTGTTGTGGCCTCTCCCGTTGCGGAGCACAGGCTCTGGACGCGCAGGCTCAGCGGCCATGGCTCACGGGCCCAGCCGCTCCGCGGCATGTGGGATCTTCCCGGACTGGGGCACGAACCCGTGTCCCCCGCATCAGCAGGCGGACTCCCAACCACTGCGCCACCAGGGAAGCCCAGGAAGATGGTTTTAGAACATTTTTGAAGTGTGATCTTAGTGAAAATTTGCCTCCAACGTAGAGAAGCCTAGAGCAGTCCATTTTTTTGCACACCTGCATGCAGATCCAGTGAAGCTCTTCCCTCTCCTAGGTGTAACTCCCTTATGTTTACCTTGGTATCCACAGGCACAATGCTTGGCACCTGGCGGTGCAGTCACTGCTGCTGCAAAGCTCTGCATTGCGCAGGACCTACAGGGGTCTGGGTCTCAACCCTTTTGGCACAGAGGAAGCCCATGGCTTGGCTTCTCTGAGTCTTGGTGGCTGTGAGCGCTCCTCTGCAGAGCAGCTGTACTCCTCACCCCAGGGGCTATTCCCTGTACTGCCACAAGGGGGTGCTGTGCGCTTAGAGTACAAAAAGAATGATGCCCCCACCCCCCCCTACCCCGGAGTTGTTCAAGGTGAAGGTTGTAGCTCTTCATCTCTCCCAACATCTACTTCAACCTCCCCCTCTTCTTTGGCCAGTGGGTGTGTTTCCTGCATACTGAAGAACGTGTGGAAGGAAGACCTTTGCTGTCCTGGCTCTCTTGACCTCTGAGGTAGGTGCTCTTTCTGAATCCCAGAGTGACTGACAAAAGCTGTTCCAGGAGGTAGATGGGCAGGATTCAAAATGACACGCTAAGCTCAAGAAATCTCTTTCTGGAGCATCTTGTTTTCCTCTCTGGAAAACTCTAATTTTGCATGACCCAGCTCAGATGTTACCTCCTCTGCGACATTTTCCCCTCTTCCCCCGGCAGGATTAGAAGGTTATCGGGGTGGATCCCCTTCCTCTGAGCCTCGTTAGTGTACTGCTTATCCCCTGTAACAGGACTGACCTCATTTATTGAGCACAATCCTCTGTGTCAAGTGTCTTCCTGGGTGTTTTAAATGCATGATCTCATTTAACCATCTCTGGAATGCACTGAAGTGATGTTATTTTCCAGGTGAGGACCGACCTCAGGAAGGTCAGTTAGTGTGAAGTCACCCAGCTAGCAAGGAGTGGAGCTAGGATTCAAACCTGGGCTAGTCTGACTCCAGACATGGGCGTGCTTTTCCTCCTATGCATCCTGCATCCTCCGCGGCTTCTGCATCGCTCCGCACTGTAATCAACTATCCGCAGCCAACACAAGACCAGATCTGTGAAGTCAGAGACCACATCTTATTACCTTTGAATCTTTGACTCTTAGCAAGCTGCCTGACCCACATAGGAGACCCGCAGTAAATGCCCAAATTGCCGCTAATTAGTAATTCAGTTGCATTATCCCACCACTCATACCTCCTTAAAGTTTCCTGAACACAGTAGCAAGAGTGATCTTTTCCCCTCAGATTGATTAAGATATAATTGACATATAACGTTGTGTAAGTTTAAGGCACACAGCATAATAATTTGATACACATATGTTTTATGAAATGATTACCACAATAAGATAGTTAACACCTCCATCACCTCACATAATTGCAATTTTGGGGAGGAGTGAGGTCATTTCAGATTTACCTCCTTAGCAACTTTCAAGTATATAATACAGTATTGTTTACTATAGTCACCATATTATACATTAGATCACTTGGAACTTATTCCTCTTGTAACCGGAAGTTTGTACTCAGCCAATATTTCCCCTACCCGCCCCAGTACCTGCCAACCACTCTTCTACTCTTTATGAGTTGTGTTCTTTTAGATTTCGCATGTAAGAGAAAACATACAGCAGTTTTCTTTCTCTGTCTGACTTATTTCACTTAGCTTAATGCCCTCAAGGTCCATCCATGTTGTTGCAAATGGCAGAATTTCCCTCATTTTATGGCAGAATAATATTCCATTATATATACTATTCCAATGTATATGTATTCCACATTTTTTTAATCCATTAATTTCATCCATTGATGGGGACTTATGTTGCTTCCATGTCTTGGCACTTGTGAATAATGCTGCAATGAACATGGAGGTACAGATATTTCTATGAGATAATGATTTTATTTCCTTCAGATATGTACCTAGAAGTGGGATTGCTGGATAATATAGTAGTTCTATTTTTAATATTTTGAGGAACCTCCATACAGTTTTCCATAGTGGCTGCACAAATTTACATTCCTAACAACAGTACAGAAGTGTTCTCTTTTCTCCTTATCCTCGCCAACACTTATCTCTTGTCTTTTTCATAATAGCCATCCTAATATGTGTGAAGTGGTATCTCACTGTAGTTTTGATTTACATTTTTCTGATGACAAGTGATGTTTAGCATCTTTTCATGTACCTGTTGGCCATTTGTTTGTCTTCTTTGGAAAAATATCTATTCAATCCTCTTCCCATTTTAAAAATCAGACTATTTGTATTCTTTGGCTGTTGAGTTGTATGAGTTCTTTATATATTTTGGATATTAACCCCTTATCAGATATGTGGTTGCAAATATCTTCTTCCATTCCATAGATTGCCTTTTAATTTTGTTGACTGTTTCTTTTGCTGTGCAGAAGCTTTTTAGTTTGATGTAGTAACACTTGTTTATTTTTGCTTTTGTTGCTTGTGCTTTTAGTGTCATATCCAAAAAATCATTGCCATGACCGATGTAAAGGAGCTTCTTTCCCATGTTTTCTTCTAGGAGTTTTATGGTATCAGGTCTTATGTTTAAGTCTTTAATCCATTTCAAGTTAATTTTTGTGTGTGGTGTAAGATAGGGGTCCAATTTCGTTTTCCTGCATGTGCTTATCCAATTTTCCCAACACCATTTGTTGAAGAGACTATCCTTTCCCCATTGCATGTTCTTGTCTCCTTTGTCAATATTAGTTGACAGTATACGTATGGGTTTATTTCTATGCTCTCAGTTCCGTTCCATGGTTCTATGTGTCTGTTTTTATGACAGTATTATACTATTTTGATTACTGTAGCTTTGTGATATAGTTTGAAATCAGGAAGTGTGATGCCTCCAGCTTTGTTCTTTTTTCTCAGGATTGTTTTTGCTATTTGGGGTCTTTGGTGGTTTCATACAAATTTGAGGATTTTTTTTTTTTCTGTGTAAAATACCACTGGAATTTTGATGAGTATTGCATCGAATCTAATAGACAGCCTTGGGTAAAATGACATTTTAACAGTATTAATTCTTCCGATTCATGAACATGAGATATCTTTCCATTTGTGTCTTTTTTAATGTCCTGTAGTTTTCAGTGTTCAGATTTTTCACCTCCTTGGTTAAATTTATTCCTAAGTATTTTATCTTTTTTGATGCCATGGTAAATAGGATTGTTTTATTTTCTTTTTCAAATAGTCCATTGTTAGTATATAGAAATGCAACTGACTTGTGTATGTTGATTTTGTATCCTACAACTTTACTGAATTCATTTAGAAGTTCTAACAGGTTTTTTTGGTGGAGTTTTTAGGATTAGTTGATATACAAGATTATATCATCTATAGAGACCATTTTACTTCTTCCTTTTTAATTTTAATGCTTTTTACTTCTTTTTCTTGCCTAATTACTCTAGCTAGGACTTCCAGTACTATGTTGAATAGGAGTGGTGAAAGTGGACATCCATGGTGTAATTTACTTCCTGATCTTAGAGGAAAAACTTTCAGCCTTTCACCATTGAGTATGGTATTAGCTCTGGGCTTGTCATATAGGGCCTATATTATGTTGAGCTATGTTTCTTCTATACCTAACTTGTTGAGAGTATTTTTAATTGTGAAAAAATGTTGAATTTTGTCCAATACTTTTTCTGCATATATTTAGATAATTATGTGAATTTTATCTTTCATTCTAGTAATGTGGTATATCATGTTTATTGATTTATGTATGTTGAACCATCCTTGCAGCCCAAGGATAAATCCCACTTGATTATGGTGTATGGTCCTTTTAATATGCTGTTGAGTTTGGTTTGCTTGTATTTTGTTGAAAATTTTTACATCTATATTTATCAGGGATATATATATATTTTTTTTGTGGTATGCAGGCCTCTCCCTGTTGTGGCCTCTCCTGTTGCAGAGCACAGGCTCCGGACGTGCAGGCTCAGCAGCCATGGCTCACAGGCCCAGCTGCTCCGCAGCATGTGGGATCTTCCCGGACCGGGCACGAACTGCGTCCCCTGCATCGGCAGGCGGACTCTCAACCACTGTGCCACCAGGGAAGCCCTTATCAGGGATATTGGCCTGTAGTTTTCTTTTCTTGTAGTGTCCTTATTTGGATTCGTATCAGGGTAAGACTGGCTCCATGAAATAAGACTGGGAATGTTCCCTCTGCTTCAATTTTTGGGATGAGTTTGAGAAGGATTGGTGTGAATTCATCTTTAAATACTTGGTAGAATTCATCAGTGAAATCATCTAGACCTGGACTTTTCTTTATTCGGAGGTTTTTGATTACAGATTCAATCTCTTTACTTTTTATTTGTCTGCTCAGATTTTCTATTTCTTCATGATTCTGTCTTGTATGTTTCTAGGTTGTATGGTTATATGTTTTGAGGAATTTATTCAGTTCTTCTAGGTTATCCAATTTGTTGGCATAAAATTGTTTAGACTAGTTCATTATAATCCTTTGCATTTCTGTGGTATCAGTTATAATGTCTCCTCTTTCACTTCTCATTTTATTTGTCTTCTTTTTATGTTATTTTGGTTAGTCTAACTAAAGGTTTGTCAAATTTATTGAAAAACCAGCTTTTAGTTTTGTTGATCTTTTCTAAAGTTTTTCTGGTCTCTATTCATTTATTTCCGCTCTGCTCTTTTTTTTTTTCCTTACTTCTGCTAACTTTGGACTTAGTTTGTTCTTTTCTAATTCCTTGAGGTGCAAGGTTAGGATGGGGAAGAGTGCTGTGTGGCTTGTCTGGTTATTCATTTGTTCATTCACTCACTCATTCAAGGAATATGTGGTAGGCACCTACTATGTGCTAGGCTCCTGTGACATAGAGATGAATATGATGTGATCCCCACTGTAAGTCAACTCATGTTCCGCTAGTGAAGAAATACATAAACAGATAATTGCATTACAGTGTGAGAAGTTTAATGGTAGAGAGGCATTCTTGTTGCAGTAGGGGTAGAAGAAGGCTCTGAACAGGAGTAGCTCTTTGAGTCCTTCTTAGTGACTCCTGAAGTTAACAGATGTTAAAGTTAGCATAGGTGCAAACTGAGCCAAAGAGAGTAATTTTGGCTCATGGATATTAAGAATTTTAAGTTCACAAAGAGCCCTTCAAGGTTTCTGTGAAACAACTGACAAAGCCTCATTCCAAAGGTAGCAACATTCCTAAATGGACACATCTTCATGCTGAAGTCTTCAGGATTTGGAAACCCCATCTACTAAATAAATGCTCTTGATGAAATGTGGGTTTCAAATATTCCATTGCACCTCAGTTCTGCTGGCCATCTGTTGTGCCTGAATTTCTATGGGGACAGCATTTAACCTTGGGGTTAAATAGTTCTTAAATGGCACTGTGGTGAGGATATTGTCATATTGGCAAACTATGAATTGCCTCTGTTCCTCAGGTGATATTTTGTGCTTTGTGAGACCCCAAAGTACAGTTTAATGGGAACTGTTGTCACCGTAGATTGGGTAAGGGTATTTTGTCTCAGATTCAGTACTGGCTTAGAGACGGGAAGCAAACTGAGTAGGGAGTAATGCACATTTGTTTAGAAGGAAAAGGATAAGTACAGTGGGGTTCCTCAGGGGTTGGTCTGAGTCAGTCTTATTTAATACCTTTATAAATGATCTGCAGAAGGGTTTGTACTGTGAAATCTCCAAGTCTACAGCTAATGCTGCTGAACTATTCTGAATAGGGAAAAACCAAGTTGATGAGTACCAATTCCCTGGTGAGCAGGGAAGACTTAGGAGGCTGTGCTAATGGGCAGGAAAGTGGTAGATGAGTTTAAGTGTGGACAAGTGCAAAGTAATGCATTTAGAACAGGAATATTCGAAAAATTTAAAAGAATGATTCTAAAATGTGACAGGAAAAGGACTCTAGAGTCGTGATAAATTTTTGCCTAATGACATAAACCCACAAGCTTCTGCAGCCAAATATGTGCATTACTGAGAGGGAAAACAAGGACAATTGTGATCATAAATAGGACGTTAGATTTTCTAAAGCTCAGGCTCTTGATCATACATTAATTTATGTGTTTGTGGAGCACTTACTATGCGAAACGTGTGTTTGGCACTGTGCTGAATAGGAACAGGCCTCCAAGGGAGATGGACTGATAAGTACGCCTCATCTGATAAGTGAAAGTGTTGGGAGGAAACTAGTGAGGGTCCTTGAAATTACCAGGAGCCTGGCAGGCAGCCTAGAGTGAGAAGCTCCCAAGAACCTCAGACACTGGTGGGAACGGCTACTGATAAGGAAACAGTGATGGTGTCTTAGGAAGGATACCCTTTACTCTTCTGTTGATTTGATACAACAATTGCTGCCACTTAGAAGGGCCTACTATGTGCTCTTAGACTTTGTGCTAAATGCTTTATCTACTTTATTTTATTTTATTTTTTTGCAGTACGCGGGCCTCTCACTGCTGTGGCCTTTCGCTTTGCGGAGCACAGGCTCCGGACGCGCAGGCTCAGCGGCCATGGCTCACGGGCCCAGCCGCTCCGCGGCACGTGGGATCTTCCCAGACCGGGGCACGAACCCTCGTCCCCTGCATCGGCAGGCGGACTCTCAACCACTGCGCCACCAGGGAATCCCTACTTTATTTTGACAATGTGGAACTTTATCTGAGCCCCGTGTTCCTGGAGAGCAGCACTGGTAGAGAAATCCCCCCATTCTTGTGTTCTGGGAAATGGCTAACTGCCCTCACATGTGCCAACGTAGGACCTGTCTCCATCCTTCTTCATGAGACTTGAGGATGACGCCCTTGTCTATCCAACTCTGTAAAAGCCCAGACCCCCTCCCTTTCTTTGACAAAATGAACATTCTCCCTGTTGCAGTAACCTAGATAAAATCATCATCTCCTTAATTGTCCAGTACATTTTGTTTTTCACGATTTCAAGTAATCAACTGAAATATTTATTCAGTCACCTATCCTCTGTACATTTGCTCATCAAGTGTACTGGCTCTGTATTGGGCTCCAGATGTATAGCACTAAGCAAGGCAGACATAGCTCTCTCCGGAACCCCCAATTCACAGTCTAGTAAGGGCATCAGATGATTAAACAAGGAATTACACTAAAGTGTGATGATTACCGAGATAGGTGATGTAAGTGCATTATTGATTGGAAAACAGAAAAGGTCTAATCCAGCATTGAAAAATGCAATGTTTGCATTCCCATTAAATGCTCCTTTAATTTACATCTTAAAATACGGACATTGCTTTTGCCAAGGAGCAATATGACTAATCATACAGAGGCCTGATGTATTTGAGGGGGGGCTTGCCATGCCTCTGTCCTGGCTGCTCAGGGGGCTCCCAGAATGAATAGACAAATGGCTAGAAGGATTCCTTTTGTTCCTTCGTGCTGGAGAGGACTCCACTGTTGAACAAGCAGGCCACCAAACCTCAGGTCTGCTGCAGTCCCCAGACACAAGTTTGAAGGTGGAGAAGGGGATGAAGGTATGTTTCCTTATGTGATGTGTAAACCTGAATTGCTCTGGATTTTTGATGTTTGACAGAGGGCAACAGGAACTTACTGATGGTCCATTTAGAAGACAAGATCTCTGAACCAAGGCTTCTGAACAAGAAAGCATTAAAAATATTTTCTTTGAGCCTATTTTATTTAGTGGATTACCATGGCAATGGGCTCTTGGGAGGAGACAGTTCTACTTACAAATTTGTGTGTGTGCGAAAACTTCGCTCAGAATTGGATTTGGTCTAGGAATTTGCCCGATTCCCATAGTGTGGAAAACTCAGTGTTCACTATTCCCTAAAATTCTGGTGCCCAAATTTTCTAAAGTTTTAAAAGTTACCCTGAGGCCTTGAAAGGGGCCATGGTAGATATAAACACAGGTCCTGGTTGCCATGAAGACTTTATAGTAATAATAAATATTATTGTTTATGATAATGATGATCATGAAAGTGATCAATATAAAAGTGATTAATTATAAACATTCAGAGAAACAAATAAGAATAAAATAGTTTGGTTTTTTTTTGTTTTTTTTGTTTTTGGTACGCTGGCCTCTCACTGTTGTGGCCTCTCCCGTTGCGGAGCACAGGCTCCGGACGCACAGGCTCAGCGGCCATGGCTCATGGGCCCAGCCGCTCTGCGGCACGTGGGATCTTCCCGGACCGGGGGACGAACCCGTGTTCCCTGCATCGGCAGGCGGACTCTCAACCACTGCACCACCAGGGAAGCCCAAATAGTATTTATTAATATTCCCTTCTCAACGAAGTAGTGATTATCACCTTCATTTTGCATATGAATAAACTAAGGTTTAAGGTTGAACACTCAGGTCCATCGGGCCGCAAAACCCACACTCAGATCCCCCTCTGCTATACAGCTTCCAATTCTTAACACTGTCACGTAAATTTCCACGGCCATTACCTTTAAATACGCTGGCTACTATAAAAGAGAAGTTGCCCCAAACCTGGTGTAGGAAAGAATCTTTGTATATGACATAATAATTTGCAATCTCCTTTCTGGGAAGAAATGAACATTCCCAATAAAATGCTTAAGTAATTTTCTGGTAAAAATTAATGGAACAAATTCTTGTTCTGGGAAACCTGTCACTTATCCACCCTGCTGACTGACCCTCAACTATCTAGCATCTTCAGCAAACATTCTTTTCTTTTTTTTTTCCCTGTAACATTTTCCTATAAAGAATGCAATTTTGATCCCCTTACTAGAGAATTTTGCCCTTGCAGCAATATTGTAATACACTGTGACAGTGCCCATAAGTAAAGAGCCTGAAGGGTTTTCATGAACACTCTAGACTCACATCTCTGCTGTGGAATCTAGTTTTATTATAAATCCAATGGATGAAGATTCTTTCAACTGCCTACTGCTTACCAACCCCTTTCCTGCTTCTCCATTGTCTCCCTCACTGCACAGTGATTTCTGTTCCTAGCTGATCTGGACCAGAGACACTGAGATGGCTTAGTCTTTGCCTCTATTGACGCCTTGTCTTGGAGCATGCTTTTCCTTAAATGATTATGAGCCGTATCTCAAATGCTAAGTGCATTTTTTCAGAAAAGTTGTCACGGGAGGATGGCTCATGAGGATGAGCTTAACTGCCCAAGATCTAACCTGGAAAGAGGAGAGGTGCATCGGGAAGTAAAATCCCAGCTCATCTATAAGATCAACAGTCTGATTTGGGTGTCAGTAGAAACTGTCTCACCAAATCCTGAACACAAGAGAGAGCAGCCTCCTTTGGAGCTTAAATGAGACATGCTTAGGATAAAAAAAGGAGATACTACTTCCTGTGGTGGACAGTGAGTTGAGAGAAATATTAATAAGAGATTAAAAACATTTTGATACATTCACCGTTAAAAGAGCCATGATTAAAGGACCCTAAAATGCTTGGGAAATGTTGTTCTTGTTAAAATTGTAATCAGGGGCAAATTGCATCCCAAATGTATTGCTGAAGATGCTGTTGGACTAAATGGACCATTGATCCAATCCAGAAAAGTTATCATTTCTTGTTTTTGTTTTGGCTGTGGGGTTTTGTTTTTATCATTTTGATAAAAATTATAGAGAAAGAGGCATACTACTTATTTAGCATCTTGCTAAATTTCCCTGTGATAAGGGAAGCAGGGCAGTGGCCATGAAGAGGGCTCAAATAGCATTATATATCATTCCCTAAGGTCTTCAGCATAAAGAAGGTTGAAGAGTACTGTGGCTCAGAGTTTAGACTTGGGAGTCTGAGTCCCACCCAGCTCTGCTATGTGCCAGACTTGCATTTTTCAGCAAGTAACTTCTCCAAACTCAGCCTGTTTCCTCTTATACAAAGTGGAAATAACCTTTTCCGTAGTATATGTACAGCAGATCTACTCCTGTTTTGTTTTTCTTTGTATCACTTTCTGCTTTTTTTTTTGTTTGTGGTAATAATTTTCCTATAGAGAATAATCTCCCCTTAACTTTGATCCAAATAGTTTAAGACTGATCTCACAGAATGAGCTCGAAGGGTCAGCAGGTGACCCAGACGTGGTAATAAGAGAACCCTCACTGCTGTGATTGTTTCAGTGGTGGACTGTGACCTGAACAAGGCCAATTAGAATCAATTCTGGGACTTTTGCTGAGGTTGCTGGGGAAACCCTTCGAGGGTTGTGTATTAGTCAGCTGGGCTGCCATAACAAAATACCATAAACTGGATGGCTTAAATAACAGAGATTTATTTCTCACAGTTCTGGAGGTTGAAACTTCCAAGATCAAGGTGCTAGCAGGGTCAGTTTCTGGTGACGATACTTTCTGGCTTGTAGGTGGCTGCCTCCTCGCTGTGTCCCCACATGGTGGAGAGCACAAGCTCTCCAGTGTCTTCATCTTCTCTTATAAAGACACCAATCCCATCAGATTAGGGCCCCAACCTTACAACCTCATTTAACCTTAACTGCCTCCTAAAGGCAGTTATATCTCCAGTATAGTCACATTGGGGGTTGGGGCTTCAACATATGAATTTAGTTGGGAGGGACACAAGACAGTTCACAGCAGGTTGTTTTGTTGATAGGATGTAAACATGGAGCTAATGGCATTCATTTCAAAATAACATAGAGACAGCCTGAGAATAAAACAATTTAGAAGGAAGTAGAGCTGAGAGAAAAAAGTGTCTGGATGATATCAGTGAGGCTGTGTCATGTCTTTAGCCAACTATGTTCCAAGACCTCCAGGTATGCAAGCCTATGCCTTTTCTTTTCCTTAAAAAATTTTGAGGTGGACTTTTGCCATTTGCAACCCAAAGATTCTTGACTAATGGTGGGTTATTGAGAAGATAAAATGAGTCTGCACATATAAAATACTTCACACATCACCTGGAGGAGACTAAGTGCTTAATAAATACTAGCTATTATTATTATTATCAGTGATAGCATCAGTGACAGACTCAAATGATTTTGGATTTTCTGAGACATCTAATGGAAATATGGAACAACTTTATCATCTGAAAAATGTTGAGAGGGTATTTTAGAGAACTATGAGTTTTGTGGAAGCTCATTTTTGAAGGGCAGAGGGTGGGTGGACAGATTGCTCTCAGCAAAAAAGAAACAGCTACAGCAGCACACAATCCATAACTTTTAGACAATGTGATTTGTCTTTCCAATGAGTTGAAGGAAGGCCCAGTAGAAATATTTTTAAATGGAGAGCTGAAATTACAGAAGATGATTACTTTTGGTCTTCAAATCAAAAAATGTATGAGTAGAAGGGAGAGGAAGAGTAATAGAAAAATATATAATGTTTCAACAAATCATTTAGCTATTTGTACAAACATAGAACAAAACTAGTGATCTGATGTTTTCATACTTGGTGAGATATTACACTGATGAAAAAAACAACTCATGACATCAGTTGTCACATTTATGATTGACTTTCATAAACATCACTAGATATACTTTGTTTTAACGGAAGAAAATATCCTTACTAGTTTGCTTATGGAAATATTTTCTATACAGATCTTTTAAGAAACTATATTCCATTTAAAATTTTGATTTTGAACATTATAAGTTTAAACTGATTTCTCTCTCTCTCCCTTCCTCCCCCTCCTCCCCTGTACAGGGGAAATTTTTTTAAAGGATTCTGGTATTTTTATCTAGAGCTTAGATAACTCTAGTTAGAGATATTAACAGGATTACAGTCTTCACCAAGTGAGGAAAACCTAACAAAATGTGTGTGTGTGTGTGTGTGTGTGTGTGTGTGTGTTAAGGTGGTGTAAGAAATTTTCAGAGCAATGAAAATGCATAGTGATGTGTAGGGGTGTAGAACCTGGAATTATAATTTTTAGAAGTAACTCATCCCCAATGCTCTCTGTCAAAATGTAGAAGACCCAGGGCTTTAGAAGAGTCTCTAGTTTTTGTAACCTCAAAAAATAAGAAAATAAATACAAATCCTTAAACTTTTGCCATTTCAAGGGATGAGGAAATAGAAAACATAAAAAAAAATGTCTAGACAGTACAAGGATGTGTTATTATCTTCATTTTAAAACTATTGATATAAAGCAAAAATTCCTGTTTTGTGTTTAGCACCATGTTTGATGTGATAAGGATTTTCAGCAATGTGATCTGGATTTATTTTTGGTGTTGCCATTGGCAAGGACAGACTCTTTATAGAAACACACATTTCGGAGTATCTTGAGTTTAAAAAGCCAATGTGGAATTGGGTCACTGACACCCAAGTGCCTAACTCCTTGAGAGCAGAACTAAAATGGCCCAGATGAAATGTTCTTGTGTCTTTCTCAAAACTTTCAAGAGTGTAAATATATGATTTTACTTTCTACTTAGTCCACTAGTAGAAAAGAAGGGAAAAGTTTCTTTTAAATTTTAGAATGCTAAATTTGTTCAAAATTTGGTATGCAATAATTACCAAATGGATGCTTCCCACATTTATCTCCCTATAGTATGTGATATAAAAAAACAAAAGAAAGAAAAAATAGTTATTAAAAATGGTGGCAAGCGTGGTTCATTCATTGCCCTCAATCACTGGACAGGGATTTCTATAACACCTTAATATGTCCCAAACATATTAAGATAGAGGGCATAGAATGATGTGGAAGACAAGCACTATCCTTACCCTGATGGAGCTTCTTGTTTAGTGGGGGAGACAGGCCAAAGTTTCAAAGGCCTAGATAATAGAGGAGAGGGACCTAAGTCAGTGACATGACATGAATTGTTGGAACCTGTGACAAACCAAAAAGAAGATTTACTGACTGAAGTGTTTCAAGTTTAATGAAAAAGAAAGTGCTCTATGAGAGCACTTTAGACCCATACACCATTTGAACCCTCTACATTAAAGGAAAATTGCACAAATAATGCTGTAGGTGGAAAGGAGAAAAAGACTATCAAGAACAGTGCAAGATGTCATGAGGAAGTGGCTCCTCGCTATAATTCCTGAGGAAATTTCCATTTATCAGTGACCTGAAAGATTAGTAAGAGTTAGTTAAGCAATAGGGATCGGGGAGAGATTTACAATGAATGCAACAGTAGCACAGATTGTGGGATGGGAAATATCAAGGGATGGGCTGAAGTTTTAGGGACCAATGTGAGATTGAATAGGCTGTCTTGAGAATTTTAAACTTGTCCTAAAATGAATAGGAATTCATTAAAGGATTGTAAACAAAAGTGATTTAATCGTACATATATTTTTATAGGAATACTCTGGTTGGAGTGTGTAGAATTGAATGGAGAGAGGTCAAGATTGAATGTGGCAGGAACAGTTAGGATGCTATTGCAGTAGTTCAGGTGAGATGGGCTGGGCTTGGACCAAGTGGTTGATGGTTGAAATGGAGAGATGTTTTATCATTTGAAATTAGGAGTAGCTGTGACTGAAAACTCTGTATTATAGTAGCTTGGGAAGATAAGATGTTTATTTCTTGTTCACATAATTGAACTCTGCCCATAGTTAGCCTAGAATTAGACTGGTGGCTTCCCGATCACCAGGGACTAGATCCTTCCATCTTATTTTCCAACATGTAGTCTCTACCTCCTGGTCCAAGATGGCTGCTCTAATTCCAGCCATGTTATTTTAATTACAGTCAACATGAATGAGGAAGAGAAGAAAAGGTGTTGTCCCCTCCCTTTAAGGGCATTTATAGAAATTACACATGACATTTTAGTTACAGATCGTTGGACAGAACTTAGTCACACGGCCCCATGTGGTTGCAAGGAGTGTTGAGAAATAAAATGGTTATTCTAGGACTACAGTCTAGTTGAAAACCTGGGGTTTTATGACTAAGAACAAAGGGAACAATGAACAATGGAGACAACTAACATCTTCTGCCACAGAAGTATACAAAATTGATATATGTTTTGGAGGTAAAATTAGCAGGATTTAATGATTGATTTAATGCAGGGAAGGTGACAGAAAGAGAAGGAAGAAAACTGATTTCCACTTTCCTGACATTATCAATGGGATAAGTGGTAGTACCTTTTGAATAGGAAGAAATGAAAGAAGGGGCAAGTTTGAGGCAAAGAACTAGAATTAACTTCTGGGAGCTTGTCTACCCTGACTTCAACACTGTAGGGAAGCAGTTTATCAGTTTGTTGTTGCTGTCGTACCCTCCCAGATGTGCTCTGTGACCACACAGTTGTGTGGGTGTCAACGTGTATACAACCTGTGTGTATGCATACTTACTTAGACTCATATACATGCACATTCATTTCTAATTATATTTTTATGAAATGGTAGTGTTCAATTATCACACCATTATATACCTTGAATTTTTCACTTAATATATCTTGAAGATATTTCCATGTAAGTGTATGAAGAGGTGCCTTACTATTTTTAACCATCACAGAATATTATACTGTATAGCTGTGCCATAATTTAACCAGTCTTTAAGTTGTTTCTAGTTGTTTCCTATTATGAAAAATGCTGAAATGCTGTAATGCATGTCCTTACATATGCCATTACCACATGATTGAATATAACTGTGGGAGAAATTCCTTTAAGTAAAACTGTTGGGTATAAAGGCACAAGCATTTGAAATTTTGATTTGCCTGTTTCACTTCAGGGAGGGTTAAGCAATTTATACTCCCACCAACAGTACATTAGAATGCCTGTTTTCCTATACTCTTGCCAACTCAATGTGTTAAACTTTCTGATCTTTGCCAAGCATATTGCTTAAAAAATCATACTTAGATTTGGTTTCATTTTGTGTGTTTCTTACTCTGAGTGAGATCAAACATGTCAAATGTTTAAAAATCAGTTTTATTTCCTTTTCTATATATGTCTTCAATTTTGCTGTTGTATTGTTAATCCTTTTCTTATTGATTTGAAGGAATTAGTGATATATTAAAGAGATTATCTGTTATGTTTTACAAATATTTTCCTCAGTTTGTTTATTCTTTTATTGCTTCTGTTTTCCTCACAGTAAATTCTGTTTTCTGAATTAGATTATTATATTTTAATTGAGATATAATTGGCATATAATTGGTTATATTAGTTTCAACTGTACAACATAATGATTCAATATATGTATATATTGCAAAGTGATCATCACAGTAAGTGTAGCTAACCTCCCTCACTGCACATGTTTGCAAATTTTCTTCTTGTGATGTAACTTTTAAGATCTACTCTCATAGTGACTTTCAAATAGACAATACGGTGTTATTAACTATAGTCACCATGCTGTACATTACATCCCCTGGACTTATTTATTTTATAACTGGGAGTTTGGACCTATTGACGCCCTTCACCTATTTCACCCACCTATTCCTGCCCCCCTCAACTATCAGTCTGTCCTCTGTATCTATGAGGTTTTTTTCTTTAGATTCCACATATGAGATCATATTATTTGTTTTCCTCTGACTTACTTCACTTAACATAAGGCCCTCAATGTCCATCCATGTTGTTGAAAAATTGCAGGATTTCCTTCTGAATGTTACTCTCTTTATTAGTAATGGCTACTTATTACATAGGTTCAATATAGGTACTTTCTGGGGCTTTGAACCTTATTTTCCTTTGCCTACATAATTTTACAAAACGTGCTCACACCATGCATACTATTTAGGTATCTGCTTTTAATCCCACTTAATAATGGAAATCCTTCTATGTCATTCAGTATTTAAAAAAATCATTTTGAATGGTTGCACGTATGATTTTGTCACTTGGAGGTACCATAATTTAACCGATCCCCTTACTGTTGTTTAGGTTATTTCCATCTTTAGAAACCAATATTTAGCTACACATTCATGGTAATTTCATTAGGATAAAGTCTCAAAATAATACTGGTAGCTCGTAGCGCAAAAGTCTCTCCTGGCGCTTCAAGGCCTCTGGCAACTTCGCCAGTCCCGGGAGCTGCGGCTCCAAGCGCGGCCTCGGGGGTGTGGGCGCGAGGCTAGAGGCCTGTGGACAGCCCTGCAGCCCCGCTGCTCGCGCCTATCGTGGCCATTAAGGATGCTGGTACGTTACCAAACCGCTGTCTCCAAAGCCAGTCACGATTAGACCTTCTTTCAGAAAAAAATCAAATATTGCGGGAGAGGAATTGGTTCTTTATTTGGGTACCTACTTTGCAAATTATGTAATACCGACTTTTTCTTTTTTTCCACCCTCCATTCTCCTATTAAACATAAAATGTGTCAACAGTAGTTCAGCTTATCTCGTAGGATATTAAAAGGGAATGTGATTTATCTAGAAAAGGAATGGACGTTCCCTAAAGATAAAGTAACCTGTGGGACTTCATATCCTCATCTGGGGAGAGGCTTAGCGTGCTTTTGGTTGCATCAAGAATAGCTGCGTCCTCTTAGGGGAAAGCTAGATTTTGCTATTGGAAGTTAAATATGGCTAAAAGAGGTAAGATGCCAATTTGGCAAGGGGTGAACAGTGTTGGTACTGTATGGTCAACTGGCCTAAGCTGGAACTACATTTTCTTTAAGGTTCCGTGTCCGAGTTGGCAAGAGAGATACTTGTGCGAGATTTAGGAGGTGGAAGTGGAGCCACAGCCGTTAGTGGCTGTAGGTGGAGCTTCGATGTAGTGAGAGGTAGAGGCAGATGTGCTAGCGGGTTCTAGCTTGTTCTCCATCTCCTCTGTTCTGCTTCCAACTTCTTCCTCTCAGTCTGCCCTGCTGGCCAACAGCAACCCCAAGTCCACCATCAGATGCAGAGGCCACAGCCTTCATTGGATTTCTTCACCAGCTCTCATCTGTGTCCCATTCTTCCCGCTGGATGTGCTGCTCCCCAGATTTTCCTGCGAGTTCTGAGTTGCCCCTCACATGACTACTTTGGGAGGACTCAACAGTGGCTTTTCTCTGCTCCTCTCCCTCCTCAGTGTGGACTTTCCTCCCTCAGCTCCTCCTGTTATTGTGTAAGTTCTAATTCTATAAGTTATTAGACCGTAAACTCTGGGAAAGTAGGCATAGTGTCTGTTTTGTTCACAGCTATAGCACCAGTGCCTGGCATCTAGAAGAAATTCAATAAACATTTGTTGAACTAGTAAAGGACCTAATGCATGTACTTGGCCCATAATTAGCACACAATTAATGATAGCCTATTATTTACCCAGTACTCAGATTCTCAAATATGAGGGTGTGGCCTGAGAAAGAAGGTACATAAGCAACTTGCTTTTTATCTGGCTTAAAAAGGTTATTAAGGAAAACTACTTTTTAATACTTTGGTCGGCATTTGAGGGTCTCCTGGGCCTCTAAATTCATTCCAGTCCCTGGGAAGCCCCAAATTGCCTTGAGTGCTGTAGGTAGGGTGGTCTGAAAATTTCTGGCTTGTACCTCACTGCTACCTTCATCATAACTCTTCTCTGCTTTTCCTAGATTTTTTTCCTCTTCAGTATGCTATGGTCTGCAGAAATTTCTTTCCCTACTTCTGTAAAGTGGCGTGGACTTCTTTAAACACTCATTATTTTATACATAACTATTTATTCATGTCTGAGAGAAGAACCATTTTCTTTGCTTTTGTTTTGGCTCAGAGTATCTTTTTTCCTTATTTCCTTTTCAAAATCACACAGCTCACCCATCCATGGATGAGTGCACAGCGTTGTGGTATGAACATGCTATTGTTGGAAAGTTGTTAAGGACTTCAAATACTCCATGAAAGACACATTCTGAATTTTAGGGGGAGGGTAATTTTCTGGGAATAGATTTTCAAATATCTTCAAGGTTTTTGATATACTATATCCTATCTAATATATGCCATTTTAACAGACCATAATAGTCATTCATAAAATATTAATGGTGTTTATTCTGTTGTTTAGCTCTTCCCTCAGTGTCTTGTTATGGGGAGCTCATATTTATAACCTATTTTATACTCTTCCGTACTGACTATAACATATTGGCTGTTTCTGGCACGTCTGTTTGATTAGGTTCAGCATTTTTCACTTTCCTCATTTTCAGTCATTTTCCTCTTTTTGAAGTATTTCTCTTCATCTCCATGATGTTAGAATTTCACTTTGGCCTCACAGTCTACTCAGTCTCTTTAATGTCCCACGAGCACATCTTTCATGGGTTCTAAGTGTTCTAACATGCAATTCAGTCATTTTTGCACTTTCTAAACTTAAAAATTTAAGACACAAATACTTAGAAAAATAGAAAATTCTTCAAGTATATTAACACTCAGCAATGCTTATAGTTCCTTTAATTTTAATTTCATTAAAGTAACATATGTTCTCCATCATGAAGTAAAATGTTATATGTCATAATGCAAGCCGGCACCCTGTTCTAGTCTTCACCACCACCAATTCTCACTCCCCAAAGGCAACAACTTACACCTCTTTTAACTGTTTCCTCTATTATTTAGCTTCACATTTCTACTAATACTATTTATTTTTTTGAAGTATAGTTGATTTACAATGTTGTGTTAGTTTCAGGTGTACAGCAAAGTGATTCAGTTTTATATGTGTGTGTGTGTGTGTGTGTGTGTGTGTGTATCTTTCTCAGATTCTTTTCCATTATAGATTATTGCAAGATATTGAATATAGTTCCCTGTGCTCTACAGTAGGTCCTTGTTTTTTATCTGTTTTATATATAGTAGTGTGTATCTGTTAATCTGTGTATCTGTTAATCCCAAACTCCTAATTTATCCCTCCCTCCCCACCTGCCTTTCCCCTTTGGTAACCATAAGTTTGTTTTCTGTATCTGTGAGTCTATTTCTGTTTTGTAAATAAGTTCATTTGTCTAATACTGTTTCTTAATTTTTCCATTTATTTTTTCTCTTTCCTTCCTACTGTAGAAGATGAGGAGTTGGTTTTCTTACAGTTGGACACACATCCCCCTTTCCTGTCTTCCTAATCTAGAAATGCATATTCTATCAATTTTCAGTGCTTATTTTGACAATGTATTGTTCACAGCTGATCTAGTCTATATTAAGATTACATCTCCTTTCTTATAGACTTGTCTTCCCTTTACTATGTATTGTCTTATTTTTTCTTCGCTTAGTTTTTTCTATGTATTTATTACCAGTCCATTCTGCCAAATTCTGACTGAAGTCTAAATCACAGTTCCGTCTGTTCAAATAAAGCTACCCAATTTCTTTTTTTGCCTGGAGGCCAGGGCCACATTATGACTTTTGTAGATCCTAGGCAGTGTTGCCTTTGTGAGCCCCTTCCTCCATAAAAAATAAAAATTATACTTTACAGCTGCATTGGTATAACAATGAATATAATCTAGGCTGGATTCATTATTATATATTCACTGTTACTAAAATTTTTCATAATTTTAAAAGAATTAAAAAGAAAACATTTTCGTAAGTCCCTAAAGGTATCTTGGGCCCTTGGCACTGTGTCTATTGTGCCTAGTGGATGAGTTGGCTCTTCTGATGGCATCCATGGCTCCTGGAGCCTTCCTCTCTCTTGCTCCAATCTGGACTTCTTCTCTAGGCCCTGGCATCTCCCTTACCTTCATCCTGACAATTCCTTTCATTCCTCACATATATTGGATCCTCTATTTCTTTAGATCTCATATCTACCCCACCCCCGTATCATTCCCTCATTCTGATGGACTGCAGCTTTCAGAAGTTTCCTGCTAAGTGATATCTGGGAGGTAAATTTACATTTCAGATCAAGGTTTCAGTTTCCACTTATAATTGGTTGATAGTGTGGCTACATATAGAATTATAGGTTGGAAATAATTCACCTCCTAAATTTTAACTACATACATGTCATTTTAAAGAACTCAAAAACATAAAAACAGTAAGAAGAGAGTAAATGTACCCTGAAAGCTGCACGCTAAATTAACCCCCAATATTCGGGGAGCCTAGTGGACAAGAGGCTCACTGTTTGGTGTGTAGATTCTCACTTGTTCCCGTGTTTTCAGCACAGCCTTACTGCCTACGGGGGAGTCTGGGGCCCTAGAGGCCAGAGCTTTGTCGAATGAGCATCTCCAGGGAGTAAACCTCCAGTCTTCAACCAGTGGAGTGGATATGGGCTTCCAGCCACTGTGTTCAGACTTGCATTGACTTCCCCGAGTTTTCACCCACCTGATCCTCCACAGGGTCCCTGACGCCTCTGGTCCAGAGCTTCCGAGGGGCCGCAGCAGGGAAGAGCTTGCTCACACTCTGTTGCTGCTGGTTAGGTTTTGGCTTCCCACGTTTGCAGAAAAGTTACTACTTGTACACATGCATTCTTGCTTCCAAACTTTTATTGCTATTGTCTTCCTGCCATTTCTGCTTATCCTTGTGGTTTGACCTTGTAAATTATTCCCTCTACTGTCATTTTAGGAGTTACAGGAGGGGAGTGGAGGTAAATGCCCTTGTTCATTTTTTGATGGTTGGTGGGAAGTGTCTCATAAAATTCTTATACACATTTTTATACACTATTTAACTTTAGTGTCCTAGAACCCTTAGAGCAGAGTAACTGTTTTGCTGTGCACGCGCGCGGGCGTGCATGCATGTGTGTGTGTATTGAGGATAAGAGAGCATCAGATGGTAGATGAGCCTTAATTTTATGCTATTACTATATTTATTTAAATCACAAATTAATCTACTTTACTCATTTTTTCCCCACATTGTTATAAATAGCTTAATTTTAAAAATCTATTCTTTCTTTCACACACTAATGTTAAATCTATGTCAAAACAAGTTCCTTTCCAGGAATGAATAGAACCTGTCTTACTTGCAACTTAAAAATAATTTTTCAAGACACATTAGACCTCTTTGTTCTTTTTGTTAAACATGCTTGTGTCCCACCTACACCCATTAGGAAAAACTTTAAAAACTTTGGAAAATTTTTAAATATAAAATTTGTAATAGCTGTAGATATGAAGGTTATAAAAAGACATCTATAATCATTTCCGTTTTTATTAACTCATTTACTTATGATATTAAAGGTCTCTCATGTAAGTCCATTTATGTCTGTAGTCCAAACTAATAGAATCAACAAATGTTAAATACCAATAATATTTAAATACATATATTTTTTATTCTAGAATCTCTTAGGTACAAGTGATGGAAACTCATCTCAAACTAACTGAAACCCAAAAGGTAATTAATTTTTATGAATACTTGGGAATTCCAAGAGTTTATTCTATTCACCTCTAGTTATAGCTGGATCAAAGCGGGTATTAAAAGATATTGTCAGGGTTCTAGTGTTTCCCTCTCTCTCTCTCTATATATATATATATATATGTATACCTATATCTATATGTGTATACAGATATATCTATATCATAAAAACATTTTACAGTAAAAATTTTATCATGTTATCAATAATATTCAAATATCCAAATGAATGTTAATAATTTAAGGTCTTTTTTTTAGGAGGCTAAAACAGTTACTAAAAGCAAAAGACACTTTTATAATTTTTCTTTTGTATTTCCTTCTGAATTAAAGCCACAGAAATCAGTCTGGTAATTTTATAATCATAGTTCATTCACTGGTTCCCATCTGATATACTTTCTCGTATGGACACTTGTGTATTGCATCTGTAATCCCTTGGATGTTTGGTCTTTCCCCAACCTTATTAGCCATAGTGGGATGGAGAGGTTGCCTCACCCCATGGGAGATGAAAATGCCAAACTCTTGCTTTCCTGATAAAGCATAAATCAGCTTATGTCAGTTCTCTGTGAAAACTCTCCAGTGTCTCCCAATTCCTCTCAGATTAAAAGTCTTTATAGAGGACTAAAGTTTTTCCCCTCAAAACATTCTCTTTACTACACATTTGATCCCTAGGAGAAACTAAGAGCAGGAGGGGATGCTGGGAGGGGAGGGGCCACTTGCTGGGGTCCCCCTGGCCCCCACCCCATTTGGGAGCAAAGCCATGTTTTCTTGGACCCCTCAGAGCATCCAGGCTGTTCCACAGGGCAGGAATAGGGAGTGGAGGGGAAGGGGAGCCCTTGGTCTAAGGGGGGGATGCAGCGCCATCACCAGCCAGCGCCCATAACCATCCGTCTCCACACCAGCTGCGGGGTTAGCAGGCAGGGAGCCACTCTGCCCAATCTGTCCCCCAGCCCATGGACAGGCGACATTGTCAGGAAGGGATGGCTGGGAGACAGAAAGCTGAGGCAGCAGGGTCCGGTGGGAGGAGCTCACTGCAGAGGAACTAGATGTGGCCCAGATCAGTGCAATCCAGGGAAGCGATGGGGAAGAGGATGGTGGGTGGTGGCGTAGTGGTGCTTTTAGACAAAGGGTCTCCTAGAACGGAGAATGCTGTGTCCCTGTCACCAGGGAGACCAACGACCCAGGGGCCCCAGGGGGAACCTAATGTCCCTGCAGCCCCTCCACACTCCCAGCCCCAGAGTGTGTGGGGGAGTGATGGCACAGAGCTGGCAAGGAGGACAGCCACCCCTTGCCCAGCACCCTGTGGAGAAACGCCAGCTCTGGGGAAGGAGGGAGGGCTCAGGGCGCACGGTGGAAGGAGACCAGAGCCCCCACCCCACACACACACCTCTGCAGCCCAGGGGCTGAGGTCGGGGCAGGCTGCACTGGTGGTTTGCTTGGAGGGGAATGTGGGGCCGAGCGGGCAGAGTAGAAGTGGGCCCTGCTAGGGGCCCAAGCCCCTCCCGGGGAGCTCCAATCTCGGTGTCCCAGTGGAGCAGGGAGGAGAGGGGGCCGCTAGCCAGCAGCTTCCATCAACGCGCCCCGAGCCTTCCCTTTCCACCTGGGAGCTTCCCACTGCCCTGCCTGCCTGGGGTCCCCGCCAGACGCAAGTGATGGTGGCCACTCCGCCGACTCTGAGTAAACAGCTGTGTGTTCTCACTGGAGTCGCCTTTACTCAATACCAACAAACTAATTTAAAAAGAAGAAACTAAGTAAAATAAAGAGAAACTGAGAAAAGTAGAAATAAAAGAATAAAGAAACAAGAACAAAAATGAATAAAGAAAAAAAGGGAAAAATGAATAACAAACAAGACAAACAGAAAACCTACAGTACCAAAGGGAAAAAGCTAACTTTGGTCAAATCCTCCCAGGTCACTGAAAAGCAGCTTTCTGAGCTAGAAGGACTGATAACCTAGGCTCAGCTAGAGATTTATCTAGTTCTTGGAATTTAAAGACAATGGCTCCATTTGAGGTCACAGAAGAAATTGGCCTGTCATGACTGGGATCATCCACAGTGATTTCTCACTTTTTGGTCTCCAGAATCCTTTACTCTTTTTTTTTTTTTTTTTTTGCGGTACGCGGGCCTCTCACTGTTGTGGCCTCTCCCGTTGCGGAGCACAGGCTCTGGACGCGCAGGCTCAGTGGCCATGGCTCACGGGCCCAGCCGCTCCGCGGCATGTGAGATCCTCCCGGACCGGGGCACGAACCCATGTCCCCTGCATTGGCAGGCGGACTCTCAACTGCTGCGTCACCAGGGAAGCCCCTTTACTCATTTTTAAAAAAAATATTGAGTACCCCAAAGAGCTTTTTGTTTATGTAGGCTGGAGCAATCAGTATTTACCTTGTTAGGAATTAAAACCTGTAGGATGCTTCAGCAGCCTTTTCATTTCTAGTTTGAAAAGCTGTAATATTTTTTGGCTTTTAAAGAGCTTATTATGTCTACATTTAAAATATTTAGGGCTTCCCTGGTGGTGCAGCGGTTGAGAGTCTGTCTGCCGATGCAGGGGACGCTGGTTCGTGCCCCGGTCCGGGAAGATCCCACATGCCGCGGAGCGGCTGGGCCCATGAGCCATGGCCACTGAGCCTGCGCGTCCAGAGCCTGTGCTCCGCAACGGGAGAGGCCACAACAGTGAGAGGCCCACATACCGCAAAACAAAACAAAACAAAACAAAACAACAAAAAAAATATTTAATCACCTTTTCTTTAAACTCTAAGTGATTGCTCTCAAAATGGTGCCACAACTTAACTGGTATCACAATTCTATACCAAAATGTTCTATTGCATAAGACACAATAAGGTCCTTTATTAACATCTGAGGGAAGATAGCTATCATCATATTTCCATTTCTTGTTTATAGTTTTGCCCCGTTTCTTTGCAGTGGATTCCTCTCTTCCGTGAGCCAAAGTTTTAGCATCTGTAAATGTAGAAGTTGCATCTGTGAGTTGAGAAAACGTATCTACTCTTTTTAAGCCAACAATCCACCGTGCTCTGTGTCCCTCTTATTCGGCTTGGGATGGCGGGTAGGGTAGCGGCATCTGGGCGTTGTCACCAGTAGCTCAGAGAAGGAAACCAAGATGCCCCTGCGTGATTTTTTTGAAACGTTTTATTGACGGATAATATAGATACAGAAAAGTGCACGAATCACGTGTGCCACTTGGTGGCTGCTCACAAATGGAACTCACGTACTTAACCGGCATCCAGGTCAAGAAACAAGACGTTACCAGCTCCCCCCGCCACGAGCCCCTTGCCAGTCACTTTCTCCATGGCAGTAATCACTATTTTGTCTTCTAACAGCATAGATGAGTTTTGCTTGTTTTTGAACTTCACGGAACTGGAATCACACAGTATTAAACCCTTTGTGTCTGCTTTCTTTGCTCACTATTTTTGTGAGATTCATCTATATCGCTTGCTTTGTTATTCTAAATGCTGTATAGGTAGCCCAATTTTTATCCATTTTGCTGTCACTGGGCATTTGGGTATTTCTCAGTTTTTGGCTGTTAAGAATAGTGCTGCTCTGAACATCCTTCTCCAGTGTTTGATGAATATTTACATGGCTTTCTGTTGGATATACACCTAGAAATGGGATTGATTGCTTAAGAGGGCTGCATATTTTGGGTTTTAGTAGACACTGCAATTTGTGCCAATTTATACACCCACCAATGCTAACACGTAGTATTGCCTGCCCTTTAATTTTAATCTTTCCGTGCGTGGGTGGCAGTGTAGCATAGTGGTTTTAATTTGCATTTCCCTGATGCCTAATAAAGTAGAACCCCTTTTCATGTGTTTGCTGGCCCTTTCCTTTCTGTGAAATGCAGGATCAAGTCTATTGTCCCTTTTTCCATTGGGTTGCCTGCATTTTTCTTACTGGTTTGTAGGTATTCTTACATAGTTTGGTGTGAATGTTTTGTTGGGTTTGGCCCTGGACATACATTTCCTCTCCTCCCCACCCATACCTTTAGCTCTCTGATGCCGCCTCCTACTATTTGATCAATTGCTCATCCCTTCCCTACAGTTGGACTTCCTTCTTCCTTGAATATGCCCTGCTAGGCACACTCCCACCTCAGTGCTCTGCACTAGCTCCTACTTCTTCCTGGAATGTTCTTTCCCCAGATCCACTTAGCCCTCTCCCTTACCTCCTTCAAGTATTTCCTTCCAGTGTGACCTTCTTAGTGAGGGCTTCCCTGATTTACATCTTTGGTCTTATAAGGTGTGTTGCAAGAACTACCTGCCACCCCCAATCCATTGCTTTCTTTCTTTTTTTTAAAACTTTGTATTATGTAAAATTTTAAACATACAAAAAATTAGAAATATTAGTATAAAGGCCCTTCCTCACAATCTTATTGCAATCTTATTTTATCCATAAATACTTCAGTCTGCATCTTTAATAGGTAAATACCTGTTTTTTAGAACACAGACATCATGCCACCAACCAATCTAACAAAAAGTAATAGTATCATATAATCCTAGTCCATATTCAAATTTCCCATTTGTCTCAAAGATGTTTTGTTACAGTTGATATGTTTGAATAAAGGTCTAAACAAGATGTACCTGTTGCTCTATTATTTTTTCCCACAGCAACATTACCATTCAAATGCTACATATTTTGCTTACTTATTGGCTATTTTTCTGTCCCTCTCCTATTAGACTATCTATTCCATGTGAGCAGTGATTTTTGTCTGTTTTGTTCTTTACTGTATCTCCAGCACCTAGAAGAGTTCCTGGTACATAGTAGACATAAAATAAATGTTTGTAGAAGGAATGAGTGAATGTGTGGCCAAGATGGATGTAATAGCCCAAGGGTTATGCTGTGTCAAGAGGGTCACATCTGTTGTTTTCCCTTTCTAAAACTTGGGGCAACTTTTCTGAGCCTCAATTTTCTCATCGGTGATATGGGACCAATAACACCAACTTTTCAGGGTTATTTTGAGAATTAGACAAAAATGAGTGTACAGTGCCTGGCAGCTAATACACAATGTAGCTACCAATTTTATTTTTCATTGTTAACTGCCTTTGTTAGCCATATCTGTAAGACAGAAACAGATGAAAAGACTGTAGTGAAGAACTTGGCCTTTCCCAAAGAGAGGTCTGGCCTTTGTCCCTGGCTCCTGGGAGGTAACCTCTAAACCCTTGGAATTTTCTGAGTGATAGGAATGTCTTTTTAATTTAGTGTCACACTTATGCTAATGAGGTGACTCCTGGTGGGCCCCTTGGGCCCCTTGATATCAGCCCTACTTCTGGGGTAAGGGAGACAGCTGAATGCTGAGTTCAAGGACATGGGGCCAATCAATCAATTAATTATGCCTTCATAGGAAGTATCTATAAAAACTCTAGACACTGAAGATCGGGTGAGCTTCCCTGGTTGGCCATGCTCCGTGCTTATTGTCACATATCAGTGCTGGGAGGGTAATCTGTCCTGAGGGTAAAGAAGCTTTATATTTGGAAACCTCCCAGACTCTTCCCTGCGTGTCTCTTCACTTGGCTAACTTTTTAAAATCTGTATCGTTTCTCTGTAATAAACTGTAACCATGAGTATAAGCTTTTAGTTAACTCTGTGAGTCCTTTTAGTGTATGATCAAGCCTGAGGGTGGTTTTGGGAACCCGCTGCATTTACAGTTTGTGTCATAAGTGAGGACAGCCGTGGAGACTGTGCCTTTTAACATTACAGTTGGACTCTATCCTGGCCGTTAGTATCAGAAGTTTTGGGAGACTTGACATTCTGAAGGACTATACCCTCAAACCTCACCTTTGGGCTAACTGCAAGTAGTTGGTGTTAGGAGTGGGATTCAGGGAAATGACCCTGACTCACTGAAATATGTGGTTTGGGAAGAGAAAGGATGAGAGAGCAGGGCTTGACAAACCTTTGATTCCTGGTTGGCCACAGGGTCACCCATGGTATGGAATGGTGGCTGTGCTGTAATCAGTTACTGGAAGTAGAAAAAGTCACAAGTGGAATATAGAAATGATGAATCCAACTCCTCAGGAGTTAGCTCATTGGATGCATAAGGAAATGCAAAGTAACGAGAAAAAGGCAGAATACACAGTTCTTTGGTTATTGTTATTTGTAAAGAGCTAATATAAAAGTAATCAAGAGGAGTGGTGGAGCCAGTGACCAAGCTTGGATTTTGGCAGGACTGAGCTTCTGCTTCCAGCCTAAGGACCACTGCCACTTGAAAGTTCAACTGAAAGAAAAAAGTGTGTGGTACATCCTGACACTGGGACAAAACTGAATTCTGGCCATTCTGTGTTACATCCTCTAGCCTCAGGGCCCCTAGCAATGGGTAAAAAGAAAGGCAGAAGAAAGTCTTGGGTAGATCCTGACACTGGAAAGAACTTGGATCCCAGCCTGTCCATGGTACAGCCTCTGGCCTCAGGGCTGCTGCCACCAGGTCAGGTTAAGATGAAAGTAAGAGTAAGTGAGGGTACTTTCTGATGCTGGGCAAGCTTGAATTCCAGCAGGCTGAGCTAGAGCGCCAGTCTCAGTCACTTCCAATGGGAAAACTTCTGATGAAACAACAGCACATCAGTGTATATGTGTACAAAGGTTTCATTTTACCTCTCTGAGTTCCTGGAAAGTGCAGAGCTTTGTCTAAAGTCAGGTCAGAAATGGCATTTAGTAAATACTTTTGCATGGTGTATTAGAATACTAGACTTGGTGTCCAGAGATCTGCTTTTAAATCCCTTCCTTACCATTTATTATCTTTTTGACTTGGGTTGCTAAACAGAATACCAGTGACTGGGTGGCTTAAACAAGAGAAATTTATTTTTTCACAGTTCTGGAGGCTAGACTAGGGTACCATCAGGATTGATGAGTGAAGCCTTTCTGCCGGGCTTGCAGACTGTGTCCTCACATGGCTTTCTTCTGCGTGTGCACACAGAGAAAGATAACTCTGGTGTCTCTTCCTCTTCTTATAAAGATACCAGTGCTATAGGATTAGGGCCTCATACTTATGACCTCATACAACCCTAATTACCTCCTTAAAGGCCTTATCTCCAAATACAGTCAGATTGGGGGGTTGGGACTTCAACCTATGAATTGGGGCTGGGGTGGGGTGGGATACAGTCCAGTCCACTGTAGAAATGTTGCTTAATTTTAGTTTGTATCTCATATGTGTCTTGCTTGGTAGGCCTGAAGATCAAATAAGGAGATGTATGTAGTAGACACTTAGTACTTGATTTTAAAATGCGTGTCAATTCACTTTGTAGACCTCTGCTATGCACTAGACTATTGAGAGGAGGGGAGATGATGAAAGGAACTTAGAATTTAGATAAGTAGACTGAACAGATTACATGTAATTTGATTATATGTTGATTTTCAGCTTATAAATTGATTTTCAGCATTTATGAAAAACACGTAGTTTCTGGAGAAAGAAAACATTCATTTCCTGGATTTATATGCATTCTTTTTACAATGAGCACAAATGTTAAATAAGCCACTTATAGTCTTGACTGGTGGGATTGAACATCACCAGAAAGTAATTGATGTTAGCGACCTTTGAAATCTATGAAGTGAAACACAAATATAAAGCACTTGTGTTATATTTACACCGTGCATCTTTCTCCAAAAGGCTTTGAGGTAGTTAAAAAAAAAAAAAAAACCCAAACCCCAAAATGCACTTGGTTGTTTCAGTTTTCTATGGCTTATTGACATCAGTCATGGAGTAGCGGGACTAGCAGTTTGAGGGATTTGTCATTTGTGTGACTGAGAACGAGCCACAGCCAATTAAAAGAACTTTTAGGTTGCAGCTGGCCTGACACTTT
This sequence comes from Pseudorca crassidens, assembly GCF_039906515.1. Taxonomy (NCBI): domain Eukaryota; kingdom Metazoa; phylum Chordata; class Mammalia; order Artiodactyla; family Delphinidae; genus Pseudorca; species Pseudorca crassidens. Next base: position 36,454,707 of record NC_090311.1, on the reverse strand, counting down.
TCGTGCAGAGCTGACACAGGGAACATAGACTGCGCACATAACCAGCTTCTTATTCTGTGCTTTCCAAACCACATTTGCCACACAATCCGGATAGTTTTCACCATGTGAAACACAAGGACTCATCTGGGGGTACACAAATTCTAATACAACTTTACAGCAAACATTATGTATGTACTTGCCATGAGCCAAGGGTCAGTGCCTACTTGCCAAGACCACCAGGAACACATCACTAGTTGTACCACTTGGGCTTATGACTCACTGCAGCAAGGGAGAAAGCACATCCTAAGGAGCTGAGGGGCTTCTCAGTAAGAGGGTATTAGGAGGTGCCTATTATAGGCTTTGGTTTCTTTTAGGCGATTTTGTGGAGGGCTTAAGGAAGCAGGAGTTCGCTTTGAATTGGATGTCAGGAAGCTGGGTTCATTCTATGAAAAAAAAAAAAAAAGGCTAGGAGTGAAGCTCTGTATGGTCAGGCCACTCAAGATGGCTGTTCTCTTGCTCTCAGTTCATCCCCTGCCGGACCAGTGCCTGCTTCTCCAGTACCTTACTCACCTGACTGACCTTCTTACATGCCCCAGGCCCCAGCTGGTGATTGTTCTTATCAAAAGGGCAGGGAGGGGCGTGCCCTTCTGCTGGTTTCCCTGGTAACTAATGAGCCCACCTGTTGTCAATTCCCCTGTAACTGATAATCTTCCCCCTACCGCCCTAGGAGTGAAGACTGGCGCAGTGTCCTGCCGTGGTGGAGTGTCTCTCCAGCACCTTGCTTCAGACGTGTAAGTTCCCCCATTCATTAAATCTCTGTTGCTGACTCCGGGCTCTTTCTTTAGTCAGGAAGCTGGGCAAGCACAGGCCTGGTAGGCCAGCGGGGTGCCGCTCAACAAGCCATCAGGAACGCAGGAGTGGAGCGCTCACTGTGGGAGAAGGTGAACAAAATTAATGAAGCAAAGAGTTTATCTTGTTCATTTGGGGGGTGGGATGGGCAAACAATAGGCCCTTTGCCGGGGGTGGGTGGTTTGTGCAGTTAGTGGCGGTAAGAGAGGGCTAAGCAATAGGTTGGGGCCAGATTATAGAAGGCCTTGAATGTAGGAAATGGGGAGCCATTGAAGATGTTTGGAAGGAGTGCTGAGAAATCATAAGGAATATTAACCAGCGCTCACAGCTCATCCTGATGTTCCTGACACGGAAGTGGCTTTCATACTCTTCTGACCATGTTACTGTAAGAAATACATTTTCCACCCAAATCCAGTACACACACACACATGCACACACGCACACACACGCCTGAAACTTAAGTTCAACAGAACACGACTCAGCCTCACTATGTGAGCTGCCCTCTGTTTCCCATTCCCTTCCACTACTCTCCACCTCTATGCTGCTTCACTCTGTTCTATTTCATGCTGGCTTTTACTCACTAAATTGATTTTTCTTCCTACTCAGGAATGGCCCAAGGTTTGAAAACTGTTGTTTTAAGGAGATGAATCGATGTGGTGAGCGGAAATAGGAGTAGGATGGCTGTTCATAGGGAAAAGCAATAGTTCATTTACCAAAAATTCATTAATTCATTCCATCAAAAACATTTATTAAGTATCTCCTTACATACCAAGCATGAAGATACAAAGATACCCAGACCCAGTAGTGCCCTTGAAGAGCTCACGGTCAGCAGGGAAGACAGGTAGTCGATTCACTGTTGCAAGTCTTTAATAGATAGTTGAGAAAATATCGCAGGATGATCTAAACTACCTGGGGAAACTAGGGAAGGTTTTACAGAGAAAAGGGCGTTTGAGGTGCTTCTTGAAGACTGAATTTGCTAAGGGGAGGGGACTGGTGGAGTGTATCCTAAGGGGAAGAGTCCTATGACAAGGACATGGAGGTTTGAAAGCACAAAGTGTGAGCCAGGTAGGGTTGCCAGATTTAGTAAACAAAAATAGAGCATGGGGAATTCCCTGGTGGTCCAGTGGTTAGGAGTCTGTGCTTCCACTGCAGGGGGCATGGGTTCTATCCCTGGTCGGGGAACTAAGATTCTGCCCTGCAAGCCAAGTGGCGGGGCCAGAAAACAAAAAATAGAGGGCAGCCAGTTAAATTTGAAGTTCAGATAAACAGTGATGTTTAGCAGAAGTATATCCCATCAGTGGCTGGAACATAGGTGAACCTGGGGGTGTATTGGGATCACGTTGTGAAATGTCATGAGAGAATAAGAATCTCCCCTCTAGACTCAAGCTCACACTGAAGGCTAATTTGAGGAATAGTTATAGAATGCTTGGAAAGAAATTTTAAAAATAAACACAAAAATATTCAGCCCTTGATTCTTTAGCTTATTAACAATAAAGGTAGAATCCCAGTGTGTGGGTGGGATGATTTTTAATTATTAATGATTATTCATTGCATTTGAGTAATTCTTTCTCACCTTCTATCCTGCTGATTTTAATTGTTTCCAAGAGGCCTCTGTCCCCGTGTTTAGTTGAGAAGAGGGAATGAACACGTTTTGCCCTGTATACTGATTTCCTATTACATTCTAGCCTGAAGTCGCATTTAGGTTGGTAACAGTCATGAAATGAATAACACATGTGTGATCAGCCAAGTGACTCTTTGTTGTGTTTAAGCAATTTCCCAGATGCAATAGACACAGGTCGGCTATATTTCATCCTGTCCCCTCTACCCGCCTCCCACCCCCATTTGTGGAAAGGGTTCCCCTTCCTCAGCTACTCTTTTTTTTTTTTAACATCTTTATTGGAGTATAATTGCTTTAAAATGGTGTGTTAGTTTCTGCTTTACAACAAAATGAATCAGTTATATATATATACATATGTTCCCATATCTCTCCCCTCTTGCATCTCCCTCCCTCCCACCCTCCCTATCCCACCCCTCTAGGTGGTCACAAAGCACCGAGCTGATCTCCCTGTGCTATGCGGCTGCTTCCCACTAGCTATCTATTTTACGTTTGGTAGTGTATATATGTCCATGCCTCTCTCTCGCTTTGTCACAGCTTACCCTTCCCCCTCCCCATATCCTCAAGTCCATTCTCTAGTAGGGCTGTGTCTTTATTCCTGTCTTACCCCTAGGTTCTTCATGACATTTTTTTTTCTTAAATTCCATATATATGTGTTAGCATACGGTATTTGTCTTTCTCTTTCTGACTTACTTCACTCTGTATGACAGACTCTAGGTCTATCCACCTCATTACAAATAGCTCAATTTCGTTTCTTTTTATGGCTGAGTAATATTCCATTGTATATATGTGCCACATCTTCTTTATCCATTCATCTGTTGATGGACACTTAGGTTGCTTCCATGTCCTGGCTATTGTAAATAGAGCTGCAATGAACATTTTGGTACATGACTCTTTTTGAATTATGGTTTTCTCAGGGTATATGCCCAGTAGTGGGATTGCTGGGTCATATGGTAGAGCTACTCTTCAAAATATTGGAAGGGTGGTTCCTGGCAGGCCAGGGGGGCACGTGACCCAAGCTGGACCAGGCTGACTTCCGTCTCTCTTGTCATGATTATACTTGTGACTTTAAACTCAGGAGCTCATGGTAGCCGTGTTTTTCTGCCATAGGGGCTGGAAAATGAGAGGAAGTCAGTCAGTACTGGGAGGTGGGGGAACGGGACATGGGCAGCCATTCAGTGAAGGAAAGAGAGAGAGCGTGAGCATTTGTATTTAAGCAAAAGCATACTGGAGTGAGAAAGTGAAGAACAAAGAGACCCAGAAAAAGAGGAGAGAGAGAGAAGGAGCTAGAGACAGATAGATAGACAGATAGATAGACAGATAGGGTTGATTGCATTCCTATCTTTGGGTTTTGTGCCATTTTACCTTCTGATGCTTTGATGTTTAAGACCACTTATGGTGGATTCTGTGACTTGAAACAAGAGTACTAATTAAAAAATCAGATCACTAAAGTTGTACTGAAAACCACTGTGATTCCCGTCGTTGAGTGGGGATTATGAAAGGGGTATTTACTCACTAGGGAGAAGCTGACCCCAGAACTCCTTCATGGCACACAGAAAGAAGTATAGTTTTCATTAAACTGTGTGCACTGCTGCACATGACAAAAACTACCCAGGCACACAGTTTCTCTTTTCCTCCTGGAGCGAGTTCGGGATTTGTTCTAGGAAAAACCCATGGGTTTAATTTGAAGCCAGTTTATTTTGGTTGGTTGGGTAGTTGTTTTGTGGTACTTTTAATACTACACAAATTGGTGTTTTCCAGGGTGAGTTCTGTGTTCTGTGAAGCTGCTAGTTCAGCCATGGAATAAAGGGGGGGAGGTGGCTCTGTGGTCAGGTCACGCTGGGGTTAGGTAAACCACTTTGTAGTACCTTGTGGAGCCTTTGCTCTGCTCCTATGCATTGTGAATTTCTAAAAGGGAGAGAGCTGATGCCGCATTTCCTAAACTCACTGGACCATGGCATGGAGTATTTCATTGGACTAGCATCTCCCAGGACACACTGTGGGATAGGATGGCTGAGCACATATGGTGTGGCGGGGTGGCCATCCCTCCTCCTTTGTGTAAGAGGGGACGTCTCCCACCCAGTGCCTCTGGCACATGGCTTTGCTTTCCAGGGGACAAGAAAATGATCTGACTGCCAGTGATTCTCCAGTACTCTTGATGTTGCTAAGAGAAGAACAGATTATTTAAAAAAGCATCACCCAATAGAAAGGGAAAGCTTGGCACTCACGGTGTGTATCTAGGTCAGGGGGTCCACAGGCAAGAGATCCATGGAGAAAATTCAGGTGCTCTGTAAACCTGGATAAAAAAGAAAACTGTGTGTTCATTTTCATTAACCTCTGACCGAAATGTAGCATTTCCTATGGTTATGAATGTGGCAAAGACCCCAGTAGTATGAGCAGAACCTGTGACTTTGTCAGCAATAGAAATCATAGGTTTAATCATATTGTGTCACAGTTGTTGCAGGTTTTTCAGAATATCACTTATGCTTCTTGCTAGTTTGAAATTATGGTAATTATTGTGCCTGCCATTAGATCGATCTTCTTATTTAATGCATTACTAAAGAAGCACATATCTACCAAAGTGGTTTTTTTGGCCGCAGTGTGCAGCGTGCACGATCTTAGTTCCCCAGCCAGGGATCAGACCCTGCCCCCTGCAATGGAAGCACGGAGTCTCAACCACTGAACTGACAGAAAAGTCCCCCTCTGGGATTTAGGTGCCTTTTGTGTAATCTTCACTGGGTTGTTTCAGACACAAAGTGGAAAATTAGCCAGGTGAGAATATAATCTGTAGTAGGTTAAATTGTGGCCCCTAAAAGATACATCGAGGTCCTAATCTCTGGTGTTTGTGAATGTGACCTAATTTGGAAATAGGGTCTTTCCAGATGTATTTAAACTAAGAATCTTGAAATGAGAACATCCTAGATTTAGGATGGGCCCTAAATCCAATGACAGTGTTCTTATACGTGACGGAAGGAAAAGACTCAGAGGCACATAGGGAATAGGGCCATGTGAAGACAAAGGCAGAGATTGGGGTGATGCAGCCACCAGAAGCTGGAAGAGGCAAGGAACACACTGTGAGGACACAATGAAAACGTGGTTGTCTATGAACCAGGAAGCAGGCCCTCACCAGGCACCACGTCTGCCGGTGTCCAGATCATGGGACTTCCCAGCCTCTAGAACTGTGAGAAATAAAGTGTTGTTTGTAAGCCGCCCCATCTATGGTATTTTGTTATAGCAACCTGACGGGACTAAGACAGACATTCTCATGCAGCTTCACCACATTTTCCATTGATTCAGAGTCCAGCCCCTGTTGGTTTTGAGCTTCATTTATCCATATTTCTCTCCAGCTACTCTCTGTCTTTTCTTCTACTTTTATGATAGGAAGTAATTATTAGGTCTTTTGGTGCCTTTGATTCTGTCTCATTCAGAGAGTTGTGTCAATGGCCCCAAATCAACAGGCGTAACTATACCTACCTGATCTGATCCTGTACAAATAGATTTTCCCTCCTCTTGTGAAGGTCAGGAGGCTGGAACGATGAGAGACCTGGAAGGAGAAGATTGAGGGAGGTCCCACTCTTGGCATTGCCCTGCTCCCACCCCAAGAGCCTATGTCCAGACCCTGCCTCTCTACTTGTCCCTCTACTTTTACACACAGGAGCAGGTGAAGAAGGCTTTGCATGGAGGCAGTTGTTACTGGCGTGTCACTGTATGGGGTGGTGCCCTTCCAGGGGCCATTTGCGGAAATGACTAGGAGTCTCCTGAGAAGGAATGTAAGGTAAGGGAAGAGAGAATGGGAGAACACGAATTTGGTCTGGGGAACGCGGTTCAGTGTGTAAGCGAGGGGAGACTTTGGTTTCCATACGCGGTGATGCGGGTACATGCAGGGAGTCAGCAAACCTTTGTCTTGGGGAGCAGGTGGCCTGGCCAAGGACACCAGGCTCAGCTTGGGCTTTGGAGAGAGCAGTGGCAGGAGTGTCACCATGGCACTGGAAGCAGGGAGGAGAAGCCCCATGGAGATTCCATGGAGCTCCCAGACATATTTGGGAGTGGGGGGTAGACTAGGGCAGGGCTGGATTCTGCTCTTGTGGGTGGAAATGGAGCCAGAGAAACAGGGTTTTACTTCTCTCTTCTGTTTCTCTCATGGAGATGCCGGTTTTGACTCCAGGCTGGAATGACCTGGGAGTCACTGGTGACAATAGGGGTATAATGCCAGTCACATCTGCTGAAAGTTGTCAGTGCTGGAGCTCATTGAAAAACAATAAGCTCACTTTTAAAAGCTAATGAAAAGAACTTATAAAACTTGCAATTTAGTGAAATTGATCAATAAAGATAATTTATTTTGTATAGATATGGATAGTAAACTTGAATTATGAAATAAATCTTCAGGGTTAGAACACATTAAGGGCATCATATCCTTTCTTCTGTTCCCATCATAAACTTGCAGTCGTATGGCCAAAAGCTACACCTGCAGTGAGAGGGTAGCTTTGGTCCTGCCCCTTCCTTCTCTACTCCCTGGGCCAGCTCAGTGATGAGCATGTGTAACGCTTCAGGGGTCTTCCTGGTTCTCTGAGTTGAAGGTACTTCTCCAAGGAGCTTCCAGAAAATGTCTCTGTGGCTCTCCTCTCTCCCCTCAGTCTCTCTCAGCCGTCTCAGGCCTGTCAGTCAGGAGGTGTCCAGTATCTGCGAGCATCTCAGCATCTCCACTCAGGCCTCCACTCACCCAGCAGCTTCTCCTGGAAGAGCAGCTGGGAATCCTGGGGATCAGGGACTCCCACTGGGTCACCTTTAATTATGGGGAAGTGTTCTGCTTTTCAACCGAGTGCTGTGGTTACTGAGCTACCATGGGCAAGGCACCGTGTGCTAGGCAGAGTGGGGAAATCTGCAGGGCTCCACATACCGCCGCCACCCTTAAGAGTGTTTAGGGAGAGAGAACACACACTGAAATTGGAAAAGGAAGAGAGAAGAAAGCAACAGGACGGTGTCATGTAATGGCTAAGAGCTTGGGCTCTGAACTCCCAGTAGCCCTGGGTTGACCCCGTAGGTGCGGGTCTCAGAACTCCTTGTCACCCAGTCGACACTACGCTTATGTAAAGGAACTGGCATCCTGTCAGGTCCCAGGTGCTGGTGGGCAACCTAGAAAATTGTGAGGAAGTCCCTTCAGGAAAGCTCAGGTTCCCCTGAGGTGTGGGACAGAGGCATGAGCACTTCATCTGCCTGTGTCTGCTCCTGTGTTGCTGTGAGGATTACTAGAGCTAATTTATGAAAAGCAGTCAATTAGCACAGCTACTAGCACATAATAATCTCTCAAAAATAGTGCTATTATTATTTTTTATTTTTTAATTTTTTTTTGTGGTACACGGGCCTCTCACTGTTGTGGCCTCTCCGGTTGTGGAGCACAGGCTCCGGACGTGCAGGCTCAGCGGCCATGGCTCACGGGCCCAGCCGCTCTGCGGCATGTGGGATCCTCCCGGACAGGGGCACGAACCCGTGTTCCCTGCATTGGCAGGCGGACTCTCAACCACTGCGCCCCCAGGGAAGCCCTAGTGCTATTATTGTTTCAACAGGAAGAACTGCCAGACTCCTGAGGATGGAAGAAATTCCTGGAGGGATTTACTAGAGGGAAGAGATTTAGGCAGTAAGAGGCTTCTGGGGTGGGGGGATCTGAGAAAAGGTGACATCAGGCAGATGTGCTGTAAGATGGCCTTGAAAGTGTCATCAAGATATCCCCTAGTGACTGGCCTAGGAACTGTGGAGGCAACCTTTATTAAAGATCTGTGGCTTTGTTACTGACCAGGGTTCTTGGCCTTCCTTAAACAATAGAAATTGATGAGAGGCCAGACAAGAAGTTCAGGCAAGGCTTTAGTGGGGCCCCTGCTGCAGCAGCGGGGAGCGAAAACAAGGAACCATTTCCTTGCTTGTTCCCTGACAGAGGCGAGGGCTTTTGCCTTACACGGGGTGAGGGCAGAGGTGTGTCCAGGGGTCTGGCCGGAGGGAGGGCTGAGGTGGCCTGCCCACCCCTTTGGTGGTAGTGGTGAGTGCAGGGGACATATGCACAGTACCCTGCTTTTGTTCCGGGCCCTCCAGAAGTGGAAGTTGGAATTTTGGTCTTTTTGTATCTTATTGTCCATAATTTGCCCCAACTGTGCATGCATGCAGGTATTTTTAGTCCCTTATAGTTTCTTTGTATTTTGTTGCTGAAGGAGACATTTGTCCAGGTGCAAGCACTGCAGCAAAGGGTCCTGAATCCCAGGTCCCAGCCTGTCTCAGCTGGAGTTCCACAGACCCAGGAGCGCAGGAGGTGTTCTGAGTGGCAGGACCTCTGGGGAGCCAAGGCCCAGAGGCCAAAGTTCAGGGAGTGTTGAGGGAACAATGGGTAAACCCCACCCCTTCCCAGCTGGAGCAGAGGTTGGGTGCAAACTGTAAAATCACAGAGAGTATCTTTGAGGCTGTGACAAAGGGAGGAGAGAGCTAAGGGAGAAGAGCAGATACCCGGGAAGCCTAGAGCAGCCCCAGAGGGAATTCACCTGCAGGGCAGTGCTGGGGTGTATGTGGGACGGGGTGCGGGATACCTCCCCAAAGCAGGACTCACCAGAGAAATCTCTCTCCCGGCCCCGCTGGATTGTACACCCTCCTCCCCAACTAATTCGAGGCTCACCCCCCTTCCCTGCCCTGGGCTGCTGAGCGAGACAGTGGGGAGGCCCGAGGGGTGCCGCTGACTTTAGCAAACAGCGGCAAGCCTGTGCCAAAGAATCCTGAAAACGATTAAGGCTGCACATTAAAGTTTAGGAAACACACAAAAGGAAACAAGGCCTTTTTATTTTTTTTCTTTGCGGTACGCGGGCCTCTCACTGCTGTGGCCTCTCCCGTTGCGGAGCACAGGCTCCGGACGCACAGGCTCAGCGGCTATGGCTCACGGGCCCAGCCGCTCCGCGGCATATGGGATTTTCCCGGACCGGGGCACGAACCCGTGTCCCTTGCATCAGCAGGCGGACTCCCAACCACTGCGCCACCAGGGAAGTCCGAAACAAGGCCTTTTAATACTTAGCCCCAAATAGGCAAACTGCTCTGTTGGAGCTCTTCAGCTGCTGTGATGCTGAGCTGCCTGCAGCTGCGCCCTTACAACTAAGAGCAACGCACGAGGTGACCACAGCCTATGAGGAAAACGGCTCTGCATTGCGGCTCTCCGCCCTGCACCCTCCTGGACGCCAGGCGCTCCCTCCTGGCTTCCTGTACACCCAGAATGCGACGGCCTCCCCCTTCCTGTCAGTAGGGGCAAGCCCAGAAGGATAAGGCTGAGAAAAGGTCATTCATTGGCTTTGGAAGCTGGAGATTGGGTGACCTTTGCAAGGGCATCTTTCACAGGCCCTGGAAAGTGGAGGGCGCCGACGGGCTCCCCCACGAGGGGGCGTGCTTGGCCGACTCACCAGCCCCTCGGCAGCCGGCCTGTGCCAGGGGGAGGGGGGGCCTCCACCTTCCTCGCCCATGGTGGCCTTCACACCCTCTTTACAAGTGAGTACTTTAAACAACACCATTTTTCTTTTGTGTTTTTTATTTCAAAATGAATATACGGAAAATTTGGAAAATACAGAAGACCACAGATAAAAAAAAAAAAAAATTGGCCCCAATCCATGAACTACAGAATTCCTCTTAGCATTTTAGTAATGAGTTGAATTTTTATTTTTCTTCCTTTTTTAAATTAAGTAACAGCTAGCATCGGCATTCATCTTTGGGGTGAAATTCTTTTTTCTTTCTCTTTTCTTTTTTTGAGAAAATAAACGGGTACATTTTCTGGTTCTTTTTGAGAAAAATAAACTGGTACGTTTTCTGGAGAACATCTTGCAAGAAGTAGAGAGATGGGGTGTGGGGACTGGGTGTCCTCTGACAAAGGGGATTCAGAGGTGGGAGGAGGCTGGATGACCTGGCTTTTTTCTTTTGCAACAAATTTAAAGAACATTTGTTGCATTGTGTGAATGGGTATTTTGGGGTTGTGGTGCGGAGGTGTTAATTTCAGGTCTAGATCAAAACAAGCAGCATAAACATGGAGTCTGGGAAGAGGGAACTCAGGAGGCCATGAGCACAGAAACCCACGTGGAGCTGCAGAAATCTCGGGGCAGGCGTTTTGGACTTATACAGTCTGTGGTGGACTGACAGGGGTGAGTCAGCTATATCCAGAAATTTGGGGAAGGAAAACATCCAGCTGGATTATGTGTCGTGCTAGAAATTTATCGGAGATCTTATTTACTTTTTTTTTTTTTTTTTTTTAATGGTACGCGGGCCTCTCTCTGCTGTGGTCTCTCCCGTTGCGGAGCACAGGCTCCGGACACACAGGCTCAGCGGCCATGGCTCACGGGCCCAGCCGCTCCGCGGCATGTGGGATCTTCCCGGACCAGGGCAAGAACCCGTGTCCCCTGCATCGGCAGGTGGACTCTCAACCACTGCGCCACCAGGGAAGCCCTCTTATTTGCTTTTTTTGATTGTAACTGTAAGGAACGGCACCAAAAACGGAGGAGAACTTAAACTTTATTTGGGAGCGCTCCCGGGCGAGGTTCACTGGTGCGAGAGAAAGGGGCCACAGAAGTCGCGCCCGGGCGAGGGTTTGGGCAGAATTTATAGGGGAAGAAGGGAAAGGGGTGTGGTGAATCCGGGAGGGTACAGGTTATTCCTTATTTGGTGGTCTTTTCGAGTATCGTGGCAGTATCTGGTGCCGGTCGCATCAGTCTTGGGACCGTTAGTCCCGCCCCTCGAAAGGCGGGAAGGCTGGGCCGGGTGGAAAGTCCCCAGGTCAATTCCTGGAACTGGGTGGTCCGGAAAGTCTCCAGGTCAGTTTCTGGAACTGGGTGGTCCGGAAAGTTTCGGTCTGATGCAACCTGTGGGGCTGATTGCGTTCCCCTGCCTCGGGCCAGTTGGCCTTACAGTAACGTGCCTGACATTAAGCTTTTGATTGCTAAGGCATCCACTTCAAAGACATACATCTCCAGCAAACACATTGCCAGCTACACAGCTAGATAAAGAGCCAGACCCCTTCCACCCATGAAGTCCCCCCTTTTTTTAGAAAGCTCCGGTTGCCCTAGATAACTGACCTTTTGACTGACCACTTGCTTTTTCCTTCCTGCGCTTTAATTCTGGATCTTATGGTTGGTTTGATTTTGAAGGGTGGCATTGAACTTATTATTTTTATTAACTGCAGGGACATAGACAGAAATTCTTCACCTTTCCTTGTGTCATTGATAGAAATGTTACCGACTTAGGTTCTTGGATCCTTTAATTAATAGAAATTGATGAGGCCAGAGGAGGAGTTCAGGCACTTATGCTGTAGCACGAGGGCGAGAAAACAAGAAACAGGTGCCCTTGTTTGCTCCCTGGGAGCTGGTTCCTTAAATGGGGTAAGGGTAGGGGTGATCGGTGGGTTGACCTGCAGGGGTGGCTTAGGTGTTCTGCCCACCCCCTTGGTGGTGCTGTGTGCAGGGATTATAATGCAGTACCCTGCTTTTGCATCTCAAAAGTGGCAGTTGGCTTATGGCCTTTTTGTACCTTGCTGTTCATAATTTGCCCCATCTGCTCATGCACGCAGTTATTTTTGGTTCCTTATAGTTTCTTTGTATTCTGCTGCTCTAGGGGATGGAGGAGATGTTTGTTCAGGTGCAGGCACTCTGGTAAAGGATCTCAGGTCCCAGGTCCCAGCCTATCTCAGAAATAATAACCAAGTTCAAAAATACAGGGTTCTGGAGGGAGAGTAGGGTTGTTCTGTAGTCTCTTCTTCCACAAGTGAGTTGTGACTGTTGATTCACAGGGTCTTCTGGGGATTTTTATGCTTTATCTCTTTATTTTTTCTTGATTTAGTTTTTCGGTTGTAGTTTTTGTTTTATTGAGTACCTTTATTGTTTTCTTCTTTCCTGTTTTTGTCATATGTTCTCATCTTTTTAAAAATTATGTCTTTCTTTTTTACTAGCAGTTTGTTGAAGGCTTACTTCAATTGCACTGTTCTTTGGACTTGCTCATTTAAGATATATTTATCTCTATTATTGTAGTTACATCTCACAACTCTTTAAATGTAATGTGTTCTTTATCATCCTGTTCTAAATATTCTTTTTCCCGCAGTTTTATTGAGATATAATTGACATACACCACTGCATAAATTTAAGGTCTACAGCATAATGATTTGACTTCTATATGTCATGAAATGATTATCACAATAAGTTTATTGGACATCCATCATCTCATATAGATGTAAAATAAAAGAAAAAGAAAGTATATTTTTTTCTTGTGATGAGAAGTCTTAGGGTTCACTCTTTTAACAACTTTATGTATAACATACAGCAGTGTTAGTTATATTAATCATATTGTACATTGTATGCCTGGTACTTATTTGTCTTGTAACTGGAAGGTTGTACCTTTTGACTGTCTTTTTCACCATACAAAAGTATTACATAATTATTGACTGTATTCTCCACGCTGCACACTTCATCCCTGTGATTCATTTATTTTGTAACTGGAAGTCTGTACCTCTTAATTTCCCTCACTTATTTAACTTATACCCCTTCCCACTGGCAACCACCTCTTTGTTCTCTGTATCTGTGACCCAGTTTCTGTTTTGTTATGTGTGTTCATTTGTTTTATTTTTGAGATTCCACGTATAAGTGAAATCATACAGTATTTGTCTTTCTCTGGCTTAGTTCACTTAGTATGGTAATCCCTAAGTCCTTCCGTGTTGCTGCAAATGGCATTATTTCATTCTTTTTTATGGGGAGTAATATTCCATTGTATATATGAACCACGTCTTTATTCATTCATCTGTCAATACACACTTACATTGCTTCCATTGGATCTTATGTTTTAAATTCACCAGTAAAGAGTGAACACATGAAACACTAGGCAGCCCACCCTTGACCCCAATAAAGGCAGAACTCCAGGTCCTTTCTCTTTCTCTCTCTCTGTCTACCTGTGACCTCTCTGTGTGGTCTCAGGTGTACCATATACCTTCCAGGACATGTGAGTAATAAGTCTTGAGTTTTCAAAATTCCCTGATAGTTATTGCTGAGGGTGTCTTGCAATTACAGTAAGAACCACAAGGGTCAGTCCAACCAAAATATTGGCTCCAAAAAGGAAATGTCTGTGGGGCTCGCCACAAGTAGTACAGGCCCAGTTTAATGTCCCCAGGCGTTTCTAGTCAGTAGCATCACTATCAACAGGCTGAGACTGATCCAAAACAGTATTTTTATTATATATATATACACATACATTTATATATATACATACATACATATATATATACATACATATATATATATACACACACACACACAGTTTTTATCCTGTTATAATATTTCTTATTTTATATTCTTTGTTATTTTCCCTGTCCATTAAAAATATATGTGTGTAGAGATATATGTATCTGTTCACACATGCATATATGTATATACGCAACATATATATACGTGTGTAAATACATGTATGAAACTTAAAATGTTTAAAAAGTGCAATATATTCCATCATTTAGATGAAATTCTGATGCCTAAATTTTGGATGTTGAGTGTGTTTGTATGGCAGTATTAAAGAAGACCCCCTGACCTGATTTTGAGGTCAGGGATTGAATATTCACTTCTGAAATATCTTCCACAGCTCTGGCCTTTTCTGCCCCAAAAGGCCACCCAGGAGTGCCCAGGCACAGTGGTGACGATTCTTGCATTGCACTGGACTATTTCAGGTGTGTGTTTGTACTTCCTCCAGTGCACTGGGAGCTCCCTGATCTCAGGATACCTCACGTCTCACCTTTGCAACACAGCATCAAGCATACTGAAGGACATGTTTTAAATAAACATGAATATTGAGTCAATGAGCAGACCTCCCTGCCCCCACCGAGTCATGGGCGGACACCCACCTCCATCAAGCTTTTCCCATTTTAGTGAAGTGGTATTCTAAGCTGACAGTTAAATCTGCTCCCCACAGTGCTTAGTTGAGCCCTGAGGAGGTGAGCTTTCATGATTCCTGCATCCAGGTAACTGGACTTACATAGATTCTTTTCATGTGTGACACCCAGTGGGTTTTCCCAAGAGTGTTTTGTATTGTCCATCGTTCTGCTTTCTGAAGCTGAAAGTGAGTGGTGGAGGAGATGGGGAAAGAGGGGACAAGCTGACATGCCTTGATATTCGGTTATTATTTTGATTTTCTGTAGGTAAACACTAAAGATTGAATTCTCATTCTGAAAGAACTTAAGACCTCTAGAGGAAAAATGTGAGAACCAAAACTCATGTCTTACTATTTTGAATTTGAATGGTTCAAAGGATGTCCATGCACACAATCTCACCCAGTCTATGATTCTGTAAACTTTATTATTGTTTTTAACATTTCTGATACCCGAAGAATTGAGCTAACTAAAAGATAGTCTTCTTTTTATTGGCATCTGAGAAGGACCTTCCAGAACCAACACATCCTTTGTGTGGGAAGTGTTTCGTTTGCTTTTTTCCCCCCAGTAGTTTCTGTTTAGAAAAGCTGAGTCCTGGTGCCTGTGTGAAACAGGTCTCTTTCAGTGGCAAGTAGAGTAGATGCAGTGGCCACTAGGCAGCGTGATTCCTTTTTCTCTTCCTACACCACTTGTCGAAGATAATGCAGTACATACAGCAAGCTCAGAGAAAAAGAAAACTATAGGTGTTTTTCCGACATTGCATTCAACAGAAGTTGGCCTTCTCCAATTGTTTTTTCCTCTCTTTCACCTTCTTATTACTATAACAGAATTTCAATGAGTTAAGATACTTAAGACCAAATCAACTGCCTGGCAATTATACGCTTTGCAAAATAAAAAAGGAAACTAACTTTAAAAAACAGAGAAATAAATGATGTCTTCAATAAAAACACATGCTTTTCAGAGTGCATGGAAGCTTCGAATCTAGAATCTTAGAATCTCAAATCACTAAAAGAGCCCATGGAGTTGACATAGCTAAACCCCTGGGGAATCTGTACTAAAAGATAGTGGCCACGGCAGACATCATTAACTGATCACAGTATTTTTCACACTGTGCAGAGACAGGACCTCAGAATTCTTCTCAGCAAACCATTCTGGTTCTTCTCTACTGATTCATGGGAGGTGGTATTCAAGATGAAAGCTCTTTGCCCATTGTGACTTAGGCATACTACCCACTGTATAAAGGAAGTTTCTCTTATAATGCCTTGGATAGGTGATTCAGGGTTTCCCCTTTCTGCTTCCTATTGATCTCTGTAGCTCCCAACAATTATATATACCATGAAGTTCAGACAAATGAAATGGTCTCTGGTTCCCAAATAAAGCCTTGGTTGTTCTATTACTTTGTACATCTCCAGCATTGTTACTGCCCTAATAACATTCCAGCATCCTTCAATGATCCAAAAGCTGCCATTGCAGTAAAGACTTCTAACCATTTGTACCTCACAGAATTTTATGATTACTTCTTTATTTTATTTTTTTTGGCTGTGCCACGCGGCATGTGGGATCTTAGTTCCCTGACCAGGGATCAAACCTGTGCCTCCTGCAGTGGAAGCATGGAGTCTTAACCACTGGACCTCCAGGGAAGTCCAATGATTACTTCTTTAAATCCTCACAACACTCTGCATCTTTTAATAAAGTCTAGTAGGTGTTTTGTTTCCAAGACTTTTTAAAATTTTATACTGGTTTTAAATTCTCTCTTGGCCAACATTTTTGGGTTTTAGAACATCTGGATGAACTATAAAAAGACTCAGATAATCTAATGTTTGGCTTACCCAGTGCCTAAGTAGTCTGAAAGTTTTTCCTTTTCCTAGATTTAATTGATTGGAAATTTGATGTTTTTCTCTCCAGTGTGAAATCACTTATTCTTGTTTTCATTGCCCCAGTCAAATCTGTGTCTCAGCAACTATTTTTGAGGCTCTTTTCAGTAGCATATATTTTTATGCAAAACTAGATAACTGTTTCTTTCCCAAAGCATAATAAGTATATAGACAGCTACAGGCTCATTAGCCTGACGATCACGAATTTTATGGTAGAAACTCACTGACATCTCCATAATGTTACTATTCACAGTAAAATAGAAGTGAGAATAAGGCAAGTCTCTCCTAAGGGTGCTCATTTCTCTACTTCTGTGTCTCAATTTCTGCTCTGCAAACTGGATCATCTGTACCATTTTCTAGGTTCCACATATATGCGTTAATAACGATATTGGTTTTTCTCTTCTAAACTTACTTCACTCTGTATGACAGTCTCAGATGCATCCATGTCTCTACAAATGACCCAACTTCGTTCCTTTTTATGGCTGAGTAATATTCCATTGTATATATGTACCACATCTTCTTTATCCATTCGCCTGTCAGTGGACATTTAGGTTGCTTCCATGACCTGGTTATTGTAAATAGTGCTGCAATGAACATTGGGGTACATGTGTCTTTTTGAATTATGGTTTTCTCTGGGTATATGGCCAGTAGTGGGATTGCTGGGTCATATAGTAATTCTATTTTTAGTTTTTTAAGGAACCTCCATACTGTTCTCCATAGTGGCTGTATCAATTTACATTCCCACCAAAAGTGCAAGAGGGTTCCTTTTCTCCACACCCTCTCCAGGATTTGTTGTTTGTAGATTTTCTGGTGATGCCCATTCTAACTAGTGTGAGGTGATACCTCGTAGTTTTGATTTGCATTTTTCTAATAATTAGTGACGTTGAGCAGCTTTTCATGTGCTTCTTGGCCATCTGTATGTCTTCTTTGGAGAAATGTCTATTTAGGTCTTCTGCCCACTTTTGGATTGGGTTGTTTGTCCTTTTGATATTGGGCTGCATGAGCTGCTTCTATATTTTGGAGATTAATCCTTTGTCTGTTGCTTCGTTTGCAAATATTTTCTCCCATTCTGAGCGTTGTCTTTTCATCTTGTTTATGGTTTCCTTTGCTGTGCAAAAGCTTTTAAGTTTCATTAGGTCCCATTTGTTTATTTTTGTTTTAATTTCCATTACTCTAGTAGGTAGATCAAAAAATATCTTGCTGTGATTTATGTCAAAGAGTGTTCTTCCTATGTTTTCCTCTAAGAGTTTTATAGTGCCCAGTCTTACATTTAGGTTTCTAATCCATTTTGAGTTTATTTTTGTGTATGGTGTTAGGGAGTGTTCTAATTTCATTCTTTTACATGTAGCTGTCCAATTTTCTCAGCACCACGTATTGAAGAGATTGTCTTTTCTCCATTGTATATCCTTGCCTCCTTTGTCATAGATTAGTTGATCATAGGTGCGTGGGTTTATCTCTGAGCTTTCTATCCTGTTCCATTGATCTTTATTTCTGTTTTTGTGCCAGTACCATAATGTCTTGATTACTGTAGCTCTGTAGTATAGTCTGAAGTCAGGGAATCTGATTCCTCCAGCTCTGTTTTTTTCCCTCAAGATTGCTTTTCCTATTTGGGGTCTTATGTGTCTCCATACAAATTTTAAGATTTTTTTTTCTAGTTCTGTAAAAAATGTCAGTGGTAGTTTGATAGGGATTGCATTGAATCTGTAGATTGCTTTGGGTAGTAGAGTCATTTTCACAGTATTGATTCTTCCAATTCAAGAACATGGTATATCTCTCCATCTGTTGGTATCATATGTTATTTCTTTCATCGGTGTCTTATAGTTTTCTGCATACAGGTCTTTTGTCTCCCTAGGTAGGTTTATTCCTAGGTATTTTATTCTTTTTGTTGCAGTGGTAAATGGGAGTGTTTCCTTAATTTCTCTTTCAGATTGTTCATCATTAGTGTATAGGAATGCAGGAGATTTCTGTGCAGTAATTTTGTATGCAATTTTACCAAATTCATTGATTAGCTCTAGTAGTTTTCTGGTGGCATCTTTAGGATTCTCTATGTATAGCATCATGTCATCTGCAAACAGTGACAGTTTTACTTCTTCTTTTCCAGTTTGTATTCCTTTTATTTCCTTTTCTTCTCTGATTGCCATGGCTAGGATTTCCAAAACTATGTTGAATAATAGTGGTGAGAGTGGACATCCTTGTCTTTTTCTTGATCTTAGAGGAAATGCTTTCAGTTTTTCACCATTGAGAATAATGTTTGCTGTGGGTTTGTCATATATGGCCTTTCTTATGTTGAGGTAGGTTCCCTCTATGCCCACTTTCTGGAGACTTTTTATCATAAATCGGTGTTGAATTTTGTCAAATGCTTTTTCTGCATCTATTGACACGATCATATGGTTTTTATTCTTCAATTTGTTAATATGGTGTATCACATTGATTGATTTGCATATGTTGAAGAATTCTTGCATCCCTGGGGAATCCCACTTGATCATGGTGTATGATCCTTTTAATGTGCTGCTGCATTCTGTTTGCTAGTATTTTGTTGAGGATTTTTGCATCTATAGTCATCAGTGATATTGGTCTGTAATTTTCTTTTTTTGTAGTATCTTTGTCTGGTTTTGGTATCAGGGTGATGGTGGCCTCATAGAATGAGTTTGGGAGTTTTTCTTGCTCTGCAATTTTTTTGGAAGAGTCTGAGAAGGGTGTGTGTTAGCTCTTTTCTAAATGTTTGATAGAATTCACCTGTGAAGCCAAATGGTCCTGGACTTTTCTTTGTTGGATGATTTTTAATCACAGTTTCAATTTCATTACTTGTGATTGGTCTGTTCATATATTCTATTTCTTCCTGGTTCAGTCTTGAAAGGTTATACCTTTCTAAGAATTTGTCCATTTCTTCCAGGTTGTCCATTTTATTGGCATAGAGTTGCTTGTAGTAGTCTCTTAGGATACTTTGTCTTTCTGTGGTGTCTCTTGTAACTTCTCCTTTTTCATTTCTAATTTTTTTGATTTAAGTTCTCTCCCTCTTTTTCTTGATGAGTCTGGCTAATGGTTTATCAATTTTGTTTATCTTCTCAAAGAGCCAGCTTTTAATTCTATTGATCTTTGCTATTGTTTTCTTCGTTTCTATTTCATTTATTTCTGCTCTGATCTTTATGATTTCTTTCCTTCTACTAACTTTGGGTTTTGTTTGTTCTTCTTTCTCTAGTTCCTTTAGGTGTAATGTTAGATTCTTTATTTGAGATTTTTCTTGTTTCTTGAGGTAGGCTTGTATAGCTATAAACTTCCTTCTTAGAACTTTGTTTGCTGCATCCCATAGGTTTTGGATTGTCGTGTTTTCATTGTCATTTGTCTCTAGGTATTTTCTGATTTCCTCTTTGATTTCTTCAGTGATCTCTTGGTGTTTAGTAACATATTGTTTAGCCTCCATATGTTTGTGTTTTTTTATGTTTTTTTCCCCTGTAGTTGATTTCTAATCTCATAGCGTTGTGGTCAGAAAAGATGCTTGATATGATTTCAGTTTTCTTAAATTTACTGAGGCTTGATTTGTGACCCAAGATGTGATCTATCCTGGAGAATGTTCCATGTACAGTTGAGAAGAAAGTGTAACCTGCTGCTTTTGGATGGAATGTCCTATAAATATCCATTAAATCTATCTGGTCTATTGTGCTATTTAAATCTTCTGTTTCCTTATTTATTTTCATTTTGGATGATCTGTCCATTGGTGTAAGTGAGGTGTTAAAGTCACCCACTATTATTATGTTACTGTCAATTTCCTCTTTTAGAGCTGTTAGCAGTTGCCTTATGTATTGAGGTGCTCCTATGTTAGGTGCATATATATTTATATTTGTTATATCTTCTTCTTGGATTGATCCCTTGATCATTACATAATGTCCTTCCTTGTCTCTTGTAACATTCTTTATTTTAAAGTCTATTTTATCTGTTATGAGTATTGCTACTCCAGCTTTCTCTTGATTTCCATTTGAATGGAATATCTTTTTCCATCCCCTCACTTTCAGTCTGTATGTGTTCCTAGGTCTGAAGTGGGTCTCTTGTAGACAGCATATATATGGGTCTTGTTTTTGTATCCATTCAGCAAGCCTGTGTCTTTTGGTTGGAGCATTTGATCCATTCACGTTTAAGGTAATTATCGATATGTATGTTCCTATGACCATTTTCTTAATTGTTTTGGGTTTATTTCTGTAGGTCCTTTTCTTCTGTTGTGTTTCCCACTTAGAGAAGTTCCTTTAACATTTGTTGTAGAGCTGGTTTGGTGGTGCTGAATTGTCTTAGCTTTTGCTTGTCTGTAAAGCTTTTGATTTCTCCATCGAATCTGAATGAGATCCTTGTCAGGTAGAGTAATCTTGGTTGTGGGTTCTTCCCTTTCATCACTTTAAGTATACCATGCCACTCCCTTCTGGCTTGTAGAGTTTCTGCTGAGAATCAGCTGTTAACCTTATGGAAGTTCCCTTGTATGTTATGTGTTGTTTTTTCCTTGCTGCTTTCAATAATTTTTCTTGTCTTTAATTTTTGCCAATTTGATTACTATGTGTCTCGGCGTGTTTCTCCTTGGGTTTATTCTGTATGGGGCTTTCTGCACTTCCTGGACTTGGGTGGCTATTTCCTTTCCCATGTTAGGGAAGTTTTCGACTATAATCTCTTCAAATATTTTCTTGGGTCCTTTCTCTCTCTCTTGTCCTTCTGGGACCCCTGTAATGTGAATGTTGTTGCATTTAATGTTGTCCCAGAGGTCTCTTAAGCTGTCTTCATTTCTCTTCATTCTTTTTTCTTTATTCTGTTCCACAGCAGTGAATTCCACCATTCTGTTTTCCAGGTCACTTATCCGTTCTTCTGCCTCAGTTATTCTGCTATTGATTCCTTTTAGTGTAGTTTTCATTTCAGTTATTGTATTGTTCATCTCTGTTTGTTTGTTCTTTAATTCTTCTAGATCTTTGTTAAACATTTCTTGCATCTTCTCGATCTTTGCCTCCATTCTTTTCCCGAGGTCCTGGATCATCTTCACTATCATTATTCTGAATTTTTTCTGGAAGATTGCCTATCTCCATTTAATTTTGTTGTTTTTCTGGGGTTTTATCTTGTTCCTTCATGTGGTACATAGCCCTCTGCCTTTTCATCTTGTCTATCTTTCTGTGAATGTCAATTTAATTTTAAATAATAGTTGTTTCTAACTCTCAAAATTCCTAAAAATTTGGCACTCAGCTCTTGTGCACCAGTATCAGCCAGTTCCAGCACCCCAGTGGATGATCTCAAAAACAGGCTGAAAAGCCTTCAATTTATATGAAGGTCTATATCAGGCAAAACTAATCTGTGGAGATAGAAATGCAGAATATTGGTTGTCTCTTGGCTTGGGGTGGGGAATAAAATTGACTGGGAAGGAACAGGAGAAACCTTTCTGAGGTGATGGAAAAGTTCTATATCTTGATAGGATGTATGGTTTATCAGATTCTATTGAACTATGTAGACTTAAGATCAGTACATTTCTTTGCATTTAAACTGTATCTGAATAATAAAGAAAAGCAAAATGAAATTTGCCATACCAACAGTAAATTCGTTAATGAAAGGACAAAATACATGCGCGCGCACACACACACACACACACACACACACACAAACACAATCACTATCAGACAAGCCAAAAGAGAGGGCTCACCATCAGCAACGAATATGAAGTTGTGAAAAAAGTCTATTATATGGAACCAATGGCACAAACCCTTGGTTCCATATGTTTGGAGCATGAAGTTTAGTGAGACAATGGCCAGAAGGGCAGATTGAAGCCCAGTGATGAATGACTTCATACAGTCACCCATGATGTGCCTCTTCTGTTCTGGCCTCAACAAACGTTTTCTGTAAAGGACAAGATAGGACATTTTTTAGACTTTGCAGGCCATACACAGACTCTGTTCCATCTTCTTCTCCTCTTTCTTCTTCTTTTAAAACTCTTTAAAAATATAAATTATTCTTAGCTCAAGGGTTGTGCAAAAAGCAGTGGGTTGAATTTGGCCTGCATTATGTAGTTTGCTGACCCCTGTCCTCTACTAAGCACCTTGGATGTATAAAGAATTCCTTCCAACCAGAACCACTATGCAAGTGTGACCAGAGAGACTTGGGAGCACACAGAAAAAGAGAGGGACTAATTCTTCCTGGGGAAGTCTTCTCAGAGGAGATGCATCTGAGTTTGGAAGGATAAGAAACAGCTCATGTGGAGTAAAGCAAGTTGCAGGGGAGAGATGTTCCTACTGAGTTGGATTCTGCCATTTGAGAATCACATGCTTTGGGGGTAAGGCTTTGCTGGCCCTGAGTTTCTTCATCTTTAGGATGGGTCTTATAATACCTACCCTTCTAATCTGGGAAGAAATGCAAGGCAGGTAAAACAAAACAAAACACCCCAAAAACCTTGCTTAAAAGAGCTTAAAGTGCCTGAAAAATGTGGTTGTTTTCTCAGACCTTTCATCTTGCCTGAGCCAGGATGACTCATGCCACTCATGTGTGCACAGTAATTGCTGAGATTATTGGGTTTATGCCAGAGTGTTTGGAGCCTACCACTCAGTTCTCAAGAGAGAACAGAATGAGTCGGGAACAGACTTTGGTGTCTTCTTGTTGATTGTTGTATGAGCCATTTGCATATTGATCTAAGGCTAAATTTGTTCAGCTCCTTGCTTCTTAAAAGTACAAGTCATCGGAGTGGGAGGAAGGGAAGTTGGAGGAAGGTGGTCAAAAAGTATTAGCTTCCAGTTATAAAAAAAAGTAAGTACTAGGGGTATAATACAGAACATGATGACTATAGCTTACACTATTGTGTGTGATACACATGCAAGCTGTTAAGAGAGTGATTCTAAGACTTCTCATCACAAGGAAAAAAATTGTTCCTTTTTTTGCTTTTTTCTTTTATTGTACCTATACGAGATGATGGATGCTAACTAAACTTTTTAGAGTAGTAATTTCATAATAGTTTATGCTGGTCAAATCATTGTGCTGTACACCTTAAACTCATATAGTGAATTATACCTGAATAAAACTGGAAAAAAAAGTACAAGTCAGATGACTTTTTGCTGTTTCCTGAGGAGCAGTGTCAGGATCTGTTCCCCTCTCCCCAAGTACTCATTTTTCCATCATTCCACAGTGCCTGATGTTCCAACACAATGGATCCAAGTGCTTCTTTAGAAAGAAAACAGCTTTTTTTGGGGGGGGGGTGGCGAGTAGGACGCCATAAACTAGCTATTAGCCAGAGAAATCATTTCAGTACATCAGATTCTGAGAAATGATGAGGTAGAGGCATTGGGCTCTGAGGAGACAACCCGGGTCCAAATTCTTTGTGCCAATTATTTAGCCTTTCTGTTTCTCTGTTTCCTTATACAGGACGTGAGGATAATGACACTACCTAGTAGTTGCCATTAGGATGGAATGCACAGCCATATGTCAGGAACACAGGGCCATACCTGCCAGACAGTCATAAATGTTAGCTGTTATTATTTCTAGTTAAGGCCATGTTGGAACAGAGGGATAGTTTTGTACCTGGAGCTAGGAGCGGGGAGAGGGGAGAGCTGAGATAGGACTAAATATAAGCATCATCTAAGTTATCATTTTTTTTCGCATCCTGGACCTCTGAGTAGTGTGTCTGGGCATGGTGTCTTGCTCTGTGAGCCAGTATTTCTGTCTAGAATGAAAGATCCCCTGTCACCCACTTGGATGAATGTACAACACAGGCTTCACCATAGGGAGACATGGAGTGATCACTCTTCCATTTCCTTCCTCCTGTATCTGTTTATTTGACCGTCTTTTCTGCTCTAGACAGTCAGCTACTTGAGGACAGGGCTTCTGTTGTATTCATCTTTTTATTTTTATCCCTAGCACGGGGCCACTGGGTACATATTTGATGCTCAGTAAAATTTTCTTTGAATGAACGTGTAAATGAATATCCGTATTCTGTATTTAATTCCTGGGGAAACTTAGTTGCCTATATGTGTAGGCAGATGTATTATCATATTTATGGTCACAGCTAAATTATTTGGGTCAACAAGATTAGATGCCAAGTACTGTGTACAGGCTTGGGCAAATTCTAGAGATACGTAATCTGTTACTGGTCAATCCAATTAATTCTCCCTCAATTCTAGAGAAAACAAAAGTCCCAATCAAAATGATACAAACCACTTAAACTCCTCAAAAATCTCTGAAAGTGGAAATGTTACCTAGTGGAGCATAAGACGAGCCAGTTTAAGGTGAGGATTTGAGAAATAAAATGCTTTACTTTTATTGACAGTGAACCAATATGATATTAAAACAAAAGAAGAAATTCAGTGAAAAAGGCAGCCCATACCATCGTTGAAAATTCAGTTAAAAAATCAGATTAACTGGTGATTTTCCTGAAGTTACTTGTCATTTTGTTCAGAAAGTTTAATTTGGCAGAATCAGCTTGTTTCCAGGCGGTACCTTAATTGTATCACTTTTCAGAAAAATGTTTCTGTCAATCAGAAACTGTTTTAAGAACTAACTGCGTGCAAAGCTGAGGCCTAGGAGAACTGGGTTCTTTAGCCAGGAGGACAGCAGGTACCTGTGTCCTGGATCATGGAAGAGAGAACGTTCCATGTGGGGATGGGCGCTGGGATGTTCAGGGAGTGCCTTGGACCATAAGTTCAAGTTGACATGTTTCCTTTTTGGGGAAGTCCTGTTGGAGGTGAAAGTGTAAGAAGTCATGAATCCTGGTCTTGGGCCTCCTAGTTTCGTTATTTTGAAGGTTTATGACCTGGGGCAAGATACATCTTTTCCCTGTGTCTTGGTGAAAGTCTGAGTTGAACCGGCTGCCTTCAAAGATATTTTCGTTGTTGTTGTTTAGCTCTAAGCCTATGTGAGTATACAAATTACTCCCCCGAATCCATTTCTGAGGTATTGAGGGTGTTTTAAAACATACTGGGGGATGTTTACAAAGTCAGAGATATTTGGTATTTTCAGGAGCACAACTGTTTGCAACTCAGGGCCACCTAAGGTGCTGCCCAGAACATCTAGCGTGGGGATGGGGGCAGCCAGGGAGGCTCAGGGAAGAAGCATAGAGTAGATTAAACATCTCTCCCATCAGCTCTCCTCTGACTGTGGTGGCTCAGTAAGAACTGACTGTGTTGATGTTTGTGCCAAGCAAGACCCATAAGACCACTGTGTGTGTGGGCCACATACCCAGCAGACAGTGAGCAGTTGAGCTTTCTGGTGGGGGGAGGGTGGTAAAAGACTATAACGATTTCTGCCTGACGGAAATAGAAAAGCACAGATAGGTTTTAGGCTGTTTCTGCCATAAATACTATTCAGTGCCTAGTCTGTGGTAGACACTCCGGATTTAATGCTGAACCGCACAGATAGGGTTCCTGCCTTTGTGGAGCTTATTGCCCAGTGGAGGAAAATAATAAGTAGACAGCAATCCTATTACATATTATGCTAGGGAAAGTATAGGGTCCTGTAGATGCCCGTGGGTGGGACATCTAACTCAGATGTTGGAAGCTTGGGAGGTTTTCTGAAGAGATGTTTAGGCAGAAAATTGAAAAATACATGGATGGGGAAAGCAGAAGGAAGTGTTTAAGGTGGGGGGACCAGCATGTCCAAAGGCCTGGAGGTGAGAGGTAGCAGGGTGTGTTCAAACATCTGAAAGCTGTTCAGTGTGTCTGGAGGGTAAGAGACGGAGGCAGAGAGTGAATGGTGGAGAGACCGCAGAAATCAGATTCTGGAGGACCTCCCTAAACTACAGGAATGAATTTGGTTTCTAATTTAAATGCAGTGGAAGTGTCTGAAC
Organism: Pseudorca crassidens; assembly: GCF_039906515.1. NCBI lineage: Eukaryota > Metazoa > Chordata > Mammalia > Artiodactyla > Delphinidae > Pseudorca > Pseudorca crassidens. Next base: position 36,428,704 of record NC_090311.1, on the reverse strand, counting down.
AACTTTAAACAAGGCAGTGATGGGATCAGATTTGTGTTTTAGAACATTCCTCCGGGCTGCAGAGTGGAGAGAGGATTGGAGGGGGCAAGAGTAGAGATGGGGAAAGATAAGAGAGAGGGCTAGAAGGCTTTTGAAATCCAGGCTGAGAGAGAATGGTACTTTGTATAATGATGGGGGCAGTGGGATTGGAGAGAAGTGATGGGTTCAAGAAATGCTTAAGAGGTGGACTAGGTAGGACTCAGTGAATGAGATGATGGGGAGACACACACATTTAGTCCATAAGAGGTGATATAATAATTTTCACAGTGTTGCTCTACCATTTTGAGACCCTGGTACATTGTAGACTCTGAACTATGGTGGCTAGGGTATAGAACTTTTAGAATTGTTCGTCTAGATACAGACGTAAATAACCATCTATTTCTATGAGAATAGGTCTTCTCTCTGTATTGTCCCATGATTTGTAAAGATTGGTTTACGAGCTGAAGTTTTTATCCTGTGTGACCCTAGGTCTCCTGGTCTTGGTCGACTGGATGAAGGGTAGAAATTTAAAGTTTAACAAGAAAATTTGGCTGTTTCTCCTGGGAATTTAAAATTGAGAGTGTTCATGTAGCTGGACCTTTAACATGTAAACTTGGGAGCTGCAGGGTAAACATCTACCATGTAGATTGGGAGGCAAAGAAAGAAGAGCAGAAAGAAGCATGAAGATTGTGTAGAGATGAGCGTAAGTGAGAGACGGAAAGAGAGATTTATTTATTTATTTATTGAAGTACAGTTGATTTACAATGTTGTGTTAATTTCTGCTGTATAGTGATTTAGTTATACATATAAATACATTCTTTTTAAAATATTCTTTTCCATTATGATTTATTGTAGAATACTGAATATAGTTCCCTGTGCTACACAGTAGGATCTTGTTGTTTATCCATTCCATATATAATAGCTTACATCTGCTAACCCCAGCCTTCCACTCCTTCCCTCTCCCAACTCCCTCCCCCTTGGTAACCACAAATCTGTGGAGAGCCCTAATGTCCTTCCCGTCCCTTCCTGAAGTTTCTTCTTCAGACCCATGTACATTTCTGCTATGGGGTTCCGTGAGATTCTCTTATATCCCTCTTAGAAATTCTCACCTCTCCTTTTTGTTTTCCTGGCTACCTCAAGTTGGTTTCTGCTACTTGCAACAAAAGAGTCTAAGTAAAACACATAACACACTAGATTCCTGGCAAAACATAGGTCTTAGCAGAGGCTTCTTGCCTGTACCACCCTTGAATATAGTTCTTTTTTTATGCTTGGCTTGGGCATGCCATTTTACACAGAAGCTTCCCAGAGGTGATGTTCAATTAGCTCATTGGTGGCTCTGGACAGCTATATTTTGGCCATGACTCACAGGGCAGTTCCCTTCCTTGGTAGATATCAGCAAAAAGCTTAGAAATAATTGTACTCCGCTCTTTTCTGAACCCAAGCTGCTTCGATTTGGCATTGTGCCGAGCACAGCAGCGCGGCGCTGATGGATCCAATCCTTCTAAGAAACTTATGATTAGAATCAGGAACACCGATGACATTTTATAACCTGCTGAGGGTAATGTTTTTCTACAAAAAATGCTCATAAATATCTTAAATTTTCTGTAGATCTAGCCCTGCACCCAAAATGTTTTGGCAAGAATTACAGAGCGTTTTGGGACTTTTATCACATGCTGCTCTCCAAATTTAGTAACCGAGTGAATACGTTATGTACCAGATTCTTACTCGTTTACAGAAATAAAGAGCTATGTTTTCAAATCGAAGTCATTTTAAGGTTTTGTAGCTGTTAAACTGAAAACAAAACCCCGACACCCTGGCCATATCTGGGCTGAGTCTGCACAGCAAAAGGAAGTCAGGGAGTTGAGGCAATTGGCTGATCAAATCATGAGAACTTAGAAGGGGACCTACGATTTAGTGGTTAAGGGATCTGGTACTGGAGTTAAAGACCCCACACCTGGGTTGGAGCCGAACCTTGCCTTTTTCCATTCAGGTGGTCTTGAGTCCATTTTGTTACCTTTTTATACTCCAGGCTTCTTTTCTGTAAAATGGGATTGCAGTTGTTTGCAAAATGGGATTGCAAAACCTCAGAAGGTTTTGTGAAGTTTAAGCAAGGCGGTGTACATAAAGCACTTGGCCTGGCGGTGGGGCACGGTAAAAACCCATCGTGTGTCAAGTAACTATTTGTATTTAGTGCCTGGGTGAGGCAGGTTGGGAGAGGGGGGTGCACGATAGGATGGCCCACGGTTAATTTAACAATCCTCCAAAACAGGGTATGGCAAACTATATGCCTGAGAGCCAAATGTGGCAGGCAGCCTGTTTTTGTCTAGTCCACATGAATCACATTTTTAAAGGTGACAACGTTGAATGAACTTCACCTGAGCCCTGTGCTCCTGGAGAAAAGGAACTGTTAAACAATCTCTTCATCTTTTGTTTTCTGAGGCTAATTGTAGAGGACCATCCCACCCTGGCATATTCTGAGATAAAAGTTGTCTCCAATCTCCTTTAAGACTTCTCTAAAACTCATTGATCGTTCCCCTGTGTAGCTCAGGTCCCCTCCCCTTTCTCTGAGACATTCCTTATTAATGCATGTTGACCCTATTCCAATAGCCTGAATAAAACCAGCACCTTAATTGTCTGGTGCATTTTGTCTTTGCCATAAGGTTATTAAAAACCAAGACCAAACCCCAAAATATGCACGTAACAGGGACTGTGGCCCTCAACGTAAAAAATATTTAATCTGGTTTTATGGACAACCTTGCTGACTCCTGTGTCTGGGATGAAAGGGTCCTGGCCCAAAACTCTCCATCAGCCATAGACATTCCTTTTTATACCTGTTGAACTGTTAAGTGATTCCTATTATAACTCAGATATACCATAAGAATGATCCAATCAGAGCATTGAAATGGGGGAAGGAAATGAGCAATTTAGAAATTATAGCAGATGAAGAATGGTCAGAGGTACTTGTGCTGGATACTTTCTTGATATTATCTCATTTAATTCTTCATTATTTTGAGATGATTATTCTGAGAAACAGTAGATGCAGGAGGGGCTTTGAAAATTGAGTAGAAGTTACCCTTTTGTAAGGGACGTTTATATTTATAAAGGAAACTTCCATTTGTAAGAGTATTTCACTCTCTGTACCAGGAAGAGAAGGATGATTCTAACTCTTTAGAAATTCCTCTCAGTAGAGAAGGCAGTGACTTAAATCTGCATAACAAACCTGACTTGTGCTTACCATGATTTTCCTGGTAACCTCTCTAACACTGGCCTCCCTCCCACCCACACTTTTTGTTCTTTTATCTTTAGCTGAAGATGGTACTGAAGTTGGAGTTCAAAGCCACCTCTCTGAGTTACTCATTTTTTCCCTGGGTATCTCCTGTGGTTCCATGAGGTATATAAGTTAATAAACTTCCATTTGTTTTTCTCTTGTTAATCTCTTTTATGACAGGGATCTCAGCTAAGAAAGAATGATGGAGGGAATTATTTTTCCTCCCCTACATAGTCTTGCAGAGTAGGTATTTATCATCCCAATTTGACAGATTAGACAGTTGAGTTTGAAGTTAAATCATGTGTCCAAGGTCATAGTGCAAATAAATGGACTGTGAATCTCAAACTCTCTAACTATAGAGTCCACATTTCTTCTAGTAAAGTCATGTTATGTTCAAGGATTTGAAGCTCCTTTGTGTAGAATGATCAGTAAACTGGGGTACTCTCCCAGAAGGATAGAACTAGGCGGATTCTCGCTCATTGAACAGAAAATCTTTTTAACAACTAGGGCTTTTAACAACACAGGGGCCTGCTCCGTGAAGTTTTCCATCTGGCATTCTGTATATCAAAAGATGTATTTTCCAATATTTAAAAAAATCTGCAATTCTTGCTACAGAATATTTTAACGTATACAATATAGACTTTGGCAGGATTTTGATCAGTGATTATCAGTGGTGCTTAGGATGGGAGAATAGATCACCTTAAAGGGGGAACACAACAGAACCAGAGGAATTCTCATTCTAAATGTTCTCACAGGTCTCAACAACTTTGAGCCTCACTCTTACTTTTGGGAGCGTGTCCTTAGGTTTTGAGGATGAAAAAAAATTTGAAGACCACTGTTTAGATACATGTGCCGCAAGTTATAACTTAAAAATATCTAAACTGTAAGAGCGTTTTGCACCCTAATCCGGAGAATTAATGGTGTCATTTTGTTCCACTTGAACATATTTAATATTATTTTTTCAGCTTTAGGTTCTTCTTTTCAAATATCCCCATACCCTGAAGCCATTTTTGAAGTGGAAATATTTTTTTCTTCTACCTTCTCAGCTGTTGCAAGTGAATAATTGATTTGAATTTAATATTTACCATTTCTTGCCTCCAGAGACATCCCAGCACAGGTTTCCTTTAAGCATGTAAAAATTCATTCAAATATTGACTTCATTTTGGTTTTTTTTCCATTTTTCTGGCAATAAAAATGATTAAACAAATCCTAGAGTAGGGTTTTCTATAGATGTGTTGATTTGATTTAAATTATTTATATTTCTTGTTGTGCCTTGCTGCCCACCTAGGCTGGGACTGGGGAGTAAATTACCTGCTTTCACTCATCTTTGAAATGGTGATTAGAGGTCTGTCTTTGCAGAAATAGTGTGCTATTAGACTATTGGTTCTGGAAAATAGAATAATATCTTTTGTCTTTAAATGTGAAAGTTTATTTTTGAACTACAAGATTAATGTTTTGTGATATTCTGAAAGTACTGCATGTGCATGAAAGAATAATTTAGGGTTTAAAATTATTGTGCTTCAGCATGTCAGAGGAGGGGCTGTTAATTTTATGTAGCTGGTGCCCTAGGCAGAGAAATCTCTTTGACATTCAAAAGCTATTTAAAAACATTGGTTTGTCTTCTATGGCTGTAACTTGACTGGATTTTCAAAGAAGTTTCAATTTAAATAAAAAAGATTCGAGATTAACATTCAACAATGCCGGAAGGTTACAAGGGGGACCCACATTTGTCATCATTCTGAGCTTTTTTCTTAAACAAAATTCTGGCTTTAACTTAGTAAAACGTATGAGGAAAATATGAATTAAAAACACACTGGGCATATACCCTGAGAAAACCATAATTCAAAAAGAGTCATGTACCAAAATGTTCATTGCAGCTCTATTTACAATAGCCCAGAGATGGAAACAACTTAAGTGTCCATTATCGGATGAATGGATAAAGAAGATGTGGCACATATATACAATGGAATATTACTCAGCCATAAAAAGAAACGAAATTGAGCTATTTGTAATGAGGTGGATGGACCTAGAGTCTGTCATACAGAGTGAAGTAAGTCAGAAAGAGAAAGACAAATACCATATGCTAACACATATATATGGAATTTAAGAAAAAAAAATGTCATGAAGAACCTAGGGGGGGCTTCCCTGGTGGCGCAGTGGTTGAGAGTCTGCCTGCCGATGCAGGGAACACGGGTTCGTGCCTTGGTCCGGGAGGATCCCACATGCCGCGGAGCGGCTGGGGCCGTGGGCCATGGCCGCTGAGCCTGTGCGTCCGGAGCCTGTGCTCTGCAACGGGAGAGGCCACAACAGTGAGAGGCCCGCGTACCACCAAAAAAAAAAAAAACAAAAAAAAAAACACCTAGGGGTAAGACAGGAATAAAGACACAGACCTACTAGAGAATGGACTTGAGGATATGGGGAGGGGGAAGGGTGAGCTGTGACAAAGCGAGAGAGAGGCATGGACATATATACACTACCAAACGTAAGGTAGATAGCTAGTGGGAAGCAGCCGCATAGCACAGGGAGATCAGCTCGGTGCTTTGTGACCACCTGGAGGGGTGGGATAGGGAGGGTGGGAGGGAGGGAGATGCAAGAGGGAAGAGATATGGGAACATATGTATATGTATAACTGATTCACTTTGTTATAAAGCAGAAACTAACACACCATTGTAAAGCAATTATACTCCAATAAATATGTAAAAAAAACCCAAAACCACAGACTTTTGAAGGGAAACACACACACACACACATACACACCCAGAATAGATAAATTAAGGCTCACTAAAGCTTTTTTAAAAAATATCAGTATAAATAGCTTCCATTTCTTTAATTAGTTTTTTGTGTATCTACTATGTGCTGGGCATTAAACTAATTAATACATATTCATCTTGTTTCATTCTCTTAATAATTCTTTAAGAACTATTCCCCCATTTTAGAGAAAAAAGAGTTGAAAATCTGTGAGGTTAAAAAAATTGCCTAAGGTCACAAAGCTCTTTCTCTAGTAGAAGAGGATTTAACAGCAGTTCTGACTTCCGTGTTAAGAGTTCTTTTGACTACTAGTTAGCAGTCACCAGGGCCAATTAACAAGATGTCATCAATATAGTGGACCAGCATGATGTTCTGTAGAAAGTAAAGATGACCAAGGTGCTTTTGGACTCCATTGTGTCAGAGAGCAGGAGGTGACTTGCTCTGGGGCAAGACGTGGATTTCCAGTGCTGTCCTTTCTACAAAAAACCAAACTGCTTTTGATCTCTTTACCAATGGGGATTGAGAAGAACACATATAGTGGATCAGTTGCTTCATACTGAGGTCCGGAGTCTCTGTTGCTCTGCTCAGTAATGTTAAATGACTTGCCCAAGGATGCACAGTAAATAGTGGCCAAGGATGGAATAGACCCTGGTCTATCTCTCTCTCAAGTCTGTGTACTGCCCAGCACATTACATAGCCTTTCGTTATGGTTCCTACCAGGTCATTCTACATAGGAGACATTTTATATAGGAGATATCTTAATCTAGTGACTGGTCACTAAAATGAAAAAAAGCTAGATACCTGAATTGATTAGTTAATTTTATCAACGACTTTGTGATTGATTCAGTTAAAGATTTTATGAAAACCTGGAAAGACTGTGAAATAACCATGTGGTGTTTATTATTCTTCTGGGCTTCATTAGTCTGTTTTGATAACTGCATTTATATACTACAGAATATAAGGTATAGCTAGTTAGGTTGAGAGCCAGCTTGGACTCTGAAACTTCAAGTACTCTAAACAAGCACGCTTAGTAGTCAGAATCATATTATTATATTTTGAGCCATTAACTTTGTGTAGCACCTACTTCATACTATACAATGACTTCATTAACTTCTAATCACTATTGCTTCCGTTGTTCAAGGTGGGTAAAGCAGAGTTTATCTGGAGTTTAAGATTAAGGTTGACAGATTAAATTTGTTCATGTAGTCTATTGATTTTTTGTTTTTGTTTTGTTCTGACATTAAAAGAGACATTATTATAACCACAGTCCATTCAAATAATATACTATAATGGATTATGTATGAATAAATTAAAGGATCTAGATCTTTAATAATAACGCCACTTTATAGCAGCAGTAGTTCTGTAAATGGATATCTTACTTGTTAAACAAAATGCAATTGAAAAATAAAATACACTGTTACCCAAATAACAGTTCATGTTACAAATAATCAGTTTGGTTGGAGCTACAAGATTCTTCTGATGCAATAGTAAATTACACTTCAGCAAATTTGTCAAACTGATGAAAATCCCAATCCTATGTGTTTTGTTTTAATGATGTAGAAATATGGACAAGATATTTTCTTTCTTTTATCCACATTAGAGTGAACAGAATAATAATTTCACAAGTAAAGTTTCTAGTGTTTTTCTGGGAAAATCAGGTAATAGCAGTTAGAAATGCCATTAGTTGCTTAAAATAATATCGTTTGTTAAGTTTTTTTTTCATAATTGGCATTCCAGGAGTAGGTGGCTACTGGTGTAAGCTCACCCTATCAGCTATGCCATCAGGGATCCAGGGACTTTCTATCTTCCTGTGCTGTCATTCTTAGCAAATTAGTTTTCATTCTCCTGTTTGTTGCCTCATGGTTGCAAGATGGCTGCGATAGGTCCGGCCATGAGGAAAAAGGGGGAAGGATCAGGATATTCATGATCCTTTATCAGTCCACCTTCGCATATACCTCCCAGGCCAGAATTATGTCCTATGTCCATGTCTAATTGCAAGGAGGCTGGGCAAGTGAGGAACAGGATTGGAGTCGTTGGTATGGCCAACCATGACTAATCCTCAGGGGCTAGGCAGTTGCTGCCTTCAAACAAAATTGGGGTGTTCAGAAAAAAGAAGGGTCTGGGTATTGGTTCCACTTCAGAAGTTTCTTTATGTTGTTGCTCTTCTTTCCCAATTTTCTCAAAACAGTCTGGACAAGGATGCCACCTTACTCAATGGGTGTGTATGCTTAAGTGTGGATTGTAGGGATTCAGATGTGGAAAAGATCAGTGAGGACAAGAATGGTCATGGAATATCTCATGAAATACTAGAATTAAAGGGTGAGTAGGATTAAGGTAAGTGGTAGGGAAAGGAAACAGCATCCCAAGCAGAAGAATTGCATCAGTAAAGGCAGGGAGGTTGGCTAAGCATTGTCTAATGACAGAGAGGGAAATCACCTTCTGAGAAGAGTTGAGACCATGTTAAGTGTGCCTTTGTATTCTGATGCTTGGCATCTGGGACCTCGCTGACCTGGAGAGACCGTTCCTCCCAGGGCTAGCCAATTCCTAGAGATAGTAAATGATAGTAAATGACTTGCCTGCAAGTACATGCACACCAGCCAATCCAGAGGCCATACCCTCCCACTACCTCCTCTACTGAGCTCTTACACTCTGGGCTGCTCTCCACCTGCCCTAATCACACCAGGGCCAGGTGGAGATGACACACCTACACCCCAAAGCCAGCTGGAAGTATTTAAAGTAGCCAGTCCTGTGTCTTCTCACCCTGCCTCGCTCGTTCCTTCCATGGAAACCACAGTAAAGTCTCCTCCCCATGTTTTCTCCTCACTCGTCCTGCCTCCTCACTGACCCTGGTGCTTCCCTGTCTGGCTCCCCAATGGTACAGTGCCGTGCCATGCCTCCTGTTTCTAAGCATCTGTGAGAATAAACTTCTTCCTTCACGGCAGTCACTTCTCTGTCTGCATGTCTTCCCATACCTGATTAAAACACATCCTGGTACCTTCTACAACACTGTCCTTTTTGTTTGTTTTCACCTTATCTTTATTATTTATTTATTTTATTGAAGTATAGTTTATTTACAATGTGTTAGTTTCAGGTATACAGCACAGTGATTCAGTTATATATACATATACATATATACATTCTTTTTCAGATTCTTTTCCCTTATAGGTTATTACAAAATATTGAGTATAGTTCCCTGTGCTATACAGTAGGTCCTTGTTGGTTATCTATTTTATGTGTAGTAGTGTACAACACTGTCCTTATTTGAAAGAGCATCAGTGAGACTGGGAAGAGTGAGAAATAAGGTCTCATATTGTGGTCTGAGATTTCTGGTTTTGGTGTGGAGGGGAACAGGAAGCTCGCTGAGCCGGAGAGAGACGTGGAAGCATCCTAATCTGGCCGCAGGGATCAGAGGACTCGGGTTACTTGGTGGCACGTGGATTTTCTTTCAGAGATTCCTCAAAACATGACTGTGTTTCTGTGTGAAAGTCAGTTATCTCACAAATTGCTATTTGTGTCTGAGAAAGATCAGTGAGATTATTAAAAAGATTGAGGCTAATAAGCTACTGATGAGAAGCAATGAGCTCATTTGTAACCTCGTTTCTATAAATGACACAGGTTTTTCAGCGTAAGAAAAAGCGATGTATTGGGAAGGCTAGGAAAACTAGCCTTTTCCCTTCAAACAGAATCTCTTCCTTCTTTTATTCTACCATGAAATATTTCTGTTGCCCGTGTTAATACTCTGTTAAAATTCTAGGAACCCCTCTTAGGAAGTCTACAGTTAATGAACCCAAATGATTGTTAATATTTTATGGTTGAAATAGCAAGACAAACAAAAACTAATAAAAACTTGTGGTGATTACCATTTTTACTAGCATAAATTTTCCTACGTAAATAGTCTGCAGTTAAAATGAGAAGAGAGGAAGGCTGTGAGGGTAGTGGCTTTGACAAGGATGGACCTTAGCAGTATTGCCACCTGGAGCTGAACTTCCAGCGACCTCCCCTGGCAAATTTCTGTGCTTAGAAGCAGGAGAGAGCCAACTGAGAGAAGAGGCTTAGTTACCCTGCTGGGAGCTGACGAACAATTGTGATAACTGTTAGCTCTTCAGTTCACTTAAGTTCAATTAAATTTACTCAAATTCAGTTAAAGCCGCTTCCTATATCTTTGGTAAATCTGAAGTTTCAGAACTCTTGCTGTTAAAATTCAACCTACCGAACTACCCCAAAACATCATCTCCTCCAAATCAGGTGTCGTAGAATATGTGAAAGATAGGAAAAGAGGCAAATGGATATAGTAACCAGGAAAGCCTCCCCCTCCCGCCCATTTTCTTATGTTAGATGAAAGCCGAAGCCCCTAATAGACTAATATACTGAGAGAAACAGTGTCGCCATCCGAAACAACGAAATGGCTCTTCGTTGTTGTTGCTGTTTTTGTTTTGCGGTACGCGGGCCTCTCACTGCTGTGGCCTCTCCCGTTGCGGAGCACAGGCTCTGGACGTGCAGGCTCAGCGGCCACGGCTCACAGGCCCAGCCGCTCCGCGGCATGTGGGATCTTCCCGGACCAGGGCATGAACCCGTGTCCCCTGCATCAGCAGGCGGACTCTCAACCACGGCGCCACCAGGGAAGCCCGAAACGGCTCTTTTAATTCATAAAAAAGCTTCATTGTAATAGCTTTCGTTATTAGGCACTCACTCTAAAGCCGTTTAAGAGGAAAAAGAACATGTTGTTTAGATGTAGTAAGAAAACAGGAAGGCAAAACTCCTTTAGATTAGGTTTGGAGATTTTTTATTATTAAACCCATTTTGTAAAAGGATTTTCCACATGGTTTAAACCAACCATTTTGTTCTTCAAAAGTCTGGATTGTTGTTTTGCATTTTAAAATATAGTCATTCCCCAGGGCACTGTCTCTGATTTAGACGGAGAATTTTATTTTAAATAAATTTATTTATTCATTGATTCATTCATTCATTTATCTTTGGCTGCACTGGGTCTTTGTTACTGCACACAGGCTTTCTGTAGTTGCGGCGAGCAGGGCTACTCTTCGTTGTAGTGCACGGGCTTCTCATCGCGGTGGCTTCTCGTTGCGGAGCACGGGCTCTAGGCTCGCAGGCTTCAGTAGTTGTGGCTCGCGGGCTTCAGTAGTTGTGGCTCACGGGCTTCAGTAGTTGTGGCTCATGGGCTTCAGTAGTTGTGGCATGTGGGCTCAGTAGTTGTGGCTTGCAGGCTTTAGAGCGCAGGCTCAGTCGTTGTGGCGCACAGGCTTAGTTGCTCCACAGCATGTGGGATCTTCCCAGACCAGGGCTCGAACCCGTGACCCGTGCATTGGCAGGCAGATTCTTAACCACTGTGCCACCAGGGAAGTCCTAGAGGGAGAATTTTAAATCCCGTCTGCTACAGAGAGATGTGTAGAAGAAACATCCAACTGAAAAGGCAGCTTGGCTCTGCCACTGAGCAAATTAGGTAAATTAGCCCACCACCTCCAGGCTTTACTTTTCTCCTCTCTAATATGCTAGGGTTGGATGCGATAGTCCACGCAGTTTCCCCCAGCCCCAGTGTCCTGTGATGCCCAGTCTCTGTGACTCACAACTGTGTAGTCCTGGCGGGTAATGTCATGAGAGAAGAGGGGCAGGTGCCGAGTGCGGCAAACTGAGGGGCGCGTGCTTGGGTTAGGGAGCACAGCTGCTGCTCAGCTGAAGTCCACGGAAGCTGCACAGGACCAGTGCTGCAAACTCTGATTTTTTCAAGAGTGGCTGCCCAGCAGTCAGTCCTTTTTGCCCTTATACTTATTCCTCCATTCCCCCCTTTCTCTGCTCTGAAATGTCGGGGCTGATCCCCACAGGCTGGGGTTCCTGGTCTCCCACGTCAGCTGGCTCTGCCTGGCCAATGGGACGCATTGGAGACGGGGGCTGGGGAGAAAGGGAGAGACCGGGGTATTTCTGACCCTACCTCTCTGCCTTGGACAATGAAGGCTTCCTGTGGCAGAAATATCGATGCAAGGACCCCAGCTTTTGCAATACAGACCTACTAAGGTTCCAGCTTTCACTGGGTGACACTAGTCATCTTCTTGTCCCATTTTTGTGCACCCACTCCCCCCCATCTCTGCCTCCTTCTCTCCCTCCAGCCTAGATGTGAGACTTTCTCCAATCTAATCCCTCAGGAAAATTCTGGAGCACAAATTATGGCACAGAATTTGTTCCATCTTGAGGCAAGGGGTCAACCAACTACACCCCTATGTGTTAGTCATTGGGCAACTAATCTAAGCTTTGGAATAGTCATCCTTGTTTCACCCATGGTTAAGCAGATGTGATTGTTTTAACCTTATTACCTGGGGTAAGGTATGGTGAGAAGAAACTGGAAGGGAGTTTTACAGTTGTGTTATACTCACAGTTCCTTGGAGAGAACACAACACACCATGCAGAGCCACACAGGGAAGTCCCAGGGTTGGTCATGAGGCAGAGGGAGAGGGGAACTGTGGGTAAATGCCTTTGTTGTGGTTTTTGTGGGAAGGAATGGGCAAGGCAGGGTAAGCAGGCTTAGGATTGGCTAATTTGAACACTTCCAGAGGGCTCTGGTGGCACAGGGGCTGCCCCTGGTGGTCTGGTACCTGGTCCTAAGGTGATTAGGGTAATTATATAGTGGCCTGGATTATAAGAACCCGATATGGGAGGTGCTTGGCGTGTGAACTGAATCTGCTGCTCAAGAAGGGGAACTGACCAACCTCTGGCCAAGACCTCAAAAGTGAATCAAGAAAACACATACAAAAAACTATATTACAGTGACTCAAATGGAAAATTCTTCAGGGAGATCTTCCTGGGTTGCAGGAGGGTGTTGCCTTTCCAGAGAGACTGGGAGAACTTCTTAGTTCTCCATCTTTGCAAAACTTCTGAGTGATAGTGCCAACACTTCTTGCTCAGCAAAGAGAGGTTTGGGGCAGCCAATATTTATTCCAGACAATGGGCAGGGCCAACAGCCGGTCCCCAGGTTTACCATGGCTCCTTCTATCACTTCTCTCAGCCTCACGGAGGTGAGCTGTGCTCTGGACTTGATTGAAAGTTTTCCCTAGCCCCCTCAGGATGAAACACAAGCACATTTAGCCTAATGATTATTCTTAGCACATTTCCTTAAGAAAGATCTTTTGTATTTCATCATGTTCAGAGTTGAAAATGACTAGCTTTGAGATTATAAGAAAGGATCACCCAATTTTTCTCCTCCACCCAGATTTGTTCAAAGGGCGGAAGTAGCAAACCTCAGACTGTGAGCCCAAAAAGGAGCTTCATCTTGCTCCCTTTTTGGAAACAGGCTCAGAGAAATGAAGTGACTTGCTAATAATGTCATGCAGCTAATTTGGTGACAAAGTCAGAACGGGGATCCAGATCCCTTATTGTCTTGCTAGTGGCTGAATGCTGCTGTAAACCCATTGTCCAATTTTATAGCACACAAAAAAATCAAACTCAACACATTGCTAGAATTTGCAAGTACGAAGGTTGTTAAAGCTGAACTTTATTTGTTAAAAGTTATGAGAGGAACCTTTCCCTGCCCAGTTTCCCGATGAGGGCAACGAAAATGTCCTGAACTTGAATCATGCAGCAGGTATGTACAGGTTACTCAACGTGTGTGTTTTCTGCTCAAAGAAAGTATTTTATTTGGCCCGGTCTGTGTAGCTGGGTGAACAAACCCGACTTAGCACAATGGCAATTTTAAATGACTGCTCACGGATTGTCTGTTTAGTGTGGGTGCTGCCTTATTTGGTCATCACATCCTCCTCCCGAGCAAGGTAGGCTGCTTGGAGAGACCTTGAGAGGAGACATTATCAGAAGGGCACCTCCCCTCTAAGAGGAGTCACACAGTACCACTGTAAGCAGGAATGGAATGAAAGCACATTTGCACTAAGTCTGCCCAGCTTGTTTACAGTCAGCCAAGCTCAGTGCCCTGGGACAGCTTCATGATTTTGGCAGCGTAGAGAACCCGATTCAGAGATGGGACCACAATTGCCTCTCCAACAAGTCACACAATTGTCTGGGACCCAACCTTTCTCCAGTACTTTTCAGTAGCTTGAGCACGTGTCTGCAGACAGCTTCTCATTGTCAGTTGTTAACAGTGATCTTTTTTTTTTTTTTGAGTGTCCCTCCTTTCTTCCTTAGTTCTATCTGTTTCCTCCTCTACCTTGTATTTCATCTTAAGACAACCAATTAAAATGTCCTAATATTTGTAGTGCTTTAGTCTCAAAGAGCGTAAGTTTGATTAATGTCCTTTGAGAGATACAGTTTTATTTGCTCATGTCTAGTGCTGGGTCTTTGCAGCCAAAGAATGAGACACTAGAAGATCGTGACTGACCTTGAGTGGGTGCTCATATTGTAGATGTGTTTTGATTTCATTTCTTTCTTTTTAAATTTAAGTTTTATTTTATATTGGAGTATAGTTGATTCACAGTGTCGTGTTAGTTTCAGGTGTACAGCAAAGTGATTCAATTATACATATACATATATCCATTCTTTTTCAGATTCTTTTCCCATGTAGGTTATTACAGAATATTGAGTAGAGTTCCTTGTACTATACAGTAGGTCCTTGTTGATTATCTATTTTATATATAGTCGTGTGCATATAATTAACAGTGATCTTGAAATGAGTAATCACCAACAGCGTCATTCATGTTCTATAGATAAAGACAAACTCCTGTTTGGAAACCTTTTGTGGCTCCCCACTGCTCACAGAACGATGCTAAAGCTCCTTGGCTCAATGTGCAAAGAAAGCCCCTGTGTTATCTCCTAGTCATGAAGTGTTACTCTTTTTTTTTTTGCGGTACGCAGGCCTCTCATTGTTGTGGCCTCTCCCATCGCGGAGCACAGGCTCCGGATGCGCAGGCTCAGCAGCCATGGCTCACGGGCCCAGCCACTCTGCGGCATGTGGGATCTTCCCGGACCGGGACACGAACCCGCATCCCCTGCACCGGCTGGTGGACTCTCAACCACTGCGCCACCAGGGAAGCCCTCGTTCCTCTTTTAATCTTTGCTGCCTGGCATGGTGCCTGGCAGCTGTGTGGGGATGAAGAGAGGTGCTCTGGACTGATGGGGGCAATGACATCAGGCCTCCTGGTCCTGTGGCCGGCCTCCTGATTTCCTCCTCATTTCTTTTCTCATTTATAGTGACTAACATAACTATTAAATGCAAGAAAATGTCCATCGCCCGTGATGTGGAACTCTTAGCGTAGGCTGAGCAGCAGTCAGTGTGTGGGAGTTTCCTCCATGTCCAGTGACTCGTTCACTGAGAAATACAGGGTTAATGTACACTTTATTTTTGAGTGTGTTCATTTGTGAATTTTTATTAATATTGTATTTACTTATTCTCATAAGGAATCTTGTTTATTTCCATTTCCATTTGCCAGTTTTATTTTAAGCTTTCAGCAGCTGCTTTGAGGAGAGTGAAAAGGATTTTCTTCCAAGAGAATAAAGTGAATATTGTGTGGAGGATAATCTCTAAAGTATTGCTCATGGGGCTGTTCAAATGACCTAGTTGTTTAGGCAAAACTTCCTCTTCATTTCAAAAACTGTTGACTGGACCTAATTGCTTTTTGATTATAGTGCTAGCAAAACATATTAATATTAATTACCATGCATTCTATCATTTAAAAAGATGAGATATTTATTTCTGTTTCAGTCTCGAACTAAAAAAGGATATGATCTTCTGTAGGATTTTTCTTGAAAGGCCCAGAGTTGCATGTTTATTTTCATACATTAATTCAAGTGTGAATTACAAGGGACCTTCTTATACATTTTTTGAATTTTGGGTGTTGGAGCTTAAAGCTAAAGTCATCTCTGTATATCTCTATCTCTGTCTCTATATTTATAGCTATACCATCATCTATATATCCATCTCTATCTATATATTCTATCTATCCATCCATCCTTCCATCCTTCCATCCATCCATCCATCCATCCATCCATCCATCCATCCATCCATCCATCCATCCAACTTCTCCATAGAATGAGTGGCAGTAAGATGTGTTTTATGTTTATTTTTGACTACAATGTGTGGTTGGATTGTTCACCTCTTAATTTTGGATTTATAGTCTAGGGTTTTGCTAAAACTCATAGGTGAGTTTGTTTACCCACTGTTTCTAATATTTGAGGCATTACAGAAAATGGAAATGAGGCCAAAATACTGGAACAAATTTCTGGACGAATTTGATTCTTTCACAAAAGAAAGAAGAGAATGGAATCTGCATACCAAAGACTAGTGCCCTTGAGACCAATGTTGGGAAGGATTCTAGAATAAATTATTGAAAGATAGTTACTGATCATTTAGAACAGGAAACAGTAATCACTCAAATTCTCAAGGGTTCATGAACAATATGTTCTTAAAAATAATTTCTACCTGCTTTATTAAACAGGGTTCCTCATCAGACTTTGTTTCCTGAACAATTATATGCCACTGTACCTTTTCTTCTGCCATTTTTGGAGCTTAGAAGACCCTTTTTATCCACTCTTGTCTCTTGAAAGTTTATTCATGTATTGAGATACAACTCAGTGTTTTTTTTTTTTTTTTTTTTTTTTTTTTGCGGTACGTGAGCTTCTCCCTGTTGTGGCCTCTCCCGCTGCAGAGCACAGACTCCGGACGTGCAGGCTCAGCGGCCATGGCTCACGGGCCCAGCCGCTCCGCGGCACGCGGGGTCCTTCGGGACCGGGGCACGAACCGCGTCCGCTGCATCGGCAGGCGGACTCTCAACCACTGCGCCACCAGGGAAGCCCCAACTCAATGTTTTAGTGAAGCCTTCTCAACTCCCCCAGTCATGGTTAAGTGCAACTTCTCATAGAGTAGAGATGTATATCTCTTTTCCCTTCTTTAATTCTGTGTTACATTTTAGTGTTTACAAATCTGTTCTCTCTCTGTTTATTGAAGACAAAACCTGCCCAACTCAGTCCATGGCTCTCCTCCAGGGCAATTGTGAACTTACGGCATGCTGCTTTCTCCCAGAGTTCTATCACATCTTCATTTTCTTTCAGCTTCTCCTAATTGGTTAAAGTTAGCTGTTGAGTTACTCTTGCTCTTTCATTCTCTCATCTTCAAAGGGACGTACTGTGATAGCAAGCAGGTCCAACCTTGGTCAGAATCTCTATCTTCAGCAGAATGTAACTTCTATCTCCTATATCTTGCCTCTGTGCTAGGATCTGTAGCAGATTCACACCAGGGACACACGTCTCCCATTTTCTCTATGGCTGGGAAGCCTGCAGTTTGCTGCATTCTGCTGTTACTTTATCTTGATGGTATTTAACAAAGGTACATGCTCTGATTTAGATATATCTTCTTTACATCCAGGCTGTTCTTTGCTCCTCCTTACAAAAGCCTGTTTCTCTCAATCAAAATTGAGAATACCGTTCATTCACTTATGCATCCAGCAAACATGTATTGAGTCCTTAGTTTTTACTAGGCACAAAGATACAAAAATAAATAAGATACCTTTCCTGCTCCCTAGGAGCACTTTGACCTCTCAGAATGTTAGATGCTCAAAAGGAACATTTCAATTTAGTGTTCTGACCCAGTGCCAAAGAGAGGCACAGACCTCACGGGAGCTCTTGGGGACAGTTCTGACCCTGCTTGTGCAGTGAGGTAGGATAAGAGAAGGTTCCCAGGAGTTGTGATATTCAAGCTCAGCCTACAGACGTGAGTAGATATTAGCCCTTAACAGGAATTAGCTACGTAAAAGTGGAGGGTGAGGCGTGGCGGTGGGGAACAGTTCTGGGCAGGGGCCAAGACATGAGCAAAGGCATGGAGATAGAAACATCATGATGTGAGCTGGGAAATAGAAGCCACTGGTGTTGTTGGAATGTGGAGTTCAAGGCAGGGAGTGTCAAGAGTTGAGGTTAGAGAGTAAGTCTGAGATCAGATGTCATAGAGTCTTTAAACTCAACCAAAGAACTTGGCAGCGTTCTTGTCCTCAGTTCCACCCCAGCAATTCTCAGTGATAACTCTATTGTTATATTTCCTTCTTTGGTTTAAAAACTTAAATTTTTTTCTGCCCGTTTTCCACAGATATATAAAGCTGGAGCTGATTCCTATTGACTGTTGAATTTTTTAGGAACATTGCAGGTTGATTGTTGAACATAGCCATTATTAAAAATTACATGAAATTAAGTTAAATACAAAGGTAATAAATACTGAAAACTCACCACTTTGCAGTTATTTTACTACATTTCACTGCACTGTATAGTATCTGCACTCTTAAGATTATGTCTTTTGCTCCTGTGTGGTAGAAACACTATATAATGGTGTGCTACTCTGCGTATCCCTTCCCAGCTGTTTATTACATCAAGTTGAAATTGGCCATGGTAGGAATATTTACACCACGGACATCAGCAAACACTGTGAGTCAGGGATCGATTTATTGTTCTGTTGACTGTCTAGACTTAAGAAAGTGAGGGAGCAAATGTAAATAATGCAGATTAAACATAAAAGTGTGTTTGTGTCTGTAGCCATTCCATTGGGAGTAGCGTAAAAAAAATCGGAAAATATTCTTCCAGTATCTGAAAACTATTTTCCAATTCAGCAAGGAAAGTACTCACATCATGGACAAATGAGCAGAGTTCCAACATATGTCTTTGTTGTTTTGCTTTTGTCCTTACTTGTTAACGTAAATGAAAACATCTACCAAAATTCATTTCAGAACAATGCTCATCTGTCACTTCCAACCAGAGGTTGGATACAGATACAGGAGTTCCACAAAAATCAGCAGAAGCATTTTGTCAGAATCAATGGGCTATACAGAATTTACAGTAAAGAGTATCATATATTTTATCATTATTTGTAAATGGTGAGCTATACATTTTTATATACATAAAATTTATAATCAACTTTTATGAATATGTATTATATATACTTTTTTTTCCTCAAAGAGCTGTTGTTAAACATTTTCCAACATATTATAGCCTAAACTTATCCCTGACTCCAATCTAGCTTATTTTCTTCTGTTGGTCACTGAGTTCTGTCCCACAGTTATTAATATTATTTTTCCTATGTAATACACAGAATTTCCCATTACATTTGGTTTTAGAAAGATCTGGGCATTTTCACTCTCCTACCTCACTTTCAGTTTCAGTTACTGGTAATCACATTGACAACTCTCTGGGAAAATATATCTTCTCTCTCTTTTTGTGACTTGCATCATGGCCTTAGCCCATCATTCTATTACCAGGTTCAGAAGATGGAAATTAATTTTGCAACCCCTCTATGTAGCTAGTTGTTCATTTCCCACATTTTTTTTTTTTTTTTTTTTTTTTTTTGCGGTACGCGGGCCTCTCACTGTTGTGGCCTCTCCCGTTGCGGAGCACAGGCTCTGGATGCGCAGGCTCAGCGGCCATGGCTCACGGGCCCAGCCGCTCCGCGGCATGTGGGATGTTCCCAGACCGGGACACGAACCCGTGTCCCCTGCATCGGTAGGCGGACTCTCAACTACTGCGCCGCCAGGGAAGCCCATTCCCACATTTTTATCTCATGCAGATCTCCAAATCTCAACTCTAAGTTGAAATATATAAAATTCCACTTAGATTTACAAGTCCTCCAGCTAACCTCCACAGACTTCATCGTCCTGAGAGATGTTTTCTAAGCCTCTTATGGAAGAATTGGCAATCTTCCCATGAATCAGTAGAAGCAGGGAGAGGGTAACTGTCATGGCCTTCGTATTCTCCATTAGAGGGACAGCCACTAGGGGAACATGCCAGGTTTATGAGAACCAAATCTCTGTCATTCCAAGAAGCCATCATTGAGGTCTGAGTGCTTCTTACTGCAGACCAAGAAATTAAAGCCTTCTAGTACCAGGCTTTTTGTCCTAAAAAGCATAAATCACTGCTTCTCCTCTAGGAGGTGCCAACTCTCCTGGAGATACAGCTTCAGGCTGTTCTAAAGCTTTCTTGCATGTTTCCTCTCATCATCTTCTTGGTCACAGCCTTCCACCCAGCACCCTCTCCCCAGGCTCCTGTTGTCATCAACTTCTTGGTTATTTTATGTCTCAGATTAGATGTCCTGTCCTCCAAGAAGTCTTCCCTGAGGGGTGGTGCTCCTAGGCACTCTGCAGCCCCCAGTATGCTGACTGCAGAAGTGCTGGCCTGACTTCTAAGGTGTCTCCTATGCTGCTCTGTGTGGGCGGAGACAGTGCCCCTTTTCTCTATGACTTTATTTCCAGCTCCCAGCGCAGGACCTGGTAGACGGTAGGCACTCAATATACATGTACTGAATGAAGCGACGAGTGAATAAATGAATGGTTTCGGGTCTGGATGAGGTTCCTCTTGATTCAAAGATCTATGAACTAAGAAGACAAATGTTCTGCTTTCTAACACATAATATAAAATAGTGAAATAATAATATATACTATGAGTGCGGAAGAAATCCAGCCGTCACAAAAGGAGAAGACTGGTAGGTACTCAGTAATCACTGGTTTACTGCATTTCTGAAATTTCACTGGGCAGGTGCTGCCAGGTCCTCCTCCTCTCAGGGTGCTCAGGAATCCTGGATTAGGCTTGCATCCTGTTTCCTTGGTGCGGCTCCCAGTTCATTGTTCACTATAGCGCCTGGCTTCTCCCCCCAGAGATCTTTCTTTTTCCATAAACCTGTTGGCCACTTCTGAAAATGGAATTGGAATATATCCTTTGAGTACATTTTTCGCTTTCTTCCTGCCCAGAGGATGTTGGGGACCCACAGACTCTTTCCCAACTTGAGTGTCGTCCGTCTCCTTGAGCTCAGGCTGGCAGTGTCTGTATCAACACACCTCTTTGTATATTTGTGGGTTTTCTACATATATGATTTGAGTTTACTCTGTGTGCCAGAGATCACACCAGCACTCCTTTTTTAGGTAGATTTTTCTCTCTGGATTTAATTATTCCTATCTTGGTCATAATTGGTTACTGTGGAGCTATGCCCTAAGCTTTATAGAAGCAGTGTGTGTGTGTGTGTGTGTGCGCGCGTGTGTGTGTGTGCGCGCGCAGTTGAGAAGATACTTTGTTTCTTCCAGAGGTTTTTAGAAGGGCTGTGCAACCAAATTATTGATTTCATCTTTACCCTGAGGGCGTGTCTAACTAGTGCCCTAGATCTCTGACCCCAGGATTTCTCTTAATTTGAGAATCTTTTACTGGTTGGAGAGGCTGGATAGGAGAAACCAATTTATTTTTCAGAGGAGCAGCTCCCTGCATTTCTAGGCTATGCTCCCTCTCAGTTTCGTTTGCAAGTTTGCTAGTTCTTGCTTGCACTGATCTCCCTCTTGTAGATACCGGGTCATAAACATTAAAAGCAACCAGCTGATGCTTTCAGCGTTGTGTCTAGATACCACCTTGGACAAGTTCAAAAGCTTATTATATACCTTTTCTACCTTCCAAGTGACCACAGGCGACAGTTTAACCAAACGTTTCATGTCTATGTAATGCAGACCACAATTTCTTTAGCCTCATACATTTTTCTAACCACTTCTCCAGCCTTAACACTTTCTTTGCCACTTTCCCAGCCTGCACACATCATCTAGTTCCAAAGTTAATGCCTCATAATTTAGGTTTTTTGTTACAGCAGGACCCACATCTAGGCACCAATTTCTGTTATCACTTAGCTATTGTTATGTAACAAACCATCCCCAAACTCGCTGGCTTAAAATAACAATCAATTATTAAGTTTTAATTATAAATGGTTCTGATCCACATGGCAAAGGGAATGGCTACAGGGAGGGGTGTTGGGTTGTCATTAAAATAATCTACCCCAAAGATTAAGGCTTTTTACCTTGGAATTATAGAGAAAACATTTCTATTTGTCTGTTGGATAATGGTGTTATTTTCTCTTCACACATTAAAAAAAAAGTGTTGATAAAAGCACACTGCTTTCTTCCCAAAAAAAAAATCAAAAGCAGGTTTTTCAAGTCTGCAAAAATCAGTATATGAAGAGAACTGTGGTTTAAAAGTTGTAAATCCAAGTTTGAAGCAACTAAGATTTAGACAAGCTCTTACTTCAGAGGGTAGAGAACCAAGCAGGGGCAGCTCGATGGAGGAAAATCTCTTTATTGGCAAAGTCACTGGAGGAACCAATGTGTTTTCTTTCTGTGAAGGCTTATGGAAGGAACGTATAGAGCTTTGAAGTCAGTTGAACCAAAACCTTTGGGGAAATTACTCAATAAGGCAGAGACTGAGAATGCAGAAATCGGACCTGGTGGGAAAAGCTTCAGACCTGTATAACCTTAAGAACTGGGGGCTCTGTGGTAGAGTGAGTGAAAGAATGCAATTTAAGGCCTCTACCCTTCAGTGCTCTGCAAAAAAGGAAGAAAGGTTAGAGTTCATAATGGGAAGAAGGGTTATAACTACAACCTTTATACTGAATTTTAAAAATATCGCTCTTTGTATTACTTTTATGAATATAATAATTAGCTAATATTTGTATACTATGAAATGTTTTTGCCAAAAATCATTGGAAAACAGGTGCTCCATTCTTTGTAATATAGTGAACTCATCAGGGGAGGCAGAACTCCTTTGGACTCAGTGGTTTAACATAATAGAAGTTCATTTCTCACATCACATCACAGCATCAGTGGATAGAAGGGAGTCACTGCCGGGGCGCTGATCCGGGAATCTGAGCTCCTTGTGTCTTGAAGCTCCGCCCTCTTACGGCTCCTTGTAGTTTTCTGTTCAGTTGGAAGATAGTGGAAAAGTGTGCAGTGGTTTGAAAACGGCCACATATCCTTTGTGGTCTTTTTATGTGCACACAGCTCATATGTGCTTGATGAGGTGGCCTTTATTCCCTCCCCCTTGAGTGGGGACTTTCTTCTAATGAATAGAAAAATGGAAGTGATGGTGTGTAGCTTCGGAGATTAGATCATAAAGGTGCTGCCGCTTCCTGCTTGCTCTCTCTCTCTCTCTCTCTCTCTTTCTCTTTCTCTCTCTCTCTCTCCCTCTCTCTCTCTCCCCGACTGTTCACTCTGGGGGAAAGCCAGCTGCCGTGTGACAAGGACACTCAGGCAGCCGTGTGGAGAGAGAGACCCACATGGTGAGGAGTTGAGGACTTCTGCCACTTGCCAGCAAGGAAGGTACAGCACGTCTACAGATGACACGGTCCCAGGTGATGGCTTGACCGCAATGACCTCGTGAGAAACCCTGAGCCAGAAACACCCAGGAAAACCACTCCCAGATTCCTGGCCTTCAGAAATTATGTGAGATAATAGATGTTTGTGGCTTTAAGCCGCTAAGGTTTAGTTACACAGTAATAAGTAACTAATACAGAGAGTGAAGGATTGTACATGGGAGGGTTTTATATTCTGGGCCCGCAAGTACCATGAACGACTTCCTACCCCATTCAGTTGGCTAGAGTGACTCATATGATCACACCTAACGACCCAACTGCAAGAGGCTCGGGAAGGTCGTCTAGCCGTGGGCCTGGAAGGAAAGGACACCTGGATAAACAGCTGGCCGCTCTCTGCCGTGTTCAGTGAATTTATATTTGGGAATGTTTGGATCACAGGGAGCTGGTGGCTGTTTATCCAAATTCAGACAAAATTCTTAGAGGAAATAAGTAGAGTTTTTGAAATCTTAGTATTTATATTAGCCCCTGTTATAGAGTGATGCCAGGCATCTCTGAAGCTACTCAGGAAAACATTAAGAGGCTTTGGTTTGTCTCATTTACTAGAGCTGTCACCATCATCATAAGCAATAACAGTAATACCACTACCAACAGTTAACATTATCGAACACCCATGCATCGTGTGAAATTATTAATCATCACAACAACTGAATGAGGTAGGAAGAATTATCTCAGTTTTACAGATGGAAAAATGAGACACAGAGAGCCTAGGTAACATTCTCAGAGTCTCACAAGCATTTGCAAGCTCTTTAACCCAAGTCTGTATTTCTCCAGCGCTAAGATGCTTGACCTCTAATCAGGGTCAGCAGGGCCTCGAAGGGAGGGTCTGAGCTCGGCCGGGTGTTTTTAGTGGATGGTGTGGGAGGGGCTTTGACATGCCATCCCAGGCAGTGGGAGTGACGGTCTGGCACACACTTCTGCACTGAGAAGTGACATGAGGGCACTGGATGCTTCCAATAAATCTATCATCTTAAAAGCAGGTAGGAAGACATAAACTAGCTGCATAAAATTCCAACTTGGCCAAATTCACATGTTTTTTCTTCAGCACATTTCCAGGTAGGATATCTCTGAGCCTCAGTTTCTCCTATATAATACCAGGAATAAAAATACCCACCAGATGGGCTTGTTGTAAGGTTCCAGTGACATGATGTGTGGAAAAACATGTGGAGTATTTCTTGGCAACACTACAGATTTTTTTCAAGTCCTTCTATTACCCATGCCATTATTTTCTGGGGGAATAGAGGGCACATCTTATTTATCATTATATATCCTTTGTGCTCAGTACAGTGTCTGGAACAGAACAGTTCTGTTGCAGGCACAGGTGAATAAGGTGATAGAATCATTTCTTCTTCATTCTCCCTGGGAGTGAGGAACTCACTCTGAGATGTGTAGTCCAGTGATCATCTCTTCCCTTTGGGAGCTGCTCCAGGGTTCACAGAGTGCTTTCACACACAGTTTCCTGGCAGGTCCCCACTGGGACATTGCCACTGCCCACTCCTGCAGAAGTGGGAGGCAACCCTTATTAAAGTACTTTGTCCAATTCAGGATTGAAGAAAATCTAACGAACTCAGAGAGTGCCCAGAGGAGAGCAATAAAAATGGATTAAACAGACCTTCTGAAGAAAGGTTAAGAGAATTGGGATTCTTTCAGCTAGAGCAGCTGGTGGAGGGAATAATAAATTTTCAAGAAACAAAGGAATATCTTGCAAAACGTTTTCTTTTTTTAAAAAAAGTGGTTACCGTGGGCTATTCCACTGAGGACAGCAGAGAAGGCGTATTGATGACTTTTCTGTTTGACATTAACAAGCAGCCTTTCTCACCCTCTCTGCCCGTGGGATTGTATTGGCCACTTGCTCTCTGAAAATTATTGCTTTGGGACATTCTCTCGAGAGCGTTGTGAGTCTTAGGTACTGTGAGGTCACTGGGCAATGTAGAGAGGAGACATTTGTACTAAGTAAAAGGTTAGATTATATTCATCCCCTGACTTGGAACTTCCAAGGGAGATGACTATGAACCCAATTAACCAGAGGCCACAAAGACGTTTATAGGCACGACACCTCCCTTTTTTGCTGACCTCCCAAGACTTTTCAGGGCTAACCCTTACAGATCTTGCTACATTCCATAACATGTGCAGGAGTATCCTCCTCATTTTATTCTTGTTCAATTATCTTGTAATATTTATGGACGGAGGAAGATTTCCTAGGACAGCAGGAGCTCAGAAATGGATATTAGCACTACCACTAGGACCATGATATACCTTGCCTAAGCCCTGAAGTTAATTTATGTTCACTTTACACAGCTTAATAACATAGCAGACGTTTGCTGAGTGCATTCTATATGCCAGGTGTTGTGTTATGCACTGGGGATACATACAGTGGTGAGTTGTATATATGTGACCCTTGCCAACACAGGGCCTAAATACAGGCCAGAGGGGATACAGACAAATCTAGAGGCAATTGCAGTATTGTGAGATCTGTGCTATGAGACCATATGAGGGACCAACCTAACCCAGAGTTAAGTGGTCAGGGCAGGCTTTCTGGAGGCTATGATGCCTGAGTCATGAAGATAAATAAGCATTATTAATTATCACTAATTTCTTCTTGGGTCGCAGTATCAGGCCATATATCTCTTATTTTGGAAATGGATGTCATTACCTAAACCATTCAGTCACCCTTCCCCCCCCACCATTTATTACTTTTTGTTTTCTTTTTAAATATTACCTTCATGATCCATCACCTACATGGTTTAGGGATGAAGAAAGTCTCCAGGTATAGTTAACCCAGGTTGAATTAATGTCCATAATTATATGCCAAGAGTTAATGCTCTCTCCTGAAGCACTTTATTAGTAAAACATCTAGGCAGCCCTTATATTAATGAACATCTGATCATGACATTCATATAGGAAAGAACATACCCTCATTTGAACCAGAGGGAGACCACAGTCCATTCAGTGAGCCCAGAGTACTGACTTGGCATTGGGGCACCATTAGTTTTTAATTATTTTTTGTTTAATAACAATCTGACTGTTGGACTTCCCTGGTGGCGCAGTGGTTAAGAATCCACCTGCCAGTGCAGGGGACACGGGTTTGATCCCTTGTCCGGGAAGATCCCACACGCCGCAGAGCAACTAGGCCCGTGCGCCACAACTACTGAGCCTGTGTTCTAGAGCCCGCGAGCCACAACTGCTGAGCCCACATGCCACAACTACTGAAGCCCACGCGCCTAGAGCCCGTGCTTCACAACAAAAGAAGCCACCGCAGTGAGAAGCCCGCGCACCACAACGAAGAGTAGCCCCCGCTTGCCACGACTAGAGAAAGCCCATGCGCAGCAACAAAGACCCCACGCAGACAAAAATAAAAATAAATAAATTTATTAAAAAAAAATCTGACTGAGGCCACAGTGTAATGAAAGAACTTTTTGGAATTAAATTTGAGCTGCCCCAAAAGTTAAATAATTAATTGCATTCAGTTTGGAGCAAATATACAAAGCGATGAGTGCCCAGCTCAGGGTGGTTTCCCTTCTTTGGGACGGTGCCCACACAGAGAATGGCCTCCAGTGGCTGTGTGTCTACACTGGCTATAGCTGGTGGATCCAGGGCTGACACCTGTCCAAGCTGGGCCAATCCCATTCCATCTTCGGGAGTTTTGAGTTGGGACAAGAAAGAATATGAATCAGTCTCTCTCAGTGGTAGCTGCTGCAGGATACAAGTCTTGGGCACTGCTGATGACCACGTGACCTTCCCTGGCCTGCATGAAAAGGATGTGAAGAGAGACCCAGGCAAAAATGACAGAGAGAGAGAGAAAGAAAAGGAGAGGGGACGTGGTGGGAGGAGAGAGAGGAGAGAAAGGGAGAGTGAGCATTGTAATGGCAGTAAGTGCTTGGCTCCCATAGTTCCCAAGGTCCAGTTATTTCTGCGTCTGTCTTGCAGTTTGGTTATATGAGATAGGTCAGTATTTTAATAAATTCCTTGGTCTGCCTAACCTACGTCAAGGTGGGGTTTTGTTCCCTGGCACTAAGTGTCCTGCTGAAGACAGGTCTGCAGTGTAGGTGGTTAGAAACCTGCTAATTCACCGCATGGTGACAGATGGCCGTGGGACAGAGCACAAGGCTCTCTGACCTCCTGCTTTGTAAGCTTTCCCATTAGGAAATCTTTGGCAGCTTGAAGAGTCTTAAGAGACCACACGCTTGGCTCAGCTGCTGAGGTTCTATTCTGTACCTGCATCTGAACCTCAGTAGCAGGCTGCATGCTGTCAGCCATCACCTCCTGTGGCTGTGTCTAGGGGCGCTTACTAGGAGGCAGTGCTACGCAGCAGTTACCCACTCGAGTTCTGGAGTCAGACGGGCCGTGCTTGGGAGTCCAGCTCTGCTGTTTAGGGGCGGCAGGTGAGTAGCCTTGTGCTTATGACTCACTCCTCTCAGCCTTGGTTTTCTCATCCATAAAATGGAAGCCTCACTTGGTGGTGTCAGGATTAAAGAAGATTTTCACACAGAGTATTGGACAGAGCACCTGACATATATTAACCGCTCAATAAATATTAGCAATTATTCTGATACGGGCCAAGTCTACACATAGGAAAGAAATGTGCTTGCCCATTCAGCTGGTATAAGGCAACGGATGAAGTCAACTTTTCAGACACATAGAGTTACTCTAATCCTGGTATAAAAAATGCTTAGACAGTGCTTTAGTGTCTCGGAAGAGACCTGAACAAGATCAGGGCAAATTGTGATTGCATTTCCGCTTGTGACGTAATCCGACGGTCTTGCTTTCTCAACTACCTTTGGGAAAACCATAGCAAAAACTTCCTGAAACCATTCAGTGACCTTGCTATACTATGCCTCACTTCATCCAGGAATTCCGTAGATCCTCTCCAGGGGGTTTAATTACCCAAACTATGCAAAGAAACCGATTATAACACCCCAAGGTTGCCCTGAAGTTGCATTTATGCTCAACCAAAAAGGTTGTAAGATCTTTCTTGTTCATAGCTCTTGCTTATTTTCATATGGTTTGAGGTAAAGATTGCTGCTGATTGTAAGAAGAGTTTAAAGTCAGATTTATTTCTGTGTTTGTTCTCTTTTTCTGCTCTGAGACCTCTCTCTCCACCACACTCCCTAACTCCCTGGTTCCTGCTCTCCTCAATTTAATGAGAGATTTGAAATAATATAGTTGTTGAGAGTGGCTTAAGAGTCAGATATATCCGAATTTCAACCCCAGCTCAAACAGAGTGACTTACTTCCCCTTGTAAGTACATAATATGTGTCAATAAATGAGAATTATTGCTAATTATTGAAATTTCTCCTATTTCTTCTATGAAAACACCAAAGTGATGATCTAGAACTGTGGTCTGAGGATAACTTCCATCAGAATTGTTCTTATGAAAAATGTAGGCTCCTGGGTCTCACTCAGGGGAGACTGTAGGGAAGGGACAGAGGAATCTGTGTAACAAGCCCACCAGATGATTCTTGTGCACATTGAATTCTGAGCGTCACTGAGATTATACTTGAAGATGCCAGAGGTGCAGTCCATGTGTTACCTTTCTCGGTGGTATTTATGTTTTGATCTAACCTCTGACAGGGGAGTGAGAGATTTTGGGATTGTGTCTCAGGCATTGATGATCAGGAGTGGAAAGCTTTTATGAGCTTCAGGGATGTCTAGTCCCCTGAAATCACACTGGGTTCACACGTAAGGTCAGCCTCAAAGGTAATTCTGTTTTTGTTGTTTGAGCCCTTAGCCTCTTAGCAGTGATGCCCAAATGTGGATGCTACTGACCCCCGGCCCGCTTGGGCATTTGGGAATGTGTTGGGAGGGTCGGTTACCAGAATGACTGGGGTCGGTCCAGAGATGCAAATGTCCTGACATGCATGATGTAGTTCTGCCCAGTGAGGAGTGTCTTGTCTCATAGGACATCACGTCCTGGCTGAAGGTCAAGGGCAAAGGGAGGCAAAAGGGACAGTTTCATCACTGCTCACTTGTGATGGCAGAAGCCCTTTCCCAGACCACCTGGAAGCAGAAGACATAGGTATGCTGTGCTATGTTGATACCTGTTTTGCCTCCAGCCTCCAGCCCCTCTTTGCCTGGACACCTTCCACGTGCAGGCAGCTCCTCCCTTCTGGACCGTAGGAGGTGTGGCTATTACTGGAAATGTCTCTTGATCAGCGCGAGGCAGAGTGACCAAAAAGCTAATGAAGCTTGGGCTTCAGAGCTCTTTTTTTGCAGAGACCCCTGTGGGTACTGAGAGCTATCGAGTGGGGATGGCCATCAGGAAGCTTCTGTCTGTATAAGGATTTCTGATCAGTTGCCTAAGGAGATCCCATAGGAAATGCACCTGGCTCTCTAGGGTGCCAGTAACTTGTGATTTATTTTCTCATTCTAAGCAAATATTTACTTCCGTACCTAGTTCTGTACTTGTAATTTTGCATTTGTTTTCTTAAAAAGCTCCTACTCTCCAAATTGTATAAACTTTAGACTCTTAAAACCTGGATCTGCCCTCCCTCCTGATTGGGGCTTATTAGTTCTCTAGATATACGTTTTGGGGAATTAATAGATTTTTCACATGAATTTAAAATGAAGAGCCCAGGGTAGTGTTTGGGGCCACAAGTGAACTGAATATTGTGCTCCATCTTTCAGTGGTCAAGAATGGTCACATGGCAGTAAATGCGCCCCCCCCCCCCCCCCCCCCCGTGTTTCCAGGTGCTGACTCAAGACACTCTCAGGTTGCACCTGTGCAGGCTGATTGACCACGCCCCCCACCCCACCCCACCCCCCGCAGGGACTGGTCAATGGCTGAAATAAGAGGTGAGGTCAAGCCAATTGACATGAAGCAGCAGGGCTGATAAACGCATCTCCTACATAACCATCACAGCAAAGTCAATCAGGATGGTTCCCTACAGCTATGTGTCATCCCACTCCAAAGTTAGCTCTATTGAAGAAGATTCCAGTTCCCAGGAGTCATTAAAAAAATCAGTAACACCTGGTGCATGACTCGTCCATCTATAACCTAAGAGTTGGCTGCTACTGAGTAGCTGGTAAGTCTTTTGACAGATAATTCTATCTAAGGGTAGAAAGGGAGATGTGAATTAATTTGCTTCTCTCAAAGGAAAATCATGTGTTGACTCTCTGGCCCAATTACTTTTGGAGCATTTTATCATCAACTTTGAGAAGCTATTTGGCATTGACTTTCACTTTAATATTCACTCTGCTTTTTCAGAAATTTTCCATCAAAATAACTAATTTTCAGAGCAGCTCTGTTCGACTATTTGTTGAGATTATCCTCACTTCTTTTTAAAAGACCTCTATTCTCTTTCTACCTCTGTGTGCTACAGACAAACTGACCTTGAGCAAATCTTTTACCCTCTCTGGGCTTCAGCATATTTTTGTGTTAAATTTAGGTCAGTTCAGTGGTTCTTACACATCAGTGTACATCAGAGTCACCTAAAGGGCTTGTTTAAACATGGATTGCTGGCCCCAACCCTTGGGTTTCTGATTCAGGTGGTCTGGGATGAGGCTGAGAACTTGCAAGTCTAATCAATCTTCAGGTGAGGTTGCTGCCGCTGCTAGTTTGGGACGGCACTCCTGCAAACCCTGGGCTAGACAAATAGACCCTAACGCTGACTGCTTATCAGAATCATCTGGGGAACTTCCGACCAATGAGGATGCCCGAAGCCCATCCCTGCCTGCCTCAGAATCTCTGGGAGTCTGGGCCAGGACCAGGGTGAGGTGAGTAAGGCACCCAGGGTACAAAAGTAAGGATGCACTCACTTAAAATTTTTTTTTTCTTTTCCATTATGGTTTATTACAGGATATTGAATACAGTTCCCTGTGCTATACAGTAGGATCTTGTTTATCCATTCTATATATAATAGTTTGCATCTGCTAATCCTAAACTCCCAATCCTTCCGTTTCCCCACCCTCCTCCCTCTTGGCAACCACATGTCTGTTCCCTATGTCTGTGAGTCTGTTTCTGTTTGGTAGATAAGTTCATTTGTGTCATATTTTAGATTCCACATATAAGCAATATCAGATGATATTTTTCTTTCTCTTTTTGACTTACTTCACTTAGTATGATAATCTCCATCCACGTTGCTGCAAATGGAAGATGCAGTCACTTTCAGTGTCGTGCAAGTGCAGACCCTAAGAGCGAGTGCTTCCTTAAATTTTGCTCCCTGGACACCTCACTCATCTTCCCCCAGCTTTGCCCCTGTTGGGACTACAGTTGAAAAAATTTGTGTGTAATGCATCAGCCTAGCTGCCACACAAATGTCTCTCCAAAGCTTGCTGGAGTGACAAGAGTGTGGTAGCCTTTTACCTGTTTATAGATTAGGCTATTTCTTTCAATAACGGATATTGGCGCAGTGATATTTCTAGAGCTAAGGAGTCACAGGCTGTGCTCTTAATAACTGGTTTCAGCTGAATTCCTTCCTTGCGCAGAAACTTTGAGTTACTCGAAGGGGTTAACTCCTGATGAACCACTGACCTATACTGGGAAAATATAGAGTGCAATAGAGGGACTGTTGGAGTCGGAGCTGGGGAGATGCTCTCTGCAGTAACCCCTCTTTCCTTGCCATTCATATACATGCTTGCAAATAATATTTAGTGATAGCATATCACAGAGGCAAACAATGCTTCCTTTTTTCTTTTTCCTAAGAATAATTTATTTTGAAATAATTTCAAACTCAAAGAAAAGTTGCCAGAACAGTACAAAACACTCCTGTTTCCCCATCATCCAGACTTTCCAATTGATAATATTTTATTGCACCTGCTCCATCACCCTGTGTTCTTGGTCCAGGATCCCATCAGGCACATGTAGTATATGTAGTGTTCAGGTCTTTTGAGTCTCTGCGAGTGTGGAAGAGTTCCTTGGTTTTCCCCTGTCTTCCGTTTCCTTGATGGTTTTAAAGAATACAGCCCTTTCATTTTGTAAGATGACTCTCCACTGTCTGATATTTCCTCACAGCCAGGCTCAGGTGGTGCATTTTTGACAGGTGTCCCCCACAGAAGTAACCCCTTTGCAGGGCATCATATCGGGGGCACTCTCTTGACTGGTCCCACTACTGATTATGTGAACCTTGATCACCTGGTCATGTTGGTGTCTGTCAAGTTTCTCCACCAATTTTCCCTCTGCACTTAATTAGAATTTTCTGGGAGGTATTCCAAGGTCACACTAATATCCTTCCACTTCTATGGTGGTTGCCAAATGGTGATGCTCCATTTCCATCACTCTTTCTACATTTATTAGCTGCCATTCTACTGAAAAGCTGAGCTTATACATGGACTCATTGTGTATTAGTCAGGGTTCTCCAGAGAAGCAGAACAAATACCTATCATCTATCTATCTATCTACCTATCTATGTAGGAGATTTATTATATGGTATTGGCTCATGTGATAATGGAAGCTGAAGAATCCCACAATCTGCCATTTGCAGGCTGGAGACACAGAAAGCCAGTGGTGCAGTTTGGAGGCCTGAGACCCAAGGGAGATGATGATACAGATTCTTGCCCAAGTCTGAAGACCTGAGAACCAGGAACACCAAGGCGGGCAGGACAAGATATCCCATCTCCAGCAATCAGGCAGAGAGAGGGCAAATCCAACCTTCCTCTACCTTTTTCTTCTGTTCAGGCCCTCAGTGAATTAGATGGTGCCCACCTGCATTGGGAAAGGCAATATGCTTTACTCAGCTCTCCTATTCAAATGCTAATCGCTTCCCAAAGCACTCTTATAGACACACCCAGAAGTAACATTTAATTATGTATCTGGGTACCCCATAGCCCAGTCAAGTTGATACGTAAAATTAACCATCACACGTGGATTCCTATTTTATTTAGTGGTTTGTAATTTGTTACTTTCATTATTTATTTGATGCTCAAATTTTCCACAGTTTGAACAGTGGGAGCCTCTTAATGATGTTTCCATTATTCATTGACTATTTTCTTACTTTCTGGCACAAAAAAGGATGCTCCAGGCTCATCTTGTACTTTCTGTGTCTCAGCCCAGAAATGAGCCATTTCTCCAGGGACACACTTATATAGTCCCCCAAACTCCCACCAGATAGCATTTATAAATAAGAATTACATGGTAAGAATTCATATGTTTCTAACTTTTAGCATAAGCACGTTAACAAATGATAAAAACTCAAACCAAATGTATACTTTAAAGGAAATGAGAGCACAGGCCAGAGAAAAGTTTTTATGGCCACTGTTTCTTTCTCCTTGAGTTATACCATCAGCTTACAAATGTGCACACCTCCTAGCATTTTATTTGCACCCTAAATCCTTTCAGTGTTAACTTGCATGTAGTTACTGGGTTTCCTTCTTTTCCTGGGGCTTGTTTGATGGCCTAGATTGAGGAGAACAATTCTGGCTGTTGACCTCTCAGTATATCTCCATTGAGATCAACTAGAGGAAGCAAAGTGAAGAGTTCAATCCGCGTTGCTGGTAGCTAAAGAAGAATCTGGAAAAGGCCAGCTTAATTGTGGGTAGCTTATCGTGCCATTCCTAATGAAACCAAAGATGGTGTCCTGGGAAAGAAATCTGCTGATAACATGTTATTCCGGTGGTGTTCTTAGAAGTTCCCATTGTTTCCCCCCGGCTGAGCCTCCTTGCCAAAATAATTAACTTGCAACCTGGGAATTGCAGTAGGGAGAGTGGAGAGAGAGATAAGACATAATTGCTTCCTGTGAATTTTTGTTTTCCTGAAAAGATTTCAGGCTTTGCAAAGTTCTCTGCTATTTTTAAATGTTCTCCTTCTATGAGAAGCAGACCCTGTGTCTTGTAATGGTTGAGTGGGTATGGTAATTGCATTACAGTAAATAGCTGAGGTACTCAGCCCATAAAACTCACCTATGACCCACTGTGCTCTTGCAACAGGGGACTCTTTAATAGCAACAGATTTTAAGGGGCTGGTATTCCTTTGGACCATTTCTTCCAGGTATAAATAAGGAAAAGTCTACCTTCAGGGCCCTGTGTTGGATATGAGTAATTTTATGTCTTTGCTAAGATGAGGAGTGTTATTATCCAGAGAAAATTATGCTGACACAATTTAGGCAGAAATGATATAGGAGATAGTTGGAAAAAAATCAAACCTTTTGTTTTTCCAAACAAGAAATTATGTGGTATTACTAGGAGGAAAATGAACTAAAAAAATCACGGTTTTTAAGAACACAGCTCTCTCTAGACTGTGGCAGAAGAATACTGGCACCCTCAGATTCATGAAATAGATATGTGGAGATACATTTCATATATATTCTTTCCCCCC
Source organism: Pseudorca crassidens (assembly GCF_039906515.1). Taxonomy (NCBI): domain Eukaryota; kingdom Metazoa; phylum Chordata; class Mammalia; order Artiodactyla; family Delphinidae; genus Pseudorca; species Pseudorca crassidens. The sequence continues at coordinate 36,394,330 of NC_090311.1, read as the reverse complement.
TAATTTCCATTATTGACTGAAGGTGTAAGCTTATAGGAAAAAAAAGTCATTCATAGGACCCAGTTCACTTGCATTCAGATGTTCATGTTCAGGGCATGGTGCAGGATGGAATGAGGGACGAGATAGATGTATACAATCTAGCTGTGCCCCTAAATAGCTTATGATCATGGAGCGGGCCAGAGGGGTAATAAGTATGTATGTATCTGAATGCAACACAGAGCTCAGTGTGAAACAGGCTCCAGGAGTAGTACAACTCGAGGGTGACGTGGGTTAAAGAAGAGAGGAGTAGTTAGATGGAAGGGTGTGCGTATATGTGTGTTTGTGTGTATAGGAGTTGTCGACTGAAAAAAAATGCACAACCTATAAGTTGAGAATTATGTTTTGTTCAGTGGACAAAACAGGACTTAAGCCCAGACACAGCATCTCAGGATGACTCTGAGGGACGGCTCCCAAGAGGGAAGGGAGGAACCAGGCTATATGGCAGCTTTTGCAACAAAGACCAGGTAGTCAGAACATCAAAAGATTACTGTTAATTAAAGAAAACAAGATACCTCAAGTTAAGGAATTCAGTGCCTTTCCATGTGTGGGAAGATGCGGGAGACTGGGCTCACTAGAAGCATTCCTTTGATATGCACCTCAGCTCTCTGGGGCCAGTATCCTGTGCTTTCTCATCCTGAGTCCCCTCAGGGTGCACCACTGTGGGTTGCTTGAGCAGTTAACTGCTAGATGGTGGGCATCCTGTTTCTGTCCTGAGCTACCTCAGGGCTCACTGTCCGGGTAGCTGTAATGTCATGACTTGAGGGCTGCAATATCTTTTACTAATACAGCAGGCAGTACTTTTCATTCACAGTGTGTTTGAGTGTGTGCATGTGTGTGTGGCTATAGATGATTCTAATGGAAAGGACACCATTACATTTGGCAAATCAGAGCAAGAGTGCTGGCTGGATACCAGGTGGGGTCTCACAATGTGGTATTTACCTTGGTGAACTCACTGGTGTCCTAAGGACTGGCTCACAGTATTTCAGTGTGAAAAACTGACTTCTCAGTGCCCCAGAGTTGATTGCATTCAGCGATGCTGACTTGGTTTAACAAAGCTTATGAAAGTTTCATGTATAAATCCAGAAAACCCATTTATTAATCCACAATGGGAATTATAACCCTCACTGGACAGAACATTTGTTGGCCTGACCAGAGTATTTTTCCCCATCGTTTTACATAAGCAGAAGTTCGCTTGGAGCCACAAAATCACAATCAGGATGTGTAGTTATCTGATTTCAGAATAGGACGGCATCACGCCTAATTCACTGTTGTTGCATCCATTTCCTAAATGAGGGCACCTTTGATAATAGAACCCACCGGTATGCATCCTTGAGCCATGATGGAACGTTTTCCCCTCAACATTCTTACCAGCATGGCTTCTGATGGCCTCTGGGACTCTTTCTTGTATATTTCCATGGATGACCGAAATCCTCCACTTCCCTTTGGATTGACACACTTTTTTTCTTAGTAGAGTCTCCTCTTCTCTGGAGAGAGTAGAAGTGAAAGATGGTGAGTTAAACAACAAAATTGACTAAACTAAAGAATTGTTAAAAATGATGCACATATATTTACACTAAAAAAAATTAACAGGTATCAATGTAAATTCACCCCCTAATGTTTTGAGGTAGTACCACCGTATCACATTTTCTCTGATTCTTAGTTTGGATTGCATAAATGATACCCGTTATGTAGCTTCTATGATTTCTAAGGGATGTACGTGTTACAACCATGTAAGGACACTTATGAAGCAATCCAAGGGCAGAATCTTTCTAGATTTTTATGATTCCCCCCTCACATTACACTTTTTATAGTTTTCTTAAATGTGCCTTATTTGATAGCAGTTTACTTTTTTCCTTCTCGATGTTTTTTAATCTTTCCGAAGTTTGAAATTTAATAGAAAAGAACAATTATTATTTTCACACTCAGATTTCATCAGTTTACTTACTGTTTAATTAAATAATTTAAGTACATAGTTTTAGAAAAAACATAATCGACTCTTATGTGCTTGAACTCAGCCTGGTATATTAGAGAATATCTAGTCACCCAGAAGTGAGCATTCAGCATGCTAGGGTACAGTCAGTTACATCATAGACAGCATTAGGGAAGCTGGGTTAGTCCAGGGAGTTTCTACTGTCTATTAATTGTTCACTTTGTTTACAAGTTAGATCTTGCTGGCCCAGGAGTCATTTCGTCTCTGGCTCTGCATTTCTCTTTATTGGTCCATTATGTGCTATTGAGCAATTAGAGGGAGACCTCATTTCCCTTCATTACCAGCATGTACCTCTGGAGATTAGTTTTATTCCCCTCTCTTTTCTAGTGAAAGAGGTGCCAGAGAGATCATTTTGGAATCACTAGAGACAGCCACACTCCATCCCGTGCACCAGAGGGGAAGATGTGACTACTTTGGATCTCCAGGAAGCTTGCCCATGGGTCAGTGCAGGGTGCAGAGCTCCATTATCCAGGGAAATGGAGTACAGTCAGATCCTTTGTGTGGAAAAAGCTACCTGCTCCCTTGAGTTAATCCATCAGGAGAGCAAAAGGCTTTGATTCCCGGTTTATGATTATGAAGTGGTGGCCAGAACCAGTCCTGATGCAGTATTCCTTGAGTGGGCTGATGCTCTGAACGGGGATGGGTACGTGAAGTGGAAAAGCTGGGCTATGAAAGTTTGGGATCTCAATCATGGGTTACTCTGGAGTGAGCTTAGCATTGAGAGATTGGGTTCTTCATCCCGGTGAGCCAGTGTGGTCCATGCAGGGATCTGGGCCAGACATGTGTTGACAATTTTCTAAAAGTTGAATATATGATAAAGGGAGGGAAGTATGTTCTTTCAGTGTCATGATGGAGCATCGCTTAACAGGGTCATCCAAAAGTTCTTAATTACTTTCATTTTGACTTGCTATTTTCTATTGATTAAGGCTCAGATTCTGTGAAGTTTCAGGTTAGAGGGTCCATTTTGTTTGCTGCAGATTAAAATGGGTCTGTCTTGTAGAAAAGATAACCCTAAAGTTTATGTTTTTAATGCCTTGTAGGACATTATCAGTTTTATATCCAACCTAGTATCTTATTCTAACATTAAAAGAAAATCAAATACCAAACATCCCAAATTCCTCAAATGGTCTTGGACCCAGCTTTCCCATGACTGAGTTGAATAAGGCTTTGTCATGTGTTCATTCTTTATTTGCTTAAGAGTCAAGTTTGTGTCATACTTTGATATGCCTCTGTCAGGCTGATTTGGGATCTGTCTCTATTAGTGATCCCATGTGGTAGAGAGAAGGAAAAGCATCTCACCTGGTGGAGTGGGTGGGAGAGGTAGACTGAGTGCCTCTGTTATTCCACTTAGGTTTCCACGCTCTTGAAAAATTCAAGAGGAGGACAGCATCCCTAAGTTTTTCTGCTCTTAGTAAAGGGGGTGGGGTAAAGTGGTGGTGGTGGTGGTGAGGATGGGGCTCCAGTGATTAACTGGGAAATAAAAGTAATGTGACCACCTTGTTTGTGGAGTAGCTTATACATGAGTTATTTAGAGCAGTGCATTGCTTTTGAATTATTTGGGTAGAACTCATTCTCTTCCCCTTGTATTTCTGCCGGTAGCCTTTGAAAGGGGTCCTGAGACTGCAAAGATGAGGGGGTGGGGCACAGAGGGGGTGGGTCTTAGCACTCAAATAGACATGTGCTCGCTGCGAGTTACAGAGCAAGGTAGCTCCCTCTGAATCATTATAATGAGACTGTCTGATCTTGAAATTTTTCAGAATCAGGGGAGAAAATAAACGTGGCCACCCCTCCTTTTGCATGTTTAGCTTGTTCTGAAATTTACCTAGTTGGCAGTCAGGTACTAAATGTAGCACTGGAAGTGTTATACCCACGATGATTACTGTTCCTAAGGTTTATTAAACATTTCCTATCACCAGGCACTCTTCTAATCCCCTACCTGTAGGGATTCACTTGCATAATGAAAAGAGATCAAATTAAGTCATATATTTGTTCTGTAATAAGCATGATGGCAGCTGTTACAGGTCAGGTTTCCCAGGAAGCAGACTATGAGATGGAGATGTGCGTATACGAGGTTAGTTAAGGTTCTGTCTTAGGATCAACGCCTTGGGGAAATGAAGGAAGCAGGATGAATCAGAGGGAGAAGTTGGGTGGTGTTACAACAAAGACCTCCGCTGATCCCATAAGAAGCTTTGAGTTTTTGAACCCCTGTGTTGACTAGTCTTTGGATGCAAGCTGACTCCACAGAAGGGTTTCTGACTTTGGGCAGAGTGGTGTTCCTCAGCAGGGGGCTGAGTTGTGAGCTGTCAGTTGTCAACACTTTGAGAAGATGGGGAAATAACCTTTCAGTCCTGAAATGGTAGTGGGATCTGAGCATCCACCAAGCCAACTTCGGCTTATGTTGTGTTTATAGTAACAGGCTAGTCTAATTTTCCCATGTTAATACCTGCAATTTCTAGACACCCGTGTTTCTGAGCACTCCTTGTAGATCTTTTTAAGGGCTCCTTTGGCTCTTTCCTGCTTAAATGTTATTGCCTAGGCTCCCAGCCTCAGCCCTCTTCTCATCCCAAACTACATTTATTTTCTAGGTGATCTCATCAACACTCATGCCTTTAGCTTCTTATACGTAGGACCATCCACCATGTCATTTTTTAAAATAAATTTATTTTATTTATTTTTGGCTGCATTGGGTCTTCGTTGCTATGCATGGGTTTTCTCTAGTTGTGGTGAGCGGGGGCAACTCTTAGTCGCAGTGTGCGGGCTTCTTGTTGCGGTGGCTTCTCTTGTTGCAGAGCACGGGCTCTAGGCACTCAGGCTTCAGTAGTTGTGGCACACGGGCTCTAGAGCACAGGCTCAGTAGTTGTGGCGCATGGGCTTAGTTGCTCTGCCGCATGTGGAATCTTCCTGGACCAGGGCTCGAACCCATGTCCCCTGCAGGGGCAGGTGGATTGTTAACCACAGTGCCACCAGGGAAGCCCCCGCCATGTCATTTTTTATGGATTCCCCTAAGTAATTATGTGGAGTTATTATTAGGTGGCGTATTTCCTTTCCTAGACCTCTTGGTGGTATCAGAATCTTGGGACTGCACACTGGCTTAGCTCTGGCTGCAATAACAAAATATCATAGACTGGGTGGTTTAAACATCAGACATGTCTCACAGTTCTGGAGGCTGGGAAGTCCAAGTCCAAGCTGCCAGAAGATTTGGTTCCTTTTTTGGTAATAGCTATCCTGACAGGTGTGAAGTGATATCTTGTGGTTTTGAAACACATCTTCCTGATGATTCGTGTTGGTGAGTATATTTGCATATACCTGTTAGGTATTTGTATGCCCTCTTTGCAGAAGTGATAGGCTATTTCTTTGCTTTGTCTTTTGCAGGAAAACATTAGAAGTGCAGTACTTTTCTGTGAGGCAGGCCCAGGGAGTGTTAATTATGCTTCCAGATGTCCCTTGAGAGGGATGGTAGAGTGCAAGTGAAGAGCTTGGGCTCAGTACCAGAACGTTTGGAGTGAATCCTTGAGCAAGTTTCTTGTCTTATTTGTGTGTCTCTTTCCTCATAAAATAATACCTTCATTATAGGATTGTTGTGTGGTAAAATGAGATACTACACGTGTGAAACTCTTCTCTGGCACAGTTTTAATGATTGATGCACATTAATGATTAATTTAATATCCTTTTTCTGTATATTTAATTTTTTTTTAATTTCTCCATGCATCTCTTTTTCAATTGCTTTTTTTCTCTCTGCCCACCCAGAGAGAACTGGAACTGCCCACCCAGTTCCCATTCCCAGATACGAGGGCACACTCCTGTCCTGGTCCCGGCATACACAGATGTCATATGTTGGATGACTCCAAAACCTCTCTCTGGTTAGACTCTTCTTTTGGGTTCAGGAAGCCTATGTTGGGCTGCTTGTTTGGAGCCTCTTCCTGAATATCACAGAGCTTCCTCAATTCCAACAGTTTCAAAATCAAACTCGGAGTCTTTCTTCCCAAATTTTCTTCTAGAATAACCATACACCCATTTTCCAAGGCAGAAATGTTGACGTCATATCAGATTCTTAGTCTCCTCTCATTCCTCATACGCAGCTGTTCATCAGATTCCTGCAGATTCTACCCCCTAGATGTTGCTTCACCTCAATTCATCTCATGCTTTCGAATCCCACTTCTCAGTGTAGGTTTAGGCTCTCATTGTTTCTTTAGTGGTTATTTCGATGGTCTTCTAACAGCTGACTTCCCAGGTCCCACTACTGTCTTCTCCAACTAGACTGACATATAATTTGTCAACCAAATCAGGACACTTTTGAGAGTGAAGCGGGCTGTTATTAAACATTACACTCAGCCGTCAACAAGGACCGTCCCAGGCAAATTAGGACATATGGATAATCCTCTGATTTATCCTGCACAGCTGTTAGAATGTTCTTTCTAAAACACTTGTCTGACCCTGTCACTTGATCTCCCATATAGTGTGTCTAAGGGGAATGCATGTACTGTTCTAATGACTGGAGCGTTCTGCTCTGCTTGGCTCAGTTTCTTGTTATAAATCAATCAATTAGCTCTCTGCCGCTCTTGCAGTTTGGGGTAAATTTTAGCAAATAGAAGTTTTCCCAGGGTTGGATCCCTTCTGAGTATCATAAAAAAGCAAACGTTGGGATTTGCCAAGCTTGGAATGTGCTGAGCTGATGCAGGCATTACCTGAGACAATTCTGCCCTCCCCACCAGGGGCAGCCCTACACGACACCACCACCACACAACCTTCAGCTGTCATCTCTCAACTGCTGGCAGATCAGTGGTTGACTACATCAACACAGGAGCCATTTAATACATGGCTGAACAAGGCATAAAGTGGCCAGCGAGCCTTCACTTGCTAATGTGAAAAAATACATTAGCTTTCTGATTTTCAGGGAAAGTAGCAAAAGAACAGATTTTTCCTGATGAGAATGCATTTACTTTTCATTCAGTGAAGAAAGGAATTTTTTCTTACCATTTCTCTGAGGAAACCAGCTATTCTTTTAATTGATATTTGCAATCTTTCCTAAATATTAATTTTTTCATGATATAAGAAATCCATATTCATTGCAGAAAAATTGAAAAAGTACAGAATAGTGAAAGGAAAGAAAAAGTACCCATCTTTCTACCTTGTACATAAAATCATATTGGGTGCATTCCTCAGATGTGTTCTATGTGAATGAGTATAAACTCTCACGTATAACAAAAATAGGGGCGTGCTGAAGAGTAACTAGCTTTTCTGGCTTAGTAATAAAAAAATGCTTTCTACATCAATAAGTGTATCTTGGCATCATTATTTGTAAAGGCTGTACTGTATTCCATTGTACGGTTGCTCCATTCTTAACAATCCTATTTGTTAAGACATTTGACATTCAGGAAGTTTCTAACTTTATTGTCATTTAAGAAAATGTTCACAGAAACTCCTGGAATATACATCTTTTCCCATCTTGAGTATTTCTTTGGGATTCATTTCTGTATGAGGATTTGCTGAACCACTTTCAGACCTTTGAGCTCTCTGGGCTTGGTATTTGTGTGTGTTACGGAGCCTCACAGCTGCCTGTCTGGGCAGCTTCACTGATGGAGCCTCAAATTCTTTGGTCGCTTATTAGAAAATGATAAATTTGGAACTCAAAGGAATGCATTGAACTTTTTTTTTCATTACCATCTTTTGACTGTGTCTGTGCAGGCAAGCTGGAATAGGATATAGTCTAAGGAATTTGTTCACAGAAAACTTCAAGCCCCATACATATTTTTTTTCCTCAGAAGTATTTTTGTTGTGGTTTCCTCCTTAACTCTTGGGTCATTGGGAAGAAACAGACAAAAAAGCATGGCTTCACTTCCTTTCTACCGTTTACCTGCCTAATGGACTCAATCTAATGACTGAGCACTTCTAGGGAAGATATGAAAAGACATATTCTATATATTTCTAATTTTGAGTAGATATCTATCCAATAGAAGCACTTCAAATTAATCAGGAAAAAATGATCAGAATGTGACATATAATTGAATTCATGTTTTATTCTTCAAATAGTTCTTTTGCAGAATTTGGTATTTTTTTGGATCCACTAAAAAGTAAAGTTTGTGTCAGAGTCCTTTGTGATTGGTGTCAGGTAAAAATTGTCAGCATGACTGAGAATGCGATGGATTGTGGAAGACTGATTCCTCAAGAGAAAAATTGCCGAATGATTCTCAGAGATGGCGGCATTCAGAAAATTATACATATTCGCCATTTAAAAAGATAATGTCAAAATGAAAGTCAAATTTCTTTAGGTGTTTCCTTAGTGACTGTCACCTTGATTTTTCACGCTATACGACTTTCCCCTTCCTAAATCAAAGAATTCTTTTTCCTGAAATATGCCTCTGTGTCCACCCTGAGTCTGTCTCCAGAGGGATCTTCCTTTCATTTTAGTCTTTCCACATGGGCAGGAGAGGGATGGGGTGGGGAGTGGGAGATGAGACTTTGCATCTGGAGTAGCTTCTTACTTTCTGAATTTATAACCCTAAAACATTAACCTGGGGGAAGGAATAATGATAGATGCATCAGTCTTTTTTTCCCTCTAGCATCAATTTCTTGACTCTATTAATAGTGACTTCATCATAGCATACAGTTATGGCAAAGGCCGTAATCAGTGGAGCACTTTACTGACGGCAAATGTAATTGCTAGTTAATGTTTTGATCATGTCAATAGAATTGGGAGACCGTTCAGGTTTCCCAGTTAAGCACAGGGGATTTGAAGGTGTTGCTGCCCTGGTAATAGGCAGTGCTTCTGCTCACTGCCATTCTGCAATAGACAATCTATAGATCACAAAGCTGCAGTTATCTATTGCATCTGTAGAAACTCTCCTGTCTCTAGAATCCATGAATTCTGGGTATCCCCCCACCCAACCTAACGATACTGAAGCATATGGGAGGGCCCCAAGCACAAAGATACCCGTAAAAGCCTGTGCTCTTAAGTAGATGTTGAGGACGCCAAGAGCTAACAGATTGGTGAGTTGGCTTCTCTTGGGATAAAGGGTGAGATTTGCAGCAGTCAGTCCACTTGTCTTTCTGGATAATGATCCTTTCATACTTGACCATAAGATGTGGATGGCTACAGTGTGGGAAAGAGGGGGGTGGAATTGGGAGAAGACAGCAAAAATGTGTGTTGGAGGAAGGGATCTCTGATTTAAATTTGTATAAGTGTACACATTTTTATGTTTCCTACTTTTATATTCTTTTAAGGAGACCAAAGGGCTTGAATCATAAAAAGAGCACACTTGTTAGTCATAACAAATAATATACAAGAGTTTGGAGCTGCCATCTTCTTAACCAGACATATATGTTCTCAAACCAGTTGGTCAGAAATGTGGGTGGCCCAGGAACCCCTGATTTTGTGGCTGAAGTGAGGGCAGTCTAGTGGGGAACTTAACCTATGAAGTTTGACTTAATTCAGGTAATTAGCATCAGGGGTCAATTGTAATACTAAAAATCATTGGGGAAACATTGAAATAATACAATGCCTGGCACAGAATTTTTGCTCAAAAATGTTAAGGGTTTTCAGTTAAACAGGACAAAGTCATATTCTATACTGGAATGAAATGAAATGGGTAAAATCTACAATTTTGTACAATCTAACTATGGAAACATTCAAAATAATCATAAGTAGAGACAATTTATGCCAGAAGTTTTGCCTTATAAAAATATTTGTCAAAGAAGAAGTGCTATGAATGAAGGCAAAAAGATAAATCCATGAAGATATCTGGCCCAAAATATTTAAAATTTCACTATGAAGAAAATTAGAGTTGAAAACGTCATCAGCAAGCAGAATTTACATTTACCAAATACTCCGGCACCAATAGAGAGAATATTTTCTCAGTTAAAACTTACTATGGATCTTACTACAAAAAGAGTCAATTGAAGATGTCAACAATGTCTAATTTATTAATCATAAAGTGTAACTTTCCAGACGATTGCAGGCAATTTTCAAAGAACTTAAAAATCATAAATCTATATTGAAAAAAATCTTTGGAAAAATATCCCTGACACGATATGAAAGGCAGATGTGGTTGAGAAACTGGATAGTGAAGGGAGCTATGTATTAGTTCACTCAGAATAAAAGCCAAGGTCCTGAGGATGGCCTGTGAGGCTCTCCTAAAGTGCTCAGGCCTCTTTTTCTCCAAGACCTCTTCTCCTAAACCGCTCTCCTGGCTGACTCTGCTCCAACCACACTCCCCTCTTTGTATTCTAGCTCCCATTCATACTCTCCAGGCATGCTCTGCTGGCCATGGTCAAGAAGGTTGGTAGACCAGAAAACCCAAAAACATATCTCAAGTCTCTGATGCTCTGAATGTGCCTTTTGTGATTATTTATTACAAAAATAATTTCCTACCCCCTTTTAGTTGGTTTGAACCACATGAAATTGTCAAATACTGGCATAGAAAAGAGGAAGGGGTTAAATTAATTCCCCCAGGTGTCTAATTTCAAGCTCTTCTAGAATAAATCAGCAAATGCCAAGCAAATTGAAAGAGAATGCAATACAGTAGTAAGAAGATACAGACACTGAATAGAAATATTTATATATCACCAGAGGAAGATGCATCTTTTCTTTTGTTTACTGACAGGTGTGGTTAAATCTACAGGCTTTAATGTAATTAACCCCAGGTACCATGGGGCTAATTACCTAGCGTAGTTTTCATCAACTTTATCTTTCCTTAAACAAGAGGTTTCCACTGCTTCCTCCTCTCATCTCTTTCCATTTTTTCTCTGATGGCTTACTCCTGCCCCCACTTTTACTTTTGAAATTTACTAGCGTTGCTTAGTTGCCAGGCTAAGCAGCCTTTTCCCAGTCTTCACCCAGTTGTGCCTGAAGGGCTTTTAATAGGTGACCACTCACCAATTCAAACAGTCCATTTTGGGTTTCCATGACGTATTCTTTCTCTCTTACGGTGCTGTGACCCTTCTAATCTCTACCTCTTCGTAGAGAGAGATTGAATCTCTAATCTCTCTGTTCCCCCGTCCACTCACAGCCCTTATTTTTGTTCTCTCCTCTGTGAGCTCATTTACCCTAATGGTTTGTGACCTCTGTAGCACTGACTACCTACTCTCTAAACTCAACCCTACACTCTGGCTCTCTCCTCTAAGACACATTTACAAACACTTACTGGAGCTACCTGCATTTAAAGTACCACCTTGCTGTCAACAGATGAATGGATAAAGAAGATGTGGTACATATATACGATGAAATATTACTCAGCCATGAAAAAGAATGAAATAATGCCATTTGCAGCAACATGGATGGAACTAGAGATTATCATACTAAGTGAAGTAAGTCAGACAAAGACAAATATCATCTGATATCACTTGTTTGTGGAATCGAAAAAAATTGTACAAATGAACTTATTTACAAAACAGAAACAGGCTCACAGACATAGAAAACAATCTTACAGTTACCAAAGGGGAAATGGGGGGAGGGATAAATTAGGACTTTGGGATTAACATATACACACTATTATATATAAAATAGATAACCAGGAGGAGCTTCAAGATGGTGGAAGAGTAAGACGTGGAGATCACCTTCCTCCCCACAGATACATCAGAAATACATCTACGTGTGGAACAGCTCCTACAGAACACCTACTGAACGCTGACAGAAGACCTCAGACCTCCCAAAAGGCAAGAAACTCCCCACGTACCTGGGTAGGGCAAAAGAAAAAAGGAAAAACAGAGACAAAAGAATAGGGATGGGACCTGCCTCTCTGGGAGGGAGCTGTGAAGGAGGAAAGTTTCCCACACACTAGGAAGCCCCTTCGTGGGCAGAGACTGCGGGTGGCAGAGAGGGAAGCTTCAGAGCCACGGGGGAGAGCACAGCAACAGGGGTGTGGAGGGCAAAGCGGAGAGATTCCCGCACAGAGGATCGGTGCCGAGCAGCACTCACCAGCCCGAGAGGCTTGTCTGCTCACCCGCTGGGGCGGGCCGGGCTGGGAGCTGAGGTTCGGGCTTCGGAGGTCAGACCCCAGGGAGGGGACTGGGCTTGGCTGCGTGAAAACAGCCTGAAGGAGTTAGTGCACCACAGCTAGCTGGAAGGGAGTCCAGGAAAAAGTCTGGAGCTGCTGAAGAGGCAAGAGACTTTTTCTTGCCTCTTTGTTTCCTGGTGCGCGAGGAGAGGGGATTACAAACGCTGCTTAAAGGAGCTCCAGAGACGGGCGCGAGCCGTGGCCATCAGCGCGGACCCCAGAGACGGGCATGAGACGCTAAGTCTGCTGCTGCCACAGCCACCAAGAAGCATGTGTGCGAACACAGGTCACTCTCCACACCTCCCCTCCCAGGAACCTGTGAGGCCACCACTGCCAGGGTCCTGTGATCCAGGGACAGCTTCCCCGGGAGAACGCATGGTGCGCCTCAGGCTGGTGTAATGTCATGCCGGCCTCCGCCACTGCAGGCTCCCCTCCCGTCCCCCGGTCTGAGTGAGCCAGAGCTCCTGAATCAGCCGCTCCTTTAACCCAGTCCTGTCTGAGTGAAGAACAGACGCCCTCAGGCGACCTACATGCAGAGGCAGGGCCAAATCAAAAGCTGAACCCCAGGAGCTGTGCGAACAAAGAAGAGAAAGGGGAATCTCTCCCAGAAGCCTCAGGAGCAGCAGATTAAATCTCCACAGTCAACTTGATGTAGCCTGCATCTGTGGAATACATGAATAGACACTGAATCGTCCCAAATTGAGGAGGTGGGCTTAGGGAACAACGATATATATATGTTTTTACCTTTTCTTCTCTTTGTGAATGTGTATGTGTATGCTTCTGTGTGTGATTTTGTCTGTATAGCTTTGCTTTTACCATTTGTTTTTTCTTTTAGTACAGTTTTTAGCACTTGGTATCTTTGGTGAATTTGTCTTTTGGTTTGGTTGCTCTCTTCTTTCTTCTTTTTTTTTTTTTTTTTTTTTTTTTTGCAGTATGTGGGCCTCTCACTGTTGTGGCCTGTCCCGTTGCAGAGCACAGTCTCCAGACATGCAGGCTCAGCAGCCATGGCTCACGGGCCCAGCCGCTCCACGGCATGTGGGATCTTCCCAGACTGGGGCATGAACCCATGTCCCCTGCATCAGCAGGTGGACTCTCAACCACTGCGCCACCAGGGAAGCCCTCTTCTTTTGTTTTAATTTATAATTTTTTAAAATAATTATTTTCTATTTTTAATTATTTTATTTTATTTTTTTCTTTCGGTCTTTCTTTTTCTCTCCCTTTCATTCTGAACCGTGTGGATGACAGGGACTTGGTGCTCCTGCCAAGTGTCAGGGCTGTGCCTGTGAAGTGGGAGAGCCAAGTTCAGGACATTGGTCCACCAGAGACCTCCCAGCTCCATGTAATATCAAACACCGAAAATCTCCCAGAGATCTACATCTCAACGCCAAAACCCAGCTCCACTCAACGACGAGCAAGCTACAGTACCGGACACCCTAGGCCAAAAATCTAGGAGGACAGGAACACAACCCCACCCATTAGCAGAGAGGCTGCCTAAAATCATAATAAGTTCACAGACACTCCAAAACACACCACCAGATGCGGACCTGCCCACCAGAAAGACAAGATCCAGCCTCATCCACCAGAACACAGGTACCAGTCCCCTCCACCAGGAAGCCTAAACAAACCACTGAACCAGCCTTAGCCAATGGGAGCAGACACCAAAAGCAACAGGAACTACGAAACTGCAGCCTGCGAAAAGGAAACCCGAAACACAGTAAGTTAAGCAAAATGAGAAGACAGAGAAACACAAAGCAGGTGAAGGAGCAAGGTAAAAACCAACCAGACCAAACAAATGAAGAGGAAATAGGCAGTCTACCTGAAAAAGAATTCAGAATAATGATAGTAAAGATGATCCAAAATCTTGGAAGTAGAATGGGGAAAATACCAGAAACGTTTATCAAGGAACTAGAAGAACTAAAGAGCAAACAAACAATAATGAACAACACAATAAATGAAATTAAAAATTCTCTACAAGGAATCAATAGCAGAATAACTGAGGCAGAAGAACGGATAAGTGACCTGGAAGATAAAATAGTGGAAATAACTACTGCAGGGCAGAATAAAGAAAAAAGGATGACGAGAATTGAGGACAGTCTCAGAGACCTCTGGGACAACATTAAACGCACCAACATTCAGATTATAGGGGTCGCAAAGAAGAAGAGAAAAAGAAAGGGACTGAGAAAATATTTGAAGAGATTATAGTTGAAAACTTCCCTAATATGGGGAAGGAAATAGTTAATCAAGTCCAGGAAGCACAGAGAGTCCCATACAGGATAAATCCAAGGAGAAACACACCAAGACACATATTAATCAAACTCTCAAAAATTAAATACAAGGAAAAAATATTAAAAGCAGCAAGGGAAAAACAGCAAATAACATACAAGGGAATCCCCATAAGGTTAACAGCTGATCTTTCAGCAGAAACTCTTCAAACCAGCAGGAAGTGGCAGGACATATATCAAGTGATGAAAGGGAAAAGCCTACAACCAAGATTACTCTACCCAGCAAGGATCTCATTCAAATTTGACAGAGAAATTAAAACCTTTACAGACAAGCAAAAGCTAAGAGAATTCAGCACCACCAAACTAACTTCGCAACAAATGCTAAAGGAACTTCTCTAGTCAGGAAACACAAGAGAAGGAAAACACATACAATAGCAAACTGAAAACAATTAAGAAAGTGGTAATAGGAACATACATATCAATAATTACCTTAAATGCAAATGGATTAAATGCTCCAATGAAAAGAAATAGACTGGCTGAATTGATACAAAAACAAGACCCGTATATGTGCTGTCTACAAGAGACCCACTTCAGACGTAGGGACACATACAGACTGAAAGTGAGGGGATGGAAAAAGATACTCCATGCAAATGGAAAAAGATATTCCATGCAAATGGAAATCACAAGAAATCTGGAGTAGCAATACTCATATCAGATAAAATAGACTTTAAAATAAAGAATGTTACAAGAGACAAGGAAGGACACTACATAACGATCAAGAGATCGATCCAAGAAGAAGATATAACAGTTGTAAATATTTATGCACCAAACATAGGAGCACCTCAATACATAAGGCAAATGCTAACAGGCATAGAAGGGGAAATCGACAGTAACAGAATCATAGTAGGGGACTTTAACACCCAACTTTCACCAATGGACACATCAACAGAACTGAAACTAAATAAGGAAACACAAGCTTTAAATGACACATTAAACAAGATGGATTTAATTGATAATTATAGGTCATTCCATCCAAAAACAACAGAATACACTTTCTTCTCAAGTGCTCATGGAACATTCTTGAGGATAGATCATATCCTGGGTCACAAATCAAGCCTTGGTAAATTGAAATCATCTCAAGTATTGTTTCCAACCACAACGCTATGAGACTAGATATCAATTACAGAAGAAAATCTGTAAAAAATACAAACACATGGAGGCTAAACAATACACTACGTAATAACCAAGAGATCACTGAAGAAATGAAAGGGGAAATCAAAAAATACCTATAAACAAATAACAATGAAAACACAACACCCAAAACCTCTGGAATTCAGCAAAAGCAGTTCTAAGAGGGAAGTTTATAGCAATACAGTCCTACCTTAAGAAACAGGAAACATCTCAAATAAACAACCTAATCTTACACCTAAAGCAATTAGTGAAAGAAGAACAAAAAAAACCCCCCAAAGTTAGCAGAAGGAAAGAAATCATAAAGATCAGATCAGAAATAAATGAAAAAGAAATGAAGGAAACGATAGCAAAGATCAATAAAAGTAAATTGATCTTCGAGAAGATAAACATAATTGATAAACCATTAGCCAGACTCATCAAGGAAATAAGGGAGAAGTCTCAAATCAATAGAATTAGAAATGAAAATGAAGAAGTAACAACTGACACTGCAGAAATACAAAGGATCATGAGAGATTACTACAAGCAGTTATATGTCAATAAAATGGACAACCTGGAAGAAATAGACTAATTCTTAGAAAATCACAACCTTCCAAGACTGAACCAGGAAGAAATATAAAATATAAACAGACCAGTCACAAGTACTGAAATTGAAACTGTGATTAAAAATCTTCCAACAGGGCTTCCCTGGTGGTGCAGTGGTTGAGAGTCCGCCTGCCAATGCAGGGGACACGGGTTCGTGCACCAGTCGGGAAAATCCCACATTCCGTGGAGAGGCTGGGCCTGTGAGCCATGGCCGCTGAGCCTGGGCATCCGGAGCCTGTGCTCCCCAACAGGAGAGGCCACAGCAGTGAGAGGCCTGCGTACCGCAAAAAAAAAAAAAAAAAAAATCTTCCAACAAACAAAAGCCCAGGACCAGATGGCTTCCCAGGCAAATTCTATCAAACATTTAGGGAAGAGCTAACACCTATCCTTCTCAAAGTCTTCCAAAATATAGCAGAGGGAGGAACACTCCCTAACTAATTCAATGAAGCCACCATCATGCTGACAGCAAAACCAGACAAAGATGTCACAAAGAAAGAAAACTACGGGCCAATATCACTGATGAATATAGATGCAAAAATCCTCAACAAAATAATAGCAAACAGAATCCAACAGCACATTAAAATGATCATACACCATGATCAAGTGGGGTTTATTCCAGGAATGCAAGGATTCTTCAATATACGCAAATCAATCAACGTGATACACCATATTAACAAATTGAAGGAGAAAAACCATATGATCATCTCAATAGATGCAGAGAAAGCTTTCGACAAAATTCAACACCCATTTATGATAAAAACCCTGTAGAAAGTAGGCATAGAGGGAACTTTCCTCAACATAATAAAGGCCATATACAAACCCACAGCCAACATCATCCTCAATGGTGAAAAACTGAAAACATTCCCACTAAGATCAGGAACAAGACAAGGTTGCCCACTCTCACCACTCTTATTCAACATAGTTTTGGAAGTTTTAGCCACAGCAATCAGAGAAGAAAAAGAAATAAAAGGAATCCAAATTGGAAAAGAATTAAAGCTATCACTGTTTGCAGATGACATGATACTATACATAGAGTGTCCTAAAGATGCTACCAGAAAACTACTAGAGCTAATCAATGAATTTGCTAAAGTAGCAGGATACAAAATTAATGCACAGAAAATTCTTGCATTCCTATACACTAATGATGAAAAATCTGAAAATGAAATTAAGAAAACACTCCCATTTACCATTGCAACAAAAAGAATAAAATACCTAGGAATAAACCTACCTAGGGAGACAAAAGACCTGTATGCAGAAAACTGTAAGACACTGATGAAAGAAATTAAAGATGATACAAACAGATGGAGTGATATACCATGTTCTTGGATTGGAATAATTAACATTGTGAAAATGACTATATTACCCAAAGCAATCTACAGATTCAATGCAATCCCTATCAAACTATCAATGGCATTTTTCACAGAACTAGAACAAAAAATTTCACAATTTGTATGGAAACACAAAAGACCCCGAATACCCAAAGCAATCTTGAGAAAGAAAAACAGAGCTGGAGGAATCAGGCTCCCTGACTTCTGAGTATACTACAAGGCTACAGTAATCAAGACAGTGTGGTACTGGCAAAAAACCCCAGAAATATAGATCAATGGAACAGGGTAGAAATCCCATAGATAAACCCACACACATATGGTCACTGTATCTTTGATAAAGTTGGCAAGAATGCACAGTGGAGAAAAGACAGCCTCTTCAGTAAGTGGTACTGGGAAAACTAGACAGCTACAGGTAAAAGAATGAAATTAGAACACTCCCTAACACCATACACAAAAATAAACTCAAAATGGATTAAAGACCTAAATGTAAGGCCAGACACTATCATACTGTTAGAGGAAAACATAGGCAGAACACTCTGTTACATAAATTACAGCAAGATCCTTTTTGACCCACCTTCTAGAAAAATGGAAATAAAAACAAACAAACAAAAATGGGACCTAATGAAACTTAAAAGCTTTTGCACAGCTAAGGAAATCATAAACAAGACAAAAAGCCAACCCTCAGAATGGGAGAAGATATTTGCAAATGAAGCAACTGACAAAGGGTTAATCTTCAAAATTTACAAGCAGCTCATGAAGCTCAATATCAAAAAAACAAACAACCCAATCCAAAAATGGGCAGAAGACCTAAATAGACATTTCTCCAAAGAAGATATACAGATTGCCAACAAACACATGAAAGAATGCTCAACATCATTAATCATTAGAGAAATGCAAATCAAAACTCCAATGAGACATCACCTCATACCAGTCAGAATGGCCATCATCAAAAAATCTACAAACAATAAATGCTGGAGAGGGTGTGGAGAAAAGGGAACCCTCTTGCACTGTTGGTGGAATGTAAATTGATACAGCCACCATGGAGAACAGTATGGAGGTTCCTTAAAAAACTACAAATAGAACTACCATATGACCCAGCAATCCCACTACTGGGCATATACCCTGAGAAAACCATAATTTACAGAGTCATGTACCATAATATTCATTGCAGCTCTATTTACAATAGCCAGAACATGGAAGCAACCTAAGTTCCCATGAACAGCTGAATGGATAAAGAAGATGTGGCACATATATACAATGGAATATTACTCAGCCATAAAAAGAAACGAAATTGAGTTATTTGTAGTGAGGTGGATGGACCTAGAGTCTGTCATACAGAGTGAAGTAAGTCAGAAAGAGAAAAACAAATATCGTATGCTAACACATATATATGGAATCTAAAAAAAAAAAAATGTTCATGAAGAACCGGGGCAAGACGAGAATAAAGACACAGACCTACTAGAGAATGGACTTGAGGATATGGGGAGGGGGAAGGGTAAGCTGGGACGTAATGAGAGAGTGGCATGGACATATGCACACTACCAAATGTAAAATAGATAGTGAGAAGCAGCCGCATAGCACAGGGAGATTACTTAGGTGCTTTGTGAACACTTAGTGGGGTGGGATAGGGAGGGTGGGAGGGAGGGAGATGTAAGAGGGAAGAGATATGGTGGTGATATATGCATATGTATAGCTGATTCACTTTGTTATATAGCAGAAACTAACACAGCATAGTAAAGCAATTATACTCCAATAAAGATGTTAAAAAAAAAAGATAACCAACAAGACCTACTTTATAGCACAGGGAACTATATTCAGTATCTTGTAACAACCTATAATGGAAAAGAATCTGAAGAATACATATATATCACTGTAAAGCAACTATACTTCAATAAAAATAAAAATTAAAAAGTTAAAAATAAAGTACCAACATTTGCTCTCCAAAATATGTAGCAAAATTGAATTCCAGAGCACTTCCCTTTCCCAATCATCTCATTTCTGTCTTGGGAGTTACTTCAATCTTCCAGGCAACAGAGACTTCAACCCAAAAGAAAAATTTAATTCATAGGAAACTGAAGTCATTTTCTTTTCTCCAAAATATTTTCTGCTTTCAGCTTCTTTGTGTCTTCCCTGTATAGTCCTGTGTCCCTGCATATGTGGTTGTCCAACACCATCCTTCCATTTCTCATCCTCCAAATGTGCTCTGTTTCCCCACACTATTCCCTCAACTTGATTTCCATGCAACTCATCTCATCTTCACTGAGTAATCCTACTCATTCCTCAAGGCCCAGCTCAAATCTCGTCTAGAGCCTCTGGCCAGAATTACTTTTACCTGACACTCACCTGCATTCCTTTAGCATTGAAGTCTTTGGGAATAGAGATATTTCCATACCTGGCTCTCTCTACAGCTCCATGGTGAGTCCCTAGAGAGCTGCATCCAGGTCTGATTCTTATGTCTTTTAATCCCAAACAGCATCCAGGTAATGTTTATTAAATATTTTTTATTGAAATATAGTTAATTCACAACATGTTAGTTTCAAGTGTACAGCAAAGTGACTCAGTTATACATATGTATTGTTTTTCAGATTCTTTTCCATTATAAGTTATTATAAGATACTGTGTATAGTTCCCTGTGCTATACAGTAGGTCCTTGTTGTTTAAATATTGTTTTAATGGAATAGGATGGAGTCTCCTAGGCGGGGGCTACAGAATAATGAGGCTGATTCTTGCTTAAACATTTTGAAGCCTTCTTCCCCCTTATTACCTGCAATTAAACGTTAATGAAGGGACTTCCCTGGTGGTCCAGCAGTTAAGACTCTGCACTTCCAATGCAGGGGGCCCGGGTTCAATCCCTGGTCAGGGAACTAGATCCCACATGCCACAACAATAGATCCCGCACACAGCAATGAAGATCCTGCATGCCTCAACTAAGACCCGCTGCAGCCGGATAAATAAATAAATATTTTTTAAAAATTAATGAAGAATCATTGGAAGAATGCATAAAGCATAGCTAATAATGTAAGAGAAATGACAGCCTAGCTAAAGACCCAGGCACACATTCACATCCCATTAACTAATACTTTAACAGTTGTCTCCTGAATTACTGGACACGTAGAAACTGAAGAGTTACACAAGCAGGAACTTATCACAAAAAAGAATACATGACCAGACTGCCAGCCTTAGTTAGAACAAATATCTCCTGCCAGAGCCTTCCAAGGTGTTTGTTCATTCTTCCAGATCGCTTGCAGGAGGAGCTCTGATGACAGGCTGGAGCTCGTGTCTTAGCTGTCCTTACAAAAGGCATTACTGATGAGTGCACCAAGCCCAGAATGCAGAGATGGGATTCTCTGATACTGTTCTCTGCAGGGCCGGCCTCAAGCTAACTATGGATTCAATCGCCTTCACCTGTCCTCAGGGCTGCCCAAAGTTCCTTCTTACCCAGCCCCTCCCCTGACTCTCTCTCTATACCTCTGCAAGCTGCCTTTACCCATCAGTGGTTGAAAAAGTGTTGCGGATACAGGGAGGAGAAATTGGAAAGAGGCTAATTTTTAAATAAAAATAATACACGTATCAATACATTTTTTTTAAGTTAAAGAGTATTCCAAGGTTAATAACTAAAAAAGCACAGTCACTTGCCTCTTTTCTTCCTTCCCCATCTCCTTCTCGTACCACCCAGATGCAACCACTTTGAACTATTTCAGCAGTTTATCCTGGCATTTACCTCCATGTCTAAATAATCTGCTTATGAGCCTATTTAGTTTTGCTTTTGGATGTGGAACATTATCAATCGGTTTTCTATGAATGTAATTTAATAAGTTTAGAACCCAACCTCCACGTTCCCAGCACATACATGCTTCTACTAAACCCTCAAAATGGCTATATCACAACTGGATGCAAAATAGTGTTTTTATGAGCTCCGTCACATAGTGTATTATGGTTATGTTTTCTTTCATATTCAACTTTTGGGGTTTTGTCTAAGTTAATAAATGCCTTGTTTTTTAATGGTTATTTTAATTTTAACTAACTAAATCAGCTCCAAACTTCTCAAAAGAATATCTCACAGTGTAGGCAAGAAATCAAGTCATCAGACTTGCTTGGTGGCTCAATGGTTAAGAATCTGCCTGCTGGGGCTTCCCTGGTGGCGCAGTTGCTGGGAGTCCGCCTGCCGATGCAGGGGACACGGGTTCGTGCCCCGGTCCGGGAGGATCCCACATGCCGCGGAGCGGCTGGGCCCGTGAGCCATGGCCGCTGAGCCTGCGCGTCTGGAGCCTGTGCTCTTTGACGGGAGAGGCCACGACAGTGAGAGGCCCGCGTACCGCAAAAAAAAAAAAAAAAAAAAAAAAGAATCTGCCTGCCAATGCAGGGGATGCGGGTTTGAGCCCTGGTCTGGGAAGATCCCACGTGCCATGGAGCAGCTAAGCCCTTGCGCCACAACTACTGAGCCTACGTGCCACAACTACTGAAGCCCGTGTGCCTAGAGCCTGTGCTCCGCAGCAAGAGAAGCCACCGCAATGAGAAGCCCGTGCACCAAAATGAAGAGTAACCCCTGCTCACCGCAACTAGGGAAAGCCTGCGTGCAGCAATGAAGACCCAACGCAGCCATAAATAAATACGTTTATTAAAAAAAATCAAGTCATCTATCAGTTACTTTTTTTCTTTCTTTCTTGGGTCTCCCTTCTGAAGTCTCCTGCATCAATCTGGTCTAATTGCTCTTGAGACCAACTACACAGCATTGTTCTGGGTCCACCCTCACTCGCGTCCTAGGAATTTCCTTTGTCCCTCTCCTATGTTGGGTGCTCTATTTCTGAGTTCCATGTATTTCTCTTTCTTTTTTTTTGCCCTCATTTTGGTGAGGCACACCTTCCAGTAGCTTCCAGAGGAAGGTGAATAGGAGATACCTATTTTTTATTGAAATCTAGTTGATTTATAATGTGTTAGTTACTGCTGTACAGCAAAGTGATTCAGTTATATATATATATATATATATATATACATTTTTTTTTAATATATTCTTTTCCATTATGGTTTATCACAGGATATTGAATATAGTTCCCTGTGCTATACAGTAGGACGTTGTTGTTTATCCATTCTATATATAGAAGCTTACATCTGCTAACTGCAACCTCCCACTCCATCCCTCCCCCAACCCACTCCATTTTGGCAACCACCAGTCTGTCTCTATGTCTGTGATTCTGTTTCTGTTTCACAGATAGGTCCATTTGTATCATATTTTAGATTCCGTATATAAGTGATATCATATGTTATTTGTCTTTCTCTTTCTGACTTACTTCACTTAGTATGATCATCTCTAGTTGCTTCCATATTGCTGCAAATGGCATTGTTTCATTCCTTTATGTGGCTGAGTAGTATTCTATTGTATATATGTACCATATCTTCTTTATCCATTCATCTGTCGATGGACATTTAGGTTGTTTCCATGTCTTGGCTATTGTGAATAGTGCTGCTATGAACATAGGGGTGCATGTATCTTTTTGAATTATAGCTCTGTCTGGGTATATGCCCAGGAGTGGGATTTCTGGATCATATGGTAATTCTGTTTTTAGTTTTCTGACAAAACTCCATACTGTTTTCCACAGTAGCTTCACCAGCTTACATTCCC
The DNA here is from genome assembly GCF_039906515.1 of Pseudorca crassidens. Taxonomy (NCBI): domain Eukaryota; kingdom Metazoa; phylum Chordata; class Mammalia; order Artiodactyla; family Delphinidae; genus Pseudorca; species Pseudorca crassidens. Next base: position 36,371,366 of record NC_090311.1, on the reverse strand, counting down.
ACCAACAGTGTAGGAGGGTTCCCTTTTAGGAGATACATTTCTTAAGAGCTTGCTTGTCTTAAAGTGTCTTTATTCTGTGTCCAACTTAATTGATAGTATTTTAAGGGTTATATTTCTAGGTTGAGAATAATTTCTGATCAGAAGTCTATTGCTTTTGAGAAGTCCATTGCTATTTGATTAGCTGTCTCTGGTATGTGAGCTGTTTCTTCTCTCCTCCCCTGGGTGCTATCAAATTTTCTTTCTCTAAATCAAGATATTCCAAAGTGCAATTATAGAATTTCAGAATTAAATCTTCTACATCATTTGACCCCTTGCTTAAATTTGTTTTTCCTTTCTTTTATAAGGATTTGTTTTTAATAATTGCAATTTGCTAAAAGCTTCAAAAGCTGAAAACTTGGACACTTTGTACATGAAATGCCACCTCCTAAAACCAGAAGGAGTAAGCACAGTTCATTTTAGCATCCGGCATACTGTCCTTGAAAGGGTCTGGGGAAGGGTCAGGAAAAGAGAGAGGGCGATCATCGATTATTGTCTAGATTTAGCCACAAGTTAAGATGAGAGGTCTGTTTCCTGCAAATGCATCTCACATGCTACCAAGTGAGAGCATGACAGATGTTGCAAAGTCAAAGCAAAGGTCAACCAATCCCATATAGGCTGATGTTAAAGTAACTATTACTACTAGTAGTACTTTATTACAAATGAAAATAATTTGGAAAAATGGTAAACTAGATCAAAGTGCAGTGGGACTGTTCTAATCAAACTAGGATGTATGGCCACTTTAAATACAGGGCATCTTTAATATTATTGCAGAAGACAGCAAATTTAATGAAATGGCAACTTTCAAATGAAGTCTCCAGTTTGCATGGAGTGAGACCTATTTACTAAGTTGCCAGCTTCTAAAAAGGCTAATACTTTTTCTGAAGAGTTAGAAAAACCTCGTGGATCTTGTGTGAGCACCAGCTGGGTTCTGTGAATTGACACATGGTGCTTTTTCTTGAGAAAGCCAACACTGCCTCTTTGTTCACCAAGGGCAGCGGCATATCTGAGGTCAAGGAAAAGCTTGACAAAAAGGTTTCATTACGGTGACTTCTAGAAAAAGAGAAAAATATGTTCACTTGAACTCTGAAACAGATGTTTCAAAACTGGGGAGTTGTTTTAGGACTACTTATCTACCTACTTAAATATATCCTATGCATGTTCTTCTTATGTACGGGGTATTGTACTTGCTGCTGGTTAACAAGGCAGACAAGGTTCCTGCCTTCATGAAGTTTTGAGATGAATACAAGGAAATATTTCTTTGGGTGGAGGTAATTCTAAGGCATTCATTACTTGTCCTTCTTCCCTTTCCAACAAGTTGCACATTTCAAGTATAGATTGGTGCCAAGATGAACAGATTTTTGAGGAGTAAGGGATGTTTGAGAAGTACATTCCTCATCAGACTGATTTAATGGAAGAAAACTATTTAACTCATTGATATAAATAAATAATAGTTATAATGATAATAATAATTCATTGGGTGTTTTCCATGTGCCAGATGCTGTGTTAGGAGCTTTCCATGGATTATTTCATTCAGTCTTCTTAAAAATCCCATATGGTAGGCACTCTTGTTATCTCTATCTTTGAAAAGAAGAAAAGTGATTTACAAAAAGGTTAGGTAACTTACTTGCTCTGGGGGCATTTATAGTGTATGGATGAACCAAGAACCGAGCCTAGAGAGTCTGACTCTGAAACGTTAGTCTTAACTCCAAACATCCCCTGCTTCCATCAGATTGGGGCTAAGTGGCATCCATTTGTGTGGTCACAGTGGATTGGTCTGCATAGTCACTCTTCAGATGCTGGCATGGAGTGAAGGTGTTACTGAAGGGTCTGAAAGGTCTAGTCCACCACTGTTTGGAGCATCACCTTTCATCTAGTTCTGTCCTTATTCATGACACAATGGATGTATTGTCTGTGTCTTGTCAATGCCTCTCTGAGGAACGTCTGTCCAAGAGTCCTAGCATCTGAAAAATGAGCATATACCTACTCAACAGAACCCAGTTAGAAGAAGAAAAGTTTCAATCCCATTTTTTTTAACATCTTTTTTGGAGTAAAATTGCTCTACAATGGTGTGTTAGTTTCTGCTTTATAACAAAGTAAGTCAGCCATACATATACATATATTCCCGTATCTCCTCCTTCTTGCATCTCCCTCCCACCCTTCCTATCCCCTCCCTCTAGGTGGTCACAAAGCACTGAGCTGATCTCCCTGTGCTATGTGGCTGCTTCCCACTAGCTATGTATTTTACATTTGATAGTGTACATATGTCCATGCCAATCTCTCACTTTGTCCCAGCTTACACTTCCCCCTCCCTGAATCCTCAATTCCATTCTCTACATCTGCGTCTTTATTCCTGTCCTGCCCCTAGGTTCTTTAGAACATTTTAATTTTTTTTGGTTCCATATATATGTGTTAGCATACGGTATTTGTTTTTCTCTTTCTGACTTACTTCACTCTGTATGGCAGACTCTAGGTCCATCCACCTCACTACAAATAACTCAATTTCGTTTCTTTTTATGGCTGAGTAATATTCCATTATATATATGTACCACACCTTCTTTATCCATTCATCTGTCAGTGGACACTTAGGTTGCTTCCATGTCCTGACTATTGTAAATAGAGCTGCAATGAACATTGGGGTACACGTCTCTTTTTGAATTATGGTTTTCTCAGGGTATATGCCCCGTAGTGGGATTGCTGGGTTATATGGTAGTTCTATTTTTAGTTTTTTAAGGAAGCTCCATACTGTTCTCCATAGTGGCTGTATCAATTTACATTCCCACCAACAGTGCAAGAGGGTTCCCTTTTCTCCACACCCTCTCCAGCATTTTTTGTTTGTAGATTTTTTGATGATGGCCATTCTGACTGGTATGAAGTGATACCTCATTGTGGTTTTGGTTTGCATTTCTCTAATGATTAATGATGTTGAACATCCTTTCATGTGTTTGTTGGCAATCTGTGTGTCTTCTTTGGAGAAATGTCTATTTAGGTCTTCTGCCCATTTTTGGATTGGGTTGTTTGTTTTTTTGATATTGAGCTTCATGAGCTGCTTGTAAATTTTGGGGATTAACCCTTTGTCAGTTGCTTCATTTGCAAATATTTTCTCCCATTCTGAGGGTTGTCTTTTCATCTTGTTTATTGTTTCCTTTGCTGTGCAAAAGCTTTTAAGTTTCATTAGGTCCCATTTGTTTATTTTTGTTTTTATTTCCATTTCTCTAGGAGGTGGGTCAAAAAGGATCTTGCTGTGATTTATGTCACAGAGCGTTCTGCTGTGTTTTCCTCTAAGAGTTTTATAGTGTCTGGCCTTATATTTAGGTCTTTAATCCATTTTGAGTTTATTTTTGTGTATGGTGTTAGGGAGTGTTCTAATTTCATTCTTTGACCTGTAGCTGTCCATATTTCCCAGCACCACTTATTGAAGAAGCTGTCTTTCCTCTATTGTATATTCTTGCCTCCTTTATCAAAAATAAGTTGACCCAAAAAAAAAAAAAAGATAAGTTGACCATATGTGCGTGAGTTTATCTCTGGGCTTTCTATCCTGTTCCATTGATCTATCCCAGTCTGCTTTCACGTCGATTAAATATGCCATGTCAAAGAGATGGAGGTTGGCTCATAAACGGCAGCTCGTAAATGGCTCATCAGTTGGCTCGTATTAATGGTACTAAATATCAGCTTGAAAAGCACCAGCGTGTGTTCAGGGTATAGAAGGCTGAGATGTAATCACTTGTAACTCCCCTGTATGCGTGTGTGTGTGTGTGTGTGCATGTGTGTGTCAGTGTGTTATTGTGTGAGTCTAGCAAGTGTCACAAGTATTAACTTATTCAATTAGGCAGCAGAAGATTAAGTCCATAAAATGGGCTAACGTGACACATCATTTCACAACTTGAGGATGGCTTTCTGGGATTCTCCAACATGACAAAAATACCTATTAACTTTTACTGCAGCTTGTCTTAAGATTGAAGTAGAACAAGCTAATAAATAATTCAAGAAAGAAGTGGTGGGGGGAGGGAACACAGGTTGGAAGTCAATGTTCTTGAGCAGTGATTTTGCCTTTGTAATCTGCTTTGTTACTTTCCTAAATTCTCCTCAGACAAACACATAAGCTGTCTTATTCTTATTAATCACTTGACAATAATGCCTACTGTTTACTGAGTTCTATTCTGATGAATAAACCATGTTTTAAAGAAATAAGTTTTATGCAATGCAATAATTTATTGTATATTATTGTTATATGCTATTTATTATTCATATATTATTTGTTACATATTAAACATTGGAAACAGTCCACATGGTCAAAAATTGGGAAATGAGTTAGGTAAACTGGGATACAGCCACTTAATGAAATATCATCTAGCTGTTGATGCTAGCAAGTGTTTTTTTACAAACAAGTAAAAATATTATGTTAAATGAATAAATTAAATTAAAACTTGTTTATATAATCAAATGTTTGTGAAATACCCATAGAAAAAAGACTGGAAGGAACATTCCAGAACGTTAAGATTGTTTGCCTCTGGGTTATAAGATATGGATGTGAGCTTTATTCCCTTCTTTTTTTTGCTATTCTTTCTGTGTTATTCATATTCTCTGTCATAAGTGTTATTTTCATAATCTCAAACCAAACTAAAAAATGTCATTTAAGAGACATTTGAGGGACTGCCCCGGTGGTGCAGTGGTTAAGAATGCACCTGCCAATGCCGGGGACATGGGTTCAAGCCCTGGTCCAGGAAGATCCCACATGCTGGGGAGCAGCTAAGCCCGTGTGCCACAACTACTGAGCTGCGCTCTAGAGCCCACAAGCCACAACTACTGAGCCCGCATGCCACAACTACTGAAGCCTGCGTGCCTAGAGCCAGTGCTCCTCAACAAGAGAGGCCACCATAATGAGAAGCCCACACACTGCGACAAAGAGTAGCCCCCACTTGCCGCAACTAGAGAAAGCCCACACGCAGCAGCGAAGACCCAACGCAGCCAAAATAAATTAATTAATTAATTTAAAAAAAGAGAGACATTTGAATTATTCATAAGTACCACTGGAAACTTTAATTACCAGAGTCACCATTATGTTTGGGTATTTAAAACAGTTTCAATATCATACAATTTTAGTACTTTCAGTAAAAGTGATTTGTTCAAAGTATGAAAAAGATATGGTTTAATTATGGCTTTTTATCCAAATTCCGTTTATGGCAAAAGAATCCAGAGTGCCTGGATTGCATGTAGACTTCCTGTTGAGCTTGCCCTGGGTGAGTGTGTTGCTGGGAGCACGGTGATAGAAGACGCCCTCTGCTTGCTGCTCACGTCCTGTATCCCTGCACCTGGCTCACTCCCACTCCCACTGGTTCAGGTCCTGCTGAGAGGTCGTTCTTTCAGGGAAGTCTTCCCATGCTTCTCTTCTCACTTACCACTCAGGTCCCAGAGGAAGTGACCTGCTAAAAGCACCTTGCCAGCACCCTACATTTCTTCAGGGAGCCCTTTCCATGATGTGATTGTATCTCCGTGTAATTTATGTCCACCTGTCCTCCTGCTGCACTTGACGCTCCACGAAAGGAGGTGCTGTGTCTGTTTGGCTCCCTGTTGCCCTCTGAGCACCTAGCACAGAGTCCAGTGCATAAGAACTCAGTACCTATTTGTTGCATGAACAAGTGGATCCATCACGTTTTTAGATGCCAGGTGGAAATTTCAAATGTGTAAAAATCCCCATGCCATTGAAATCGTACTTGAAGGAGAAGCCCGGAAACTGGATCATGATGGGAGTTGGACATGGAGTGGAAAAGTGAGGGTTGTGCCTTCTTTCAGACACATTAGCAGTAAGAGTGTGTGTTAGTCTATCAACCGTATTCTTTTAGTCAAAGCTGAGGTTTAGTAATAGTATAGCATTCTGCCTGCGTACGAAAGCAGACTACTTGGTTTGCATTCCAGCTAGGCATTTACTATATCCGTGAATATGGCATGTTATTTAATACCCCTATGCCTTAGTTTCTTCATCTGTATAATGAGCTATAGTACCACTTAAGGTTATTGTAAAGAGAAAATGAGATAAAGCACATACAGAACTGAACACAGTCCTGGAATACTGTAGGTGTTCACTAAGTCTCTTTAGTCTCTTTAGCAGCAGTATTGTTATTATTAATAATTTTTTAGAGACTTCACTGGTGGCTCAGGGGTAAAGAAACCGCCTTACAATGTAGGGGATGCAGGTTCGATCCCTGGTCAGGGAACTAAGATCCCACATGCCGTGGGGCAGTTAAGCCCGCTCGCCACAACTGCTGAGCTCTTGCGCCTCAACTAGAGCTGGTGTGCCGCGAACTACAGAGCCCATGCCCTCTGGAAACCGTGTGCCACGATTAGAGAAGAGAAAAGCCCGCACGCCACAAGTAGAGAGAAGCCCGCACACCGCAGCAAAAGATCCCACGTGCCACAACTAAGACCCGACGCAGCCATAAATAAATAAATAATAAATCTTAAAAAAAATAATTTTTAAATTTCTAAAGTTGTTACCATTTTCTGAGACAAATTCTCAATGACCACTAGATGGCATTAATGTTAATTTAAAATATACACAGTGTGGTCCTTCTTCATATCTAAAAACAGGCAATGAAAAGCAATTTCATACATTTTGATTTATAAGATCTGATTTAATAACTAAGGGTTTTTCAGTATTTTATGTAGGAAAATCCTTGAAGGGATCATATTTGATTCAGCTGTGTTTCCATTAAGGGCTCACCAGGCTTCTTCGGTTTTTCTTGAATTAAGACATTTTGTGTTCTGAACGATGCTGTAAAGTAAATGGCCATTTCGGTGCACTGAAAACAAAATTACTGTTTTGTAGCCATGGTGACATGTACCGATGGTCAGCAATGTGCCAAACTCAATGGTGAGCAGGATGGAAGTTTCTGTGTGTTTTGAGCGGGGAGTTGAAGACAGTAAGATAGTGATTCTGTGTGAAGCAGATGAGTGTATAAGGGAAATGCCTGGGTGCACCCAGGGGGAAGCCCACTCACTCCCTACCCTGCTCAAGGATGCTGTACTATGAGGCAGGTCCTGTTGCTTCCTCGGCTTTGCAGAACGCAGTGTATGAGCAGCAAATATAACTGTCCTCCTCAAAGACACTCTGGTGGGCTTAAAAATTCAGGATTGCTAAATTTATTGTTGGTTACCAAAGCATTAATTTTTGAATGTTATCTAAGGTGTTGTAGAAGAACTATGTATTTAGGACATTTGCTTGTCACTTAGATGACAAGCAAACTTTGATGGGGTGGGTGGCTATGAGCAAAGAGGTACACAAAGGTTAACTGAGGGGAAAGATTAGTTTTTTCATAATGGCCAATGAACCTGAGTTGGGGAGCCATCAATTTGGCAATTTTATTCAATGTTAGAGGTGGATTGCCAAATGTTTCAGCTCACCTGTGAACTCCATAGGGGCAGCAAAGGCGTGTATGTCACCTTTGAATCTTCAAAGCAGAACATAGTTCCTACAGAGAGCATAGTATACACTCAATAAATGTTGGTTGAATAATGAGTAATAAAATATCCAGTCAATTAGACTAAATAAAAGAATCCTATTGGAGGTCAGCAAGGGGGGTTTTTGGTCAAGTTGTTATAGCATGTTTGTAAGAAGACACTCCCCTTTCAATCCAAATATATAAGAGAATATAAAATATGAACCAAAAATACGAAAAGGGATCAAAAGGCAAAGTCGAGTTGAAAAATAAGGTAAAGACCTACGTGAACCAGAAATGGAACACAATGACAAAGCAGTGAATGGGGCTGAAGATATAGAATACTGGGCTCCCTGTGTAGGAGCAAGCAGTAGATCGGTGAACTTTGCTCCCGGGGAAAACAAAGAAAATGTTCTCCTTGTGGGATGGGGAATTGGGCCCAGGCTCACTGCTTGCATTTAACTCCCAAAAGTCTTGATCAGAATTATTAAGAATGTACTTTAACAAGAAGAAAAGTGAACCCACTACAATCTAGACATCTAGCCCTTAGTCTTACAGACTTAAAAAATGTTGGGGTTTTTTTTTCTTTAATTTTTAATTTTTTTAATTTATTTTTGGCTGCACCACAAGGCATGTGGGATCTTAGTTCCGTGACCGGGGATTGAACCCGCACCCCCTGCAGTGGAAGCACAGGGTCTTAAGCACTGGACTGCAGGGAAGTCCCTGTTGGTTTTTGTTGGTTGGTTGGTTTGTTTTTTAGCAAATTTAGAAAGGAATCATCACTCATGGGAGTGATTCATGTAAGCCAAGGCCCCAGACATTGACGTTAAAAAAAAAAATCCCAGAAAACCTAAAATGCAGATACAGCTAGAAATAATACATGGCCAAGGCACTCTCTCCTTTGTTGGTATACTACCCAGGAAGTCAAATTATAATCAGAAGTTTGCTTAGTGAGCATGAGATCAGAATAAGGGAAATTATTAACAGGATTGAAATGATTGAATCATTTTATGGTAGAGGTTGGCGAACTTTTCTGTAAAGGGTCAGAGAGTAAATATTTTAGGCTTTGTCAAGACTACACACTGTTGCCATTATAATGCGAAAGTAGCCATAGATAATGGGTAAATGAATGGACATGGCTGTGGTCCAATAAAACTTTATTTACAAAACAGGATTTGGCCTATGAGCTATAGTTTACCAACTCCTGTTACGCGGCACCAGGTCCTGCATGTCTGATGTACCCCTCTCCACCTCCATCATGTTGATAGAGATCCTGTCTGTTTACATGAGGTGCCACATTCTTGAATCAGGGCTTTCTCTCCCTTAGTTAAGCAGAGACGATTTTAGTGTCTGTGACTTGGCTTTTTGCAGGCCTCTATGGTCCCCTGCCCCTCATGATTAAGACTTTCTTTAGATGTGATCATTCTCCAACTAGATTAGAGTCAAATGTTATCGGTTTAGGAGGCTTTCTGTCTTTTTAAGGTGACTTGGCACGTCTCTGTTTCAGTTCACTTTGAGCTTAACTCTCAGGGGACGTTTTATTTCCCAGTTCCACGCTGGTCCCCGGTCCTCTCATTTCCCAGTTCTAAGAGGTTATTCATGATTGCCTGCACATGGATCCTGCAATGGCAACTCATGGTGTACCTCCAAGCAAAGGGAACTGTTGAGGCATGGATGTCAGCTGATACTAGAGATGCTTATTTTTCCCAGCTGTATGGTTTCAGGAAAACTGCCTTAAATTTTATAGCTCCCAGAGCCCTCCTTGTCAGTCTGGGAGCCAAAAACACCTTCAGGTGATGCTACATTTTAAATGAAGCAACATGTAAAGGATTTTTTCATAAGAACTGTTTATATTTTGTTCTAATTATTCGCGTCTTGTGGCCTCTGACTCCTGTCAATGTGTTACCTTAGTTAGTGATGGCGAAGCGGCCTTTTCTCATCTTAAGTGGTGGTATCACAGTCTACTTTAGCAACTTACGACGCAGACTGTGGGCAGGCCTCCTGCTGCATTAGCATCACCTGGGAGCCAGTTAGAAATGCAGACTCTCAGGGCCCCAGACCTCCTGAATCAGAATCTGCATTTTAACAAAATCCCCAGACAGTAATTCACGATAATAAAGTTCTGAAGTACTGCTCTAATTTATTTCATCTTAATATTAATTCTTTAGTTTTTAATGTTTTCAGCTTTGTTGAGGTATAATTGACAAAACTGTAAGACATTTAAAGCATACATCATGGTGATTTGATATATGCAGACATTGTGAAAGGATTCCCACCACTTTGTTTATTAACATATCTACAGCTTAATGTTAGCTAGGAAACAGTGTCTCCTTTTGGTGGAAGAATTAGGAAAGGCCATAACATAGGGGTTACCTTCTCCCATATTTTTGTGCCTTTGGGCAGAGCACGAGGTATATGGTGGCCTTGATTGGTGTGGTCATCCCCAAGTCCATGCATAACCCAAATTAATATGATTAGATAGGGAGGGTTGAGAAGCCTAAAATAAGTGAAATTCTACTTCATCAGCAACCTTGTTTTCCAGAGACTTTTTTTAAAAAATTAATTAATTAATTAATTTCTGGCTGTGTTGGGTCTTTGATGCTGCGTGCGGGCTTTCTCTAGTTGCGGCGAGCGGGGGCTACTCTTCATTGCGGTGCATGGGCTTCTCATTGTGGTGGCTTCTCTTTGTTGTGGCTTGCGGACTCTAGGCACACAGGCTTCAGTAGTTGTGGCGCATGGGCTTAGTTGCTCTGTGGCATGTGGGATCTTCCCAGACCATTGCTCAAACCCGTGTCCCCTGCATTGGCAGGCGGGTTCTTAACTACTGTGCCACAAGGGAAGTCCCCAAAGACTTTGTTTTTTAAAGCTTCTTTTTATTGTCAGGTTGTGACATTCTTTCTCCCTCATTTCTTTGCAATAAAATATTGACAAACTGGAACAAACCTTGTTCCTTTCAGGGCCTTGCAGATCTGGACCTTCACCTTCTAACTCTGTGTTTGACAAAACTCACACATACACACTCAAACCCTCACACAGCAATATTTGATTAGCCTTCTTTACGTCACTACGTGGCACAATATGGATCACGTGAGATATAGCTGAAAGTTTTATGTGGAATCAGGCTTTTAGGGGTATAAAATGGTCTTGTTGTTTTCTTGGGTTTTTTTTTTTTTTTTGCGGTACACAGGCCTCTCACTGCTGTGGCCTCTCCCATTGCGGAGCACAGGCTCCGGCCACACAGGCTCAGCGGCCATGGCTCACGAGCCCAGCCGCTCCACGGCATGTGGGATCTTCCCGGACCGGGGCACGAACCCGTGTTCCCTGCATCGGCAGGCGGACCCTCAATCACTGCACCACCAGGGAAGCCCTGTCTGGCTGTATTTGAAGACAGAAGATAAATATTTGATACTTGGTTTTGCCAGGTTAAGGCTTATTGTGTGTCCTTGGACAAACCAGTTTTTTCCAAAGACATAATTTATAACAAAATAACATTCTATTCTTTTGGGTTGGGACCTAGCAATCTTAATTTTTTTTTTAAATGGAAGTATAGTTGATTTACAATATTGTGTTAGTTTCAGGTGTACAGCATAGAAATTCAGTTATATATATATATATATATATATTCTTTTTCACATTCTTTTCCCTTATAGGTTATTACAAAATATTGAATATAGTTCCCTGTGTTATACAGTAGGCCCTTGTTGATTATCTATTTTATATATAGTAGTGTGTATATGTTAATCCCAGCCTCCTAATTTATCCCCCCCCCCCACCGTTTTCGCTTTGGTAACCATAAGTTTGTTTTCTATGCAATTTTAATTTTTTAAAAATACCTTCCTAAGTGACTCGTATGCTTAGCCAGTTTGAGGACAATTAAAACATTTTTTTTGTTTAACATCTTTATTGGAGTATAATTGCTTTACAATGGTGTGTTAGTTTCTGCTTTATAACAAAGTGAATCAGCTATACATATATCCCCGTATTTCCTCCCTCTTATGTCTCCCTCCCATCCTCCCTATCCCACCCCTTGAATTTGGCCAGCAAATATTCAACATGACTATAGCCTCTTCCCTCCAACCTATACCCTGGCAGACATTGCTAATTGATCAAGACTCACTTTACCACGGGGCCTACAGTCAGTCTTGCAGTGGTCAGTACAGTTTTCCAAGTAGCCAGGGAGAATCACATAATTGATATCTGAGGTACCACTTACTTACTCTCCTTGATTTAGCTTAAGTCACCAAAGAAGGCTCTCAGGTAGACGTGAAAGGCTTCTTTGTTCACGTATAGGAGAAGCATTCTAAAATGTCATAGGAGGCCAGATGAGTGGATAAAGAAGATGTGGCACATTTATACAACGGAATATTACTCAGCCATAAAAAGAAACGAAATTGAGTTATTTGTAGTGAGGTGGATGGACCTAGAGTCTGTCATACAGAGTGAAGTAAGTCAGAAAGAGAAAAACAAATACCGTACGCTAACACATATGTATGGAATCTTAAAAAAAAAAAATGGTTCTGAAGAACCTAGGGGTAAGACAGGAATAAAGACACAGACATAGAGAATGGACTTGAGGACATGGGGAGGGGAAAGGGTAAGCTGGGACAAAGTGAGAGAGTGGCATGGACATATATACACTACCAAATGTAAAATAGATAGCTAGTGGGAAGCAGCCGCATAGCACAGGGAGATCAGCTCGGTGCTTTGTGTCCACCTAGAGGGGTGGGATAGGGAGGGTGGGAGGGAGACGCAAGAGGGAGGAGATATGGGGATATATGTATATGTATAGCTGATTCACTTTGTTATAAAGCAGTAACTAACACCATTGTAAAGCAACTATACTCCGATAAAGATGTTAAAAAAAGTAAAAAAATAAAATGTCATAGGAGACAAAAGAGAAGATAAGGTACAAAGAGAGTCTTACTCAAAATCAGATGTGATTCTTTTACATGGCTGATTGAATATTATTTATGCTTAACTTGAGTGAAACTGCTCCTCTAGTCTTTAAACGAGGAGCCAAACTGAAAGCCAACTCCCACATTCTAGAGAGAGCTGCAAATGAACAGCCTTGAGTTGAGGTCCGAAACCTCCTTATAGGGTTTGAAAACGAAGTCAAATAAGCCCCACTACTACTATCACCACTGTCTTCCTTCCTGGTCTGTGAAAGAAGCCTGAGAAGCGGGAAAGAGTCGTCATTGTCCTCTGGGATTTGCGGGAATTTTCCCTCCCCACCCACAGGGAGGTAAAGGCTCCAAGAAAAACATCTGTGAAGATAGTTGGTGTTTGCAAGGAGGGAAGACTGGATTACTTTTGTTCCTCATTTGAACAACTTGCTCTCATGTTCCTGTGCTTGTCTGAGCAGGGGAAACGGGAACTGGAACGACGAGGTGGATCGGAGAGATGGGACAGCAGTTGAGTGCCCGCATGCTGACACTTGGCATGTCAAGGGAACATGAGCTTTCCAAGAGCTGGGAAGACACGACAGAAGGTAGCTTGGCCCAGTTTGTCTATCCCCACCCAGGAGGGATGCTTTCTGGGTGTAGGAGCCTCAGTAGCGAAAGGCTGTGACATTGGCTGCTGGTGGGAGATACTGAAGCAATGATGAAAGAGGTTGAGCCAGAGTTAAAGTTCCCACGTCTGGGACTCTGCAGTGGGAGGCCCCACAGGGCCCTCCAGAGAAGCCTGGCGAGGACGCCACAAGATATTCATCCTTAGGAAGCCTACTGCACAAAAGACACTGGTTGTCAGAGAGTGTTAGAAAAGAAAATCAAGAAGAATAGAAATGAGACCTCCCTCAGATATGTGAGAAGACATTTGTGTTTTCCAATGTGGTGGCCAACCTTCAGGATAGCCTACAGTAATCCTCACCTCCTAGTAATCATGGTCTTTTGTGGTCCTTGCCCACATGGCAGCAGGGCTGGTCTGTGTAACCAGTAGAATACTGTGGAAGAAATGATGTGAGACTTGCTAGGCTACCTTATAAAATACATTACAGCTTCCACCTGGTTTTTTTGGACAGCTTTACTCTGGGGGAGCCAACTGCCATGCTGTGAGGACGCTCAAGCAGTACTGTGCAGAGGCCCGTGAAGAGAGGAACTGAGGCCTCAGGCCAACAACCAGCACTAATATGCCAGTCCTGTGAATGAGCCACCTTGAAAGTAGATCCTCTGGCCCTGGTCTAGCTTTCAAGTGACTGCAGCCCTGGTCAATTTCTATGAGTGACGCTGAGCCAGAAACACCCAGCTGAACGCTCCTGAATTCTTGTCCCACAGAAACTATAAAATATAATTATTGTTGTTTTAAATCACTGTGTTTTCGTGGTAATTTGTTATGCAGTCATAACAATTCACTTCCCGTCCCTCGTTCCTGCCCTAACAGTGGAGGAGTTAGAATCTAGAAGAGGGAGGAGGGGGAGCATGTAAATGTTGAGGCATCTTGAGCTGCTCAGGTTGTAAGTCTAACCTGCAGTGGGATGAGGAGCGAGTTTTGAATGGGATATAGTATTAAACTGGACTAGAAACTTAGGGGGCCTTCCTAAAATGACATGACTGGGTAAGAAATGGGAATTTTATATAAAATAACTGGGAAAATTGTTTGGGAAAAAAAATCAGTCTTACTTTGTATCTACTTCAGTGAGGTGAAACTCCTCTGTAAACCACTTATACGTTAATTAAGATTTTTTAAAAAAGCATGATTGAATGGAAACATTTTCTCTGTTCTCTATGATTAGTCAGTCAGCCATGACTATGGCCAGCCATGGACTATGGTTCATGACCACCAGCACCTGAGCTGAAGAACTAGCCCTCTAGAGTAAGGAAATCAGGAAGTACCAAGTCTGCAAACCCAAACTTATATAACAAATGTCAGAACCTCTAAACACAGCTCTCCTTTCTGGACCTGTCACATGCAGAGAGTTATAAAAATATGGGAAGTCAATACCATTTTATAGAAACTTCTCTGTATTATGAAGATGCTCTGACATTGTTTTGATCATTCTAACCAATGTGAGACATGGTGCTTTGAGTAGCTAATCTAATCCTCATGTAAGTCAGTCCAACCTTGCTATCAAAGGCAAGGGGAAACTGGCCAATATAAATTGGCCAATATGATATGGATATGCAAAAACTTAATACTTACCTTTTGGAGAAATATGGTGGGTTATATAGTTTCTATATCATTGAGAGGAAGAATGTGGAGAAACTAGTCTTTTAAGATAAACGTCTAGAAATTACTTGAGACAAGTTTGGAGATGGTGGCAACCTACAATAAAGATTTTAATCTGTGTTGAGTTATGATAAGAGTCAGGGTCATTCTGTTCTTTTGTAAACACCATAAAATCTCTTTCCTTTCTTCCAGGACTGTCACTGTGCCCAGCACCTCCCAAAACAAATCACCTAGAAGACTTCCCATATGGTGATACAAAGAGATTTCCCCTGGTGTGAACTATGCACAATACCCGTGGACCAGAGTTGTACTGGGACCACAGAGGTCTGGGAGGTTATAGTTCTGCAGAATGGATGGTGTCTCCAAGGTGGGGAAGAGCCCTGGGTATCAATTAGTATCACATTCTGTACCCAGAATAGAAGCAAGTCTGTGTGACCTAATCCTGGCCTGCTGCACCACTCTTCTATGTCCACAAGGAGTTTTCACACATACCGGCTTATTGATTCTCACAAAACAAAACAAAAACTGTTATGTTGGGATTTTCCTACTTTTACCTATAAAGAAGCTGAGGTTCAGAGGTGGTAGTTGACTTTCCTGAGGTCACACTGCTTGTGAGAAGCAGAATCCAGTTTCAAGTCCAGACCTTTTGATTCACCCAACACCCCAGCTGCTTTTCCTTCCTTCCTTAGGTTGTATTCGTATCATCCATATATCTGAGCACATTAATATCGAATGAGGGGATACCCCTAAATGCTGGCATATAATTCAGATAATTTTGAATATTACTTTTTTTTTTTGGAGTAAAGAGGCTCTGTTAGTTTCTCCTGGGAATCAAGGCTAAGTCTTTCTCTGAAATCCTAAAGGCTCTTCTGTGCCAGCTTTCTCTGGGGGGGTGTAAAGAATGAATCTTTCCTATTGTCCTTTGGACTCTGTTCTTCTGTGAACTTCTTAGATTTCTTCTCCTATGTTCTGTATCCCACAACCTCTCACCACTCTCTACCTATGTTTCTGTTTTCTCCACTGTCTAAGGCATAGAAAGAGATCGGGATTCCTGGATTCCATAGATTTTGTGTCAAGTAGAATCAATTTGCAAATAGTTGTAGCTATGGAAATACTGGGGGGAAAATACTTCTTGATGCTTGAATTTCCACAACTAATAATGATTTCTTTGGTATGAATTAGAGTCTCTTCTTTTTATTTTCCCCCAGATACTAATTTACAATAATAAAATTTTCTAATAATAAAATGAAAGATTTTAAATATTCCTGTAAAGAGTAACATGATAAGTTGTCATCTGACTCGAAGAGAAGCTCCTAGAGGTCAGGCCTGTGTTTTAATTTATTATTTGCAGCCTCAGAACTGAGCAGTGGGCTAGCACAGTGGTTTAGAAATGGGCGGGACATGTGAAAGGAAGTAGGAAGTCTTCGGGGGAATTGTAGAAAACATTTTTTCCATTTACAAAAGGCCCAGCAGACAGTGATGGGGCATCTTTCCCCTGGATATTTCCGGATGTCATGCTTGGAACTGGGTGGCTATGTTGCTCCATTTTGCCAGCCCTAAGGATGGCAGTCAGGAGATGGGAGGAGCCTAGGTTCTTGATGATATTTTTAAGCGTTAGGGTCCATGTTCCTTGGAGCCTGACCTATCTTTGCTCCTTCTTTATGTGATATAATACATTTACTTATTGTTGAAGTCAGTTTGATTCAGGTTTTTTGTTTGTTTATAAATAAAAGCATCTTGACTGATAGAGAAAAATTTGTTTCATTTGACCGCATAGCAAGGCCTGGTTTTCACTATCACATGTGGCAGCCATGAAGCCTCCTTCCTTTTATTTTTACTTTTTGCTGTTATAGAAAGATAACCAAAGTAAAATAAATGAAAAAGAAACAAAAAGATTTCATTAGAAAAATATGTATCTGTGTAAAAATATATGGACAGGCAGATAAAGAGGGAGATGTCCAATTTTTGATAAAGTTGATGAGTGCAGCTAATAATCAACCATAAAGTCTCAATGACCTTTAATAATAAGCGTTTATTTCACTCACATGTCTGTGAGCAGCTCTGTGGTTTAGGTCCAGGTGTAGTCTAGATGTGTCTCATCCTCCTTGGGTAGGTGGATAGTTTTTCTCATGGGATGAGGAAGGTGCAAAAAGGTAAGAGGGAAGATGAGGGGCCTCGTCAGGTTAGGTTCTACATGGCCACATTGTTCCTTCCACCCTCATTCACTCAGTGGCACAGGTCCCGTGGCTGAGTCCAAGTCAAAAGGTGAGGATTACACTCTGCTTTTAGTGAAGGATTGCGAAGCCATATAACACAGGGTACAGAACTGGGGCCAATAATTCAATCTGCCATACTTCTCAATCCATTTATTTTGGTATGATCTGGATTTCTTGCTATTTGCATATATTGCTTAATTATATATATATATATTTATAAATTATATATGTCATAAAAGAAAAACTTCTCCAGGGCCAGGGCCATGTGGAGGAGGATGGTCTGAAGGGTGAGAGACTAGAAACAGAGCGATCAAGGAGAAGGTTGGTGAAATTATTAAGTTAGGGCAGGATGAGTCCTGAGCTGAGATGCGCTAAGGGGATGGAAAGGAAGGGGAGGTAAGTCAGAAAGATTTTGGAGACAGTATGTGTCTGGTTGGCTGGCAGGTTGATTGGTGGATAGGAAAAGGGAAGGTGTTATTATCATGACCAGATGCCTGGCTTGGGTGCTTACAGTGATCGTGGGGAAAGATAGTTCAGGACTGGAGGTGGTAAATATGAGGGTCTGTGGGATATTCAGGGATGCCCGTGAAGCATTTAGACTTTTGGATCTGAAGCTCAGGAGACAAAGATTTTGCCGGAAACAAAGATTTAGGCATCCTCAACTTGGAGTAATTAATGTTCTAGGAGTAGATGAAATTGCCCAAGAGGCCCATGTATAGAAATATGAAGGCAAAACCCACTGGCTTTTAAGAGATAGCAGAGGAAGTGAAATCCAAAAAAGAGATCATAGTATGTGGGAAAAAAAAGTCTTAGCACAAGTTGAACCTCAGAAATGCTAAGATGAAATAAACTATTATAATTTTGGCTCTTTTCCTCCTCAAATCCAAAGCTCTTCTCCTGGCCATTGCCCCACCCCACCCTGCCCACCTTGTGTTGGCAAAGCTTGGGTCAAGGGAGTGTGTGTTTCACGATCCTAGGCTTTGCGGGCAAAGGCGAACTCTGTAGGGAGGTGATGATTCATTTTTGCTTTCCTTCAAATAAAAATAAGGCTCATTGAGCCCTGAAGCCCTACCAAATGAGTCGACTTGTTTTGGGGTTTTAATCCACTGTAGGCAACAGTTTTTAGCATTTTGGCTCGAACCAGTAAGTGCACACTTAATTCAGTTATTTGGGATCTCTGTATCCACCCACTAAATTAATAAAACAACTACCAAATTACCTTTGTTTTGCCTGCTTTTCAATCAGACAGTATTTATAAGATGCAAGGAAGGGATAGATTGAGATGAAAACAATGCCGTGGGAGAACACTTGTGAGCTTAATTAATTTTCAGAGGGGCTTTGTATCATCTGAAAGATTGCTTTCTGTAGAACCATCTGAATTATACTCGGGAGACCTTGCTGTATCTGTGAGTGGTGTTTGAGATGAACCCCAGACTGCAATTTTCTCAAAAGCAGCTGCTAACAAAGGGCCTTATTGAAGAGGTAATGAAGCTGTTCATCATGACAGAAACACTTTCCACCCAGCGTGATGAAAACACCTGCTGGGCTGGGTGGGGTGTTTTGTCTTTTTCTTAGTCTCCTTGAGACTATTCCTATGGAACCAGGGAAGTGGGAAGTAGAGGCAAGGATCTGAAATGAACAAGACTAAAAGTTTCTGTTGTTGAAGAAATATTGACATCATGCTTTTTTCGGAGTCATCCAGGCCCAGTATCTACATGAACCCATCAAGTACTCTCATTTTCTTGCTCCCCTGGCTGAGTGCAGGCATGTCAATGCTACTGTCATAGTCCAGGGTTAGAATGGAATGTAAACTTCTAAATGTGACCTGGCCAGGCTTTCATTCTGCAGCCTCTGAGTCATACCTGGGTGTGAGTCCTGTCTCTGCCACTTCCAGTATGATCGTAGGTGAATGAATTAACTTTGAGAAGGAGACTCGGCTTCCTTATCTGTGAACTAGAGAAGATAATAGTAAAGAATAGCACTCATCTCATAAGGGCATTGTGAGGATTAAATAAGTTAAAGCGGGCTTCCCTGGTGGCGCAGTGGTTGAGAGTCCGCCTGCCGATGCAGGGGACATGGGTTTGTGCCCCAGTCCGGGAAGATCCCACATGCTGCGGAGCGGCTGGGCCCGTGAGCCGTGGCCGCTAAGCCTGCGTGTCCGGAGTCTGTGCTTCGCAACGGGAGAGGCCACAACAGTGAGAGGCCTGCGTACCGCAAAAAAAAAAAAAAAAGTTAAAGCATGTAAAGAGCCTGGCAGTCAGTCCATGCTCAGTGAATGGAAGTCATTATTTATCAAATGAGGAGGTTGGAGAAGTCTATAGGTCTCATACTGAATGGGCGTATGACCTGGGGAAATTGTTTAGAAAGTATATTTGGGGGCTTATTTCCTAAAGATTTTGATGTAGTAGGTCTGGGGTGAGGTGCAGGAATCTGCATTTAACCAGTTCCCAGATGATTCTGTTGCAGGTGTTCACAAGCGCACTTTGAGAACTACTGGAGAAAATGCATGGTCTCCCCGAGCCCTCTTAGAGCTCGGAGGCTCTTAGACTGCAGTCCAAGGTACAGAAAAGAGGAAATTCACTTGTGATTAAAGATGAGATCCAGGCAAAGCTCTGCAGGCAGTAGGATTGTGATTTGATGGAGAAGTAGAGGCAGGGAGGTAGGAGCTAGCCACAGGCAGGGGGATGGCAGGTATCATGACAGAGGTCGGAAGGGCAAGGAGGTGTGGCCAGAAAGGTGATCTCCATAACTGAAGACAGTAGTGGGAGTTGGAAGGTAGGAGGTGCGAAGAGTCAGCCTTGGAGTGTGTGTAAGAGGGTCCCCCGGAGGTACAGGTTGCAAAGATTATTCTTGTGGAGTTGTGCAGGGCAGCCCAGAGGCTGTGTGTTTATCAGGGGCAGCTGGCAACATTCAGGCCATTAGGACTGGCATTAAAGGACAGCCATCAGAACGGGAAACCAGCAACAACATCTCTAGGGAATTTCGAGGAACTGTTCACTGCATTTTAAGAGGTGCTCCAGTCCAGCTTTGGGGAATTGCACAGACACTTTACCACCGGACAGTGAATAGGGTCTCTGCTTCAGAGCAACAAAACCTAAAGTATGCAAGGCTGATAGAAACTGTTGAAAAGATTGCTATTTAAGCAGACCCCCTTCACCTCTCCAGTGGTGGTGGAGGGCGCACCTGGACCCTAGGTGCAAGGTACTAGATTTGTTCTTTTTCCCTCAGCCTCTGTCTTCATTTTAAAAATTTTTGCCTAACACAACACATAAGTTGAAACAGTGGGAGGAAAGGGGAGAGAGAAGGTCTGTGACATACTGTCGGGAGCCCTGGCTGCGGGTGCTTTTTGCCCCAGCTTTGTGGGTACCAGCTGTGGTGAGAGTGGTGCTGACGCCCCGGTGGCTTCAGTCTTTTCTCTCCGTAGTGGCACCTGGCTCCACCCCGGGAGTAGAAGACTGAGAATCTGTGAGGCCAGGGTGCCTATCATCTCCTCTTTGTTTTCAGGATTTCTTCTTAGGTGTGGTATGGAAAAGGCTGGGGAAAACCCATTAGGGCAAATGGGGTGTTTGCAAGGGGAGATGGATACTAAGTTTTGATTGCTCTGACAGCAGTCCCTTCACTGCCTCTGGGAACATGCTATACGAGAAAAAACAACGGGACTTTATTGGTAGTAAGTTTTGACTCCAACACAGCATTGCAACTCTGTAATTTCTCTTAAATGCTCTCTTTTTCTTGTTTCACCATGGCCAAAATATCTAGAGAGCATCCTTATACTTGTGACTCGTGTTTTGCAATTTTTAACGGAATTTGCCTTTAGTCTGGCTAGAGATTTCTTCAAGCCAGCTTGGTTGCTGCTTCATAGCAAGCCTCTGTGTAACGTTTCCCCCGTACTTTAATCCTTTCTTCCTTCCTTTTCAGTTTGCGGTACATTGCTAAACATATCTCACTTTCTGGTTTGCTTTTTTGCTTTCATTATTATTGTGTTTCAGGAAGATGTTTGGAGTAGAGGGTTAGTGGGTCAGGTGATGTAGATAATCACTTTTAAACGTGGCTTTGTTGAGCAGAGACAGGTGGGCCTTCTATTACTGTGAATTTTTCTTCTTGTTTTCTTTGAAATTTGATTATTTCAAATCACGAACTCCACAAATCCACAAATGTAAAGTTAGTGTTCTCCATAATAATAAAATCAGTAGAGCTTAATAAATGTTCCTAATGAGTAAGGCAATGTGACAAATACTTTGTATGCCTTATCTGTCTGAATCCTTTGAAAACTTTATGAGATAACTGTTGTTTCCCTTTAATAAGAAAAACAGGCTCTGAAAGGTTAGGTACTGTGTGGTCAGGCCGTTCAAGATGGCCATCTTCCTGCTCTCTGGACTCGCTGGGCTCGACCAGTCTGGGCTTCACTCACATGACTAGCCAGTCCTCTTAATTATACGGCTTAATCAGTAACTGCCTATGTGCTTGCCCCCTGTCCCAGCTGCTGGTTTCCCTGGTAACTGATGAGCCAACCTGACGTCAGTTCCCCCTATAAATGGTAGCCGACCTCTCCCTAGAGTAGCGCTGCCCCTTCCTGCCTGCAGTTTGCCGTCCACGGTGGGGTATCTCTCCAGGACCTTTGTTTTGGACGTGTGAAATCCCCTGTCCAAGAAACAGTTGGTGTCTCTGCCGCGGGCTCTTCGGTCTCAGCTGGGCAGCTAAAAGGCTTGCAGGCCTACAGGGTGCAGTCCAACAAGTACATTATCTAAAGTAAGTGGCAAAACAGTAGCATTTTTTTTTAAGCTTTTTTCAAAAAAGTTGAAGTATAGTTGATTTGCGATATTGTGTTAATTTCAGGTGTACAGCAAGTGATTCAGTTATATATGTGTATATATATATATACATAATTTTTTCAGATTTTCGATTATAGGTTATTACAAGATATTGAATATAGTTCCCTGTGCTGTACAATAAATCTTTGTTGCTTATCTATTTTATATATAGTAGTTTGTTAATTCCATACTCCTAATTTATTCCTCTGCTCCTTCTCTGTCTCCTTTAGGTAACTATAAGCTTGTTTTCTATGTCTATGAGTCTGTTTCTGTTTTGTAATTGAATTCATTTACATCATATTTTAGATTCCACATGTAAGTAATATCATGATATTTGTCTTTCTCTGACTTCATTTAGTATGATAATCTCTAGGTCTATCCATGTTGATGAAAATGGCATTATTCGTTCTTTTTTATGGCTGAGTAATATTCCCTTGTGTATATATACACCACATCTTAAACCAATTTTCTGTTGATAGGCACTTGGGTTGTTTCTATGTCTTGGCTATTGTAAATAATGCTGCTAGGAACATTGGGGTGCATGTATCTTTTTGAATTAATGTTTTCATTTTTTCTGGTTATATACCCAAGAGTGGAATCGCTGGATCATATGGTAGTTCTATTTTTAGTTTTTTAAGGAACTTGGTATGGTCAGGCCACTCAAGATGGCTGTTCTCTTGCTCTCAGTACACCCCCTGCCCGACCAGTGCCTGCTTCTCCTGCATCTTACTCACCTGACTCACCTTCCTAAGTACTTGCCCCAGGCCCCAGCTGGTGATTGTTCTTATCAAAGGGGCCATGAGGACCACACCCCTCTGCTGGTTTCTTTGTTAACTAATGAGCCCACCTGACATCAATTCCCTATAACTGGTAACCTCCCCTTCTCTCCGGGAGTGAAGACTGCTGCCACTTCCTGCCTGCTGTCCACCGCACAAGGTGGTGGGTGTCACTCCAGGACCTTGCTTCAGACGTGTAAGCTCCCCCCTCCATGAAACCACTGATGTCTCTGTTGCTGACTCCGGGCTCTTTCTTTGGTCTTGAAGCTGGGCAAACACAGGCCTTGTAGGCCTGTGGGGCGCAGCCCAACAATTGGCGGAGCAGCCAGGAGACCGAGAAAACTCCCATGAGCACCGAGATGTTGGCAAATACAGGATGGGGAATGGCAAGCTGCAGGGGCCGTCCACTAGCATGTCGGGCCCAAAAGTTGTGGGTGTAATCCTGAGGTGGTCGTCCACTAACACTTGGGACCCAAAAGTTCCAGGGGTGATCCCAAAAATTACGGGGCTGTCCTTGCTGAACGGGGGCTGCCGAGAGAACTGGAGAACAGGGGCCTCTCATGGCTCTGCTACTGTATCAAAGTGAGCCTTCTGTAATTGGTTAAGCTAGCTCTCTAGAAGGGATTGTTATTTCTGTTGTGCCTTTGAGATGTAAATAATCTGAGCTCTGTGGAACATGTGATCTCTAAGAGCAAAGGAGAAAAAAGAGCTTTTAGGTAAACTCTATAGAGAAATGAGTATGTTTTGGGAATGTCCATCTAAAATAGTCTTTCCAGATTTTGGTAACTAAACTAGGTGAAATGAAGAGAATTCATTGACTATCTGGGTCATTTCGAATAGGTTAAAATGTTGGAACGTTAATTACTGGAAGGGTCTAAGTTTACCTACCGTCGCCTTCATAGGAGAGGAAGACTAAAGCGTAAGTTTTCCAATCAGGAAATGCACAATTACTTGCTTTTTGGTTTTTGTCAGAGATTAAGGTTTTTAAGGGTTAAAATTATGATCAGTCATAATTCTAGTTATTGTAACCAAGTTTCTTTATCAATAACATCATAGTCAGGTGCTTAACCAGGTCTTTTTAAGTCTTTTTCTTTTATAGACAGTTATTCTCATGCTTTTGCAAAAATGCTTCATCTTAAAGAAGATTCATAGGAAGTGATCTCCGGTGGCCTCAGCCTGCACCCGGCTTGAAGCAGCATTTTGGTTCCTGGCCAGAGACTGAAGTTAGGCAGAAATAAATTCCTACAAAGACAGAAAGTAGTGAAACAAGTAAAGCGTTTATTATGAAGAAAAAGAGTACGTGTGGATAGACACACGGGTGGACTCAGAGTTGCGCCCTCATGGTAGTTTATATCACTTATGTGGGGCATTTCTTTCTGGTTTCCTTTGGCCAGTCATCTTGCTTTGCCTGGTTCTGAGTCCATATTTGGTATATCTCAGGATCTTCCCATGTGTGTGTGCACATCTCTTAGCCAAGATGGATTCCAGCCAAGAGGCCTATGGGTAGGTTGACATCACTCCCCTCTTGACCTCCAAGGAGCTTTTCTGTGCATGTATAGGTGGGAAGTTCTCCTTGACCTCAAGAATGAGAAACATGTGTTCTCTATCTTTTATCTGGGCAAGGCTCATTGTCTTCTATTATTCTTCTGTTAATTTCATCTTGGAGTATCTGTCCACAGGGGCCAAACTCCAGCTGCTCAGCCTGGGGCCCATCTATCTCCTGCCTCAGAAGGACCTTTTGACAACAAGTCTCTGAAAAATTTCAGATTATACTGCCGAACTGGGTAAGAACTTAAAGAATCTTAATGGAAGACCCAATGGCTTAATAAAAAGTTAACAAAAGGATTGGTTACTGAGTGAACTGGTAAATATGGTTATAATTTTTATGGGTTTTGTCTGGAATGTTACTGGTTTTGATCTGTGTTTTCCAGATATAGGGAAGCCCTTCCCCCTCAAGTTGGTTATGATTTGTTTTATAGCAATTTGGTAAACTACATCTGTGGGTAGAATTGAAGCATTTTCCTTTTTGTCTCTGCCTGGTCCCCCCAGAAATGGAAGACTTGGGTTCTGAGCAGCCTTATCAGGGGAATGGAAAAGACTGTCTCCTGTCATGTGCAGGAATCTCAATATTTTGGGGACCTCTAGAAGAGAAAAATTTACCGAGGCGGAGCGTGATAACAGGCCTTTGGCGTGGCTTTCCTGGCCTTGAGAGGCCTTTTGGGAATTCAGTCTGAGACTGCTGAGGAGTTCCCCTTCAGCCAGTTTGGAAAAGCCTGTGGGGTCAATTGACCAGACTTATTTTGCAAACTAATTTTGATTGGCTGTGTTTGGTGGAGGTGAGGGTAATTTTAGAGGGAACAATATTATGTTTCAATGGATGTTAAATTCTAGTTCTGTTGATTGAGGTCTGTATTTATGAAAGTTGTTGAGTTAGCTATACTTTTGCCCGGATGTTCCGGATTAGAAAGAAAATTAGTGAAATTGTCAGAGTATAATAGCTACTCATGAAGTGTGACACTGCTGCTAAAAGCATATGTACAATGCTTGTGTGACAGTTGGGTATAAGTGATAAAATGTATAGCCTATAAAGTGTTTCCCCATTAATATACCTCAGAGCTTGTTCACGAGATCTGATTAGTTTTCCCCCAGTGTGAATGACTAGGCCAATATAAAGGAGGCCTAGCACCGAGGGACATGATCTGAATCTGGGGTAGGAGCCAGCACCCCAGCATCTAGGGACGGGTATTTTGATAATCAATGCTTTCCACTGAAAGATTTGCAATCACAGGGGGAAATGATGGGAAAATCTATACCTACTGAGGCATAGGGAAGTCATTCTGGCTTATATACATGGTTTAACTTAAATTTTACTGACCGGAGCAGCCCATTTTGTGGTCTTTCAGACAAACATCATAACTCTGCTTTGGCCATTGAGGAGGGGAATGCATTTGCGAGTCAAAATGGAGTAGCTGTCGTTCAGACATCCAAGGTAAAACTAGGTGGCCGTCGTAAATGTGATTTTATTTTTTTATTTTTTAATTTATTTTTGGCTGCATTGGGTTTTTGTTGCCGCAGGTGGGCTTTCTCTAGTTGCGGCAAATTGGGGCTACTCTTCCTTGCGGTGTGCGGGCTTCTCATTGCTGTGGCTTCTCTTTTTGGGGAGCATGGGCTCTAGGCACGTAGGCTTCGGTAGTTGAGGTCGGCGGGCTCAGGAGTTGTGGCTCGCGGGCTTAGCTGCTCCGCGGCATGTGGGATCTTCCCGGACCAGGGATCAAACCCATGTCCCCTGCATTGGCAGGCGGATTCTTAACCACTGCGCCACCAGGTAAGTCCCTGTATACGTGATTTTAGACACATTCTTGTATTATTGAAAAGTTGAGTCTTCTGAACTGTGTTGCAGCCTAGGACAAAAACCACAGGTGCGTGTGGTATTATCTCAGTGTGGTTACTGCTTATATTTTGCTTAATGGTCATGATCTCCCCTGTGTTGTGCCTATTAGATGTTTGACCTTTTGACCTTTTGACCTTTTGTCCCTAGCCTGAGGGAGGAAATCTGAGGGCTGAGCAGCCACACTGGCCTCACTGTGAAATGAGTCTAGTTGCTGGGTCTACAGTGAGATGCCATTGTCCTCCTCGGGACTTCCATGAAAAATCGACCCAGCTAATGTGACTAGGTGGGGACTACTGACAATGGGGGGAAAGACTCAGCATCTTCTGGTACCATATGCCAGTATGTCAGAAGGACCCCTGTTGGTTAACGTTACTGAACAACTGACTGCCCATGAGCACCCCTGGGCTGTGCTGTGTAGAATGGAATAGGCTGGCTTCCGGACACACAGTCCGAATAGTGGGATTAACTGCTTTTTGTTTTGGAAAGACCTAACGGGTCTACCCCTCATGGCACTCAACATAACATGGGGTGACAGATCTGTACTGTGACTGCTGATTCTTGGCTAGGCCACCAGACTGCTTCTTTTAAGGTCAAGCATTGCCTTCCCCATGGGGATGGCTCTGGGTGTGTGAAAACCAGGGCTGGCCTTACCTTCCTTATATCAATAACTGCACGGGGCACTGCTGCTGACTCCCTTTCCATCGACTCAGTAAGCACGTGGCTCCAGAATGTGCCCACGTCCTGGCCGATGGCTGTCCCGAGCATCCTAGGTATCTTACTCTTGATGCTCCTCGGCTGCTGCTGTCTGTATTGTATCTGCGGCAGCTGGTTGCAGTGCCCCCTACATACCTGACCCCAGGGATAGCGCGGAAGAGAGGTGGACCAGGATTGAAAGGGTTGTGCAGGGTGTGTAGTGGTGGAGTGTACGGTCAGGCTGCTCAGGATGGCTGTTCTCTTGTTCTCTGTACATCCCCTGCCCGACCAGTGGCTGCTTCTCTTGTATCTTACACACCTGACTCACTTTCCTATGTACTTGCCCCAGGCCCCAGCTGGTGACTGTTCTTATCAAAGGGGCCGTGAGGGGCATGCCCCTCTGCTGGTCTTGCCTGAAAACTAATAAGCCCGCCTGACATCAGTTACCTATAACTGGTAATCCTCCCCCACTTACCCCCATGAGTGAAGACTGCTGCCACGTCCTGCCTGCACTAGGTGGTGGAGTGTCACTCCAGGACCTTGCTTCAGACGTGTAAGCTCCCCCATTCATTAAACCATTGATGTCTCTGTTGCTGACTTAGAGCTGTTTGTTCAGTCTTGAAGTTGGGCAAGCACAGGCCTCGTAGGCCTGCGGGGTGCAGCCCAGCAAACCTCTGTAGTGCTCTCCATAGTGGCTACACCAATTTATATTCCCACCAACAGTGTAGGAGGGTTCCCTTTTCTCCACATCCTCTCCAGCATTTATTGTTTGTAGACTTTTTGATGATGGCCATTCTGACGGATGTGAAGTGATACCTCATTGTGGTTTTGATTTGCATTTTTCTAATAATTAGCGATGTTGAGCATATTTTCATGAGGCTGTTGGCCATTTGTATGTCATCTTTGGAGAAATGTCTATTTAGGTCTTTTGCTCATTTTTTGATTGGATTGTTTCTCTTTATATTTTTGAGATTGACTTGTATGAGCTGTTTAAATATTTTGAATATTAACCCCTTTTTGGTCACACTGTTTGCAAATGTTTTCTCCCACTCCATAGATTGTTTTCATTTTGTTGATGGTTACCTTTGCTTTTAAGTTTGATTAGGTCCCATTGTTTATTTTTGATTTTATTTCTTTTGCCTTGGGAGACTGATCTAAGAAAATACTGCTACGATTTATGTTTTGCCTATGTTCTCTTCTAGTTTTATGGTGTCTTGTCTTATAATTAGGTCTTTAAGTCCTTTTGAGTTTATTTTTGTATATGGTGTGAGAATGTGTTCTAATTGCATTGATTAGCATGTAGCTATCCAACTTTCCCAACACCACTTGCTGAAGAGACTGTCTTTTCTCTATTGTATATTCTTGCCTTCTTTGTTGAACATTAATTGACTGTAGATGGCAGATTTATTTCTGGGTTCTCTGTTCTGTTCCATTGATCTATATGTCTGTGCTAATACCACACTAAAAAAGTAGCATCTTGGTAATCGATTTGTGTCCTATTATGAGAGACTTTTAATCAGCTGTGGAATATTATTGATTCTGGGTTTATTTTTGTGAGTTGTGTTTTATTTGGGGATCTTACTGAGGTTGACAGCCTGGGAGACAGTCTCTCAGAGGGCTCTAAGGAACTGTTCCAAAGAGGTAAAGGAGGAGCCAGGATACATAGGAGTTTCTGTTTTGATCTCGGGTGGCCTCGGCCTGCAGTGGCTTGAAGCAGGATTTCGGTTCCCGGCCAGAGCCTGAGGTCAGGCCACGGCAGTGAGAGCACTGAATCCTAGCTACTAGACCGCCAGGGACCAGTGGCCAGTGACAAGGCCCTGGCCTGTCAGCTGTGTAGAAATGAATTTCCACATAGAGATGGAAAGTAGTGAAACAAACTGTTTATTAGGAGGAAAAAGGGTACGTGTGGATAGACATACAGGCAGGCTCAGAGAGAGAGTCGCCCATTCTGTGTATCTTTTCATTGAATCAAGGATTGGAAGAGACCAAAACATGTGAATGTCTTTTTTTTTTTCCCTTTTTGAGTGTCAATTAGGTGTAGTGACCAGACAATAATGGAACACTGAAGTTCCAGTTCTTCCAGAAGAGCCTTGCTAGGTAATTGTAAATGCTAAAAACGAAGTCCTTGATCTCAGACGTGGAGATACCAGATGTGTCATGCAGGTTATGAAACCCCCCTGCGTGGACCTTGAACAGAGAGCGGTGATACCATAGTTATTCTGGAGTAAATATTGAGAGTCCCAACGTGAACGTGATGCCGATGAACTTAGACTAATGAAACACTCTAGCATGTTAGCACAGATACAGAAGGCTAGACAACTCCTCTTGGAAAACAACATTGCTTTCTTCCTTCTGCTGTCTTCTTCTGCAGACAGCTTTTAGGCCGTGGGGATCTCACTCAAGTGAGCAAGTCACAGGTGTAAGGGGCTGGTTTAGCGAGAGGCAGAGATGCAGTGAAACGACCCTCCAAGATGAAATAGTCAAATTCTACTAGGTGAGGAGGCCATAGCAATAATGAATCCATGATGGACTATTAGCTGAACTTTTTTCAGGTAAATGGTACTTACTCAGAGTTTGAGGGATCAAAGTCAAGGCTCTGGGCCAAAGGAAATAGGAGTACTTGTGGTGGTGGGGGGGGAGGAATGAGTTGAAACTTGGGTATAAGGATAAGGGAGGGGCCTTGACTGAGCCAAAGGCAGGGGCTGGGTAGTTGAGGATGGTTTGAGGTCCATCAATATGGGCGGTCCATCAATATGGGAGGTCATACCTGGGACTATTCCTTGTTCTAACTGGCAAAACAGGACTTGGGAAGCAGCCTGGAATCGTACTTCTTATCATTGGCATGCTGAATCTTAGAGTGACATCTGTTATAATCTGCATATACCAATCTGTATATGTATAATCTATGCATATACAATCAGCTTTGGGATTGGCTTGGTAACTTGGACAAGGTAAGATTTTAGGGAGATCTATCCTTGGGCAAAGCTGTGGTCAGCCAGTTAGGGCCGTAAAGAAATTGGGAGGAGGCTTGTCTGGACTCTATGAAGGGTAACATAGACCTAGATAGAGGGTCCCTAGCCCAGCAAAATATGCCAATATACTTGGTAACGAGTGCCTGGTGGATGTTACGAGAATGTGGAATTCCACAGCTGTTCCTCTTCTCCTATTTGTATCATATCTTGCCTTTTATTTTCCTGTTTTCAGTTCCATTCTACCTCTAATCTTGCTTCTGTACCTTTCTTTTTCCAGAACTTTTTGGCTTTTGAACTTTGGTTTCTGATATCTTTCCCCTGGCAAGTCCTCTTTCCCTGGCAAGTCCTCTTCATTAACTAGCCTTATTTGATGTGGGTCTTGACTTTCCACAAACATTTACTGCTTTCTCATGTAGACCCAAGAGGCGGGGCCCAATTCTGTAAATGCACTTGGAAAGATAGTAGCTGTTGATACTTGTACTTCTGAACAATTCCATTATCTCTGGACCGTTCCTATCTTGGCTTATCCTCAATATAGTCTGTAGAGCAATATTTCCCAAAATATACTCCATAGCGTGCTAGTCCTATGAGATATTCTGTGAAGAGTTCTGTGACCATAAATGGGAAGCAGAGGATGTTAGATCCACGCCTTGGAGACATACCATGAGTATTAGCACACTAAAGGCTCTGAGAAGTCCTTCAGTAAATGAAACTCTTTAAAAACAAAAATGTTTCCCCAAGTTACTTGTTCTGCTACTTAAAAAAATTCCATAGACATACTGTTCCAAACAACAAATTTGGGGACATGCTGTCACAGAGCACAGTTTGTGCTGGGTTTTCTGCTTAAGTTGTTAGGCTAAGTGGGATTTACTGTTAGTTATCAGGTCTAGCAGAGAATAGAATGTACTTTGCAAACACTTTCTCTTGATAGAGCATTCCCGTGACCACAAGATCCCTTTTGCACCTATAGAGGAGATTTCTTAAGGCTCTCTTTGTGATTACCTCACATTAGGAGGAGAAGAAACGAAAGCAGTTGCCCTTCAGAATATTATTCAAATACAATTTTGTCTTGGGAAAGAAGTAAAAAATGAACTGAATTTATTTTAATTAGAAATTCACAATAAAGTAGAAATAACTTTGTACTGGTTAACATGACCTGGTCATAAAATGTTGGTTCTTAGAATTAGTGAATTTCTTGTGAAAGAAGATACAGCTCTTCAGCTAGTAATATCAATAATTAGGCCACCACTTTAATCAGTGGGACATTGAAAGCCAATGAGAAGCAAGTGCTTGTCTGTTATATTGTAATCTCGGGGGAGGGAGACTTGAGGTCTTTGGGCAATAATAATACAGCGCACAGAGGGGGCACTATAAAATTTCTGAGCCATATTCACAAGTCTGGGGCTGTTAGTTTTTTTTTTTTTTTTTGCGGTACGCGGGCCTCTCACTGTTGTGGCCTCTCCCCTTGCGGAGCACAGGCTCCAGACGTGCAGGCTCAGCAGCCATGGTTCACAGGCCTAGCCACTCCGCGGCATGTGGGATCTTCCCAGACCAGGGCACGAACCTGTGTGCCCTGCATCGGCAGGTGGACGCTCAACCGCTGCGCCACCAGGGAAGCCCCAAGGGCTGTTAGTTTTTATGGAATTCAGTTGCATCTTTTATGCTGGTAACCCTTCAACCAAACTCAGTAAACAATATGTAAGATGGTAAAGGTAGAATTCCGGAGAAATATAATTTCATAGTGCTGGTGATTGTGGCCTATTGCACTCAGTGAGTCCAAGCCTGGGAGAAAGAATGAATGGGAGTGAGTGTAAGCCCACTGTGAAAGAATGTGAATCTTCTTTTCCCTCATTCCCAAGTGCCTCTTCTAGCATGAGCTTGCTACTGCATCAAGGATGATTTTAGTGGTTAGTGATTTGCATTCCTCATGAAAATGGCCTCCGCACACAAACCAGTGTCTTCAACTGGAGCTCAACTGAAGAATCAGTGATTTTGTTCCGTTGGATTTATTAACAGGTTATGTATCAACAAGGTAGTGCCTTTTCAAGGGATTTTTCAAGGATAATTTGTCTATATGCAATTTTTACCCTGTGCATGGGCTTTGGACCTAACCTCCATAGGAAAGGAGACCCTGTTGAACTCAGGTATCCTGTTCCTCTTGCTCTGAGTCTTGATCCTTTTCTGATTCCGCTTCTCAAGCACGGGTCTTGTTGGGGGAGGGGAAAACTGAGTCAAGTTTCAGGAAGAGTCACGAGAGATGCATTTGTCACCAGCCATATATATTCTAAGGAAGAGAATGTCCTGGCTATACAGAAACTCTTTCCTGGGGCAGGGGTGGGGTTTTGGTGAACATGGGAAGTTGGTACCACTTTCTTCTTCGTTTACTACACACAGTAAAAATACTACGTTTTATAAACTGCTTGATTCAGCCACGTGGCTTGGATTGGGAGGACTGTGATAAACAGCTAGAAGAATTATGACAGTGGAGACTAACTTAAGTACCATCATATGAGAGCCCATTCATTTGGGCTCAGAAATGAGCCCGTTCATTTTTGTGTAGAACTCTTTATGCAAACTGAAATAAAATTTTAATTCTATTAATAAAAGCAGACAACAAATGATAACATATTATCTAGCACTGTGAAAATGTCAGCTTGGTTCATAGCTTGTAACTTGAATGTAATTCACCCTGGTGAGATCTACTCATAATAGTAAAACACATTGTAACAACTCTGAAACAGATGGTCATTGTAAGGCCAACTGGCCCGAGGCAGGGGAACGCAATCACACTCACAGGTTGAAACTGACCTGGAGACTTTCCGGACCACCCAGTTCCAGGAACTGACCTGGGGACTTTCCACCCGGCCCAGCCTTCCCGCCTTCCGAGGGGCGGGACTAACGGTCCCCCTCGATACCTGAAAAGACCACCAAATAAGGAATACCCTGCATTTTCCCGGATTCGCCGCACCCCTTTCCTTTCTTGCCCTGTAAATTCTGCCCAAACCCTCGCCTGGGCGTGACTTCTCTGGCCCCTTTCTCTCGGACCAGTGAACCTCGCCCGGGAGCGCTCCCGAATAAAGCTTGTTTAAGCTCTCCTCCGTTTTTGGTGCCGTTCCTTACAGTCATATGTGTCTACATATATCCACTGGCCATGGGCACAGATTGCTGTATCACTGTATTGTTGACCTAAAACAGACTGCCAATTAAGCAAAAATGGGTTTATTCAAGATCAGCAGAGAATTGCAGTTTGGAGTCTGCAACCATGGCCAGTCATGTGTCAGTCCCCACACAACAAGGAGAGAACTCTTTTCAAGAGGAGAAAAGGAAGTTGGGAAGGCTCAAGTAAATGAAGGGTTCAGTGGAGGAACTGAGAGTTCCATGTATAGTGGCTTTTCATTGGCTGAGTTGTGACATTGCCTCATAGGCTGAACTCTTGCCAGACAAGAAGAGGGGGCTTGCCTGGCCCCCTGTTGGGCTGTCTTCCTGTTGGGCTTTCCTGTCATCATAGGATATGAAAACTTCCTTTCTGCCCTCCCAACTCTATTTTAATTGAGGTTTCTGTCTATTTATTTTCACAGTACATAATATGCAGTCATTTGTATTGATTATTAAGTGCTTTAAAGTATAAAGCTTCTCTGCACAGATGCACAAGGAACAGTGGTTATTTCTGGGGAGGGATCTAGGAGAGTTTGGGGGGATGTTTGAATTTTTTTAATGACATGCATATACCCTTAGTTTAAAAAAAAAAACAAACCCAAAAAACTATGGATGGATCCAAGCTTTCCATGATTCTAAGCCATCAGAATAGGGAGAGGAAGGCCCAGGAGCTGGGATTCCAAACAATTAGATGATTCCTAGAGAAACTGACACCCTCCCCCCACCATGGCTACTGGAGCCCCAAGAAGACTTAACTGGGCAAGAGATGTGTGTTGCCAAGAAACCTACAAGCAATGGGTAATATGGGTCTGTTCTGGGACTCCACGAAGCAGGAGATCTGAGGGGTACCAGAAAGAAAACGCCTTTCTCCTATCTTTTATCTTTGTCCTGGTAACAGAAAGTGGTGAAAGCCAATTTAGGTTCATGCCCAGAACTGTCATGATGGGCTTGAATTTTATCATCCCTCATCTCCTCTCTCCTTTCCTTGCCCTTTTTCAGATGGAGGAGTTAGCAGTATAGCGGGCGCTGTGTAGGATGGGAGGGGCCCCAAAGTAGAGAAGCAGGAGTCATAGGGGTACCTGGAGCTGAGGGTGCAGGGTGACCCCTCCCTGGATGGGCAGTTCTCTTGGCCAGTCTGCATTTATTCAGTTCTTCTGGAAGCATAGAGCCTTGCTCATGGTTCACCTTGATAGATTTTTCTGCCGTCTCTGCCTGTCTGTCTTCACTGAACGTCTATGATATTAGCCCTGTTATTTCTTCAGACATATTTTTTTTTTCAAGATTTCAGGAAGAAATTCAGACAGCTGCCATTCTGTCTTGGGCCTTTTTGATGATCGATAGAACTCGTCTTCAGATTCTACTCTTGGTATCCACCTACTCCCTTCAGTGTTGAAGGCTTTGGGACCGCGTCAAGGAGGAGAGTGTGAAAGATGTGTCCACATCTTCTATGGGCTGGATTGTGTCCTTCTGCTTCTCTGCAGAACCAGAGGCAGAAAGAGAATTGACAACTGCAAGTTTTCTAAAGTAAATGCTCTAAGGAAAGGGAGGTCAAGGGCCTATAGTCAGGAAAAAACCTGTTTAAATTTTGGTCAAGCAGAGGAGATAAAGGCCATCTGTGTCATGTGCCAGGCACTGTTACGTGTCTTGAGAGTCAAAACTATATTTGGTCATCAACAGCAGAGGGCATATAACTTTTCCATCACATTTTAAAATGATTTTACATTTAAAGAGTTTATTAGGTAACCTCATGAACAAGAACTTAGTTCCTCCGTAGCAAGAATAATTAACCTAAATGAGAAGTTAAAGCATTTTATTAACATTCACTTATAAGCAAGACCTGGTTCACAAAATTGATTTGATGGGCTATCTTGTGAAATTTGTCCTGGGTGTCAAAATTCCAGTTTATGCCTCTATAGAGGATGAGACAGTAAATAAGCCAGATGAGAAACATGGCTTCCTAGTGGAATTATATTACACAGTGTATATGGAAGCATCTGGCATAGTGTCTCATGAGATGCCCTCAAAAAAGGTTTTTTTGAAGTAGAAATTGGACTTGTTCCCATTTCCTGGTCCCAGACCAAATGCCCAATGGTATTTCACCCCTTGGGTATTTCTGCCAGAGGCTTATAATCCTGTGATTTATATTATATATTTTCTTAGCATCTTCACGAGAGAAACTGCTGTTCCTTCTGTGCTATCAGATCGCCAGGTATTGCTATCCAGAGATTTCATGTGTTACTGGGAAGGACAAGGACATTTGGTGATGCGTGGGAACTGGTGGGCAGTGGGGAGACATGCGAGGGAGTAAAGGAATGAAGGAACAGCAAGAGGGGTGATGGTAAAAGTTTTGAGAAGCTGGGAGGGGAAGCGGCCAGGAATAGACATCAGCCACCCAACAAATATGTGGCGAGCTTGCTGCGCTATCTGATGGCGCGGGGCTGGGTGGGGCAGGCTGAGTCCTGGCGAGAGTCCTCTAACTCTTCAGGTTTGCACAGGGATGAAAAGCAGGGGCATATTACTCAACCTTAGTGTCATTGATTAAAGAAGGGTAATTATATTTGCCTCATTTGTGAGCATTAAATGGGATGTGTGTAAACACTGAGCACAGTGGCAGGTACATTTGGGTTAAAAACAAACTACTAAAAGCAGGGGCAGCAGTGGGAAATGCCAATCTCCCCTCCTCAGGTTTTCAGAGGGCTTCCCTGCCGAGGTTTATGCTGCCCCTACTTCCAGTCTCTGGGCTAAGAATAAAACTCATTAAAGCAAATCCTCTTTGGAGGGAGGGGCTAGAAGGGAGGGTTTTGAACCAGCCGTTGCCGGTGTTTTGAGAAAGCAGGAAGCGTGGGCCCGCTGTAGCCAACTAACTGGCTGCGGGTTTGTTTTGTACCTCTGATTATTCATTTTCTGTGATTCAGAAGTTGCCTAAATCTTTTAATTATGTTCCTTTCATTGTATTTTAATGAGCTAATGAATTCTTTCACCCACTTTTTATCCTACAATAGGCCAATAATTATAACACCCAGAAAATCTTTTTAAATTGCTAGGAATCAAAATTCAGTGGAGTTCTTTCCTGGATATTAAAATGAATGTGCTAATTTCGTTAGCTAACAAGCAGCTTGGAACACCCGCTGTGCGTTGAGCCCCACACAGAATGAGAGGGATGTAAAATACAAAAGAACCAGAAGTCTACCTTAGCTTCAGTTTTACTTTGAGATGTAAATAAATGATCTCCTCTTCATCTCATTGATTCGCTCATTTACTTGATAACCATTGGTGGAGCACACACTGCATGTCAGGCCCTGTGCCAGGGATGTTGTGATTGGAGGCTACTGGAGCATAAAATATAAGGCCAGGATTAGAGAGCCATGAGCTTTGAGGTCCATGAGACCAAATCACAGAGACTTTGTATAGAATTAGGTGAAGGGCAGCCATTAAAGGTTTTCAGCAAGGAGTGCTGTGGGCAGTTTTACATGTTTTATGTAAATGGCTTGGGCTGTAAAGAGGAAAATGGATTAGAGAAAGAGTTACTGGTCATGATGAGACTACTATGGTTTTGCAGGAAAAAATGAAGGCAGTGGAAGTAGGGTTGGATAGTGGACATCTGAGGATTCCTCACTTCCTTCTTCCCACTTTTCCAAGAGGCTTTGGTTTC
Source organism: Pseudorca crassidens (assembly GCF_039906515.1). Classification (NCBI taxonomy): domain Eukaryota; kingdom Metazoa; phylum Chordata; class Mammalia; order Artiodactyla; family Delphinidae; genus Pseudorca; species Pseudorca crassidens. The sequence goes on along the minus strand of NC_090311.1, from coordinate 36,335,063 downwards.
AACTGGAATCTGTCTGGTTGTGAGGAAGCTGATTCCACTTGTGGATGCCGTTGGGGTAGAGCATGTGATTCGGGCTAAACCAATCACGTTGCGTTGAAGAGGATGGAGTCTACCGATGAGCGTTGACTAAGTCCCTTGCATCACCTATAGAGCTGGGGATTAGTTTGGAGGTGAACGTATTGCCTAAAAGAGTCTAATCACAGTGGATCTCAACTTTTCTGGGGATTCTGTGACCAGATACTCTTTCTTGCTCTGGAACATGTAATGCACAGATATGAGACTCCCCAGAGATCACATTGTTTTCCAGAGCCAATGGCAGGTAGATGCAGGGGCAGATGTGAGGCTCAAAGTAGCCACCAGGAGAGCTCTCAAGAGCTACCCACTCAGGTCAAGAGAGTCAAAATGACCACAGAGAACATATTTGGTGCCTTCTTTGACCTTCACCACCCTTCGCTCTTTCAAGATTTGTTGCCCTCTGTATTTTAAGCCCTTTATATTGACTTATGTAAAGGGTGTCTTTTTTCCTATCCAAAAGCTGACTGATACAAGGTGGCAGTTAAATGTGTGAGGGAGGTTGATACTGAGAGCATCGTCTCCAGTTGGGAAGAGAGATCCTTACTTACGTGTGAAACCTTGGGCAATACCAGTACTTGGAGATCACTGGAGGAAGACCAGAAATAAGACCAAAAAGGAACTGTCTGATGCAAAGGAGGAGAACCAGCGGGGTATAATATCATGACAATCAAAGCATTAAGTTTCAAAGAGGAGGAGGAATTAGCAAAGTAACGGCACTTGGCAAGAAACGGCAAATGATCGCCAGTAGATTTGGTGGATATAAGGTCAAGTAGGACCTTAGCAAGAATAATTTCAGTTGAGTGATAAAAGATGAAGCCATATTGTAGGGTCAGCTGGGATAACTGGCCCAGTCAATTCACTCATACGAAAAGATAGCATGAGTTTTGGCTGCTAGTACACCTTAAACACATATCTCTATTGGGAAAATTTCCCCTTATATCTTGATGTCCCAAGGTAGAAAATAGACATTCTCTTATTCCCTGACCTTCCTTGCTACTAGTGCAAGGACATGTAACTTGGGCTCTTCTTACCTAAGAAACCCATTTGAGATTTTGATTCAGAAGACATTGACCTGAAGGACGCACAGTGCAACTCTGGTAAAGGTCCACATTGAAGATATTTATGGTACTATATCTTAAGAGCCTTAAGATATGCCTACCCTTTGATTGAGTAATCTCACTGCTCAAAATTGGAAATTATCAGAAGCCAAAACTTAGCCTTATGAAGATGATCACTGCTGCATCTTTTTTTTTTTTTTTTTTTTTTTTTGCGGTACGCGGGCCTCTCACTATTGTGGCCTCTCCCATCGCGGAGCACAGGCTCCGGATGCGCAGGCCCAGTGGTCATGGCTCACGGGCCCAGCCGCTCCATGGCATGTGGGATCCTCCCGGACCGGGGCACAAACCCGTGTCCCCTGCATCGGCAGGCGGACTCTCAACCACTGCGCCACCAGGGAAGCCCCACTGCTGCATCTTTTATCTATAAAAGGAAAAAATGGAAATGAACTAAATGTCCATCCTTAGTAGAATGGGCAAGTAAACCATGATACATCTGCTTGATGGAATATTATTCAGTCTGTAGCTTTCACATTAGTGCCTGTCATGTAGTAGTTATTTGTTAAAAGAATGTTATTAAAATGAAAATTATGGAGACTGTGCATGGAAAAACTTACATGGTTTGTTGTGTTAATACTAAGTAAGAGACAAAGCAAATTTATATATAATTACAGCTATGAAAAGTAAGAATACGTGAATACACAGACTCTAAATGAACTCAAAACTCCAAAATGAAAAGATTTGAGGTAGGGCTGGGGGTATGTGTGTGATTCCCCCCACCCCTTGCTCTTTAATATTGTTACTATACCAAAATAAGTTAAAGTTCAAAATAAAAAAAAAAAAAAAAAAAGGGAAGGAAAAACCAAATAAGTCCAGTGCAATTCCTGCTTTGTTCTGGGCTCCAACTGTCCTAGGCCATTCTGCCATCTTAGGTGATCCCACCCACGGGCTTCAAAAGGAAGGTTTCTGTTGATTAGCCCACTAAGCCAGAGAAATTATTACTCATGTCTCGGGAAGTTGGCTGCTTCTGTGACGTTGCAATCTATCAACACTTTCTCTAGGGATTTCCACCTTCGCCATCCTTCAGAGAGAGATGTGTGAGAACATCAAAGGGGGGAAATGCGTGCTGGGAGCTATGCTCTGCTTCTGTTTTATAGAGTTAATTGGGAGTCTGGGAGGCAGGATCTGGGAAAGACAAGAGGCTTTGGAGCCTGTATCAGCTGAGTGGTGTACAGGTATGTGCGATAGTAAATCTTAGGTGGCTTAAGTAGTTTTAAACGCTTCTGTATTTTCCTCATTTAACAAGAAGTCCGGGGGTAGACAGTCCTGAATGGCTTGGTGGCTTGCTAAGAGGATCAGTGGTCCAGGCTTTTTCTAGCCTTTGTTCTCTGTGTGTGGCTCCTTGCCACAAGAAGGCTGTAGTAAACCCACATTCCTCGTAGAGGGAAGATGAAGCACCTGCAGACTTTTGCTTATATCTCCTTGGCCAGAGCTGTGTCACCAAATCACTCTTAACTCCAGGCAATGCTAGAAGATTAGTTTTTATTCTGTTTCAGACTTTCTATTTCCTTATCTGAAAAGGGAAATTCAATGAACTTTCTTATATGGTTCTTGTGAGGGTCCAATAAGTGAGTCAGGAAAAGATCTCATCCAGCACCAGGGACCTAAGTTATGTTCAGGGTAAACTCAGTGAAGCTGGGACTGCAAAGAGCCCAACAGTGAGTCACATTCAAATGAGATGCATGTGTGATTTCACAAGTGTTGAATAGTGTTATATGTTTTCCATGTAAAAAGTTAAATTTTAGGTTTAAAAAAATCATTGCATATATATAGTTGAGGAACAAATAGTCCTATAAGACTATTGAGATCAATAGTCCCTTATCCTCCACACGTCTCTCAATTTCCAGAACATGATTCTTCAGAAACAATTACTGTGGAATTTTGAGGGAGTATGTCTCCTGGAATTTATCTCCTGAATTCTAAATAGTGTATTTCTGTTGATATCAGCACCAGATATCTACTGGTATCTACCAATGGATATCTTAGTATCCATTGATAAACCACTATGAAAAAGTGAGAGTTTGCTGAACTGGGCTCTACCCAACACCGCACACACAATTCCCTGCCCCTTATATCGTTATATCATCATTTTGATTAAATCAGTATTTAGTGTTTACCTTATTATTCAGAGCTGAGTCATGTAGCTCCTGCAGTGATTAAACTTCGTTTCAACTGAAGTTAACAGTTGCTTCATTTTAAAATTTTTTGCTGAAATTTTAATGTATCTGTCAATAATTTATGCCAATCTTGGCACCAGAAGTATAGATCTCATCTCCATATGTTAAATCACACGCAGTGTCATGTCTTCCTTCTGGTGCTCTCTGTTGCTTTGTTTAAATATGGGCTGCTGCATGGTAAGCATCCTGGAATTTTTTCTTCTCCGTGGGCCTGGAAATTCTGTTCACTACTCTGTGGGTAGAACGTCTGTCTTCTGGATCCTCTGTCTTCCTTCCTTCTTGGATTGTGCCTTCATTTTGGTATCATATCTTGCATTAATTTCCAGAGAAAGAGTTCTTGGGAAGTAGCTTATTTGAAATCTAGCATATCTGAAAACGTTTCTTGTCCTTCCTTTACCGTCAATGAATGGTTTAGCTGCATATAGAAATCTAGTGTGCATCTTGTTCCCAAAGACGTTGAAAGCATTGCACCGTTGCCTTCTACGTTGTCATTATGCATTCTAGCTTCTTACATTGTGGTTGAGAAATCTGATAATTTTGATTACTGATTTTCGTGTGACTGTTCTTCCCTCTCTAAAAGATCTTAGAATCTACTCTTTACCTCAAAAGTTATGAACTTTTTGATCAGATGTTCCTTTTTTTTGTTCCTCCAAATAAATATTTATTTCCCCATATGACAAAAAGATATAGGTACAGATGGACAACTAGCTATATACGTGCATTTTGACTATTATTTTTATCTATGTATGTAGATATTGATGTAGATAATATGCACATTTTTCCTGATTTTTAGTAGCATTATACAGTATCTATTTGTATGTTCTGAAGGCTGAGAAGAGTAGCTAATTTTCACTTTCTTCTGTCCTCCCTCTCTCCTTAACTACCTTATTTATTTATTTTTAAATTTTTATTTTATATTGGAGTATAGTTGATTCACAAGGTTGTGTTAGTTTCAGGTGTACAGCAAAGTGATTCAGTTATACATATACATGTATCTATCTCTTCCCGTTTAGGTTATTATAGAAGATTGAGCAGAGTTCCCTGTGCTGTACAGTAGGTCCCTGTTTGTTAGTTTCAAATATAGCAGTGTGTATATGTCAATCCCAAACTCCCAATCTATCCCTCCCTCGACCCTTCCCCCCAGTAACCATAAATTCATTCTCTAAGTCTGTGTCTGTTTCTGTTTTGTAAATAAGTTCATTTGTATCTTTTTTTTTTAGATTCCACATATAAGCGATGCCATACGATACTTGTCTTTGTCTGACTTATTCACTTAGGACGATAATCTCCAGATCCACCCATGTTGCTGCAAATGACATTATTTCATTCCTTTTTATGGCTAATATTCCATTGTATATATGTACCACAATGATAATCCTTTTTATAGCCTCCTCTTGCTTTATGGAGACAGAATTTTCCTTTCTGCATATTTAATTCTGAGCATGTTAGGGCAAATTTCCTTCTGTTTCGTGCTTTGTCTCAGACTTATCTGTTTATTTTAATATGTCTGTCATGTGGAGGGTTTTCTTAAACGTCTTCTTAGTGGTTGTTTCACATTTAAGATTGTCTGCTCTAGAAGCAGTGGTGCATATGTACTGGATGGGGTTATTTGAGAGGTTGGCTTTAGTATAGGTTTATCAAGCACAGACTTGCTATTTTGTTGGGGATCCTCAAATGTCAGCATCATTGGTCTTTTCTTTTGGGCTGGTCACTTTACAGATGGTTGCTCCAATGCAGGCTTGGAGAAACTGGCTGCTGCCAGTACTCTGTAAGCACATATGGTGAAGGCACTTAGGACTTCACCATGCAGTCACCTAATCCCTGTTACCTTTTGGAAGATCACCTCTTTCCTTACCTGTGCCTTTTGTCCCATGTTTAACCTCTCCAGGAGAGTAAATTCCCAGTCTTCTGTGTGGTGGTGGAGGGATGGTTGGTTGTCTCACAGTCTGGGAGAGGTGTTCTAGAGGTTTATCTTAAATTATTAGGAAATATTTAGGACATTCAAAAGCTATAAAGAATGATAGGGTTAACCAATGACCATATTTCCATATACTTAACAGGACTTTTTTTCTAGATAAGTACACCAAAATAAAATGTAAGATATTGGATGCGTCTACACACATACCCCACACACTTTTTAAAATGAATAGCTAAGCTGCCAGGAACATAGAGAAAATCATCAGACACTAAACTGAAGCAATACTCTGAATCTAGAGAGGTAAGAAAGTGCTAGAGCAATTGCTAATCCCTGAGGATTTCAGGCCTTTGATTTCATGGAGACTCAAGGACAGTTGACAAAGCCCCGCGCTTGGGAACATTTTGTAGTTCAGATCAGAGACCCTTGTGTGTAGTTAGAACTCCCAGAGGGCTCTGCCCTCAGTGAAAATTGGAGCTAAACACATTCTCCTCTGAAAAGGAGATAGTAAGGCAAAGAAATTGAAGTTGTCACCCCTTGGTGACTTTCAAGCCTTATCTTCCTGGCATCTTCAGAGGTTTCTAGAATCTCCAGTTTCTGAGATTTTGGGGCTCTGTATCACAAACCCTCTTGCTTCTTGGCTTGGTTCCCCACATACACTTTGCTCCCTGCTCTTTACGATTCACCAAGGCAGATGCCCCATCTCCATGTGTCTCCACGTTCTGAAACTGCTATCTTTGTCTGCTGTTTCCTGTTCTCTTTATCCTCATGGGTGTCTGCATTTATCCCATTTCTGGAACAGAGTTGTATTTTAGGAACAAGGAGAGGTAAATATGAAGAATTCATCTGTAAATACTTTAAACAGGAAGCCCAAAGTGTAGACCTTTGCTAGTGCTTTCATGGTCCATATGTCATAGTAAAGTTTCTTCAAAACACTCTGCAAATGTTGCTCATTCAGCCCACAATTTCCCACTCAAAGCAGCTGCTCACTTCTGTTTCCCACCAGCACACACTGTTCTTTCACTGTGTCTACCCCCATCATATCACACTCCTTCCAACTCTGAACATTGGGATTTTTAAAAGTATTCCAGGTGATACTAAAATGAAAGTTGAGACCCACTGCTTTTCATAGGTTTGTTGATATTTGGATCAATCTAGTGGGGAATATCCATTAACATTTGGTTAGTAAAGTCCTGGGCTGGGCTTACTCCAGCTGTCTGCTTCAAGTTGTTGAGCCATAGTAGTTTCGACAGCTTGGAGTCTGTCCCTGCCCCTTTCAGAGTGTGTAGATGGCAGGTGCACTTGTACACATGAACACGTGCTCTTGGACTGTGGTCAGAAACTTCACCGACTTCCTTAGTGCCTTGGATGGCCACTTGCAGAAACTTCTGAGAAGATCAGATACCGACTTGTTACCAAAAAGGAACTCCATATGAAAAACACTGCCTGCAGTTAGACAGCTATACCTAAATGGGACAAAAATGCAAGCCCAATCTGCAATGATACCTTTGGGAAGCTGAGATGCTTTGCTGAGTTACTGTCGTCATTTAGTTTTAGGCAGTCATAATCCAATACTACATTAAGTCAAAAACATTGGCTAAGTTTCTAACAAGATTGCACATAATTTTGGCTGTCTGAGTAAAAAGGATGGCATATGATGTAGGTGTTTGTATTAACTTAGGTGAACATTGGTGGCATCTTGCTTTGGTTGAATTGCGGTATTAAAGATCACGTGAGGAATACAGAGGTGAAAAAGACATTTTCTTATTCTGAGGAATTTACAATCCAGAACAGAATTTATAATCTAGAAGAAGAGAAAGATAACTCCAACCTAAGAAAAAACAGACAAAACGGTCATCATGGAGGCATGATAACAAAGGAATCCTCATAGTACGTTTGCGAACTCCCCAACTCCTTTCTTGGAGCTGTTAGAAGGGTGAACAGAGCTTTAATTTCCAATATAAGACCTGGAAGATAAAAAGGAACTACCCTCTGGGTCTAAAGAGAAGGGATGAGTGCCAGCATCATGCCCATTTGGAAGGTGATTAGTGTTTCTTAAACGCCTACCACATGCTGGCCATGGAACACAGTTTCAGGGGCCTGTGCTCCCTCCTAGCACAATGGTGTTTGATGTGATTCTGGCTGCTTTGTTAAAAGCTTTTCACATCCTACTTCTAACTGATTCAGGGACTTACTCTCAGAATATCTAGGTTCAGTGATGTTACATGTCACTATAACACATTGGGACATAGAAGATCTGTCTCTAGAAAGTCCCACTGGGCAAATAAGTTCAGCATGAATGATACAACCAAGTGTTCAGAGGGGCCTTAGAGCTCATCTTGTTTGCTCTCTTGCTCCCTTGATGTTTCTAATGCAATACCACTCAGTGTCTATGTGAATATTTTTGTCAATTGGGAGCTAACCATCTCTCAAGGAAGTCTGCCACTTGTAGGCTAGTGTGTACTGTTAAAAATGTTTGTTTTTATTTTGAGCTGAAATTCAATGGACCACGTTTAACCTTCTTGAATATTATTGAATTCTGCTGCTTTTTCAGCATACATAAACATATTGAAAAATCCCAGTCGTGGAAGTCAGCCCTGAGAAAATTCTTCATGAAACAAAAATGTCCTTGGTCACCTTTATTTCCAATTACCTATTTCTATACTTTGGCTTTGATTTCAGTACAAGCTTTGTAGTTCACTAGAATCCAAAGCAGCAATTGATAAATTTCTGGGCAAGAACAGCAAACACTGATATTTGCATCTTCAGTCAGTGTAGCAGTACCAAAGAATGAGGAAGCCCAGCTTCTCAAACCACTTGTCACTGAATGGCTGCTCTTCAGTTTTTACACAGAGGGCTTCTGGAAATTAAGCAACAAGGATTTATTGAGTGCCTACTACTTCTTCAGACAAGAAGCATTAATGGCGCATAGAGATAAAAGACTTGGTCTTACATCTCAAGGAGCTTGCTGTCTAGCTAGGGAGGCATTGATATGTTTGGAATGAGAACAAACACTACATGGCAGGTTGGAAAATGCATGAAAGTTTTTTTTTTTACATTAAAAAAATTTAGTAGTGACTCATTGAGAAAAATTTGACCTCTGTATTAAATTCAGATTGAGCAATATTTACTGACTTTTTTAAATGGACTTTTAACCTTTAATTAGGCTGATGCATTTTATGAGCAAAGACTAGCAAGGGGTCCTCCCTCTCATGTTTGTCCCATGTCTGTTTCATCTAGGTCAGTTCTGTCCCTCACCAAGACAATGCAAGCCATTGTATAATTAAAAAATCTTCCAGTAGACACATTAAAAGAACAGGTGCAATTAAGTTTAATAATGTATTATTGAACCCATTATACCTAAAATATTATTTCAACTTGTAATCAATGTAAAATTATTAATGAGACTTTTACATTCCTTATTCCATACTGAACTCTTCAAAATCTGGTGTATACTTAAACTCACAGTAGCTGTCAATTCAGAAACTAATTTTTAAAATTAATTAATTAATTAATTTGGCTGTGTTGGGCCTTCATTGCTGTGCGTGCGCTTTCTCTAGTTGCCGCGAGCGGGGGCTGCTCTTCGTTGCGGTGCGCGGGCTTCTCCTGGCCGTGGCTTCTCTTGTTGCGGAGCATGGGCTGTAGGTGCACGGGCTTCAGTAATTGTGGCTCCCAGGCTCTAGAGTGCAGGCCCAGTAGTTGTGGCACACGGGCTTAGTTGCTCCGTGGCATGCGGGATCTTCCCAGACCAGGGCTCGAACCTGTGTCCCCTGCAATGGCAGGCGGATTCTTAACCACTGTGCCACCAGGGAAGCCCCAAACGCTAATTTTTTTTATTAGAAATACTTTGTTTGGATTCTAAAATTTTACAGTTGAAAAATAAATTCACGTTCCCAAGTTATTCCAAACACAATTTTTTTCTAATAACTGTGTCAAATATCAATTTTTAAAATTAAATTAAATTAAAAATTTAAATGCATTTTCTCAGTTACACTAGTCATAATATGTGAAGTACTCAATAGCCACATGTGGCTAGTGGCTACCACATAGGACACCTCAGGTCAAGGAGATAAGGTCATACCCAGGATGCTAATGCAGTAGTCCCCACTTATCTGAGGGTTCGCTTTCCACTATTTCAATTACAGTCAACTGCAGTCCAAAAATATTAAATGCAAAATTCCAGAAACATAAGTTTCAAATTGCCTGCTGTTCTGAGTAACACGATGAATTGTCATGCCATCTCACTCCATCCTTTCCGGGATGTGATTCTTCTCTTTGCCCAGCATATCCTGCCATTAGTTAGTAGCCATCTTGCTTATCAGATCGACTGTCCTGGTATCACAGTGCTTGTATTCAAGTAACCCTGATTTTACTTAATAATGGCCCCAAAGCCCAAGAGTGGTGACACTGGCAATTCGGATATGCCAAGGAGGAGCTGTGAAGTGCTTCCTTTAAGTGAAAAGGTGAAAGCTCTCAATAAGAAAAGAGAAAAAGTTGTATGCTGAGGTTGCTAAGATCAAGGTAAGAACAAATCTTCTATTAGTGAAATTGTGAAGACGGAAAAAGGAATTCATGCTAGGTTTGCTGTTGCACCTCAGACTGCAAAAGTTATAGCCACAGTGAGTGATAAATGCTTAGTTAAGATGGAAAAGGCATTAAGTTTGTACAATAAGATATTTTGAGAGAGACCACTTTCACCTAACTTTTATTATAGTATAGGTTTGTAATTGTGCTATTTTATCGTTGTTAAGCTCTTACTGTGCCTAATTTATAAATTAAGTGTGTATATGTAGGAAAAAAACATAGTGCTAAGCCCTATGTATACTATCTGCAGTTTGAAGCATCTATTGGGAGCCTTGGAACGTATCCCCTGAAGATAAAGGGAACTACTATATTTGAAGATTTTATAATGTGGAATCTAAAGAGAAGTTGTAGCTTTACATAAAAGTGGCTTTCACAGGTCATTAAAAAATGTGCCTACTAAAGTATAAAATATATACAAAAAAGTGTACATATCAGTGAATGTTCACAAAATGACCATACATGTAACCAGCACCCAGACCAAGAACAGAACATTGCTAGCCATCTACAAAACCTCAAGATTTTTACTCTTCTTGGTCATTTGCATTTCCGTATATATACTTTAGAACCAGTTTATCAATTACTACAAAGTCTGATGGATTTTTTAAAATTTATTTTTTAATGTGGTATAATTGACATACATTAGTTTCAGGTGTACAACATAATGATAATAAATTGTCACCACAATAGGTCTAGTTAACATCTGTCACTATACAGTTACAATTTTGTTTTCCTTTTTGTAATGAGGACTTTTAAGATCTTAGCAGCTCTTAGCAACTTTCAAATATGCAATGTGGTATTATTAAGTATAGTCACCATGCTGTACATCATAGCCCCATGATTTATTTACCTGATAGCTGGAAGTTTGCATCTTTTGACCCACTGCATGCATTTTTGCCCACCCTCCACCCCCACCTCTGGCAACCACCAGTCTATTCTCCGTGTCTATGAGCTTCGGTTGGTTGGTTCTTTGTGTATTTGTTTCGTTTTTAGTTTTCACATAGAAACAAGATCATGTGGCATTTGTCTTTCTCTTTCTGACTTATTTCACTTAGCATAATGCCCTCAAGGTCCATCCATGTTGTCACAAATGGCAAGATTTCATTCTTTGCTATGGGTGGATAATATTCTATTGAGTATATACACTACGTCTTCTCTATCCATTTGTCTCTTGAAGGACACTTAGGTTGCTTCCATATCTTATCTATTGTAAATAATGCTGCAGTGAACATTGATGTACATATATCTCTTAGAATTAGTGTGTTTGTTTTCTTCACATAAATACCCAGAAGTGGAATTGCTGGATCATATGGTAGCTCCATTTTTAATTTTTTGAGAAACCTCCATACTATTTTCCATGGTGGCTGCACCAATTTACATTCCCAGCAACAAAGGTTCCTTTCTCTCCACATCCTTGCCAACACTTGTTATTTCTTGTCTTTTTGTTGATAGCCATTCTAACAGGTGTGAGGTGATATCTTATTGTGTGTTTTGTTTTTTTTGTTTTTTTTTTTTTTGCGGTACGTGGGCCTCTCAGTGCTGTGGCCTCTTCTGTTGCGGAGCACAGGCTCTGGACGCGCAGGCTCAGCAGCCATGGCTCACGGGCCTAGCCGCTCCGCGGCATGTGGGATCTTCCCGGACCAGGGTATGAACCCGTGTCCCCTGCATCAGCAGGCGGACTCTCAACCACTGCACCACCAGGGAAGCCCTTATTGTGGTTTTGATTTGCCTTTCCCTGATGACTAGTGATGTTGAGCATCTTTTCATGTGCCTGTTGGTCATCTGTATGTCTTCTTTGGACAAATGTCTATTCAGGTCCTCTGTTTATTTTTTATTAATTGAAAAATAATTTTTTTTGCCATTGAATCGTATGTGTTCTTTATATATTTTGGATATTAACCCCTCATCACACATGATTTGCAAATATTTTCTTCCAATCTGTAAGTTGCCTTTTTGTTGATAGTTTCCTTTGCTGTGCAGAAGCTTTTTAGTTTGATGTAGTCCCATTTGTTTGTTTTGGTTTTGTTGCCTTTGCTTCTAGTGTCAAATAGAACAACAACAAAACTCATCACCAAGACCGATGTCAAGGAGCTTACTGCCTGTTTTATTCTGGGAGTTTTATGGTTTCAGATCTCACATTCAATGCTTTAATCCATTCTGAGTTTATTTTTGTGTATGGTGTAAGATGGTAGTCTAGTTTCATTCTTTTGCATGTGTCTGTCTAGTTTTCCCAGCACCATTTACTGAAGAGACTATCTTCTCCTCATTATATATTCTTAGCTCCTTTGCTGTAAATTAATTGACAGTATATGTGTGTGTTTATTTTTGGTCTCTCTACTCTGTTCCATTTACCTATATGTCTGTTCTTATGCTAATTAGCATACTGTTTTTTATTACTATAGCTTTGTAATATAGTTTGAAATTAGGGAGTGTTGTGTAGAATTTTTCTTTAGGAAAGTTTTAAACTGTACATTCAATTTATTTTATAGGTAAAAATCTATTCAGATTTCTTTCTTTTTGGGAAGTTTTTGTAAGTTGTGTTTTTTAAGGAAATTATCCATTTTATTTAAATTGCAAAATATTTTATCTTTTTTGTAAATGTAGGATCTTAAGTGATATCCCCCTTTCCATTAATGCTATTGGTTTTATCTTTTATTTCTTTTTATTTTCTTGATCTGTCTTACCAGTAACGTGTCAGTATTCTTAGTCTTATCAAAAAACCAACAGTTGCCTTTGTTTATCCACTCTAACACATCTATTTAATTACTTTATTCTGATGTCTTTGTTTCCTTCTCATGGTTCTTTTGGGGTTTAATTTTCTATTCTAACTTCTTGTAATGGACACCTAGATAATGATTTTAGGAATTTCTTCTTTTCTGATACATGCAAGAAACATTATAAATTTCCTTCTGAAAGTATCTCTCAGTGCTTCAAGTTTTCATATACCATTTTCATACCAAACAAGTTTTCATACCAAACAATAATTTTCATTATTGTTTGGCTAAAGGCATTGTTTACAAATTTACATTATGATTTTTTTGAAACTGCATACGTCATTTAGAAATCATTTGTTTAATTTCCAAATATTTGAGAATTTTATAGTTATATTTTTGATACTGATTTCCTGCTTAATATTACTGTCACCAGAAGACATGATTTGTATAATTTCAAAACTGGAATTTGTTGAGCTGCTTTATGGACAAGCACATGTTCAATTTTTGTAAGTCTCCATATTGAAGTTGAAGAGAATGTGTTTTGGAGTGTAGAATTACATATATATGTCACAAAATGTATATATATGTCACAGAATTATATATATAATTTTTGTTTACAATATTGTTTAAAGCTTTTATACTTTTTTCTTTTTTGTCTGCTTTTCTGTAAATTACTGAGAGAGGAATGATAATATCTCCCACTATGAGCATATATTTTTTCCATTTATTTTTTTCAATTCTGATAGTTTTACTTTATATATTTTGAGATTCTGATATCAAGTGCATACAGAGTTAAATTGTTAGCTCTTGTTGGATTGACCCCTTTATCAGTACTAAATATCTCCATATCTCATGTAATGCTTCCTGTCTTAAAGAACAGTTTCCTCAGTGTTAGTAATTACACCAGCTTTATTTTGGTTTGCATGGTATTTTTTTCATTTTTTTTTTACCTTCAACATTTCCATATAAAGTGTCTTCCTGTAAGTAGAATATAGTCAGATTTTGTTACTTTTAACCAGTCTGACAGTCTTTGTCTTTAAACTGAAGTATTTAGTCCCCTTAAATGTAATATAACTACAGGTACTGAAGTATTTGGATTTAAATATACCTTATTATTTGCTTTCTATTTTTTCCACCTACTTGATATTCATTTTTCTATCTTTTTGCTTTCTTTTGCATTAAAGAAAATTCTTCTCCTTCCATTAGCTTCTTTATATGCTTTATTTTACTCTTCTTGGAGTGATTACCCCAGAGATTATGACCTGTATTTTGACATTTTTTTTCTAATTTTATTGAGAAAAAATTGACTTACATCACTGCATAAGTTAAAGTCATACAGCATGATGGTTTGATTTATATATGTTGTGGAATGATTACCAGAGTTGGTTCAGCTAACATCCATCTTCTCGTATAGATACAATAAAAAGAAAAGAAAGAAGAAAGGAAAAAGAAATTTCTCATTGTGATGAGAACTCCTAGGGTTTACTCTCTTAACAATTTTGTATTTTGACATATTAAAGTATAATACACGTTGGTATTTTTTACCATTTTCTAGAATGGTAAATGTAATGGCCTCTTTCTCACCTTTTATCATTTTTGTTGTGTTTTTAAATTCTGTCTCATTATTGCTATTTACGTACAGTCAGTAAACATTTATATTTATTCATATGTTTCCCCTTTCCAATATTCTTCATTTCTTCCTGTATTTCTTTGCTTTCTTCTGTTACTATTTTCCTTCTACCTTAAAACACCTTTTACCATTCCTTACAGGTCCACTGGTGACACTTTTTGGGTCAATTTTCACTGGCTTAATTTTTCTTTCATAGAATCCAGGTTCATAGTTACTCCCTTTTAAAACATCGAATGTATAATTCCACTGTCTTCTACCTTCCACTCTTTTTAATGTGACATTAGCTATAATTCCTTTAGAGGTAAACTATCTTTCTTTTGCTGCTTTAAAGATTTTTACTTTTGTCTTTTCACCAGCTTTACAATAAGGTATGCAGGTTTGGTTTTCTTTGTTATTATCCTGCTTGAGTTCATAGTGGTTCCTGAATTTGAACTTGATGTATATAGTCAGATTGGGAAAAAAAATTCAGTCATCATTCATCATCATTTGGGAAAAAAATTCCTCATCTCCATTTGTTGCTTCCTTTTCATTCTGTCATTTCTCCTCTGGAACTCTAATTATACACTGATGAGAATTTTCACTATGTTTTTTCTGCCTCCAATCTACTCTTGGGAATTTTCTATTTTTTTCCTCACTTTTCTTTGGTCTGAATATTATCTATCTTTCAGTTCATTAATTTTTTTCTTAGCTGCTGAATCTGTTATTCTGTTCAAACCATCTATTTTCTTAATTTCCATTATTTTTCCTGTTCTACAAATTTCCATTTGAAATAGAATTTTTATAGTTTCTTCTTTTCCTCTTTTTGTCTCTTGTGCATATTAAGCATAATAATTTAAAATTTCATGGTAGAAAACCCATGATAGAAAATCTGGATGCCTTGTGACAATTGCTTTTTGTTTGTTTTCATTCAAATATTTTATTTTTAGGCCTTTAAAAAATTATTGCTGGACGTAACATGTATAACATTTGTAGAGATAATATGAGGTTATCATAAGATTCTATCTCCCTGCAGAGAGGATTTAATTTTGCTTTTGCCAGGCGGTTGGGACAGGGAAGATCACCTTAATTCAGTTAGGGGTTGAGCTGTTCGAAGTCGGGCTTCAGACTTTTTGAGGATTACTTATTTTTTTCTCCCTTACTCCACGAGTGTAGCTTCTGAGGGGTTCCAAATGAAAGTGGAATGTTTAATAGGGCTCCACCTCTTGACAGACCCTCAGCTCCAACCACACAGCCTATGAGGTTTTCCGAAGGTCTGCCCCATCTCTCAGTTGCCACTCTGTGCTCAGTTGTATAGGCTCTTAGGTGCTCCTTTTGAGTCAGTAAATGCCTTGGTAGAAAAAAGCGTTGCCAGATGTTAGGCCCACCTCTCTGAACTCCCTTCTGTCTGAAATCTTAATTCTCCAAGTGCTCATGGCGTTGGGAGCTCTCAGATGCTTTTAATAGGTTAAAAAACAATTTTGTCAGCTTTTCTAATTGTTTTCAGTGGGAGGGTTGATCTGAAACAAGGTAGTTGGATGTTGCATTCTAAAATCTTCATGTTTGCCCCAGCCTACCCTACTGCCTTTGTGTTCCTTCTTCCACCTTGCTCGCTGCGCTTCAGCCACCCTGAGCTTGTGCTTCCCTTTGTACTTGCTCTTCCTGTGCCTGGAATTCTTTCTCTCTTTGTCTTCTTCCCCTTGCCTAGTAAATATCTTTACAGTTTGAAAATCTAAGATCGGAAGTCAGTTCTTGCTTCCCAGATTGTCTCTCTTCTATAAACTTTCATTTACTTAATCTTTTTTAGCGCTTATCACAATTGCATTAGATTATTGTGTAATTGGGAGTTGAATGCTTCCCAGTGTATTAATCTCCTATGGCTGCTGTAACTACTACAAACTTGGTGGCTGCAAACAGCACAGATCTATTCTCTTATGATTCCAAAGGCCAGAAGTCAGAATTGATTTCACTGGTCTAAAGTTAAGGTGTTGGCCGGGCTGGTTCCTTTTGGAGGCTCTAGATACATCCTTGTGATTACATTGGAGGCCCCCAGATTATCCGTGATAATCCCTCAATCTTGAAATCCTTAATTTAATCACATACGCAAAGTCCCTATTGCTGTTTCAGGTAACATTCACACGTCTTGGGATTAGGATGTGAGTATATTTGGGGAGCCTCCGTTCAGTTTCCCACAGTTAGCAGGGAAAGTAAACTCCACCTGGCATTGTGTTTTTCTTGTTCACCATTGACTCTCTAGTGTATGATCTATGGTATGTACTTTAATATTTGTGGGATGAGTACTCCATCTCCAGGCCAGCAAGACACATTTTGCATGTTGACACAGAGGCTTTCTCAAGAAAAGTTACTGAAGAGAAAATGATCCCGGACTAATCGTTACAATGAGCACCTATAATATACCAGACAATGAGTTAGGAGTTTTACCCTAATGCCTCCTTTAATTTTCACAAAAGCCTTCTGAAATACCTGAAGCTTAGAGAAGTTAAATAACCTGCTCAAAGTCACAAAGCAAGTGATTGGCCAAGTTCACAATCAAATTCAGGTCTGACGGCAGAACTCAAGCTTTTAGTATATATGTGGAATGTTCCCTACAATTAAGGAGCTTATGACAGGCATTCTCCTTAAGAAAACTTCACAGGAATCTCTAATTGTGTGCAACTGAAATTTTACTGTCTTTTCATTATTTGATGCTGATAAAAGAAATGGCTGAAAGGTCAGAGTTGATGGATCTCCCTTATGTTAAGGGATAAGTTATTCTTTGAGCCTATGACATATTATTTGAGAATCTGCGTTTTTATATTTTTTCAAAGTCAAAAGGACAGACTTTATTCTTGGTACTTTCTGCCTTTTTGTTGTGTATGGGCGTAATCCTGATGTGAAAAAGCTTGTTTCAAAGGATCTAGAAATGTCTACATTTTTCTGTCAAATGATGATCTGTTAGCAGAAGTGTTTGCAGGTGGGTTGAATTTGGGGCACTAAAGCCTTCTTCATCAGTATCGGTAAGGCAGTCCTGAATGGTTCATCAGGCAACAGATGGTGGGAGTTTAGGTCCCTACCCTCATCATGTGACAGCACTGTCTCTTGTAAGAACAATGACAACCCATCTGCCTGCCTGACTCGGGGCGAGAACCCTCTTGGAATGATGCCTATCTGTTCAAACATCTTTCTAACAAATGAGAGCACTTTCTGATTCTCCAGAAGGGAAAAGAGAGGTGTCAGAATATCCCTCCACAGTTCTTTATTAATGTAAAAAATAGCATTTTTCCTGATTATAAAATTAATACATGTTTATAGGGGCTTCCCTGGTGGCGCAGTGGTTGAGAGTCCGCCTGCCGCTGCAGGGGCCCCGGTCCGGGAAGATCCCACATGCCGCGGGGCGGCTGGGCCCGTGAGCCATGGCCGCTGAGCCTGCGCGTCCAGAGCCTGTGCTCCGCAACGGGAGAGGCCATAACAGTGAGAGGCCCGTGTGCCACAAAAAAAAAAAAAAAAAAAAAATCATGTTTATAAAGAAAGAAAATCAGAATAGTTTATAAACCCCCAAAAAATATTGTTTAATATTCTGGTGAATATTATTCTGAGTATTTTCCTACATAATATTTATTTTATATTATTTCCTACATAATATTTATAAAAATGAAATCTATTTTCATAGTTTTAAACCTGTTTTTTCACTTAACAATACGTTGTTGTCGTCTAATTAGTTTATACAGATTTATTTTAAATATTTCATATTCATAATATTTCATAGTATGAGTGTACTATAACCTACATATCCTTTCCCTGTTGAGGGGTGCTTTGGTTGCTTTCATTGTTTCCTGTTATAAACAATCTCCAGTCACATATATCTTTCTACAGCTGGTCTTCATATTAAGTCAGCAAATATTTCTTTATTTCAGGTAATGGAGGTATGTACCTGATTGAGAGACATTGTCTCAGTAGGTTTAGAGTAGAGGACTGAAATGAACCATTATACACGTAACTAAAAACAAGATGGTTGTTAAAGGGGAAACTCAAAGTACCATGGGGATGTATAGTAAATAGATTTTCTTGGTTTTGGTGTGTCAGGTACAGCCTATCAGAGAATAAGTCATTTAAACTGATACCTGAAGGATGAGCACAAAGTCTGCAGTTGAAATTGATCTAGGGGCACTGGGCACTTTAGGTGGAGTGAACAGCATGTTAAGGGCCAGAGTCAGAGAAAGGATGACATACATGTTCATGACTGCAAGGATGGTCAGGATGTAGGGAGTGAGCAGGAGAGAGGCACAAAATGATGCCTGACCATGAGGCAGGGGCTAGATTTAGTGCAAGAAATATTAAGGATGATCTGGAGGATTTTAGGCAAGGGAGTGACATGGCCAGTCTGAATTTAACATCTTACTTATAAAATTAATAGTGCTCCATGTTGTTTGTATTTTGAGCATGAAAGAGAAGGATCAAGTGAGAATCTCCGGTTTCTGGCTTGAGCAGTATACATGGAAAACGTGTGCCACTTGGCACACCCTTGGTAGGGAAGCAGCATTGAGGAGGGAAGATGTTACCAGTTTAAGACGCTTTGAGTTTGAGTTACATCTAGGTGTCAAAATGGAGATGTCTGTAAGTAAACTTTATAGCTCACATGAAAGGACTGAACTACAGTCATATCTTTGTGAATCATCGGCACCTAGATGGTAATTAAAACCATGGGAGAGGAGACATCACTCAAGGTCAATAGGATCAGGGCCAGGACAGAGCACTGAGAAATTCCTATAATTGAGGGTGGTGTTGGGGAGTTGGTGGCAGAAGTAAAAAAATTGATTTGTAAGGCATTTATATGTCTTTGATTTTAACCTATGTCTGTCATATGTACTTACCAAGAAAGAATAAACCAGAGAGTATCGGCTCACAGAAAGCAAGAGAAAAAATATTGCTCTGTTTGGAGAAAGTGGTATATTGTGTCAAATGTCGAGGCAGGTTAGGTGATGTTGGAAGTAAGAAGTATGGATATAGTATCATGGAGACCACTGATGCCCTTACTGAGAGCAGTTTGGTGGAGTTGAGGGGATGGTGCGGGCAGTAGAATAAGAAGGGAAAGAATGTGGAAAATGTGTGTGATACTTTCCTTATGTTGTAATTCAAGTAGTGGAATAAACAGGCCAGTGATATATCATATAAATTTTGACACATTTTGCCAATTTACCTTTTGGAAAGGTTTTATAATGTCATAGTCTTTCCTACAGTTTTGAGTGTTCATTTTCACACACCTTTGCCTGCTTTAAAAAAAAAAAAATCCCCAATTTAATAAGAAACCAAGACAAACCTAACTGATTCTTAATTTGTATTTGACTACTAGTGAAGTTGAACATATTTTCATACATGTGACCACGTTTAGTCCTTTTGTGAATGGTATACTTTTCATTTTTGTTATGTACTTTGATTTAAAAAAAATTGATTTGTAAGGCATTTATATGTCTTTGATTTTAACCTATGTGTGTCATGTGTACTGCAGTATTTGGTCCTGTTTATCCTTTTATTCTATTTTTTTGTCATATAGAAGTCTTTAAAAGTTTTATGTGTAAAATCTAATTGTCCTTTTCATTATGGTTTCTGTCTTTGGTGTTTTTCTTAGAAAGGCCTTGCTCACTCCAAGTCTATACTTTTCTTCTAATTGATTAAATTGTCTTCTAATTTATGGTTTTGTATTTTTCATTCAGATTTTTAATTCACATAGAATTCCTTTTGATGCAATATCCAAGATGGGGACTGAACTTTATTTGCTTCTAATAGTTAGTTGTTTATCTCAACATGTTCCACACTAATTTAGAGTTGGAATCTGAAGAATGAGTAGATTAAGTAGGTGAAAAGGGAGATTGGAAAGAGAAGAACATTCCAGGTTTAGGTAACGGTATGTTCAAAGGCCCTGAGGTGGAAAGGGTGCCTGGTGATGTCAAGGGTTTGTTTAAAAAAAACAAAAAACAAAAAAAGGGCTAGTATGAGTGGAGCTCAGAACAGGAGAGAGTAGTGTTGCATGAGACTGGAAAAGTAAGTGTGGGCCTGGTATTTTAGGTCCTATTAAAGACCTGTTAGTTTTTGTTTCAGGGCAACGGGAAGCCAAGGCAATGTTTTAATTGACAGCATAATCATTTTTACATTGTGAAGCAAACAAAATGCACTTAGTTTGAAATTGGGATAAAGACTGGGAGAGAACAAGAGTGTGTGTAAGGGGATCATTGGGGGAGATTTTAGTAGCCTCAATAATAGTTGATAGTAACTTAGACTCAGGTATGGGCAAGGGAGATGAGAGAAATAGTAGAATTTAAAATATTTAAAAGGAAAATAATCAAGATCAGCTTTAGGGAGAACACCAGTCAGAGTTTGGTTGGAGAAATAAAACTACTCTAAGATATTATGAGCAAGAAGGGATTTAAGAGAGGGGATTGGGTATTTATTAACCATTGGAAGGGCTGGAGAAATCAAGGTGAGGGACAGCTATCATTAGATCTCAGGTTTCACTGCTAGCTTTCAGGGAGCCAGCAAGTTGCAAGAACCGTAGGAAAGGACTGCCGTGATCACATATGTCTCTTGTACCTGGGTGAATGATTCATAGGAAAATATCTGTAAGCCACCGTAAAATTGTCTGCCTGCTGATGTTGAAGGAAAAAACAAAGGCTTTCAACTCTTTCACATTCTAAATTTCGTGGTAATGCTTCTTACTGTGGCAATCTAACCAAGAATCCGCTGGCAGATACCCTTGGGAATAGAGTTCTAGGTTTCTACCCTTTATCCTCCAGGGGAGAGATGCAGAAGGGAGAAAATGGTGTTGAGTTATTAGCAGACAATTTGACACAATAAATGAAGGAGAGAAAGGTATCTCTCCTTGTGAGAACATGGATGAAACTTGAGGGCATTATACGAAGTGAAGTAAGTTAGAAAGTCATATAATTATGATTATATATGAAATCTAACAACAGCAACAAAAAACCCCAAGCTCATGGATACAGAGAACAGATTGGTGGTTGCTAGAGGCGGGTGGTTGGTGAGGGGGTGGCAAAATGAGTAAAAGAGGTTAAAAAGTACAACTTCCAGCTGTAAAATAAATGTCATAGAGATGTAATATATAGCACAGTGGCTATAGTTAACAGTACTGTATTGTATATTTGAAAGTTGCTAAGAGAATAGATCTTAAAAATTTTCATCATAAGAATAAAAATTTTTGTTGCTATGTATAGCGATGGATATTAATTATACTTACCATGGTGATCATTTCTCAGTATATACAAATAACGAATCATTGTGTTCTATACCTGAAACTAATGTTATATGTTAATTATATTTTAATAAAAATATTTTTTTAAAACAGTTAAGAAACTTGCCAAAGGACACAGAGCTAGTAAGTGGTGGATTTGAGATTTCAAATCTGACACTGGAGTCTGTTATTTTAACCCCTATAAACTACTGTGGTAAAATTTATACACTTGGTTTTGAACATACTGATTTAGAGATGCCTTTGAGGCATTTTAAAGTAAGGCAGTTTTAAAAAAATGTCAAGTAGCTGTATGGTTTGGAAGCTTAGAGGTGAGGTCTGGCTGGACATTTTGAGTCATTGTATTGTATAATACCTTGTGGTTATGAATGAGGTTACCCAGGGAGTGAGTACAGAGTTAGAGGAGAGGAATGCTTGGGACTGAATTTAAAGGAACTCAAACATTTGAGAACTCTGTAGACAAGACTAAGGTTCCTAAGGACCTGGAGAAGGAACACTTAAGAAGGTAGGAGTAAAATTAATTAGGATATTCTAGAAGGGAATTTTTAAAAAGGAGGGTGTGGTCATGGGTGAGCACATTGGTGACCTTATCCAGAATTGATTTCTTAGAGTGATAGAGATAGAAGCCACTTTAATGTGGATTAGGAGTGAAGTGGGAAGAATAGAGACAGCAAGTATGGACTATATTTTTTGAGAAGTTTGACCATGATAAAGAGGAGAGAGATTCAGTTCTGGCTGCAAGAGAATTTTGTTTGAGAGGTTGTTTTTTTTGTTTTTAATTTTGTTTGCTTGTTATCAAGAGGGAGAGGTTTAAACCTTCCCTGTTTATTTTTTTAAATAAGTTGCATCAATTAGGATATATTTTACCTATAAAATTCCCAACTCAAATTACTTCTAACAACACAGGAATAAATTCCCACGAGTAATTGAAAAATTCAGAACGTTTTGGGTTTCCAGCAAGAGTTGATGCAATGACCCAGCAATGTCACAAAGGAGATGGTGTTGCTCGCCCTCTAGGCTCTGTCTTGCATGGTATCTGCCTCATCCTGCATCTTGCTCCTGATCCCAAGATAGCTGCTCTTATCCAGGCTACATGCAGGACTTCACTTTCTTCCCTCAAATATGGAACAAAGTCTTTTTCTAAATTTTTACTTTATACTGGAGTATAGTTGATTAGGAATGTTGTGTTAGTGTCAGGTGTACAACAAAGTGTTTCCGTTATACATATATGTGTATCTATTCTTTTTCTAATTGTTTTCCCATTTAGGTTATTACAGCATATTGAGCAGAGTTCCCTGTGCTATACAGCAGGTCCTTGTTGGTAATCTATTTCAAATACAGTGGTGTGTATATGTCAATCCCAAACTCCCAATTTATCCCTCCCTCCCACCTTTCCCCTTTGGTAACCATAAGTTTGTTTTCTGACTCTGTGAGTCTGTTTCTGTTTTGTAAATAAGTTCATTTGTATCATTGTTTTTTTTAGATTCCACTTATAAACAATATCATATATTTGTCTTCCTCTGTCTTATTTCACTTAGTATGGTAATCTCCAGGTCCATCCATGTTGCTGCAAATGGCATTATTTCATTCTTTTTAATGGCTGAGTAATAGTCCATTGCATATATGTACCACATTTTCTTTATCCATTCATCTGTTTATAGACATTTAGTTTGCTTCCATGTCTTGGCTATTGTAAACAGTGCTGCAATGAACATTGGGGTGCATGTATCCTTTTGAACCATGTTTATCTCCAGATATATGCCCAGGACTGGGATTGCTGGATCATACGGTAGCTCTATTTTTAGTTTTATAAGGAACCTCCATACTGTTCTCCATAGTAGCTGTACTAATTTACGTTCCCACCAACAGTGTAGGAGGGTTCCCTTTTCTCGACACACTCTTCAGCATTTATTTATTTATTTATTATTTTATTTTACTTTATTTTTTGCAGTACACAGGCCCCTCACTGTTGTGGCCTCTCCCATTGCGGAGCACAGGCTCCAGACGCGCAGGCTCAGCAGCCATGGCTCAGGGGCCTAGCTGCTTCACGGCATGTGGGATCTTCCCGGACCAGGGCACAAACCCACGTCTCCTGCATTGGCAGGCGGACTCTCAACCATTGCGCCACCAGGGAAGCCCTATATTATTTTACTTTTTTTTAACATCTTTATTGGAGTATAATTCCTTTACAATGTTGTTAGTCTCTGCTGTATAACAAAGTGGATCAGCTATATGTATACGTATATCACCATATCCCCTCCCTCTTGTGTCTCCCTCCCACCCTCCCTATCCCACCCCTCTAGGTGGTCACAAAGCACTGAGCTGATCTCCCTGTGCTATGCAGTTGCTTCCCACTAGTTATCTATTTTATATTTGATAGTGTATATATGTCAACGCTACTCTCTCACTTCGCCCCAGCTTACCCTTCCCCCTCCCCATGGCCTCAAGTCCATTCTTTATGTCTGCATCTTTATTCCTGTCCTGTCCCTAGGTTCTTCAGAACCATTTTTTTTTTTGTAGATTCCATATATATGTGTTAGCATACAGTATTTGTTTTTCTCTTTCTGACTTACTTCACTCTGTATGACAGACTCTAGGTCCATCCACCTCACTATAAGTAACTCAATTTTGTTTCTTTTTATGGCTATGTAATATTTGATTGTATATATGTGCCACATCTTTATCCATTCATCTGTCGATGGACACTTAGGTTGCTTCCATGTCCTGGCTATTGTAAATAGTGCTGCAATGAACATTGTGGTACATGACTCTTTTAATTATGGTTTCTCAAGGTATATGCCCAGTAGTGGGATTTCTGGGTCATGCAGTAGTTTTATTTTTAGTTTTTAAAGGAACCTCCATACTGTTCTCCATAGTGGCTGTATCACTTTACATTCCCACCAACAGTGCAAGAGGGTTCCCTTTTCTCCACACCCTCTCCAGCATTTATTGTTTGTAGATTTTTTGATGATGGCCATTCTGACTAGTGTGATGAGATACCTCACTGCAGTTTTAATTTGCATTTCTCTAATGATTAGTGATGTTGAGCATCCTTTCATGTGTTTGTTGGCAATCTGTATATATTCTTTGGAGAAACTCCTGTTTAGGTCTTTTGCCCATTTTTTGGACTGGGTTGTTTGTGTTTTTGATATTGAGCTGCATGAGCTGTTTATATATTTTGAAGATTAATCCTTTCTCCATTGATTTGTTTGGAAATATTTTCTCTCATTCTGAGGGATGTCTTTTTGTCTTGTTTATGGTTTCCTTTGCTGTGCAAAAGCTTTTAAGTTTCATTAGGCCCCATTTGTTTATTTTTGTTTTTACTTCCATTTCTCTAGGAGGTGGGTCAAAAAGGATCTTGCTGTGGTTTATATCACAGTGTTCTTCCTTTGTTTTCGTCTAAGAGTTTTATAGTGTCTGGCCTTACATTTAGGTCTTTAACCTATTTTGAGTTTATTTTTGTGTATGATGCTAGGAAGTGTTCTAGTTTCATTCTTTTACATGTAGCTGTCCAGTTTTCCCAGTACCACTTATTGAAGAGGCTGTCTTTTCTCCATTGTCTATTCTTGCCTCCTTTATCAAAGATAAGGTGAACATAGGTGCGTGGGTTTATCTCTAGGCTTTCTATCCTGTTCCATTGATCTATATTTCTGTTTTTGTGCCAGTACCATACTGTCTTGATCACTGTAGCTTTAGAGTATAGTCTGAAGTAAGGGAGCCTGATTCCTCCAGCTCCGTTTTTCTTTCTCAAGAAAGAAAGATCAGATTATTGCTGGTCTGATCTTTATGATTTCTTTCTTTCTGCTAACTTTGGGGTTTTTTTTTGTGTGTTCTTCTTTCTATAATTGATTTAGGTATAAGGTTAGGTCGTTTATTTTAGCTTTTTCTTGTTTCTTCAGGTAGGATTGCATTGCTATAAACTTGCGTCTTAGAACTGCTTTTGCTGCATCCAATAGGTTTTGGGTCATCATGTTTTCATTGTCATATATTTCTAGGTATTTTTTGATACCCTCTTTGATTTCTTGAGTGATCTCTTGGTTATTTGATAGCATACTGTTTAGCCTCCATGTGTTTGTATTTTTTACATTTTTTTCCTGCAGCTGATATCTAGTCTCATAGTGTTGTTATCAGCAAAGATACTTGATACAATTTCAATTTTCTTAAATTTACCAAGGCTTGATTTGTGACCCAAGATATCTATCCTGGAGAATGTTCCATGCGCACTTGAGAAGAAAGTGTAATCTGCTGTTTTTGGATGGAATGTCCTATAAATATCAATTAAATCTATCTGGTGTACTGTGTCATGTAAAGCTTCTGTTTCCATATTTATTTGCATTTTGGATGATCTGTCCATTGGTGTAAGTGAGGTGTTAAACTCCTCCACTACTATTGTGTTACTGTCAGTTTCCTCTTTTAGAGCTGTTAGCAGTTGCCTTATATATTGAGGTGCTCCTATGTTGGGTGCATATATATTTACAATCGTTATATCTTCTTCTTGGATTGATCCCTTCATCATTTTGTAGTGTCCTTCCTTGTCTCTTGTAACATTCTTTATTTTAAACTCTATTTTATCTGATATGGGTATTGCTACTCCAGCTTTCTTTTGATTTCTATTTGCATGGAATATCTTTTTCCATCCCCTTAGTTTCAGTCTGTATGTGTCCTAGGTCTGAAGTGGGTCTCTTGTAGACAGCATATATGTGGCTCTTGTTTTTGTATCCATCCAGGAAGCCTGTGTGTTTTGGTTGGAGCATTTAATCCATTCACGTTTAAGGTAATATCGATATTTATGTTCCTATGACCATTTTCTTAATTGTTTTGGGCTTGTTTTTGTAGGTCCTTTTCTTCTGTTGTGTTTCCCACTTAGAAAAGTTCCTTTAGCATTTGTTGTAGAGCTGGTTTGGTGGTGCTGATTTCTCTTAGCTTTTGCTTGTCTGTAAAGCTTTTGATTTCTCCATTGTATCTGAATGAGATCCTTGCTGGGTAGAGTAATCTTTGTTTTAGGTTCTTCCTTTTCATCATTTTAAGTATATCATGGCACTCCCTTATGGCTTGTAGAGTTTCTGGTGCGAAATCAGCTGTTGACCTTATGGGAGTTCCCTTGTATGTTGTTTCTCCTTTGCTGCTTACAGTAATTTTTCTTTAATTTTGACCAGTTTGGTTACTATGTGTCGGCGTGTTTCTCCTTGGGTTTATCCTGCCTGGGACTCACTGTGCTTCCTGGACTTGGGTGGCTATTTCCTTTCCCATGTTAGGGAAGTTCTCGACTATAATCTCTTCAAATATTTCCTCTGGTCCTTTCTCTCTCTCTTCTCCTTCTGGGACCCCTATAATGAGAATGTTGTTGCATTTAATGTTGTCCCAGACGTCTCTTAGGCTGTCTTCATTTCTTTTCATTCTTTTTTCTTTAGTCTTTTCCACAGCAGTGAATTCCACCATTCTGTCTTCCAGGTCACTTATCCGTTCTTCTGCCTCAGTTATTGTGCTATTGATTCGTTCTAGTTTAGTTTTCAGTTCAGTTATTGTGTTATTCATATCTGTTTGTCTGTTCTTTTATTGTTCTAGATCTTTGTTAAACATTTCTTGCATTTTCTCGATCTTTGCCTCCATTCTTTTTCTGAGGTCCTGGATCATCTTCACTATCATTATTATGATTTCTTTTTGGGAAGGTTGCCTATCTCCACTTCATTTAGTTGTTTTTCTGGGGTTTTATCTTGTTCCTTCATGTGGTACATAGCCCTCTGCCTTTTCATCTTGTCTGTCTTTCTGTGAATGTGGTTTTTGTTCCACAGGCTGCAGGATTGTAGTTCTTCTTGCTTCTGCTGTCTGCCCTCTGGTGGATGAGGCTATCTAAGTGGCTTGTTCAAGTTTCCTTATAGGAGAGACTTGTGGTGGGTAGAGCTGGCTGTTGCTTTGGTGGGCAGAACTCAGTAAAACTTTAATCCACTTGTCTGCTCATGGTTGGGGCTGGGTTCCCTTCCTGTTGGTTGTTTGTCCTGAGGTGATGCAACACTGGAGCCTACCCGGACTCTTTTGTGGGGCTAATGGAAGACTCTGGGCGGGCTCATGCCAAGGAATACTTCGCAGAACTTCTGCTGCCAGTGTCCTTCTTCTCACGGTGACACACAGCCACACCCCACCTCTGCAGGAGACCCTCCAACACTAGCAGGTAGGTCTGGTTCAGTCTCCTATGGGGTCACTGCTCCTTCCCCTGGGTCCCGATGAGCACACTACTTTGTGTGTGCCCTGCAAGAGTGGAGTCTCTGTTGCCCCCAGTCCTGTTAAAGTCCTGCAGTGAAATCCTGGTAGCCTTCAAAGTCTGATTCTCTAGGAATTTCTCCTTCAGTTGCTGGACCCCAGATTGGGAAGCCTGACGTGCGGCTCAGAACCTTCACTTCAGTGTGTGGACTTCTGTGGTATAAGTGTTCTCCAGTTTGTGAGTCACCCACCCAGTAGTTATTGGATTTGATTTTATTGTGATTGTGCCCCTCCTACCATCTCATCGTGGATTGTCCTTTGTCTTTGGATGTGTGGTATCTTTTTTGGTGAGTTCCAGTGTCTTCCTGTCTATGATTGTTCAGCAGTTAATTGTGATTTTGGTGTTCTTGTAAGAGGGACTGAGAGCGTGTCCTTCTACTCCACCATCTTGAACCAAACTCTCCTGATTTCTCTTAACTTTTGCTTGTCTGTAAAGGTTTTAATTTCTCCATCAAATCTGAATGAGATCCTTGCTGGGTAGAGTAATCTTGGTTGTAGGTTTTCTCCCTTTCATCACTTTAAATATGTCCTGCCACTCCCTTCTGGCTTGCAGAGTTTCTGCTGAATGATCAGCTGTTAATGTTATGGGGATTCCCTTGTATGTTATTTGTTGCTTTCCCCTTGCTGCTTTTAATATTTTTTCTTTGTACTTAAATTTTTGATAGTTTAATTAACATGTGTCTTGGCATGGTTCTCCTTGCATTTATCCTGTATGCGACTCTGCACTTCCTGGACTTGATTGACTATTTCCTTTCCCATGTTAGGGAAGTTTCCAACTATAATCTCTTCAAATATTTTCTCAGTCCCTTTCTTTTTCTCTCCTTCTTCTGGGACTCCTACATTTCGAATGTTGGTGAGTTTAATGTTGTCCCAGAGGTCTCTGAGACTGTCCTCAATTCTTTTCCTTCTTTTTTCTTTATTCTCCTCTGTGGTAGTTATTTCCATTCTTTTATCTTCCAGGTTACTTATCCGTTCTTCTGCCTCAGTTATTCTACTATTGTTTCCTTCTAGAGAATTTTTAATTTCATTTATTGTGTTGTTCATTGTTTGTTTGCTCTTTAGTTCTTTTAGGTCCTTGTTAAACGTTTCTTTTATTTTCTCCATTCTATTTCCAAGATTTTGGACCATCTTTACTCTCATTACTCTGAACTCTCTTTCAGGTAGACTGCCTATTTCCTCTTCATTGGTTTGGTTTGGTGGCTGTTTTTACCTTGCTCCTTCATCTGCTGCATGTTTCTCTGTCTTCTCATTTTGTTTAGCTTACTGTGTTTGGGGTCTCCTTTTCGTACGCTGCAGTTTCGTAGTTCCCATTGTTTTTGGTGTCTGCCCTCAATGGGTGAGGTTGGTTCAGTGGGTTGTGTAGGCTTCCTGGTGGAGGGAATTGGTGCCTGTGTTCTGGTGGGTGAGGCTGGATCTCATCTTTCTGGTGGGCAGGGCGGCATCTGGCAGTGTGTTTTGGGGTGTCTGTGAACTTAGTATGATATTAGGCAGCCTCTGCTAATGGGCGGGGTTGTGTTCCTGTCTTGCTAGCTGTTTGGCATGGGGTGTCCAGCACTGTGATTTGCTGGCCTTTGGGTGGAGCTGCGTCTTATAGTTGAGATGGAGATCTCTGGGAGAGCTCTCACCGATTGTATCATGTGTGACTGGGAGATCTCTGGTGGTCCAGTGTCCTGAACTCAGCTCTCCCACCTGGGAGGCTCAGGCCTGACACCAAGCCAGACGACCAGGACCCCGTCAGCGACACGGCTACATCACAACAGCGAGCTTGTAATAGGGCTGAACTTGGAACTCAGGTCCCCTAGTCCACTTCATTTTCCACTATGTCATGCCAGCTTCTGTGTTCTACTTTGTGATGATACCTTGCTGATGATGCCACACAGCTCAGTAGAAAAGGGAGAAAAAACAAAGAGAACAACAAAAATGAAATTAAAAAATAAAGTAAAAGAAAAGAAAATTATTAAAATAAAAAAAATTTTTAAAGAAAAAAATCAAAAAGCAATACAAAAAAGAGAACAACAAAACCAATAAACAAATCCACCAATTATAACAAGTGCTAAAAACTATACTAAGATAAACATAAGAATCAGTAACAAATCAGTCACAGAAAGCAAACCCCAAGTCTACCATTGCTCCCAAAGTCTACCGCCTCAATTTTGGGTTGATTTGTTGTCTCTTCAGGTATTCCACAGGTGCAGGGTACCTCACGTTGATTGTGGGGGTTTGATCTGCTCCTGAGGCTGCTGGGAGAAATTTCCCTTTCTCTTCTTTGTTTGCACAGCTCCTGGGGTTCAGGTTTGGTTTTGGCCCCACCTCTGGATGTAGGTTGCCCTCAGGCTTCTGTTTCCTGCTCAGACAGGATGGGGTTAAAGCAGCAGCTGACTAGGTGGCTCTGGCTCACTCATGCTGGGGTGAGGGAGGGGTATGGTAGTTATAATTGGAATGTGGGCCGAGCCTGCGGTGGCAGAGACCGGCGTGACGTTGCAACAGCCTGAGGTGCACCGTCTGTTCTCCCGGGGAAGTTGTCCCTTGATCACGGGACCCTGGCAGTGACGGGCTGCCACAGGCTCCTGGGAGGGGAGGTGCGAATAGTGACCTGTGCTTGCACACAGGCTTCTTGGTGGCTATAGCAGCAGCCGTAGCATTTCATGCCCGTCTCTGGTGTCCAAGCTGATAGCTGCAGCTTGCACCCGTCTCTGGAGCTCATTTAGGCGGTGCTCTGAACTCCTTCTCCTCACGCACCTCAAAACAAAGATCTCTTGCCTCTTAGGCAGGTCCAGAGTTTTTCCCGGACTCCCTTCTGGCCAGCTGTGGCTCACCAGCCCCTTTCAGGCTGTGTTCACGCAGCCAACCCTAGTCCTCTCCCTGGGATCTGACCTCTGAAGCCTGAGCCTCAGCTCTCAGTCCCTGCCTGCCCTGGCCGGTGAGCAGACAAGCCTCTCAGGCTGGTGAGTGCTGGTTGGCACTGACCCTCTGTGCAGGAACCTGTCTGCTTTGCCCTCTGCACCCCTGTTGCTGCGCTGTCCTCCATGGCTCTGAAGCTTCCCCCCACCCATCCTCTGTCTATGCCAGTGAAGGGGCTTCCTAGTGTGTGGAAACTTTTCCTCCTTCACAGCTCCCTTCCAGAGGTGCAGGTCCTGTCCCTATTTTGTCTCTGTTTTTTCTTTTTTCTTTTGCCCTACCCAGGTACATGAGGAGTTTCTTGCCTTTTGGGAAGTCTGAGGTCTTCTGCCAGCATTCAGTAGTTCTGTAGGAGTTGTTCCAAATGTGGATGTAGTTTTGATGTATTTGTGGGGAGGAAGGTGATGTCCATGTCTTACTCCTCTGCCATCTTGAAGGTCCCCCTCTTTAGCATTTATTGTTTGTAGACTTTGTGATGATGGCCATTCTCACTGGTGTGAGGTGGTACCTCGTTGTAGTTTTGATTTGCATTTCTCTAATAATTAGTGATGTTGAGCATCTTTTCATTTGCCTCTTGGCCATCTGTATGTCTTTGGAGAAATGTCTATTTAGGTCTTCTGCCCATTTTTTGTTTAGGCTGTTCCTTTTCTTGATATTGAGCTGCATGAGGTGTTTGTAAATTCTGGCGATTAATCCCTTCATAGTCACATCATTTGCAAATATTTTCTTATTCTGTGGTTTGTCTTTTCATTTTTTTATGGTTTCCTTTGCTGTGCTAAAGTTTCTGAGTTTAATTAGGTTCCATTTGTTTACTTTTGTTTTTATTTCCATTACTCTAGGAGATGGGTTGTAAAAGATACTGCTGTGATTTACGTCAGAGTGTTCTGCCTATGTTTTCCTCTAAGAGTTTTGTAGTATCAGGTCTTTAATCCATTTTGAGGATATTTTTGTATGTGGTGTTAACGAATATTCTAGTTTGATTCTTCTACGTGTAGCTGTCCAGTTTTCTCAGCACTGTTTATTGAAGAGACTGTCTTTTCTCCATTGTATAGTCTTGCCTCCTTTTTTGTAGATTAATTGACCAGAGGTATGTGGGTTTATTTTCGGACTTTTATCCTGTTCCATTGATCTATATTTCTAATTTTGTGCCAGTACCATACTGTTTTGAATACTGTAGCTTTGTAGTGTAGTCTGAAGTCAGGGAGGCTGATTACTCCAGTTTCTTTTTTCTTTCTAAAGATTGCTTTGGCTATTCAGGGTCTTTTGTGTCTCCATACAAATTTAAAAGTTTTTTGTTCTACTTCTGTGAAAAATGCCATTGGTAATTTGATAGGGATTGCATTGAATCTGTAGATTGCTTTGGATAGTAGAGTCATTTTCACAATGTTGATTCTTCCAATCCAAGAACATGGTATCTCTCTCCATCTGTTGGTATCATATTTAATTTCTTTCATCAGTGTCTTATAGTTTTCTGCATACAGGTCTTTTCTCTCCCCAGGTAGGTTTATTCCTAGGTATTTTATTCTTTTTGTTGCATTGGTAAATAGGAGTGTTTCCTTAATTTATCTTTCAGATTTTTTCATCATTAGTGTATAGGAATGCAACAGATTTCTGTGGATTAATTTTGTATCCTGCTACTTTACCAAATTCACTGATTAGCTCTATTAGTTTTCTGGTATCATCTTTAGGATTCTCTCTGTATAGTATCATGTCATCTGCAAACAGTGACAGCTTTACTTCTTCTTTTTCAATTTGTATTCCTTTTATTTCTTTCTCTTCTCTGATTGCTGTGGCTAAAACTTCCAAAACTATGTTGAAAAATAGTGGTGAGAGTGGGCAACCTTGTCTTGTTCCTGATTTTAGTGGAAATGTTTTCAGTTTTTCACCATTGAGGATAATGTTGGCTGTGCGTTTGTCATATATGGGCTTTATTATGTTGAGGAAAGTTCCCTCTGTGCCTACTTTCTGGAGGGTTTTTATCATAAATAGGTGTTGAATTTTGTCAGAAGCTTTTTCTGCATCTTTTGAGATGATCATATGGTTTTTCTCCTTCAATTTGTTAATATGGTGTGTCACATTGATTGATTTAGGTATACTGAAGTATCCTTGCATTCCTGGAATAAACTCCACTTGATCATGGTGTATGATCCCTTAAATGTGCTGTTGGATTCTGTTTGCTAGTATTTTGTTGAGTATTTTTGCTTCTATGTACATCAATGATATTGGCCTGTAGTTTTCTTTCTTTGTAACATTTTGTCTGGTTTTGGTATCAGGGTGATGGTGGCCTCGTAGAATGAGTTTGGGAGTGTTCCTCCCTCTGCTGTATTTTGGACGAGTTTGAGAAGGATAGGTGTTAGCTCTATCTGTGTCATCTTTGATTTCTTTCATCAGTGTCTTATAGTTTTCGGAGTATAGGTCTTTTGACTCCTTAGGTTGGTTTATTCCTAGGTAGTTTATTCTTTTTGATGCAATGGTAAGTGGGATTCTTAATTTCTCTTTCTGATCTATAACACTTCCTGTTTAAAAGGCGATAAGATTCAAATGAAGGAGAAGAGTTAGAATAGCTAAGAGAAATATGGTCTAATAATTCATATGAAATACTTTAGAAGGGTTGGAAGGATGAAATTCAACACGTGTGGAAGGTTGGCCATTGATAGGTGGTGGGATGCTGCTTCTGTTATAATCCTAGGAAGCAGGAGATAGTATTGATGTGGAGGGCTGACAGCATGAGGTGTGTAAGGTCGGATCTTAACAAACGGCACCACGAAACAGAGGAAAGCTTCAAGTGAGCTTTATTAGGGAGCGCTCCCGGGCGAGGTTCACTGGTCCGAGAGAAAGGGGGCCAGAGAAGTCGCACCCGGGTGAGGGTTGGGCAAGATTTTATAGGGGAAGGAGGAAAAGGGGTGTGGTGCATCTGGGAGGGCGCAGAGTATTCCTTATTTGGTGGTCTTTTCGGGTATCCTGGGGAACTGTTAGTCCCGCCCCTCAGAAAGGCGGGAAGGCTGGGCCGGGTTCAAAGTCCCCAGGTCAGTTCCTGGAGATGGGTGGTCTGGAATGTCTCCAGGGCGGTTTCTGGAACTGGGTGGTCCGGAGAATTTCGGTCTGATGCAACCTGTGAATCTGATTGTGTTCCCCTGCCTCGGGCCAGTTGGCCTTACAAGGTGGTTGAGTTTCTGTTGGCTTTAGTTTTTTGTGTAAAAACCTGCTAGTGGATAGGGACAGGAAAGTTTGGTAAGGGAGGATAGCAGAGAATAATAAAGATTTGAAATGGTTGTGTTGGTCAAGAGAACATTCTGAGAAACATGATAGGATTGCTGGTAAGTGGGCATATGAATTTGAAGATGTTCATCATACGTTTAGTAGTGAAACCAATATTGTGTGACATTTTTCTAGTAGGGTTTAGCTGCTCAGGGAAAGACATGGAATAAATAGGTAGCTCAACCTCTCCGGGGTTAAAGGTTTTCTCAGAGAGGAGCAGCAAAGCATAAAGAGACAAAGGGTTTTATTGTATTGGTAAGAGTGTGATTAAAATGATATACTGTTGACTCCAAGTTGGATAAGAAGGCGCAAAAGAAAGGGATAATGAATTGGAGGAAATTAAGGGGATCAGCGGTTGAAGGTCACATGGAGGACAAAGAATGGTCAAAGTGGTAATAGTTGTTAAAGCAAAAGCAAAGTGAACCAATGGTGGGATGCATAGTTAATGATTGAGTATTAGAACAGTTTTTACATAACAAAGTCTCAGGTTCATGAGACTGAGTGGCTGAGATTAGAGAAAAGTCATTGAGATGAGATCAAGGAATGAGAGGGCTGGATGGGATGTTCAAGCGGACATTAGAGTCAATCAAATTATGGAAGGATTTGATGTGGGGAGGAAGACACTGACTCAGAAGTATTTTATATTTCACTATGTTAGTTATACGGTGCTATATTATCTGAACAGGAGGGAAATAGCCAAATGTTATAAAACTTTACTCAACAATGAGAAAGAATCAACTATTTGGTTAAGTTGTGGAATTCTAATTAGGCTCAGGGACTGAGCAGCTTTTAGAAGAAAGAATATGTTGCTACTGGCCTGAGGGAAATGGGTGTGGTGTTGATAATAGAGGATTTTGGTATAAGACAAAACTGAATTTGAACGCTGATTCCATTACATAATTTAACTCCTTTCAGCCTGAATTTTCAAGTCACTACAATAGAATTTTTAATGCCAGTTTTATGGAGGTACTGTCCAGTTTTATGGAGGTACTGTCAGGATGAAACCAGCTAAAAGGTGTGACATATGGAAATGCAGTGCCTAGAATTTACCCTGTGCTTAATAAGTCTGAAATCTTCCTCTGTGAAGAGTTCTATCCAGGGAAATGCCAGTATGGAGGGGAAAACTTGTGAGATGCCCCACTGGATTTCGGTGGAAAAATAGTTTTCTAAATTATAATTTTGTGCAAAAAGACAAGTGAATGAATAGTTTACCAGAAGGGGCAAGATGCCTTACTTCCTCAATTTTTTTATAATATGGAAATTTAATTCTATTCTGTGGTGATTACAATTTAGTCTGTAGAGATAATTGCACCTGTGATCTTGTTATGAATAACTTTGTAGAGCGAAATGCAGCTAAACAATGAGATTGATTACCTGAGGTTTACAGCATTCAGAGAAATGACCAAAATAGGCCAGAGTCCTTGGGTGATATTAGTGAATGAAAGCCGGGGTTTTCTCTGAGATCCAAGAAGTATACTTTTCTTCCGGCTCTAGTGAGGCCTACATAAGGTAGTGTTAGACCTGCGCGGTCTCCTAGGAGTTTCGACTCGCCCAGGAAACAACAAGAGTCGGAAGTCGATGCAAAACACAAGAGGTTTATTGAAGGCCGGTGCACCGGGGTTCCTTGGTCCTCACGCAGGAGGTCGAAGAAGGAACCCTTTTGGGCGCGAATATGTCAGTTTTATAGGTTCCCACTTCCCCGTATGTAAATTATAGATTTGGTTGTGTTCTCCTGCTGATTGGTCCCGGCTTAGGCTCGGACCAGAGAGGGAACTTGTCCCCAGCTGCCTGATTGGTCTTTGACAGACACCTTTTTTACATTTTGTTATCTCCCTCCTTCTCCCCAGCTGTCTGATTGGTCTTTGACAGACACCTTTTTTACATTTTGTTATCTCCCCTCCTTCTCGGAAGGGGGCCGGACATCCTGGAAATTCACCCATTGTCTAAGAAGCCCCTATTGTCTGGAGAGTTCTTAATCATTAGCTGGAACAATGTCCCTCGAGTCCCACATTCCCCCCTTTTTCTTGTGACTATTGATTCCAATCATGGAATCTCAACCTTCTGTTCGTAAACTTTGGTACTGTTGTCTTAACATTAGAACTTGTACAGTACTGATACGTTCTCTAATAAATGCTATCAAGCGATTTAGAACACATGGTCCAAAAGTTAAAATCAACAATAAAACAATAAGAGGTCCCAACAGAGTAGAGATTAAGGTGGTAAACCAGGGGGACTTATCAAACCATGATTGAAACCATCCTTTTTCGTTCTCTCTCTCCCTTTGCCTTTTATCTAAGCGTTCCCTTAGTTTATCCATGGTTTTGGTAATGGTTCCTGAATGATCAATATAAAAGCAACATTCTTCTTTTAGAGCG
This sequence comes from Pseudorca crassidens, assembly GCF_039906515.1. Classification (NCBI taxonomy): domain Eukaryota; kingdom Metazoa; phylum Chordata; class Mammalia; order Artiodactyla; family Delphinidae; genus Pseudorca; species Pseudorca crassidens. The sequence goes on along the minus strand of NC_090311.1, from coordinate 36,298,830 downwards.
GCGCATAATCCCCCTTCCTTAAGAAACAGCAAATCTAGGCTGCAACACCATTTCTGAAAGTGAGGTGAGTGATTCCTTTAGTTGAGTTATGGAACTTTCTAATGCTCGAAGGTCGATGTCTACAGCCTGTCTTAAACTTGCATAATAGTGGGGTTGTTGTATGAGGGCTGTGGTTCCTGTTCCTATCCCGGCAGATATTCCTAGTCCTAGAAGGACAGCCAATGTGAGGGTTACAGGTTCTCTTTTGTTTTTTGTTTTTCCTACATATTCATCTAAAAAGGATGAGTCTGAATGGTAGATAAGTCTAGGGACTAATTGCACTAACACACAAAAGTCAGCTGAAGTATTAAGAACCTCTAAAGAGACATAAGGGGTGAGCCCCATGTTACATGTCCACCATCCATCTTGAGGAGGTACAAGATATCCTGAGCCTGAAGGGAGGCTAAAATCATGACAAAGGTGTCTATGGGACTGGGGAGGTGTTCCTATACAAGTACCATTTCCAAAAACCGAGGACAGGGTTAATTTACTGTTCCCTTCTTGCTTCCATCGACATTGGTCTGAGGAGGTAGAATTAGTATAGTTGGAGCTATATCCTATAGCATCATAATAAGGGGGAGGGGCAGCATAGCAAAGCCAACATGATTTTGTAGCCTCTGGGTTTGTAGCATTGAGAACCGTAAAGGCTGCCTGCACCAAAGAAAGCATCCTATCCTGAGGAGTCCCAGGCTTAACTGTGGGTTCTTTGGATCCAGAGGTTTCATTAGCCTCATTCTTTGTTGATGTAGTTGAAGGGGCCGGGGGAAGCAAAGGGGGGCCAAGTATGGGATTTGGGCCTATTGATATAGGAGCAGGAGTCTCAATCTTTAGCTTAAGGGTCATTAATATTCCTAAATCATATCCCCTCATGTAAAATCTAACGCCCCAAGAATGACCATTTATCCATTTTTTATCTCTTTTTCCGGGATTACTAAAGGAAATTTTAAGGGGATGACACCATCCTGAACATTTACTCCGGTGTCCGGTATCCTCATTATGAGAATAATTAGCCGTTACAGTAATAAAATCCCAAGTTGAGGTGGGTTTCCAATTAGTATCCCCGGTAGTTTCACATCCCCAGCTTTTGCAATAAAAGTTTTCAGTTCCACCACATTTATAATTCAGAGATCAAGGGCGGTGGAACCCGGGGCATACGTAGAAAGTGAGGATACCAAGCATCATTCTTTTGCCTGCATTTTTGCAACCCGGCCCAAACCAATCAGTTTCCGAAACTTTGGAAGGGGCAGTGTTCATATCATGAGAATCTTCTGTATCCCAATAAGGTGCTCCTATAGCCAATTTACAAACATCAGGAAAAAGATCTGGCCACCAGGTCCAGGGGGGTGCAGTATGACTAATGGACCAGGTTACATCTCCAGTCTGAGAAATTACCTGCCAATTTAAACGTTGGGGGAGGTGAGGGCTAAAATCACTTACAGTCAGTAAAGGCAGTAAAAACCAAAATTATAAGTCTTAGCTTCGTAGAAGCTTGAGTTTGAGCGGGTTGTCGGTTCTTTGGGCCCGCCATCCTGATGATGCCGTCGCTGGTGCAGCCTTCACATGTGAAGCATGGATCCAGGCAGCGATGCCGTCCACTTTTATGGCCGTTGGGGTGGTGAGGAGGACGGTGTATGGTCCTTTCCATCGAGGTTCCAACGTCTGGGTTCGATGCCGACGGACGTATACGGAGTCTCCGACTTGGAAAGGATGAGTTTCTCCCGGTGTTCCCGGTTGGTAGGCCTTGGCGAGTTGGGACCATATTTCTTTCTGGACCAATTGGAGTCCCAGTAGCCTAGCATATAAGTCAGTGTTATTTTGACAATCAGGTTTTATTTCTTTTCCTAAAGTGAGGAGGGGAGGCGGGGCACCATATAATATTTCAAAAGGAGTAAGATGGTATCGGGAAGGTGTATTTCTAACCCGGAATAGGGCCAAAGGAAGGAGCACCGTCCAATCGGTACCGCCAGTCTCCAAGGACAATTTAGTTAGCGTCTCTTTTAGAGTCCTATTCATTCTTTCTACCTGACCTAAACTTTGGGGTCTATAGGCACAATGTAATTTCCAATCAGTCCCCAAATATCTGGCCACATCCTGACTTACCTGGGCGACGAAGGCTGGACCATTATCAGACCCTATTACCTTTGATGCTCCAAATCGAGGAAAAATTTCTTCTAAAATCTTCTTGGCTACTACAGCAGCTGTTTCTTTCTTTGTTGGGAAAGCCTCTATCCATCCTGAAAAAGTGTCTACAAAAACTAAAAGGTATTTATTACCGTACCTTCCAGGACGCACTTCGGTAAAGTCCACTTCCCAGTAAGTTCCTGGGCGGTCCCCCCTGAGTCTCTTTCCAGTTTCAAGTTTCCCTTTGTGAGCATTTACCTGTTGACATGGGACGCATTCCTGCACAATTTGTTCAGCTAATTTTGTCATTCCAGGGGTTTCGTACCCGGCTTTTTGTAACAAGGCTACCATCTTTTTAGTCCCCAAATGTGTCCATCTGTGCATCTGTTGTAACATGGATTCTGCTTGCTGAGGGGACAAAGTTCCTTTTGTTGTGGCCGGGATGATTTCTTCATCGCGGCCTGGTTTTTCAGGAACTTTATCTGACAGTCCTAAAATGACTTCTCCCGATGCTATTTCTCGGGCCACTTGGTCAGCCATATTATTTCCCCTAATTATTGGGGTATTTCCTTTTTGATGTCCAGGGCAGTGGATGATACTGACTTTAGTAGGAAGCATGAGTGCAGTCAACAAAGCCACGATTTCGTCTTTGTTTTTAATTTCTTTGCCACCTGAAGTTAGTAGCCCTCTCTGTTGGTAAATGGCACCGTGGATATGAGCGGTAGCAAACGCATATCTACTGTCTGTGTAGATGTTTACTTTTTTATTCTCTGCCATCTCTAATGCCCTCGTCAGGGCAATTAATTCAGCTCGTTGGGCTGAGGTCCCTTGTGGTAGCGCCGCTGCCCATATGACTTGTTTTCCGTCTACTATGGCTGCCCCAGTTCGACGCTTACCTTCCTCCAGGAAACTGCTCCCATCCGTGAACCAGGTGAAATCAGCATCAGGGAGGGGCAGGTCCATCAGATCTGGCCTACTGCCGTGTGCTGCGGCTAGTACTTCCTGACAATCATGTATGATGGTGGAGCCTTCCAAGTCAGGATCAGGTAGCAAGGTGGCTGGATTGAGTCCTGTGGCTGGAGCAAACTTGATGCGATCTGAGTTTAGCAACAGGGTTTGGTAATGAGTCATCCTGGCATTAGTTAGCCACCTATCCGGTGGTTGACGGACTACATTTTCCAGGGCATGAGGAGCTGTTATCGTTAGATTTTGTCCTAAAGTTAGTTTGTCAGCATCTTTGACTAGAACGGCCACTGCAGCGATTATCTTTAAACAGGTGGGCCATCCTGATGCCACAGGGTCCAATTTTTTTGACAAATAAGCAACTGGGCGATTCCAGGGACCCAATTTCTGAGTCAATACTCCTTTTGCAATGCCCTTATTTTCGGCCACATATAAATGAAAAGGTTTGGTTACATCTGGCAGTCCTAGGGCTGGAGCTGAAAGTAAAGCTCGTTTGATTTGGTCAAAAGCCCGTTGTTCCTTATCACCCCAAACGAAAGAGTGCTGTTTTTGGTTAGGGGGTACAATGGGGCTGCCAGCTCAGCAAACCCTGGAATCCATAGTCTACAGAATCCGGCCGTCCCCAAAAATTCTCTAACCTGCCTGGCGTTTTTGGGAGCCGGAATTTGGGCCACCGTATCCTTTCTGCTCTCCGTGAGCCATCTTTGCCCCCCTTTTAATAGATACCCCAGGTAACTGACCTGTTGTTGGCATATTTGTGCTTTCTTGGCTGAGGCTCTATATCCCAGGGTTCCAAGTTCCGTTAACAGTTTTTCAGTACCCTTGATACAATCTTCTTCGGTCTCAGCAGCTAATAAAATATCATCAACGTATTGGAGTAATGTTACCTGGGGATTTGATTCTCTATATAATGCCAAATCCTGATGGAGGGCTTCATCAAAGATGGTCGGGGAGTTCTTAAATCCCTGAGGTAGCCGTGTCCATGTCAGCTGACCAGACATTCCCGATGTTGGATCTTTCCATTCGAAGGCAAAGTAGGGTTGGCTCAGGGGAGAGAGTCTTAAACAGAAAAAAGCATCTTTAAGGTCCAAAACAGTATACCACATATGTTGAGGTGGAAGAGTGCTCAGGAGGTTGTAAGGGTTTGGAACTGTGGGGTGGAAGTCTGCCACCCGTTTGTTTACCTCTCGTAGATCCTGCACCGGCCGATAATCATTTGTTCCTGGTTTCTTTACCGGCAGGAGAGGAGTGTTCCATGCTGATTGACATCTTATTAAGATGCCCAAGTCTAGTAGCCTCTGTATATGGGGACGGATACCGTCTTTGGCTTCTCTACTCATGGGGTATTGACGGACCGTTATTGGGGTGGCAGTTGCCTTGCGTTCCACTAGCACCGGGGGCTGATTTTTGGCCATCCCCATTCCGGCAGTTTCTGCCCAGGCTTGAGGGAACCGAGTTACCCAATCAGTAACATTAACTCGTGAGGATGAAGGCTGCTCGTATAATTTATATTCATCTTCTAATTTCATAGTCAATATTTGAAGTAACCTTCCCTTATTATCAGTTATGGTGGGACCTTCTGGCTGAAAGTGGATTTGAGCCCCTACTTTGGAGAGTAAATCTCTTCCCAGCAAAGGATAGGGGCATTCCGGAATAATCAAAAATGAATGGGTTACTCGTCCAATCCCAAGATCTACTGTCCTTCGTGTGGTCCATGAATATTGTTTATTCCCAGTGGCTCCTTGTACCCATGACCTTTTAGCTGAGATAGGACCTTTTGAGTGGAGAAGGACGGAGTGCTGGGCTCCGGTATCTACCAAAAATTGAACAGGTTCCCCCTCCACTTTAAGAGTTACCCGGGGCTCGGGGAGAGGGTTCGAGCCCTGACTTTCCTAGTCTTCTTTCAATGTTAAGATTTTGTTTTTGGTTGGCCTTCCTCCATTCTTTTTCTTAGGGCATTCTCTCGCCCAATGTCCTTTTTCTTTACAGTAGGCACATTGGTCCTTGTCTAATGGCCGCCTTCTGTCTGCCGTTCGCCCTTCCTGCCTATTTCTATCCCCTATATTTCTTCCTCCAACCACAGTGGCCAGTATCTTACTTAAATTCCTCTCCTGTCTCTTATCCCGTCTTATTTCATGGGCTTCCTGCTCTTTCTGCTTTCTTTCTTCCTTCTCTTCCTCTGTTTCTCTTTTGTTATATACTTTATCTGCCTCTTTTACTAACTCCTGAAGCGAAAATCCCTGCAAGCCATCTAGCCTCTGTAATTTCTTCTTAATATCAGGGGCCACTTGATCTATGAAAGCCATTGCTATAGTAGCCCTGTCCCTCCGAAGTTGGATCATAAGGGGTAAAGCGTCTAAAGGCTTCCATTAAACGTTCCAGGAACACAGTTGGCGATTCCTGGGGCCCCTGAGTTACTTCCCTTACCTTAGCCAAATTAGTGGGCCGTCTGGCCGCTCCATGGAGACCCACCACCAGAGCCTGGCGATACATTTTCAGGCGCTCCCTACCTTCCGGGGCATTGAAATCCCAGTTTGGCCTGACGAGTGGGAAACCAGCATCAGTCTCGTTAGGCAGCTGGGTAGGTTGCCCATTGGCGCCTAATACATTTTTTCTGGCTTCTAAAAGAACCCGTTGCCTCTCCTCAGTCATTAGGAGAGTCTGGAGCAGCTGCTGACAATCATCCCATGTGGGCTGGTGGGAGAAAACGAGATTCTATTAAAGCGGTAAGGGCCTGTGGATTTTCGGAAAAAGTTGGGTTATGCATTTTCCAATTATAAAGATCTGCAGAGGAAAAGGGCCAATATTGGAGAGGTCTATTCCCTTGGCCATCGGGGGGGCCATATTCTCTAAGAGGTAGGGCAGTGGAGTCCGGGGAGATAGCCCTCCGGCTCCTAGTGCCCACTGAGGGACCCCTTTCTTCTTCCATCATGGATGGTTCCCTTGGTGCCGAGGGCAGTGGAGCTGGGGGTCCTCTAGGTGGTAGGGGATTCGGGGCCGGAGGATAAGGGGGTGGGGAATCCAAAAGCAGCAAATCGGACTGCGGGTCAGGATAAATCGCCTTCGGTAGATCCGGGGCGTCGGGTAGCTTCTCCGTGTTGGGGTTTTTCTTTAAGGCTAATATCTCCGACGCTGCTGATGTATGCGCGGACGTACCTGTTGAGGAAACAAAGGGCCGGACCCACGGAGGTGGGGAGAGAATTAAATCTTCCCAGACCAAGACATATGGTACTTGGTCTGGATGTCCGTGGGGATCTATATTAAATATCTTAGACTTCAGCAGCTTAATCTTGTCTAATAAAAAGGATCCTTCGGGGGGCCATCCTATCTGAAATGTTGGCCATTCAGAGGCACACAAAGTCTGCCACTTTCCTTTCTTTACCTCTACCGAAAAATTATGGGCTCTGGCCCGAACTTCGGTCCAATAGCTTAGGGTAAGGGAAAGAGGAGTCGTCATAGTTTGTCCCATTGTCGTCCGTCAGAGAAGAAGAATAGACCACAATACAGAAACAGTTAAAACTCCACGAAACACATATACGTATGGGCCACCGCGAGCTCGCTTCAAAACCGAAGCTTCTTCAGATGGCAGTTATCACCAAGGGAACTGCCGAAACCGAGTGAAGGGGAGACAGAGTTTGCCTCTCCTTCCAGATGAGCCACTAGGGCGTCCCCTAGGGCTCATGGACACCGGCTATTAGCACGTCTGCCTAGCCAGAGGTCCGATACAGATTCCATAATAAGCCGATTCTTACGGCTTTCCTCCGATAATGGCCCACAAAGAACAAGGGACAAACAGACAATCAAGCTCGAGCTTACCTGGTACCTCCAACTCCCGATGTTCTTGTGGTCCGGGGCGAGTGGAATCCCGGACGAGCCCCCAAATGTTAGACCTGCGCGGTCTCCTAGGAGTTTCGACTCGCCCAGGAAACAACAAGAGTCGGAAATCGATGCAAAACGCAAGAGGTTTATTGAAGGCCGGTGCACCGGGGTTCCTTGGTCCTCACGCAGGAGGTCGAAGAAGGAACCCTTTTGGGCGCGAATATGTCAGTTTTATAGGTTCCCACTTCCCCGTATGTAAATTATAGATTTGGTTGTGTTCTCCTGCTGATTGGTCCCGGCTTAGGCTCGGACCAGAGAGGGAACTTGTCCCCAGCTGCCTGATTGGTCTTTGACAGACACCTTTTTTACATTTTGTTATCTCCCTCCTTCTCCCCAGCTGTCTGATTGGTCTTTGACAGACACCTTTTTTACATTTTGTTATCTCCCCTCCTTCTCGGAAGGGGGTCGGACATCCTGGAAATTCACCCATTGTCTAAGAAGCCCCTATTGTCTGGAGAGTTCTTAATCATTAGCTGGAACAATGTCCCTCGAGTCCCACAGTAGTGACAATCTTAACCACTTAAGGGTAGAAATAGTGTTTTTACTAGTTAATGCTGTTAAGTACAGTTTTTTGAGTGCTCATCGTGTGTTCAGTGTTTTCTAAGCACAGACCAATCTTTACCAACACTCTCTGGGTGAGAGACTGATCCCCATTTCCCAGATGAGAAGGCTGAGGCTGGAGAGTTGAAATGACTCACCCAAGGCTAATCCTTAGATACCTGGCAACAGCCATGTTTCTTTCAAGCCTAAGTCTCCCCACTGTATCACCCTGCCTCCAGGCAAAACTCTGGGTAGCATAGGTGTTATATTTCTGGATTTTTCTAAAAGAAACTCCCATAACAAAATTGCTTAGAGGAGACTGTATTAGGGTTTTGCAGAGAAACAGAACCAATAGGATGCGTATCTGTATAGAAAGAGATTTATTATAAGGAATTGACTCATGCAGTTACAGAGGCTGGCAAGTCCAAAGTCTGCAGGGTGGGCTGGCAGGCCAGACACCCAGGATGCCCAGTGGGTGCAGTTCCAGTCTGAAGGCAACCTGCTGGGGGATTCCCTCTTGCTCAGGGATGCTGGTCTTTTTGTTGTGTTCAGGCTTTCAACTGATTGGATGAGTCCCACCTACATTGTGGAGGGCAACCTGCTGCTCACACTTCACTGATTTAAATGTTAATATCATTAAAGTAAAAAAGAAACCCGTCCAAGTTGACATAAAATTAACTATCACAGAGACTTAGGTGAGTCTACTTTTCTTTTTTTTTTTTTTTTTTAATAATCTTTTGGCCATGCTGCACGGCATGTGGGATCTTATTCCCCAACCAGGGATCGAACCCTTGCCCCATGCATTGGAACCGCAGAGTCTCAACCACTGGACTGCCAGGGAAGTCCCTGATGAGCCTAGTTTTTAAAACTCATTTCTCCAGGAGGTGCAATTTACCAGGTACTGATATAATTTCGTAACTTAATATTTAGCAGAGCCCACTGAATGGGCTCATGGAAGATTATTGGTTACATGGTGCTATAACATCTTAAGAGTGAGCTATAGTTCATGGATTCATAGAAAATAAAATTCTAATTGCAAAAATCCAGTCTCTGAGATTTAGCTTTCAAAGATACCACCTCAGGGAATACCAGCAGTCCCCTTAGACTGGCCTTTGTCATCACTGTCATCATCATCATCAGTAATAATGATGATAATAGTTAACATTTACTGACTGCTTCTTGTGTGTTGGCACTGGTTCTGAGTGCTTTCTGTGTGCACTAGGAGGAAGGTACTGTTTATTCTTTTACGCCTTCTTTTACATGTGTGGAAACAGTCTCAGAGAGGTTAGTAAATTGGCCATGGTAGTATAGCTAGTAAAGGGTGGATCCAGGATTCAAAGAAGGCAGTTTGCTATGCATAAAGATGATTTGGGGTCCCAAAGCACATTTGCCTGAAAATCTCTCATTATTCGTCATAGTGTCTGAAATTGTCACCTTTAGGAGAATCAAACCTTTGAAAGATCAAATAATCAACATTTAGTACTAATTGTGGATACAGTGCCCACGTAGGTGTAGAGAGGATAGAAAGAATAATAATATAGACTCCCTGCCTTGGAAGAGCTTACGGTTGTTGGGCAGGGGAAATTCCCCCCTCTACCCTTCTTGAGCTTTTGTGGCTGGACTAATAATAAAATTGACAAAAGACAGTTCAACAGGAGAAAAAGATACACATTTTAATTTGATGCATGGAAGTCTCATAGAAGCAGGACCTAAGAAGTGGTCAAAGCAGTCAGCATTTTTACTTTTTAGACAAAGAAACAAGAAATTTGGGAGGAATTTATAGGACAAAGAAACTTAGGCTTTGGGTGCTTAATTAGTGAGGAATCTAAGCAGACTTTGGGCTTGGGGTAGTAAATTGAAGAAGTAACAAGGTTTGTTTGTATAAGCTTCTCTGCCTGAATTTCCTATCTCTCTGGGTGTTCTTTTACCTCCAGATGCAAGGAGTTGCCCCTTTCACATGAGAGATTTATTTCCTGCTTTCAGAGAGACAGAGAGGGTCAGAATGTCCCTCTTGTGTTGGTTATTTCTTAAGTAAATTTAATTCAGAAAAATCAATATCAATATCATTGAAGCATATTTTGGAGCAGCCTGTTCTGAGTCCCAACACAGTCTCAGTGGAGAGGCTTGAATAGACCCAGGAGGAAGAAATGCTTGGAGGCTGAACTGCTATAATCTGTTTGGTATGTTGTTTCCTTGTATTTAGGGAATGGGCATTCTTGCTGGTTTTGTTTTTTAAATGAAACATTTTAATTCTCTCTGGAGTCTTGAGTGGGCCGGAGGCAAAGAACTTGGGTAATTTGGTGGACTCTTAGGTAAATGTATTTAGCAGGTTACTTGCTAGGACCTGTAGAATAAAATAAATCATAGTAGTAATAGCTATGATTTGAGGAGAATTGTATTTGTTTCTCATATGCTAGTAAGATGTGAGCTTTATGAAGGCAGGGGCCATTCTGCCTTGTCATTGTTGAGTTTCCAGCCCCTAGAAGAGAGCCAGAAACGTGGAGGGTGCTCAGTAGGTCTTTGCAAACTAAATGGATCTGACAGTTCACTTATGGTCATTCTTTGCTCTGTCAAGATGTAAAAGTCAGAACTGGGTGCTCTTTTTTGATCTAAGTATAAAGAATGTGGCCTTCGGAGTCAGGCAGACTTAAGTTCTATCACAATTTTGCCATTTACGTAAAATGTGACCAAAATTACTTTTAAGCCTCAATTTCCTTGTCTGATTCTGCAAGGATGTCGGGGCGGCAGTTTATAGTTTTATAATCTTCCCTAATCACCCCCCACTCCACCCATAAACAGAGAACAACTACGTAGCAAAATAAGCAAACTGCAAAAACCATGGGGAGATTTTACAATGAAATTTTGACAAAGTGTCCTCACAAACCCCAAAGGCAACTGGCAGGAACAGCCATCAGCCACCACGACACCTGTGTGGCATCAGCGTTTGTGTGGGATGAAGAGGAGAGAAGCATTGGAGTGTCTGATGGATATAAAAACGAGAGAACTCCACAATAGATAACAGGTATTCGCTGCAAAACACTGTAGGCTAATTTGAAAACAGCTGCTGAAACTGGGGGGAGTTTTGTCCAATGTAGCAGCAGATGGATGTAAAGGTTCACATGACTGCACATATTTCCTTGCTAGAAGTTTCTCTCCATCCCTTCACACGCCACCTGTATCACTCCTATTAATTGTTTAGCTTTAAGCTTAGATATCACTTTGCCTGATGTACTAGTTTCTTACTGCTGCCGTAACAAATGATCTCAAACTGATTGGCTTAAGACAAGATGAATTTTTATCTTCCAGTTCTGTAGTTTAAAAGTGCAGCACAGTTCTCACTAGGTTAAAAATCCAGGTGTCAGCGGGGCTGCATTCCTTTCTTTTCCAGCTCCTAGAGGACACCCATATCCTTGGTTCACAATCCTTTCCTTCCATCTCCAAAGCCAGCAACAGGGGGTTTGGTTTTCTTGACACCACATCACCCCAACTTTCTCTTTAGGCAAATCCCCCGTTGCCTTCCTCTTATGCTGTTAAGGACGCTTGAGATTATATTGGGCCCACCTGGATAATCTACAGTACTCTCCCTATTTCAAGATTCCTAGCTTAATCACACCTGCCAAGTTCTTTCTTGCCATATATGGTAATAGATTAACAGGGTTCCAAAGATTAGGACATGGATATCCCTGGGGAGGGGGAATGGCAGTGGTTAGGGTGTACGTTATTCTGCTACCACACCTGAGAAGAAGTTCCTGCCCCAAGATGGCACTGGGTACCCCTCTTGTGAGGCCCATGGATGCTGCCCTGATTCCCTGTTGAGTTGTCTGTCACACGGATAGATGGGGTGTTCCTTAAAGGCAAGTGTGTCTTCTTTGCCACCCAGTTCCCAGAGTCCAGCACGCTGCTGTTCAACATAACTTAGACGGATCAAATTATATTTAGCTTAAGTTTTCTAGTGGCCACATTAAAAAAAAATAGTTGCACAATACATTTTAAGATTATATTTTATCTAACCCAGTATATCCAATATACTATCATTTCAACAGGTAATCAATATAAAATTATTAGTGAGATATTTTACATTCATTTATTTGGATGAAATCTTCGAAGTCCAGTCTATATTTTTACACATATAGCATATCTCAGTTTGGACCAGCCACCATCCAAATGCTCAGTGGCCATAAGTGGCTGGTGGCTACCCTATGGGACAACTCAGCTCTGGCACGATCCCTGGCGTTTAGGAGTGCTCCATGAGAGTTTCTCTGATAATTGGGGGAGGGGACCGATGCGGGGCCAGCATGAGGGCTAAATCTTAGAAGTGAGCGCCAGCTTCAGGGCGCTCCCGTGTTTGTGGCTTAAGTTTTATTAAATTTTACATAAAAATCAGAAAATCAAATGCCTTGTGCACACGTCTTTCAGTTTCTAATTTGGCAGTGTGCACACTTGGGTGAGGCAGCAGCCACTTCAGTAAACATTTACGGGGAGGAGTCCTCTTCGGGGGCTCCCAGGAGCGGCAGGTAGGTAGCTTGTGAGGTGAAAAACATATTTGCACATTTCCAAAGGTTTACCTCGCTTTCACGTATACCTCTTCCGAAAAGTATCCTCAAACCGCATTTTGAAAGCTGACCCTGCTAACTCTGGCTTCCCAAATCTCTTTGAAGTCACAGAACAACCTGAAAACAAAGCACGTTCACAGTCCTGGGACAGAAAAATAAACACACATCGCCCCTGAAGGGAGACCCCAGCCTCTGAGCTTCAGAGCTCAGTCTGGCAAACAGAGGAGGCTGACTGGTGTCCAGGGCCCTCGTCTCCATCACGATCACTCCAGATTGGTTTTTTGTCCTCTGCTTTGCTCTTTCAGAAAGCCATGGGAATCCTCTTAATGCACACACGCATTTCCTCACAACCAGAGCACATGCAGAGTTCCCTGAATTGAGCTACATGTCGAGCCCTGTGATCTAGGAGGATATTAAACTATAGTTAGAAGCAAATTGTTGCCCTCCCCTGCCAAACGATGGACTATAAACAGAGATAATCACATAACCACAGTATTCTGTGTGGTTCTTTTCCGCTTTGTACACTCAACAATGGAGCAAAGAACCAGCCACATATTAGGCTGCTAAATGGTGTTGAATGCATGCATGAACTCTCCTTTCTTGCTCTCAGCCTTGCAGGGGGAATGGGAGGAGAGACCTATTGCTGGGGTTCACGCCATCCCTAGAACGCGTGTGTAACCAATTCTCATGAAAGAGCACCACGTTTCAATCTGATCTGCTCACTATCAAAGAGAAGACAAAGGGACACACGCCCAAAGATGTTAGGATTCAGGCTTTCACATAGTCTAAAATGAAGACAAGTCTCAAGGTAAGCCAGACACTGCCGAGAACCTGAGGCTCACTTTGTGTTCCGCAGAGCAGAACTGGCAGGTTGTCTGTCTGGTTGCTGCTAGAACTACCCAAGGGCAGGGAAGACCCTAGGATTGGAATGAGCATGAAGATAAAAATCAAGTTGATTGAGGCTGTCTCTGCACCCAAACTGTGTAATAGATTTCTGTCTGTTAAAGTCAGTAAATTGCAGCTTAGTTTATTTCTTTCTAGCTCCCCTGCATGGTTCAATTTCTCCAAGTGTCCTTTAACCCAGTGCACTTAAAAAAGAAGAGAACCTCATTTATTGGGGACATAGAGGGAAAAGTAAAGATAGAAATGGCAACATTGTCTTAAACCTCTTCATCCTGCCACTTCAGGGCCTGAGGCAGAAAGGTCTCACAGGTCTGAGCACAATTCCTCTCGCAGAACATATAGGCTACAGCAGTCATAAGGGTGAGTGTGTTCATGTTTCCAGTCATGGGAGAGGAGGTTGGTCCTAGGGCATAACTTTGATAGGGAGCCAGCAAAAGCAACTGCAGAACCTACCTCACCTTCTGTAGCTCCAGCTTCTCACTGCCGCGCTCCTACAAGGTTGCCACGTCAGGGGAGAGATGCGGGTATGTTTATGTGTACACGCGGGAACTTTGTCACTAGCTTATTCCCTCTTAAGACCCAGACAGAATAGTGCCTGATTACTTCTCATTCATGATGTGTTTGAGGCACTTTATAAACTTTGAACAGACTTATATCCTTGACTCTTCCCTTTCCTTCTTCCCTTCCTGTCCAGCAAGAGTGGGGAATCATTGTACAGGAAACCTGGCACGTGTAGTCCCAAATGCATCTTTAATTGCTAATTCTCCACATTTGATAAAGAAAACAACAACAACAACAACACTTGGATACAGATGCACTGTGACACAGAAAGGTAAAGTTTTGGGCCAGATTTTTAAGGCCAGATGGTGGACAGTGAAGAATAAAATCAGATTGAGGAATTGGGTGAGGCTGGGGTGTAGCAGCTTTTGCAAAGTAATCATGAGTAGTCGATCTTAGGGAAATGCGGGACCAAGTGGTGTGGGCCAGTTCAGAGTCTTAAGCTTTTTACCTAACTGGGGGAAAGAACAGGTCAGCAATGGATTTCACTTAAGCCAGATGAAAAGAATTACTGGAAAGCAGATTCGGGACAGGTGGAAGTCAGAAAATTTCCTTGGAATCAGTCAAGGTGAGTAGGGACAGGTAAGCCAAAAAAGAAGGTGGAACCACTGAGTCAGTTTTCCTACTGCCTGTTCTGGTTGTCCATGTCGTCGCTGAGTGTCAGCAGCTAAGTGTTGAGGCTTTGCGCTCCAAACCAAAAATGAAGGCTGCTCGTAACTTAAGCCTCTTTGTAGCTACTGGAGCTGACACTTTGTCCATTTTTTTTTCATTGTAATCATAAAATTGGCTGGAGTTCCATCTACTTGAAAACTACAAAATTTTGGTAGGAAATTAAATGTTTGGATTGATGAGTGTGAGGTTGACATTTCAAATATTTTCTCTAAAGTTAGAGGCATCAATAACATTGATACGGCGACACAAATTTGATTCATCTCTTCAGTGGTGTTTATCCTGGGCTCGTTTTGCTAAATGCTTGGCTGTGGTATTAGGCTATTACGATAGCCAGGTCACTGTTTTAGGTCAATATATGGCTCAGAAATTGAGCCCATCTCTCTCTCATCATGTTCTAAATGAGTAAAAATGGTAAATGCTGTATGTAATGAGGAGAATTGGCATGGGGAATGGGGCTAGGAAATGCTGGCTATGTTTCTTGATCACTTATGCTCCTTTGGGACTGGCACCAGCAGCTTCTAAGCAAATGATTTTGTATTTGTATTCTTTTAGTGGCTATACTTCTAAAAAATGAACTTTAGGTGAACAAAATTGGATTACTTACGATCCTGAGTCTGAGTATCATACATCCACTTATCTCTTTTCATTTATTTTTTTTCCTTTTACTAATGATCCCTGGTCCCAAATTTCATTTCTCCTCATCACAGCCACCCGTATTTTTTTCTTTTTAGTCAGTCAATTCAATCTTATTGGATTTAGAATTATATAAATTATGTTTAACACAATGCAAAAATATTTAGTATTTGCAGATTTATTTGTCAAGTGGTATGTTTGTTCTACAACCATATTTTTTTGTACTTTATGGAAAGTTTTAAATATCTGATTGAAGAATGGTGCAGTTTGATCAAAGAGGAAATGATACAGCTTCTAAAGCAGAAAGACATAAAAGGCTGAATGATCCCTGCATTTTTCCTTCCCTTTTTCTCTAATCTGGGGGAATCTCTAACCCTTTTAAGAATATCTAATCCTTTTCAAAGTTAATTTTTTATATCAGATCACTCTAACTAGGGAGCCATTTTTTTAAACAGAAATAGCATTGGGTAGACCTTCCAAACCCTCATTTGGTAGGAAGGAAAAATTCTATAGGGTATATACAATTACTTAATTCAAGCCATAGAGAAAAAAGCACTCCCAAGTAAGAGTTCAGGTTAGTTTCAGCTGTTTCTCTTATTCACCAATTCAACTTTATGAGCGTTTATCACTCGCTGTGTACAGGATGATCGTACATTCAAGTTTTCCCAGGACAGTCCCCATTTAAGTGTGCTTCCTGCCATCTTTCTGGCGATTCTGCCCTTTCACTCTTAAAAGTGTCACAAGCACCCATTCTTGTGCTTTTTAACTTATATAAATATTACTGTATTAAATATCTGTCCTATTCTGCTTCCTACTTTTTACATTCAGTATTAATTACCTCAACATTTGCATATAACACATTTTGCTTTTCATTTCCTATTGGTGAACACACAGGTGATTTCAAACTCCATTACAGAGTGCACGGCAAATATTTTCATACATGTCTCTGTGTATATGTGGTTTTTTTCCTGGAAAATATTCCTAGTTATAAAATGTAGACATAACATTTTTCACTAAATACTTTCAAACTGGCCCCCCCAAATGAGGATACAATCCTCTCCTAACGTTAAAAAAAAAAAAAAAAAAAATCCATTAAAGGAGCCATTCGTTATACTGACAGAAGAAGGTATTCTTTTTTTCTCTAGCTTTATTGAGATATAATTGATACATAACGTTGTGTAAATTTAAGTTCTACATTATGATTTAATAGTCTTATATATTATAAAATGATTACCACAAGGGTTGTTAGCATCTCTATCACCTCACACAATTACTATTTCTGTGTGAGAACATTTAAAATTTGCTCTCTTAGCAAGTATGTAATACAGTATTGTTAACAGTAGTCATCCCACTGTACGTTAGATCCCCAGAATTTATTCATCTTGAAACTGGAAGTTTGTGCCCTTTGACCAACATCTGCCGTTTCCCCCACCTCCCAGCCCCTGGCAACCAAGTTTGGCTTTTTTAGATTCTGCACATAAGTGATGTCATACAGTATTTGTCTTTCGCTGTTTGACTCATCTCACGTGGCATAATGCCCTCAAAATTTTTCCCTTGTTGTCACAGATGGCACGATTTCCTTCTTTCTCATGGCTGAATGATATTTATCTCTATCTATAACTTTTCTTTATTCATTCATCTGTAGGCAGACACTAAGGTTGTTTCCATGTCTTGGCTATTTTGAATAATGCTGCAATGAACATGGATGGTGATTTTCATACCTTTGGGTATATACCCATGATATATAAGGATTCCCTTTTCTTCACATTCTCACCAACATTTGTTACCTCTTGTCTTTTTCATAGTAGCCATTTTAACAGGTGTGAGGTGATATCTCATTGTGGTTTCGAGTTGTATTTTCCTGATGATTGATTAGTGATGTTGAGGACCTATTCATGTACCTGTTGACTATTTGTATACCTTCTTTGGAAAAATGTCTACTTATTTCCTCTGTCCATTTTTTTAATTAGTTTTTTCTTTGCTATTGAGTTGTATGAGTTCCTTATATAGTTTAGATATTAACCCCTTGTTAGATGGTTTGCAAATATTTTCTCCCATTTTGCAGGTTGCCTTTTCATTTTGTTGATTGTTTCTTTTGCTGTGCAGAAGTTTTTTAGTTTGATATAGTTTCATTTATTTATTTTTACTTTTGTTGCCTGTGCTTATGGTGTCATATCCAAAAAACTATTGACAAGACTGATGTCAAGGAGCTTTTTCCCTATGTTTTCCTCTAGGAGTTTTATGGTTTCAGGTCTTATGTTCAAGTCCTTCATCCATTTTTAGTTAATTTTTGTGAGTGGTGTAAGATAGGAGTTCACTTTCTATCTTGTGCATATGGATATACAGTCCATCGTCATATAGGTTGAACATATATTCGTGGGTTTATTTCTGGGACATTGATTCTGTTCCACTGGTCTATGTATGTATTTTCATGCCCATACCATACCAATTAGATTACTATAGCTTTGTAATATAGTTTGAAATCAGAATTGTGATGTCTCTAGCTTCGTTCTTCTTCCTCAAGATTGCTTTGGCTATTTGGGTTCTTTTGTGGTCCTATGTGAACTTTAGGACTGTTTTTACTATTTCTGTGAAAAATGGCATTGGAATTTTTATAAGAATTAATTGGATTGAATCTATAGATGGCTTTGGGTCGTATTGTTAATTTTAACAATATTCTTCTGATCCATAAACAAGGGATATATTTCCATTCATTTGTATTTTCTTCAATTTCTTTCGTCAAAGTCTTAAAATTTTAGTGTACAGATATTTCACCTTTATGGTTAAATTTATTCCAAAGTATTTTATTGTTTTTGATGCTATTTTGAATGATATTGTTTTCTTTATTTTTCAAATATTTTGTTAGTGTATAGAAATACAACTGCTCTTTTTTAACAAGAAAAGTTCAGCATTTATAATGACAGCTTTTAGATATTATTAAAAGAAGATTAAAGGAATTATTTTCAAGGTATACCCTATTTCTGCATAAGAAGACTTAGAATAATAAAACATCAATTTTTCCCAAAATTATATTTCAAAGTAATTAGAATTACATTGGTCTCTTCTGTCTTTGATGCATGCCATTTGTTTCGTTTTCTTCTCTGAAACAATGTGGAAAATAAAGCACCTCCTAATGGCAGAACTTTGGTTGCTACAGCTCTTCCCTGATTCTTGGTCTGCTTTACTTTTTCTCTACCCATTATTGAATAATTGTTGGTAATCTGTCTTTTTCTAGAAATTATCCATTTTCCTCTAGATTATAAAATTTACTGCCATAAAGGTGCATACCATGGGGTCTGTGCTTGTAACTATCGATACTCTCCCATTTCTAATATTTTGCCTTTTATTCTTTTTCTTTTTTTTTAACATCTTTATTGGAGTATAATTGCTTTAAAATGGTGTGTTAGTTTCTGCTTTATAACAAAGTGAATCAGTCATACATATACATACGTTCCCATATCTCTTCCCTCTTGTGTCTCCCTCCCTCCCAGCCTCCCTGTCCCACCCCTCTAGGTGGTCACAAACCACCGAGCTGATCTCTCTGTGCTATGCGGCTGCTTCCCACTAGCTATCTATTTTACGTTTGGTAGTGTATATATGTCCATGCCACTCTCTCACTTTGTCACAGCTTACCCTTCCCCCTCCCCATATCCTCAAGTCCATTCTCTAGTAGGTCTGTGTCTTTATTCCCATCTTACCCCTAGGCAATCCCACTACTGGGCATATACCCTGTCATGTACCAAAATATTCATTGCAGCTCTATTTACAATAACCAGGACATGGAAGCAACCTAGGTGTCCATCATCGGATGAATGGATAAAGAAGATGTGGCACATATATACAATGGAATATTACTCAGCCATAAAAAGAAACAAAATTGAGATATTTGAAATGAGGTGGATGGACCTAGAGTCTGTCATACAGAGTGAAGTAAGTCAGAAAGAGAAAAACAAATAACGTATGCTAACCATATATATGGAATCTAAGAAAAAAAAAAAGGTCATGAAGAACCTAGGGGTAAGACAGGAATAAAGATGCTTCCATTTTATCTTGTTCTGCTAATTTAACTTGGTTTTAGAACATAGGACTTAAAGCACAGTAAATCATTGGAAGTATTTCAAGACACTTACCTCTGAGCAGAGCTATCTCTTTGGCTTAAGACCACTCTGACTACTCTCTAGAAAAAACACTTAACCAGATGTTCCCTCATTCTCCTGAGATTCATCTTTCTTAGAGTAGATGGCAAAAAAATGGCTTTGAATAAAATAATAATATCTCAGAATTTTAATATTTAATTTCAGTAGTTCCTCTAAATGAGGACAGAATTTGGCCTGCAAATAATAATGGCTCTTTGAATTTTCTATTTTACCTGAATTTATATCAGTTATTTAAAAACTTGGAAACATTTCTGGAGACTGCTGTTTTTTTCTGGGAGAGGTTAAAGTGATTAAGCAGCTCAAGTGCCATCCCAACTCACTGAGTTTCCTTTCCTGTGGGTTACTACAATATCTATAGAAAATTAAAAAAATTATTTAAAAGAATTTATTTAAAAATTCCCCATAGAGTGATGGAAGTATTTTGTCTACTTTACACAGGCACCTTGAGTACAGCACAAGTAGCTAAACGCCAAGGCTCTGAAATGAGAAAGATTTGTGTTCTAATTCTACTGTTTATGAGCTGTATGATCTTGATTAAATTATGGAAACTCTCAAAGTCTCAATTTCTGTATCTGTAGATTGTAGGCCATCATATTACCTACTTGATAGAGCTGTGGGGATTTAAAGGTGCTAATGCATGAAAGCGCTTAGCGTAAAGCCTGAGATGTGGTAATTTCTCAACAAATAAGAGTAGTTATGATTATTAATCTTTATTAACCTGTACCTTTATACCTAGGAGGTACATAGTGAAATGCTCCTTCCGGTGAAGAGTAGAGAGAACCCCAGTTCTTCAGAGGTCTAGAAACAGTGAAATCACTAAAGAAGAATAGGTATACCCATCAGGATTCTCTTGGTTGTAAGTGACAGAAACCCAGTTTAATCTACTTAAAACCAAAAGGGGATTTATTGGAAGGAGTAATGTGTTGGGCAAAGAACATATGTTGCCTTTTATCAGGAGCAGAAGTCCAAACACTTCCAATCACTGCATCTTGGTATTGGCCTGCATGCATTCCTCTTGTGCTGCAGGAGAGAGACCTTGTCCCCTCCCCACAAGGGACAGATGTAGTACTGGGTTGGGCAGGTGCTACATAACACCTGCCCAGTGTTTTAGAGTTTTCAGCATGTAGGTCTTTCACCAACTTGCTTAAGTTTATTCCTAGGTATTTTATTTTATTTTATTTTTACATTTTTATTGGAGTATAGTTGATTTACAATGTTGTGTTAGTTTCAAATATACAGCGAAGTGAATTAGTTATACATATACCAACTCTTTTTTTTTTTAGATTCTTTTCCCATGCAGCCATTGCAGAGTATTGAGTAGAGTTCCCTGTGCTATACAGCAGGTTATTATTAGTTATCTGTTTTATTTATAGTAGTGTGTATATGTCAGTCCCAATCTCCCAATTTATTCCTCCTCCCCCTTGTCCCCTGGTAACCATACGTTTGTTTTCTACATCTGTGACTCTACTTCTGTTTTGTAAATAGGTTCATTTGTACCCTCTTTTTTTTAGATTCCACATATAAATGATATCATATGATATTTGTCTTTCTGTGACTGACTTCACTCAACATGACAATCTCTAGTCCATCCATGTTGCTGCAAATGGCATTATTTTGTTCTTTTTTTTATTGCTGAGTAGGTATTTTATTCTTTTTGACACAGTTTTAGATGGGATTGTTTTTTAACTTTCTGATGTTTCATTATTACTATAAAGAAGTGCAGCAGATTTCTGTATATTACTCTTGTATCCTGCTACCTTGCTGAATTCATTTCAGTTCTAATAGTTTTTGTTTGGAGTCTTGTCTTTTTATAAATTTATTTTATTTATTTATTTGGCTGCGTTGGGTCTTCGTTTCTGTACGAGGGCTTTCCCTAGTTGCGGCGAGCGGGGGCCACTCTTCACCGCGGTGCGCGGACCTCTCACTGTCGCGGCCTCTCCTGTTGCGGAGCCCAGGCTCCAGATGCGCAGGCTCAGTAGTTGTGGCTCACGGGCCCAGTTGTTCCGCAGCATGTGGGATCTTCCCAGACCAGGGCTCGAACCCATGTCCTCTGCATTGGCAGGCAGATTCTCAACCACTGCGCCACCAGGGAAGCCCTGTTTGGAGTCTTTAGAGTTCTCTATATAGTGTATCGTGTCATCTGCAAGGAAAGACAGTTTTCTCTCTTCCCTTCCAATTTGGATACCTTTTGTTTTTCTCATCCGAGTGCTGTGGCTAGGACTTCCAATACTATGATGAATAGAAATGGTAAGAGTGGGTGTTTTTGGTGTGTTCCTGAATTTAGCAGATGGCTTCAGCTTCTCACCACTGAGTACTATGTTGGCTGTGAGTTTGCCGTAAATGGCTTTTATTATGTTGAGATATGCTCCCTCTATACCTACTTTGGTGAGAGTTTTTATTATGAATGGATGTTGAATTTTACAAAAACTTTTTTTTGTGACTATTAGGATGATCGTATGGTTTTCATCTTTTCTTTTGTTAATGTGGTGTATAACACTGATTGATTTGCACATGTTGAACCACCCTTGCGGCCCTGGAATGAACCCAACTTGATCCTGGTGTATGATCCTTTTAATGTATTGTTGGATTTGGTTTGCTGGTATTTTGTTGAGGATTTTTGCAACTATAGTTATCAAAGATATTGGCCAAGGCCCCCATTCTCATGTGGCGAAGTTGGAGTAGAAAAACTGCATTACGTGACTGTGTTTCCCAACAGTATGAGCAGCTTGTGGAACTAAAAGTACCGTAGAAATTATTTACATTAATAAATAAAATTGGGTCTTGAAAACCACCAGTTATATCTCTGACTGTCTCTCATGTCTGCTTGTTGGCCTCATTTTCTATTATTAAATGACGTTTTCCCTTGCAGCATAGATCATGGCTACTGGCAATTTCCAGGGCCATATTTTAACAGCTTGGAAACCAGTGAGGAAACAGTATCTCTCTCTCACCTTCTGCTTAAAAAATTCTGGGGAAGGACTCTGGAATCGGTCAGATGTCCTGTCTTTGGACTGCTTACTGTGATCAGGGATTGGGGTACTAAGACAGGCCTAACCTGGGCCATGTGCCCACCTCTGTTACCTGAAGCAGGTGTGTTACGTGTATGCTGGGAGGTGGGGTTGGGTGGGGTTGAGGGTGGAATCTGTATAGCAGAAATGTGACCATTTAGGGAAGAGTTGTTAGAGAATTTTTCCAAACTCTTCAATTTACAGGCAAGAAACTGGAACTCAGAGACAATCAAAGGGTGTTCAAGGTTACCTGGGCGTGGCCTTCCTGATGAAATGTTCTCTGCTGGCTGGAAAGAGGCTTATCTTCATTTGGTCATTGGGGGAATGCAGTCAGTCAGAAGGACTCAAAATACTTCATTAAGCACCCACCAGCCCTCCAGTAGGAAGATTTCTTAGCTGGATTCTCTACATTCGAAGAGGGAGATAGAGCATAAGAGGGCAGGGAAGGTCACAGGACTTCAATTCGCATCTCTTAGAACAGTCGTTTCCTTCAAGCCCGAATGGGACACTAACCCCTCATTGGGTTTGCTTGTGAAGGCACAAGTTCTGTGAACACAAGCTTGGGAGGTTTGACTGGCCACCACAGCAGTCTTGGGCATGAAGCTGAGAACAACTTCACAAATTTTGCAGAGGAGAGAACCAAGTTACAATTTTGCTTCTGAGCACCCCTTCTATCCTCTAGATCCCTATGGGATTCTGTTCAACCTGTGAGTGGCCTGGTCTTATTTCTCAACTGGTATCAGATTCCACACTAGGGTGTACTAGGAGGTGTTCCATGGGGTGTGCTGGGAGAGTGGGAACCGAACATAAACTAAGAGCATTTTCTAGGTTTGACAATTAAAACATGACTTACAATTAAGACAAACATTCAAATATTATGCAGTGGAATTTAAGTAGTATTTCAATGTTTACTATGAATCAAGAGATTTTAAAGTCATTTTGATTTTGTTGTCAGTGTCCTGGCCCTGTGTCCTTGGTTCCCTACGGGTGGGCTTTCATTCTTGTTAACTTCTAGTGGTACCTTAGGTGGAAAGTTTGACAAACACTGGGGAACTAGTTGTACCCAGAGCTTAACTCTGAATTCTGTGGGAGAAAATCATCATACTTAGAAGTAGGCTCTTCCTTGGCCCTGCAAGCTTCCAAAAGTTTGTTTCCTTTTGCTAAGGTGATTCTGGAAATGGAAAAATGCTATCGGGGACAGTGTTATCCTTTGCTTTGAAATTCCAGGCTAAAGAACTTGGAGGTCCTTCATTTTTAAATCAAACTGATTTCCTTTTCTCCTTTCCTTTCATCGTGTTTATTACTTTTCTTATGGAGCTTCCTAGTTCCCTTTAAGTTTAGAATTTGGAAATATAGAATTTAAGAAGCAGAAGATGTAAGAGATTTCCTCGCAAATGGAGAGCCTGAAGCCCAGAGAGAGGAAGTGACCAGCTGAAGATCACACAGCTCATCACTGTGGCAGAGGCAGGAATGGAACCCAGGTTTCTGACTCTCATTCCAGGGCTCTTACCATGATCCCTGATGTCCATAGACAGTACCCCCAAAAGGGTTAGGCTCTTGCTAAAGTTTATGAGGTTTTACTTCTCTGCTTGTGAATGTCTGCCTTAAGTTGGGTTGTGTTACCATCTCGAGAGACAGTACTATACTGAGATTCAGCTGTCTTTCAGAATGTATTTGCTCTTATTTCCTTGTATGTGTTGACTTTTATGACTTCCATGGTATCTAGAACATTTTTAGGGACTTTTACATTCACTTGTTAATTTCTGAAGTGTCACTTCCTCATCTTAGTGACACCTGTAGAGTCTTCTCTCCTCATCTAAATTCTGTAACTTGTACCCATGGGACACTAATTTGGCAAAGTTTCACCATCAAGACACAGAGCTTTTTCATCAGAAAGATATGTTCTCTTTCATTCTATTAATGTCATCAGTTATATTAATGGATTCGCTAATGTTAAAACCTCTTTGCATTCTGAAATGAATCCTACTTGGTTGTGATGTATTATTTTTACTGTAATTTTAGATTCTCTTTGATAGTGTCTTATTAACTTTTTGGGTGTCAATATTCATAAATAAGATTTGTGTAGTGCCATCTTAATCTGGTTTTGGTACCAATATTATTGTTATATTCACTTTTTTTTTTTTTTTGGCGGTACGCGGGCCTCTCACTTTTGTGACCTCTCCCGTTGTGGAGCACAGGCTCCGGATGCGCAGGCTCAGCGGCCATGGCTCACGGGCCCAGCCGCTCCACGGCATGTAGGACCTTCCCGGACCGGGGCATGAACCCGTGTCCCCTGCATCAGCATGCGGACTCTCAACCACTGCGCCACCCGGGAAGCCCTATATTCACTTCTTAAAAAGGATTTGTAGACTTCCTTTTTTTTTTCTTTCTTTCTGTACTCTGGCACAATTTAAACACCTTAGAAATTAACTTATTTTAAAATTTCACAGAATTTCCCTGTGAAACCATTCAGGCCAGGTGTTTTTTTCGTAGAGAAGTTCTTTGAAAACATTCTCAATTTCTTTAATGGAAATTGGTCTGTTTATAAGTTTTGTATTTACTGGGGTTTCACTTATGATTTTTAAAATATGTATCAGTAATTTGTCACTTTGCCACTTCTCATTTTGAATATTCTTCACTCTACCTTTAAAAAAATTAGGTTAGCGTTTTATATGTTTTTTGATTTTTTTGTCCCAATGCTTATTTATTGATTGACTTATTTTTATTTTCTAAATTATTATTCTTTTAGACCAATCACTTCTTTCTGATGTCTTTTATTAGTTTGCTGTTCTATATCTAGTTTTTTGGATCATTCACTTAGCTCTTAGGTTTTACAGTTTTATTTAATGCTAAGCATTTTCCTCTGAGCACTCTTTGAAAGCTACATCCCACAGATTCTGATACGTTTTGTTTTCATTATTTTCTAGGAGTTCTAGAAAAGGCTGTTTTGTATCTCCCCTTTATCCCAAGAGTTGTTTAAAACACATTGTTTATTTATGTTGTCCAGGTGGAAAAAACCTTCTTGTTTTGGGGTTTAAAATTTTATTATTATCTAATAGTTTCATTGTGTTGTGTTCAGAGCATGATACTGTTTTTATCACTATTTTTTAATTTACTGAGGTTTTCTTTGTGGTTGTATAAGTAGTCAATTTCTATATATATTCATTGTGTACTTGGAAGTATATCTTCTAATATTTGGATCTGGACCTTCTATACCCTTAGTATTTTTTGGTCTACGTGATCTGTTTAGCTCTGAGAGAGGTGAAAAATTCGCTTACTAGTATGTGTCTGTCTGCTTCTTTTTATATACTTTTAATAATAGAAGATATTTTTAGCATTTATGAATTATTTTGTTTGATGTATATTTCTTTATATAGCACTGAATTGGATTTTTTAAACCGGTTTAAAAATATTTTTTCTTTATAAATGATTGAAATCCATTTATGTATAAAATATGACATATATCATATTGCTTTATGTTTCATACATTACGTAAATTCATACTATATGTTATACATACCAAATAAAGTTTTTCACTAGTTGGAATATTTTTATTTCTTATTTCATGGTTTTTAAGAAAGTGTTTATTTTTGTTCTAGTGATTATCACTAACAAATACTTTTTTTATAAAGTACCTTTAGTTATCTCTTTAGATATTTAGGTAGTGTCTCTTGGTTTCCTAATATGAACCATTCTGACATGAGTTATGAATTCTCCTCTACTTCTCCCTTGCCCACTAATTTGTTGTTCAGGGTTTTATCTTTGTAATCTGAGATGAACATCTGTTACTTGATTTTTCAGTTTCAAATGATACTGTTTTATTCTCATCTAATAACAAGTGGCAGTCAGAGACCTTATTCTATTTTATACTTACTACCTTTCTTATTCTCTCAGTTTTTCATTAGTTGCATTATTTCTACATTCTCAGAACATTTGACACTTACTTATAGCTTTTATTGGAGTATAGTTGATTTACAGTGTTGTGTTAGTTTCAGGTATATAGTGAAGTGAATCAGTTAACATACACATATATCCACTCTTTATTAGATTCTTTTCCCATATAGGTAATTACAGAGTATTGAGTTCCCTGTGCTATACAGTAGGTCCTTATTAATTATCTGTTTTAAATATAGTAATGTGTATATGTCAATCCCAGTATCCAGTTTATCCAACACCTTTCCCCCCGGTAACCATAAATTTATTTTCTACATCTATGACTCTATTTCTGTTGTGTAAATAAGTTCACTTGTACCATTTTTTTAGATTCAACATATACGTGATATCATACGATAGTTGTCTTTCTCTGTCTTACTTCACTCAGTATGACAATCTCCAGGTCCATCCATGTTGCTGCAAATGGCATTATTTCATTCTTTTTTATGGCTGAGTAGTATTCCAGTGTATGTATGTACCACATCTTCTTCTTAATCCACTCCTCTGTCGATGGACATTTAGGTGGCTTCCATGTCTTGGCTATTGTAAATAGTGCTGCAATGAACATTGGGGTGCATGGAGCTTTTCAAATTATGCTTTTCTCCATATATATGCCCAGGAGTGGGATTGCTAGATCATATGGTAGTTCTATAGTTAGGTTTTAAGGAACCTCCATGCTATTCTCTGTAATGGCCGTACCAGTTTACATTCCCACCAACAGTGAAGGAGGGTTCCCTATTCTCCACACCCTCTCAAGCATTTATTGTTTGTAGATTTTTTTTTAACGTCTTTATTGGAGTATAATTGCTTTACAATGGTGTGTTAGTTTCTGCTGTATAACAAAGTGAATTAGCTATACATACACATATATCCCCATATGTCCTCTCTCTTGCGTCTCCCTCCCACCCTCCCCATCCCACCTCTCTAAGTGGTCACAAAGCACTGAGCTTATCTCCCTGTGCTATGTGGCTGCTTCCCACTAGCTATCTGTTTTACATTTGGTGCTATATATAAGTCCATGCCACTCTCTCACTTTGTCCCAGCTTACCCTTCCCCCTCCCTGAGTCCTCAATTCCATTCTCTACATCTGCGTCTTTATTCCTGTCCTGCCCCTAGGTTCTTCAGAACCATTTTTTTTTTAGATTCCATATATGTGTTAGCATACAGTATTTGTTTTTCTCTTTCTGACTTCACTCTGCATGACAGTCTCTAGGTCCATCCACCTCACTACAGATAACTCAATTTCGTTTCTTTTTATGGCCGAGTAATAGTCCATTGTATATATGTGCCACATCTGCTTTATCCATTCATCTGTCGATGGACACTTAGGTTGCTTCTATGTGCTGGCTGTTGTAAATAGACCTGCAATGAACATTTTGGTACATGACTGTTTTTGAATTATGGTTTTCTCAGGGTATATGCCCAGCAGTGGGATTGCTGGGTCGTATAGTAGTTCTAGTTTTAGTTTTTTAAGGAACCTCCATACTGTCCTCCATAGTGGCTGTATCAATTTACATTCCCACCAACAGTGCAAGAGTGTTCCCTTTTCTCCACACCCTCTGCAACATTTATTGTTTGTAGATGTTTTTAATGATGGCCATTCTGACTCGTGTGAGGTGATACTTCACTGTAGTTTCGATTTGCATTGTCTAATAATTAGTGATGTTGAGCATCTTCTCCTGTACTTTTTGGCCATCTATATGTCATCTTTGGAGAGCTGTCTACTTAAATCTGCCCATTTTTGGATTGGGTTGTTATTTTGATATTGAGCTGCGTGAGCTGTTTGTATGTTTTGGAGATTAATCCCTTGTCGATCGCTTCGTTTACAAATATTTTCTCCCATTCTTTGGGTTGGGTTTTCATTTCTCTTTATCGTTTCCTTTGCTGTGCAGAAGTTTTTGAGTTTCATTAGGTCCCATTTGTTTATTTTTGTCTTTATTTTCATTACTCTAAGAGATGGTTCAAAAAAGATACTGTTGCGATTTATGTCAGAGAGTGTTCTGCCTGTGTTTTCCTCTAAAAGTTTTATAGTATCCGGCCTTACATTTAGGTCTTTAATCCATTTTGAGTTTATTTTTGAGTATGGTCATATAACAGTTTTAAATCTGCCTATTTACCTACATGTACATATAATTTTACGTTTTGGGACACATGCTTGGTAGGGCATTTTCTGGGCCTGCATGCATGCCAGTATGTGCTTATATTTAGCAGTATGGTTAGTAACCCAGAATTCCATACACCAAGTCTATAATTGTGTTGTTCCTGTGTTCCCCACACCACTACACTCAATAAGAAGTAGGTTTCTGTGTTATACTCTCATAGAATTCGGTACTCTTCATTTTTGACACATCACATACTGTAATTATATAGTAGTTGTGGGCTGTGTTACATTCCTGGGGCTGCCATGACAAATTGCCATAATTTGGTGGCATAAAACAAGAGAAATGTTCTCACACAGTTCTGAAAGCCACAAGTCAGAAGATCAAAATACTGGTGGGGCTGCGCTCTCTGGAGGCTTTGTGGGAGAATCTGTTCTTTGCCCCATCTAGTTACTGGTGATTGTAGCCATTCCTTTGTGTTCCTTGGCTTGTGGTTACATCACTCCATTCTCTGCCTCCATCCTCATATCTCCTTCTCTGTGTGTCTGTCTAATCTCCCTCTGCCTTTATTTTATAAGGACACATGAGATTACACTTAGGGTTGACTCAGCTTATTCACGATAAGTTCCTTCTTTCTACATGTTCAACTTAATCACATCCTTTGCCATAAAATGTAATACTCACAGGTTCCAGGGATTAGGATGTGGCCCTATGTTTGGGCCCATCATGTAGCTCATTTCTTGTATCAGCCCTCCTACCAAATATCTGGTTGTTTTAGTTCCTAACCTTGATGAAGTCAAGATCATATCCTTTTCTCTCTTGATAAATCCCTAGTTTCCAGCACTGTACCCAGTCCATTTAACTAATATTAACTAATGGTCAATAAGTAAATTATTGTGGTATAAGTAAATAAATCCATGAATTATGTATAATTGCATCTCTAGGTTTACATTTAGTCTGCGGCCTTAGCCTTGAGCAATCTGCTCAACCTATAATTGAATGGGGAAGTGTCTAATGAATTCTAAAGGATCACACCACACTTGTATAAAGATATGGTATGATGCAAGAGACAGCTCTTCTTGTACTGCATTAAGTGCTTTCTAGAATACTGGAAGCATTTCTTCATTTTACCAGACTGAGAGCTCCATGAATAAACTTCTTACATGACTCATAGCAACTATTTCGGTGACCTTTTGTCATCAATTTTTCTTGTATGTTCAGCTTCGTGGAGTTGTATTAAGACAAGCATTGCTTCAGGGCTGATAGATTGACTACCTTAGTGGCCAGCCATTCTCCTAATTGTGTTCAGCATTTCTTTAAAAATTAATGTCTACCCTGGCTTCTTTCAATGCAATTTTGAAATAACTTCCATGCTTAATCTCAACAAGCAGAAAATAAAAATGCTATTTAAAATATAGAAACCAGGAAAACAAACCCTGGGGACCTGCAGTTTGCAGTCCCAGCAGCGGGGCATCACAAGACATCAACACAGAGTAGAACATAGAAGCTGGCATAGCATAGTGGAAAGTGAAGTGCACTAGGGGACTGAGATCCAAGTTCAGCCCTATTACAAGCTTGCTGTGTGATTCAGCCGTATGGCTGACAGGGTCTTGGTGCTCTGGCCTGGTGTCAGGTCTGAGCCTCTGAGGTGGGACTGCCGAGTTCAGGACATTGGACCACCAGAGACCTCCCGGCCCCACATAATATCAACTGGCAAGAGCTCTCCCAGAGACCTCCGTTTCAATGCTAAGACCCAGCTCCACCCAACGGCCAGCAAGCTCCAGTGCTGGACTCCCCATGCCAAACAACTAGCAAGACAGGAACAAAACCCCACCCATTAGCAGGGAGGGTGCTTAAAATCATACTAAGTTCACAGACACCCCAAAACACACTGCTGGACGTGACACTGCTCTCTAGAAAGACGAGACCAGGCCCACCCACCAGAACACAGGCACAAGTCCCCTCCACCAGGAAGCCTACACAAGCCACTGAACCAACCTCACCCACTGGGGACAGACACCAGAAACAACGGGAACTATGAACCTGCAGCCTGTGAAAATGAGACCCCAAACACAGTAAGTTAAACAAAATGAGAAGACAGAGAAATATGCAGCAGATTAAGGAGCAAGGTAAAAACCCACCTGACCAAACAAATGAAGAGGCAATAGGCAGTCTACCTGAAAAGAATTCAGAGTAATGACAGTAAAAATGATCCAAAATCTTGGAAATAGAATGGAGAAAATACAAGAAACGTTTAACAAGGACTAGAAAACCTAAAGAGCAAACAATGATGAACAACACAATAAATGAAATTAAAATTTCTCTAGAAGCAATCAGTAGCAGAATAACTGAGGCAGAAAAACAGATAAGTGAGCTGGAAGATTAAATAGTGGAAATAACTACCAAGAGCAGAATAAAGAAAAAAGAATGAAAAGGATTGAGGACAGTCTCAGAGACCTCTGGGACAACATTAAATGCACTAACATTCAAATTATAGGGCTCCCAGAAGAAGAAGGGAAAAAGAAAGGGACTGAGAAAATATTTGAAGAGATAATAGTTGAAAACTTCACTAATATAGGAAAGGAAATAGTCAAGTCCAGGAAGCACAGAGAGTCCCATACAGGACAAATCCGAGGAGAAACATGCCAAGACACATATTAATCAAACTATCAAAAATTAAATCAAAAGAAAAAATATTAAAAGCAGCAAGGGAAAAGCAACAAATAACATACAAGGGAATCCCCACAAGGTAAACAGCTGATCTTTCAGCAGAAACTCTGCAAGCCAGAAGCGAGCAGCAGGACATATTTAAAGTGATGAAAGGAAAAAATCCTACAATCAAGATTACTCTACCCAGCAAGGATCTAATTCAGATTCGATGGAGAAACTAAAACCTTTACAGACAAGCAAAAGTTAAGAGAATTCAGCACCACCAAAACAGCATTAAAACAAAGGACAAAGGAACTTCTCTAGGCAGGAAACACAAGAGAAGGAAAAGACATACCAGAACAAACCCAAAACAATTAAGAAAATGGTAATATGAACATACATATCAATAATTACCTTAAATGTAAATGGATTAAATGTTCTAACCAAACGACATAGACTGGCTGAATGGATACAAAAACAAGACCCATATATATGCTGTCTACAAGAGACCCACTTCAGACCTAGGGACACATGCAGGTTGAAAGGGGATGGAAAAAGATATTCCATGCAAATGGAAATCAAAAGAAAGCTGGAGTAGCAATTCTCATATCAGACAAAATAGATTTTAAAACAAAGACTATTAAAAGAGAAAAAGAAGGACACTACATAATGATCAAGGGATCAATCTGAGAAGATGTAACGATTGTAAATAGGAGCACCTCAATACATAAGGCAAATACTAACAGCCATAAAAGGGAAAATTGACAGTAACACAATCATAGTAGGGGATTTTAACACCCCACTTTCACCAACGTACAGATCATCCAAAATGAAAATAAATAAACACAAGCTTTAAATGACTAAATAGACGTCACTGATATTTATAGGACATTCCATCCAAGAACAACAGAATACACTTTCTTCTCAAGTGCTCCTGGAACATTCTCCAGGATAGATCATATCTTGGGTCACAAGTCAAGTCTTGGTAAATTTAAGAATCGTATTAAGTATCTTTTTTGACCACAACTCTGTGAGACTATATATCAATTACAGGAAAAAAAACTTTAAAAAATACAGACACATAGAGGCTAAACAATACATTTCTAAATAACCAAGAGATCACTGAAGAAATCAAAGAGGAAATCAGAAAATGCCTAGAAACAAATGACAGTGAAAACACAACAACCCCAAACCTATGGGATGCAGCAAAAGCAATTCTAAGAGGGAATTTTATATCAATACAATCCTACCTTAAGAAACAAGAAAAATCTCAAATAAACAACCTAAGTTTATACCTAAAGCAATTAGAGAAAGAAGAACAAAAAAAATCCAAAGTTAGCAGAAGGAAAGAAATCATAAAGATCAGAACAGCAATATATAAAAAGAAATGAAGGAAACAATAGCAAAGATTAATAAAACTGAAAGCTGGTTCTTTGAGAAGATAAACAAAATTGATAAACCATTAGCCAGACTCATCAAGAAAAAAAGGGAGAAGACTCAAATCAATAGAATTAGAAATGAAAAAGGAGAAGTAACAACTGATACTGCAGAAATACAAAAGATCATGAGAGATTACTACAAGCAACTCTATGCCAATAAAATGGACAACCTGGAAGAAATGGAGAAATCCTTAGAAAAGCACAACTTCCAAGACTGAACAAGGAAGAAATAGAAAATATCAACAGACCAGTCTAAAGCATTAAAATAGAAACTGTGATTAAAAATCTTCCGACAACTAAAAGCCCAGGACCAGACGGTTTCACAGGTGAATACTATCAAATGTTTAGAGAAGAGCTAATACCTAACCTTCTCAAACCCTTCCAAAATATAGGAGAGGGAGGAACACTCCCATACTCATTCTATGAGGCCACCATCACCCTGATACCAAAACCAGACAAAGATGTCACAAACAAAGAAAACTACAGGCCAATATCACTGATGAACATAGATGCAAAAATCCTCAACAAAATACCAGCAAACAGAATACAACAGCACATTAAAAGGATCATACACTGTGGTCACGTGGAGTATATCCCAGGAAGGCAAGGATTTATCAATATATGTAAATCAACCAATGTGATACACTATATTAACAAATTGAAGGATAATAACCATAGGATAATCTCAGTAGATGCAGAAAAAGCTTTCAACAGAATTCAATACCCATTTATGATAAAATCTCTCCAGAAAGTAGGCATGGAGGGAAAGTACCTCAACATAATAAAGGCCATGTATGACAAACCTACAGCCAACAACATTCTCAATGGTGAAACTCTGAAACCATTTCCACAAAGATCAGGAATAAGACAAGACTGCCAACTCTCACCACTGTTATTCAACATAGTTTTGGAAGTTTTAGCCACAGCAATCTGAGAAGAAAAAGAAATAAAAGGAATCCAAATTGTAAAAGAAGTAAACTGTTTGTCATGTCACTGTTTGCAGCTGACATGGTATTATACATAGAGTATCCTAAAGATGCTACCAGAAAACTACTAGAGCTAATCAATGAATTTGGTTAAGTAGCAGGATACAAAATTAATGCACAGAAATCTCTTGCATTCCTATTGACAAAAAATCTGGAAGAGAAATTAAGGAAACACTCCCATTTACCATTGCAACAAAAAGTATAAATACCTAGGAATAAACCTACCTAAGGAGATAAAAGACCTGTATACCAAAAACTATAAGACACTGATGAAAGACTTTAAAGATGATACAAACAGATGGTGAGATATACCATGTTCTTGGATTGGAAGAATCAACATTGTGAAAATGTCTATACTACCCAAAGCAATCTACAAGTTCACTGCAATCCCTATCAAACTACCAATGGCAATTTTCACAGAACTAGAACAAAAAATTTCACATTTTTTATGGAGACACAAAAGACCCCAAATAGCCAATGCAATCTTGAGAAAGAAAAATGGAGCTGGAGGAATAAGGCTCCCCGACTTTAGACTATACTACAAAACTACAGTAATCAAGACAGTATGGTACTGGCACAAAAACAGAAATATAGATCAATGGAACAGAATAGAAAGCCCAGAGATAAACCCATGCACCTATGGTCACCTTATCTTTGATAAAGGAGGCAAGAATATACAATAGAGGAAAGACAGCCTCTTCAATAAGTGGTGCTGGGAAAACTGGACCATGTAAAAGAATGAAATTAGAATAGTTCCTAACACCATATACAAAAATAAAGTCAAAATCAAAGATCTAAATCTAAGGCCAGATGCTATAAAACTCTGTGATGAAAACATAGGCAGAATGCTCTATGACATAAATCACAGCAAGATTCTTTCTGACCCACCTCCTAGAGAAATGGAAGTAAAAACAAAAATAAACAAATGGGACCTAATGAAACTGAAAAGCTTTTGCACAGCAAAGGAAACTATAAACAAGATGAAAAGACAACCCTTAGAATGGGAGAAAATATTTGCAAAGGAAGCAACTGACAAAGTGTTAGTCTTCAAAATATATAAGCAGCTCATGAAGCTCAACAGCAAAAAAACAAACAACCCAATCCAAAAATGGGCAGAAGGCCTAAATAGACATTTCTCCAAAGAAGATATACAGATTGCCAACAAACACATGAAAGGATGCTCAACATCACTAATCATCAGAGAACTGCAAATCAAATCTACAATGAGTTATCACCTCACCCCAGTCAGAATGGCCATCATCAAAAAATCTACAAACAGTAAATGCTGGAGATGGTGTGGAGAAAAGGAAACCCTCTTGCATTGTTGGTGGGGATGTAAATTGATACAGCCACTATGGAAATCAGTATGGAGGTTCCTTAAAAAACTAAAAATAGAACTACCATATTACCCAGCAATCCCACTACTGGACATATACCCTGAGAAAACCATAATTCAAAAAAAGACATGTACCACAATGTTCACTGCAGCACTATTTACAATAGCCAGGACACGGAAGCAACCTAAGTGTCCATCGACAGATGAATGGATAAAGAAGTTGTGGCACATATATACAATGGAATATTACTCAGCCATGAAAAGAAACAAAATTGAGCTATTTGTAGTGAGGTGGATGAACCTAGAGACTGTCATACAGAGTGAAGTAAGTCAGAAAGAGCAAAACAAATACCGTAAGCTAACACACATATATGGAATCTAAAAACAAAAAAATGGTTCTGAAGAACCTAGGGGCAGGACAGGAATAAAGATGCAGATGTAGAGAATGGACTTGAGGACACGGGGAGGGGGAAGGGTAAGCTGGGATGAAGTGAGAGAGTAGCATTGATGTATATACACTACCAAATGTAAAATAGATAGCTAGCTGCTTCACACAGGGAGATCAGCTGGGTGCATTATGACGACCTAGAGTGGTGGGATAGGGAGGGTGGGAGGGAGATGCAAGAGGGAGGGGATATGGTGTATATGTATATGTATAGCTGATTCACTTTGTTATACAGCAGAAACTAACATTGTAAAGCAATTATACTCCAGTAAAGATGTTAAAAAAATAAATTAATTGAAAGAAAAAGATTAATGTTGATATTAGAAGGGATTAATTGTATATGCAGACTGTGTAAAGGATCAGTATACTTGAGGATGTTAATTATATGTAATATCAAACAAAACAGTTGGTTGAAAAGTTTAAGAAAATTATTTGACATACTGTAAAACAAATAAAACTTGTTTCACTGCAAAAAAAATATCACAAATCAAATTAAAAAAGGAGAGGTATAGTTATATTAGATACTCAGGATGAGATAATTATTGTCATCATGTCCTAAGTTAAGCTCTGTTATTGTGGTTATAAAAGAAACAATACTTAACAAATTAAAGAAAAAGGAAAGTTCATTAAAGGATGTAATATTTTTCCTGACTCTGGATTCTAGGAGGAGGAATTTAGTGTATATATTTTGCTTACGATGTGTCATTGGTTATTAATTATAATCATTTCACCCCACTCACTATGTTCTTTCTGAAGCTACTCTCAACCACAAATTTCTTTGTGGCTTTGTGGTAATATGTCAGAGTCAAGGGGAGGTTGAAGGGCAGGCAATAGTGGGGTGCCTTAAGACTTTTCCCCAAATTCATTTTGCTTCTAAATAATGGACATTTAAATAACTGGAGTGATTTTATAAAAAATTTCTATAATCAAGATTGAGGAGTCCTTCCAAATGTTTGATAATTGATATGCTCACCCCGCTATTGGCAGAAATCACTAGCCTGTAGTAGTGTTCTACCGAATGCATACCTATTTGGCATGTAGCAATAATAAATGAATAAGTCCCTGAAGAAATTAGGGCATTGTGAGCTAGAATGCAGCTCTACTTTCCTTCCCTACTTTACATAGATCCCCTCAAGCTGTGTAATTCCCCATTGCCCCTGTTTCTGATCACAAGCTTATCTCAACTTTACAGTCTTTCCTTTCTCTTTTGTGGAGTTTTTTCTCCTCTTTCCTAAGATTAATTCCTACACCTTGTTCAGGTCCTTTTGATCTCATAAGGAACTTGGTTCTACCCATCATTTATTCTCCTTCTTGTAATTTCAACCACTCTATTATCTCTTTTCTTTCTGTATGTAAACATTTAACAAACAGCTATATGACTCCTATTAGAATACAGTAATGACCAAGGCACCCCCAAAGAGTAATACCCCCAAAGAGAGTATAATAGGACAGAGGGTCAAGTAAACAGGCAATTCTAATACAAAGTAACGTGTTAGGTGTGAAATAAAATGTTACAGGCTCTTTACTGTTCCTTCTTCAAGAGGTGGTGTCTAACTCCCCACCCCTTCAATACAGGCTGGCCTTAGTGATTGGCTTGACTAACAGAATGTAGTGGAAGTGTGACATTCAGGGATTTCAGTCTAGGTCTTAAGAAACCTTGCAGCAGGACTCCTCAGAACCTTTAATATGTTGAGGTTCTTTGTAAATCTCCAGGAAGTAGAAATTAATTATTCCTTTTTCCCCCCTTGCTAGCTGTCCCATGGTATGTCAGCATGGAAAATACTATTCTATTGTGTTTCTATATTTGAGTAAAACTTGAGAAAATAAGAGAACTGTGAGTGACAGTGGCTTTGTAGTTCCTTCTCAGAGAGGATGTGGCATAGTAGGAAATAGGTTCTGGGAATTAGGCTAACCTTGCGCTTCCATTTTAAGTACTTGTTTGACATTAAATTCCTTACCTTTTATAAGCCATAGATTGTTTTAATCAAAAAAGAAAGGTTTTGATCTTGATTACAGAATTTTGGATATAGGTTCCACAGAGCACCTGGGTCCATGAACCTTTTGAAATTATACATATGTGGGTTTTGGAGGGAGAGGATCTCCTCTATTAGTTTCTCAAAAGGGGTCCTGACCCAAAAGAGGACAAGAACTACTAGGCTAGATTATTTCTAAGCCTAGCCCAGGTGAATATTGATTCAGTACCATTTCAAATAAGAAAAGCATTTATTCAATCTTTATTGATTTTTAAACCATATGCTTGCACTAGCTTAAATGACTGGTTCAATTGCAAGAAATATTTTATTATTTTCTTTAAAAGATTAAAAAACTCGTTTTCTCCTTCATACTGGAAAACTCCCAACAGTTTTGGTATGCTTTGTAGAGTAACAGGAAGCCCAAAGCTCAAACAATTATGTGTGCAGAATTGATCTTGAATTATCAAATCAAAATTGAGGTTGCATTAAAAATGCTTTGAAATTGATTCTACTCTTGAGTTTTTAACTGATTTTGTTTTAGGCATTAAGAAGAATACTGAGCTGCGTGAGTGAAGAATCTTCCCAACTCAGAAAACATTCACAGTGTGGCTGGAAAGCACGGGATGAAGCAATTATGTAAATATATAAGAACTAGCTTAAACTATTTAAGCTCTTATCTTAATTGCATACTAGATAGGAATGATTTCTTCTTTAGGGGCTCAAATTGTCTAGTTGAGTTTGTCCTGATTAACTTAAGTAGATGGATAGACGTTTGCTTTCTTTCTTACTCTTTCGTGGCAATCACCCTGACATATGTATTTTTACAGATGTTTCTTCTAAACTTTTACAGGTAAGCTTTATTAGTTGAGTGGAGAAATATCTCTTCATTAAAACTCAGTTTCTTCGTTTCTTAGGAGTTACTTTTTGAGCCTCTAGCTGTTACTTCTCTGGTATCAAATTGAGAAGCTGGTAAACAGGGTCTGGGAATCCATGTACCAGATGCGGTTATGGATTGGGGTGTTTTCCTGGCACCACTGTTTGTCCGCTGTTTGTCACTTCTTGCTTCAGGTCTTCTGTTCGTTTCTTGATCTCCGTGTTTCACTAAACCAATAGCAGTTGCTAACATCCCTTTCAGGTGAAGTTAATGGGATCTTATCCTCATTGATCTTCCAGGGATGGTCTGCATTTATTCCTGCAGAGGCCCAAGGCGGGGTCACTGGTCTAATGGTAACTTGTTTTTAGTCTCCTCTATGGTTGATATAATTGGGTGAGAAATGGACTCAGATCTATTCCTGAAAGGTATACTTTCACACCTACTGTATTCTATCTTGTAGTTATTTTAGGAGCCAGAGAAACCCAAGTAGTTTTTAGATGGGGAGTGCATAAACTACTGCTGGTAGTGCTGGTGCCAGTTTCCTATTGCCATAGGTACATGGTCCCATCCCCAGAGCCCGAGAGGGAGGATCGGCCATCTGAAGAGCTGACGTTATCCCGACAAACTAGGGGTGGTGTTTTCTTCAGCAGTGTTAGGGGATTACATAATGGGTTTTATCATAGCTTCTTCATGATGGGAATTTTATTCTGCTGGAGAGAGAAAATCATGTTTAGAGATAGGGAAACAGATAGTGATGATCTGGACCACCCAAATGCTGAGAGCTAGAAGGATGCCTTGGGTAGTCAGCTGCTCAGTCACATTAGCGGCAAAGAAAAAAAAGAAGAGTTTGATCCCCTAGAGAAGACAGAGTTGGATTTTTCCTTTGAATACTACTTAATGGTCACCTCAGTGAAGCTTACCCTGAACATCCTACATCCTATTTAAAATCAGACTCAGTAACACTCCTGTTCTTCCTTTGTTGGCTCTATTCCACCTTTTCCATAACCCTTATCTTTTCTGTATATTATACATAACTTGTTAATGACTTAAGTTTACTGTTCATCATACCGTGTTTCTCCATTCGTATGTAAGTGCCACACAGGCAGAGATCATTTTTTGGTTCATGAAAATTCAACTGAACCATATAAAATGAAATTCCATTTTGGGAGATGAATACAGTATGATGTCCCAAGAGTATAGAACTGTGCCTGGTACATAGGAGGCCCTCAATGAGTATTTATTGATTGAATAATACAGAAGCAGCAGTGATTCTGCACATCAGTAGGACAGCAAGAAGGAGTGTGTGGGAAACATTTTCGTTGATGGTTGAAAAATTTCTCTCAAGCTCTTCCAGAAAAAGGAATAGCTCAAGATAATTACTCAACGGCAAATTTTTTGGCATGCTAATGTGTGTAAAGTATTATGGGAGGAATTGGCATTGCACCTCTACCCATCCCTCTTCCAAAAGCTCATATCAAGCATCCCACTGACTGCCAGCCTGCTAGCATTCTCCCTTTAGCAGAACAGGAGGACTCCACTCCAGTGAGCCTGCAGATTTTTCCTCATCGATTTACCCTTTGCCTCCTCACTGCCATTCGTATTCTCCCTAGTTCCTCATTATAAGTCCTTTGTAAATCCCCTCACTCCACTAGTTGTCCCTCCCTCCTGTCATCGCATCTGCTTGATGAACCCTCCACACCGTCTTAGACCAGCTCCCTGAGAAATTGAACCAATGTCTCTTTTTTCACATAAGGAAACCAGAGCTCAGAATCAAGAGGTTTATTTAAGGCACACTTAGTTAATAACGGTAGTAATTTTAATAATAACAAATGCTCTGTGTCAAGCGTTGACACAAATACAATCTTGTTTCATTTTCATAATAAACCTTTTCCCCGTGTAGATAAATAAATAGAGGTGCAAGGAGGCTGAGTAAACTGCCCAGTGTCACCCTGCCTGTCATTCAGGCATTCAGTCTGACATTCAGTCATTCAACAACTGTTAATTGAGCCCATAATCTCTGCAAGCAGTGAACTGGGGACTAAGTCTACAGTGGTGAACAGAAGAGACATAGTCCTTGCCCTAATAATGGCACAATAGTGGGCAATATTTATTAAGCTTTTACTAGGTCCTGGGTATTATTTTATTTCACTCTCGCCACAACTCTGATATAAATACTGTTAATATAATATGCAATTTTCAAATGAGAAGTTGAATCCTGAAGAAGGATATTCCCAAGGCCCTATTGCTGGTAGATGAACAGGTTGGGACAGGTATATGAACCCTGACTTCAAAGTTCATTCTTCTTATCACCATGCTATGGTGGGCATGGACACTAACAGTAAAGCACAAATAAACACACGAGAATTTCAGGTTGTCTTATAGACCCATTGGAAGGGAAATCTAGGGCCAGTGGACCTCTTATTACCCTTCAATAACATCACCTTCTTCTGGCCTGCCAGTCCACGGGGGTTAAGGAACTATGTGCGTGGGTGTCAGCCAGGTTGTTCATTCTTGTAATTTGCGTGACGTCAAGCAAACCCAACTTTTATAGAATGATTTCTATTGAATGTTTAAAAACAAACAAACAAAAAGCCTGTCAAGTTAAATAGAAAGAAAGTGCTTATAAACATTCTAAACATTGTTTTGTGTTGGCTGGAGTTGGAGTCTAAATAAAAGCTCCAAGTGTGACTAATAATTATAATCTAATTTAGTGCACTGAATTGGAAAGGAGTAATTACTGCATAGGACTTTTTGGAGTAAATGATTTATGGTTGACCTACAGTAGATTATTAATTTGAAAAGGGAGGAATTTTAATGCAAATTAATTAAATTTGGAGCCCTTTCTGATTAGGTTGATAGAATAGTGGAAAATTCCAGGACCTTATTTTATTGGCTGAATTTGGACTTGGGATATGGGATAAACACTGTGTTGGTGTCTGTAGGACTTAGGTGTGAAGACACAGGCCTCATGCCAGGCCCAGAGCTTTTCTGATCTGTTCAGAGAAGAGCCCTAAAAGAAAACCTGTCTTTCTTCAACAGGAAAATGTACCCTCATAGAGTGTTTACGTGCTCCAGGATATTTGTACTCTTTCCAA
Organism: Pseudorca crassidens; assembly: GCF_039906515.1. NCBI lineage: Eukaryota > Metazoa > Chordata > Mammalia > Artiodactyla > Delphinidae > Pseudorca > Pseudorca crassidens. The sequence goes on along the minus strand of NC_090311.1, from coordinate 36,257,975 downwards.
TTTGTTGGTCTCTGGAGCCAACAAGAACCATCATCACCACCATTTACTGAGTGCTTGTGGTGAGCCAGACAGATGTAATGTTCTGGGGTTCTCAACCTTCACAAGACTGACATTTTGCTGTGGGATGCTTTTCTGTGCACGTAGGATGTTGAGAAGCGTTCTTTGCCTCTACTCATCAGATGCCATTAGCATTTCCCATTGTGACAACCTCAAGTGTTTTCAGACATTGTTGAATATATCCTGTGTGGGTGAGGGCACAGTTGCCCCTGGTAAGAACCACTGTGCCAGACACTCGATGTGCGTTATCTAGTTCATTCCTTACAATACCCTGTAAGGCAGATGTATTAGTGCCCGTTTCGTAGGTGAAAAGACTGAGGCTTACAGAAGTTATACTTTACTAGAGTCACATAGGTAATACATGTGGAAGCCAGGATTTGAATGAGGTCAGAAAGAGAAAAACAAGTACCGTATGCTAACACATATATATGGAATCTAAAAAAGAAAAGTTCTGAAGAACCTAGGGGCAGGACAGGAATAAAGACGCAGACGTAGAGAATGGACTTGAGGACACGGGGAGCGGGAAGGGAAAACTGGAACGAAGTGAGAGAGTGGCACTGACATATCACCTACCAAATGTAAAATCGCTAGCTAGTGGGAAGCAGCTGCATAGCATAGGGAGATCAGCTCGGTGTTTTGTGACCACCTAGAGGGGTGGGATAGGGAGGGTGGGAGGGAGATGCAAGAGGGAGGGGCTATAGGGATATATGTATATATATAACTGATTCACTTCATTATATAGCAGAAACTAACACACCATTGTAAAGCAATTGTACTCCAATAAAGATGTCAGAAAAAAACAGCAGACCTATATTGACTCAAAGCCCCTATTTTCAGATGAGTGATGTTTTTGAGGTGGTTACCTCTCTCATTTTTAATAAGTAAGCAGAAGTAGGGCAGTTTAGTGATTTGGTCAAAATTATATAACTAATTTGTAGCAGAGGTTGCTCTACAACTTAGGCATCCTTAAACAAGCTGGTCATGGGAAGTGGAGATTCAGCTGATAAGTGAAAAGCACATTCGCAGTGACTTTGGCTGTGTTTCTGGTCTTAAGTTTTTTCTCTCTTTTCGAATGTTACTCTTTTATTTGTACAGTTTAGCTTTTGGGTATAAAAGGGTCTTTAAACTTGTGTCCATTAACTCTCAAACACATACCGAGAGTTTAAAAAAATTTTTTTTAATATTGGAAAGAAACAGACCCTTGCACTGCTGCTACTTAATTATGAAAGCATTCCAACCCACTCAAATGTTTTGCCAGCCCATCCTCCCACCAGCAAGTAGAAAGGAAGCCAAAAAATCCGGTGAGGATTCTGTGCTATTCCTAGCATACTCTGGTACTACTGGTGGGCCAGTGGGTAAGGGGGTAAGTAGCTGCCTGACTATAATAAAACAGCTTCAGACAGCCTCACATTGGGTCTTTGCAGTGGTCACTCTAGCCAGCATTATTATTCAAATCCACGTGTAATACAGTGGAGCCTGTTCTGAAATTTCTGCCCGGTGGGTGCCTAACCACGGAAATCAATGTTTTCTCCATAGTAGATAGGCAAGTGCTTTCGGAATCTGTTAGGCTGAAGAAATCTAATAGAGATAACTGCATAATTAGCTCTTTGACTAATCTTGCTCTTGCCTTGGGGTACGAGGCAATTTAAGCTGTAAAAACAGTTTCAAATATTTGAACTGCAGGAAGAAGATGTTCAGGATTTGTAGACTTTTCAGATGCAGGGCAAGGCACTTATTCTTCAAATAGAATGTCCCTGGAAGATCTTCGGCCTTTCGGAATACAGAGTTTCCTGGTGGTGAGCAGGTTTCTTCAGGCTCAGAGATGTGCTGGGTTCTGATGAATGTGTGCTCATGGATTATCTGAGGCTAGGGATCCCAAGCACAGATGTTGTCAGGGCGTAGGACTGGACCAAGGTGGAGAAGTCAGCAGGGCAGAGTGAGAATTAGCAGGCAAGTAATACCTGCCTGGAGATGATAGATGATATAAAGGAAATTATTCCAAGATTTTTAAAACACAGTATAGTACATCTTTTAGGCTTTCGGGTTGACTCTGCTAGAAGGAACCACTGTAGACATAGAGTGTAGGGTTCGAAAGCTCATCCGTGGAGTCAGATCACCTGGGTTCCAATCCCAGCTCTCCCTCTCACTGGCTGTGTGACCTGGGGTGAACTGTTTAATTTCTTTTGGCTTTGTGGATCTCATCATAGGACAGGTTTATAGTAAGAGCAACCTCATGGAGTTGCTTAGAAGGGTTAGCTGAGCCAATGCCAGTGAAGATTTAGATCTGGGCATAACACATAGCACTTAGTGAATGCTGGCCATTATTGGACATTCTAGCTCACAAATGGGGTAAGTAGGGCTCGGAAAAGTAAAGGCAGAGCTGGGCTCCATGTTTTCTCCATTCCTAGAATCAAAGGACTGTCATATGGATTGCTAGAGCGCCTCCTTACAGTACCACGGCAGGGCAGGGAAATGACATGAAAAGACTCTAGTGGTAGAGTAAGTCTGGCACAGGTGGGAGCTTTCAGAGCTCCTGAAAAGAAGCACAAGCTCCTTTGCAACCGAAGAACCTCCTCCTTCCACACAGTGACTTCTGGGGATGTGAGCCATTGCTGTTGAACATGGGAAAATTAAACATTGATACCTATCTCATCTTTGTTCATTCAGGACACTACTGGGTACACATATGCCTGATTGAAATTTTAGAATCAAGCAGAAGATCCTAAGTGTTTATAGGAGAATATTTCTATCAAAAAGTAGAGATTATCATACCTTGAGGAAAGGTAAAATTAGATCCCTCACTACATAGATTTGGGTTTAGATGTTGAATATGTTTTGGTTGATAACATACCCCTTTAAGTACATAGAGTAAATACAGATTTTAACTGGTCAGCCTATCACAGCCGCAATTGCTTTAGGTTTTACTGCCTAATAAACTAGGTCTTTCCAAGCAAGATAAAGCAGTTGAACTACTAATCACTGGATCTTCTTTGAACAGTCATTGAGTAAGTCAGTGAGCAGTAAATCTCAATTTCTCACACATTAGTGAGGGTGGACAAATGAACTGGGCCTAATGGAAGGAGCCAGTGGAACAGAGAATGTGGACCAGACCATGAAAAGACTATACCGCAGTCACATGGTGCACCTTGGAGGTCAACCAGATCCATCCTCTGGTCTTCTGAGATCCCACCCTATTCTTCCAACTTTCTCCTAACCAATCCAGTAATCACAGCAAAGCGCAATCCAGCCTAATCACAGTTTAGGAGTGGGGTGGAGTTGGGGGTGGGGTGTGGATACTGCATCCATCGCCGTCCATCTTCATCTTCAGAATGCCTAGGTCATTGATATATCCTTTCCTGAGACTAGGATAAAAGAATGGGAGAGACGGATGATTGGTGTTGCGTTTTTTCTCTGTCCACTTTCCTCTTTCAAAATGCTCAGTTTGATCAGACCATGTTGAAGTAAAAAGGATTAAAGTAATCCAGGATCAGTTCCTTACTAACACAGGTGACATTTGTAACAAGGTTATTGCACATCCAGGGAGCCGATAAGGTCTTTTGGACATTGAGGAAAAAGCACTTACTTTTACATTACCAGGCTCCAGGAGTGGGGTTAGAGGTTATTAGAGATCAGGGTTATTAGAGTGATTAGAGTTATTAGGTTATCAGAGATCCGTGTCACGGATGAGGTGACACTTTAACTTCAGGAGATCAGGATTTGGAAAAGTGACGTCACTTTTTCTTGGACAGCCAGGACAGCTCTTGAAGACTCTGTACATCTCTCTGATGTGACTGTTGGTGCTTGATAAATGGAAAGATGGTTTATTTATGCTTTTAACATTTCCCATGTCATCTTCCAACTTCAGGTTAATGACTTTCCTTCTTCAGTATTGTGGATGAATTAGATTTTCACAGGCAAAAACACACAATCTGCAAATTTATCATTTTTTGAGGCTATGGATATCAACAAAGTTACTGATTTTCAGGAACACAGAAATAAAGAATATGATTTATGTTATATAAACTCGTTAAATTGAGTATACATACTTCCAAGTTGCTCTTAATCTTAGGAAAGCAATTTGAGGATTTTATAGAACTTAATGACAGCTTATACAATTAAATTTTTTTAAAAAAAGAAATTAATTTTGTTCCAAAACATTTTGAGGCATTTCATCACTAATCATTGTAGGAACTACCAAAGATCGTTAACAATCCTTTAAGTACAAAAATCCCATGGGCCCTTGTGTTAGTGAAAGAAGTAAAATGCTAATTTATCATTTAATCCAATCATAATACATTTACTCATCTCAAGAAAAAAAGGACTTATTTAGAAGTAAGAGCGTATCCAGTTTTAAATACTGATAAAAATGAAACAGAACACAAAGATAACCAAATTAGAAATTTTTATTAAAGAACACATCACTGCAGTAAAACATATCCAGGTTCTGACATTTACAAGCTATGTGACTTTGGATGAAGGGCTCACCCTCTTTATGCCCTGCTTTCCTCATGCGGAAGGTATTGATTCTAGGAGGTTTAATTGAGATCGTGTCTATAAAGTGCCTGGCACTGTGCTCATTCCAGAGTAACCACTCTACAAATATTATTATTTTTTTCTTACCTACTTGGAATTTATGTATCTTGTTCAATTTTAAGTGGCCATAAGACACGTTTAAATATTTTTGGAACAGGCAGGAGTAAATTATAAATTAATATATTCATTGTGTGGTAGCCACGGAAATGGAGAATGACCCTTTGATGTGGAATTGCTTATTGTATTCTTATCTCAAAAAACCCCTCTATTCTACTGAACTGGAGACAGGGACTTGACCAACGCATGGAGGAGAGCGAACGTCCTAAATGGGGAATTGTTCAGACAAACTTTTCAGAGGGTAGGATAATCATATATCTGCAGAAGAACCATTGTGGCTTATGCCTGTTGTTTTGGCATAATTACTTATAGCTCCCCTTACGCTTGTTGTGGTTGGGCAATACAATTTATGGTCACTCTAATGATAACTCCACTAGGATTTCCCTGGAAAGAGAATAAGTTGATACTGACTAAGACAGGGGCTTTGAGAGAAGCCAGGGAATTGTTGCATAGGTCTTGGCCAAATAGTTGACCTGTGTCATCTTACAGAAAAGACTTTTTCAGTGTCTCAGTCCTAATGTCTTAGGAAATTTTTCCATGATTTCATTAAATATGAAAAAATATAGCTAAGCACAGTCTGATTAATTAGATCAATTGGGTCTTAAGTCTTTGTTTTTCTTTATTTCAATATATTAAAGTTAAGGACATGACCAAAGAAGTCGTGGATGTGAATGAGCTGTTTCTTTGGACGCACTAGGGGGATTGAGCCTTGGTGGAGGTCACTGGAGTTTAGGGTCTGGTCCTCAGCTGTGCAGATCCACAACTTGGATTTTCTAACAGGCTTCTCAGAGCCCAAAGACTGGGTATAGCGGGGAGAAAACTGCTGGTTTCAAGGACGATGAAAATAATAGCTAGCAAGTGTCAAGTACTGTTCTAGGCACTTTGAGTCATTTGAACTCTTTTGTTTCAAAAGCATAGCATGTGAAGCCGAGTTTTCCTGGGGCATGATCACGCTTAATCATAGCAGACACTCAGGGTCATGGGTCATGCTGTGCCCAGCTTTATGTAGTGTCTAAAAAGATTTATATACATTTCAAAAAGACAGAGAGAGAACTTAGAATTACACATTTTCTAAGGTAAATGCCCTAGGTAAAGGAAATTCTAGGGGGAAGTCTATTTATTCCCTTATTTTCAACAGGGAGAATTGAGCCTCTTACTTTATGTAATTTATATTTGTCTCTACACCATTCAGATATAGGCAGCTGATTTGGGAAATAAAGACAAAGACAAAACAAAACAGAAAACGTTGTTTTCCTAACAAGAAGGTTGTGAGTTGATGGCTTTGGAGAGTTGGGCTTGCTGAAAACGCCTTCATGATCTTAGTTCAAATCCATTGGAGGGAAGCAGATTTTTCTGACCATACTGTCAGTATGTGATAAGCTTATTTTAAATTTTTGTCTCAAAGTTCCCCAAACATTACCCAAAGGGCGAGCCTCTTCTTCCCCTGGCTCTGAGGACTCATGCTCTAGGCTAATCAGCAAGCCCTAGATGTGTTACTATAACCCATTGGAACTAGACTAAGAGTTCAGAAATGATGAAGTCAGCTTAGAATCACAGATTGTTGAAGCCCAAAGGTGCCTTAAAGAACACAGTCCAATATTCACCTAAGGGCACAGCCCAGCTGAGGTAAGTGTTAGTGTCTAGAGTAGGAGAGAGGAGCCAAGTAGCTTATTTCTCTGCATAGAGGAAGCTCCATGCCCAGATAGTCTGTCTCTGGTCTCTAGTGATTGTGGAATCTGGGAAATGCCATGTCAGAGCAATTGCATTTGGGATTCAGTGTTTTCTCAGCTGTGTGTTAACTGCTTCCTCACTGATCATCATGTAAAGCAAGTGTGGTGAAGTCATTTTGTTGGTGGTGATTACAGAAGACAGTGACATCCAAGGAGAGTTTCTGGCTGAGATTGGGAGGCCTAATAAAAAAGAAAAGCAAAAATGAATCTAGACAAAGAAACTTCTATAGCGTTAAAAACCTGGAAATGCCTGAGGGGGTATCATCCATTCACTACTTTCATTTTGCAGACGGGAAAATGGATGAACAGAGAATGTGTTCTCGGCTCTGAGAGGCAGGGTGAACAGCCTTGAAGGAGAAAGAGATCTTGGCTTGTAGACGCCGACCATTCCAGAAGATCTATAAGATTGTTCAACTCCACTTGAACTGTATTTTTCTCTTTACTTCTGCAGTTCATTCCTAAGTGAAGTTGAGCATGGGTGATGTGATGTTGGTGGGCCCTAAAATCCCATCATGCTGTAACAGTGTCACATGCCATGTCACTACACACCAAGCTTACTCACGACATCTCTGCCTTCATACCCACTCCAGGAGAAAACAAGTCTGGTTGGTTATGGAAAGACTATAAGATTTTATGGGGATAAGCAGGCATAACGTAGAGCTCCCAGTATCTGAAAATGATTGACATTGCTGGTTCTCACACTGTCAGTAATTCATAGTCTGCTTCTAGCACATTCATATTTAGAAAAACAAGGGAAACTTAGGGATTTTTTCTTCTCTTTCAGATTTCTTTAATTTACGTGTTTTGGGAAAATGTTGGCTTCCTTCCCCAATTCTTCAGCTGTTGTCTACTGCAGTGAATCAGCTTGAATTTCTCAAGTCATTTCCTTTTTCTTTCCAACATAATGGAAGAATAGAAGCCCTCCCAGGCATATCACACCGAGAGATATTGGGGAAAAAAATTGATAAAATGGGTTCTGTGAAGAAATTAATGGCTGACAACATGACAACATTAGCAACATGCTTGCTGTGTGTTAGCACATAGATGCCTTTTGGGCTTCTCTTCTTTTCTTTGGAAATGCATCAAGCCTTTCATAGTTGAGTGCTGTTCGTCCCAGGGAGTCTCAGTGTTCCTGGTCCAATGCTATTGTGTTTTCCATTTCAGGGTTTATAGATGAAACTCTTTTCCATGTCTTCTTTGCATTTTGCATCTTGGGCCTACAAAATGAACCCATTGCCATATATTTCAGATGATCTTCTTCATTCCACTCATATGTTTCTCTCTGAATTTTGGACCTTTTGATACTTTTTTAAAGCATTTTTACTAAACAGGCAGATTTGAACAAACCTTAAACAGACATTGAAAATAATTCTTTAAAGTTCTTTTTTAATTTTATGCGCACTTTTTCACCATTTAGCCAGGAGTTTTTTTTTTTTTTTTTTTTTTTTTTGCAGTACACGGGCCTCTCACTGTCGTGGCCTCTCCCATTGCAGAGCACAGGCTCCGGACACGCAGGCTCAGCGGCCATGGCTCACGGGCCCAGCCTTTCCGCAGCATGTGGGATCTTCCCGGACCGGGGCACGAACCCGTGTCCCCTGCATCGGCAGGCGGACTCTCAACCACTGCGCCACCAGGGAAGCCCTAGCCAGGAGTTTGATCACCTAGATTATTTTCAAGTACATGGCACAGAGTAGGCAGATGTCAGAAAATCAAATGGTAACCCGTATTTGAGGGTTAATATCTAGAATGCATTTTGAAAGCAAGCAAGACTCCTAAAACTCAAACTTGAATTCTACTGAGCTACTTTTGTAACTTACAGAGCAACTTCATTTTCCCTTAACTCAGTCTTCAATCCTCCTCCCTTCCGGTCTGCTTATGCAGAGTCAACTGCCACTGAGATTCCTGCTGACTTATTTCTGTTATGGGATCTGACCTGCTGCTGAGCTAGTCAACATCTTGTCTCTTATTTGGGTCTTCTCTCTTCCATATCAGCTCCTGGCGTTTTGTCAGCTTATTGGGCCTCTGGTCCTCAGAAAGGACCAAGCTTGGGAGGAGAAGGAGAAAGGCAGGCCCCAGTTGATGTCTATCCCTCATTAATCCAGGCAAGCCCTTCTTCTCTAAACATGAAATCCCTTACCACTAGTGGTTCCTAAAATATATCTCAATGTTAATAGCTTTATTTAAGAAAAAAAAAAAAGTTTTCTGGTCAAATACATTTACGTGAGCAGTTCCCAAAATTATTTAATGAGCTTCTTTATTGCAGACCTTCCCCAAGCTTTTAATATGCTAATGTGCATTGTGAATTTCTTAGAGGGTGATGTAGTAGGCAGCTTTTTCCAAACTCATTTTACTGAGAAGCATTTTTTTTTTTTTCTGGGAACATATTTTGAGACTAATGTTTTATGGAACATTTTTTACTTAAATAAACTTACTTGAAAAGGAAATTACTGTAAAGGGAAAATAGGATCACTTGCCATAAATAGAAAATAATCATGAAATTCAGTAGAATGAAGCAAAGTTATTAATGAAGTCAATTCAAAAATAAACTAAAAATAAATAGTGAAATACAGGCAATTATATATTGTGAGTGAGAAAAAATAATTTTCCCTCTACCCATCTAAATTCCTGGCTGAGGCACCCCTGTAATAAAAAGACAGGCCAACAGGAGTAAAACAAACAGACATTTAATAACACGTGTACCTCCTGTAACATGGAAGCTACCTAGGGAAACTGAGAAACTCCCTAAAATGGTCCAACCCCTCACTTAACATCTCTAGCTAAAGACAAAAGAAGATATTGGGGAGGGAGAGGAATCAAATATGGGAGGTTACCCGGAAAACACAGTAAACAAGGGTAAGGTTGCTATGCAGGTCTAAGTCATTGCCTTCTTCATTGATGAGAGTTTCTAGTGATTTAGAGTCATCCATCTCCTCCTGGTTAAGAGAGGGAGACCCCTTTACAGATAGAGATTTCCCTTGTATACGTAAATGTCTCTCACAAAAGGGTAACTTCTACTCAGTTTTCAGAACTCTTCTTATGTCTGCTGTTTCCTAAAAATAATCAACCTACAATAATCCTTATGCCAAAGAGGCATATTTGAGGTGGTATATTCTGCTCTCCTTCAATATTAAATTGATGTATAAAAATGCATGCTTGAGGATAAGTCCCCTTGAGAAGAAAGGAGCCAATAATAATCAAATAATAATAGAAACAATCTGGTCACTGTTGCTTACTTTGGATAATTATGAGGATTCATTATCAAGAGAGTTCTGTGTTTTGGTTGATAGAGAATTTTGATTCCTCTGTGCACATAGTCAAAAAGGCCAAATGTTATTTAAACACTTTCTGAGGTAGAGTTGGATATTAAGAACTGAGTTCTTAAAAAAATCTTTTTTGCCAGGGGCTTGGTTTTTTCACCTTATTATTTTTTCCTGTTTAATGAAAATTTTCAGACACAGAATGTAGAAAGAATGCCACAGTAAGTGTACAATATCCATCTCTCCCAGTCAATAAATATGAACATTTTTTCCATATTTACTTCATTTCTCAGCTGAATTATTTTTATGTAAACTTTCTATTGACATGACAGACATTATTGCTGAACTATTTTAAAATAAATTAATGCTATACTTCATTCTTAAATTTTTTAGCATGCATCTCCAAAAATAATATTTTCCTACATAACCACCATACCAGTATCTATCATACCTAACAAACAACAGTAGTTTCTTAACATCATATAATATTAAGCTCCTATTTTAAAACTTTTGTTCAAGAAAACTTTATTTCAAGAAACCACGGAATGTTCTGTAGATGATTTTCTTTGGAAAATGTCAAGTTACTTGATACTGTCCAATGTTAAAAGATAAACTAAGGCATATTAAAAACTTGCAGAGTTTATTTGAGCAAAAATAGATTTGAATCAGGCTGCATCCAATCTAGCAGAGAAAAAGGAGCTCCGCAGAACCACACAAAATGAAAGACTTTTATAGCCAGAAGGGAGCAGGAACCAGGAAGTTATAGTAGACAAAAAAGCAGGTTGGTTATTGCAAAGTTACTTTCCTTTAGGGGATGGCAGGGGCGTATCAGGCAGATTACCTAACTAGTACTGATCTGGTGTTTCTTTTTTTTTTTTTTTTTTTTCCGGTACGCGGGCCTCTCACTGTCATGGCCTCTCCCATTGCGGAGCACGGGCTCCAGACGCGAAGGCTCAGCGGCCATGGCTCATGGGCCCAGCTGCTCTCGTCCCAGACCGGGGCACGAACCCGCGTACCCTGCATCGGCAGGCGGATTCTCAGCCACTGCGCCACCAGGGAAGCCCGATCTGGTGATTCTTGATTGTCTGGTTTAAGATTCCATTTCTGGGAGAGCTGAAGTTGTAGTTAAGTCTCAGTTTGTGACAGGGGTCTCCTAAGTGACTCCATTTAGGGGCTGTTGTCTTAACACCAGAAAGCGATAAAAAGAATATTCTTTATCCATTCTCCAGTGCCATTTAATTTGGGGAAATACTGATGAAGTCTTTTTATAAATATTTCCACTTTCACTTCATAACATTCAAAATATTTTCAGTGAGTTTTTCAGATGAGTTGATAAAACATTCCACTTATGTGAAGGTTTCGATATTTGTTTGTTGTGAAATGGAAGAACAAGATTAGAGAATAGCGCCCTGGCAGTGCTTTGTCTGATGGATAGAAAGAAAAAGTTACTATATGTTGGGTGCTTACCATGTGCCAAGCACTAGGCTAAGCACTTTGTATCTCAAAACACCTATGAAATAAGTACTGGATTATTTCCAGGGTGGCTGCATACAGTTGGGCAAAGGGGTAAGTGGGGCATGAAATCCAGCTTCTGTTCCACTGCCCATACTGTGTCCACTGGGAGGTTTAAGGGCCTTCTCCCAGTTCACAACAGATTCATGCATGCTGGCTGTAGCCACATGGGGTTTTGCAGCTGAGACATCTGAAGTGCAGGGCAAGACCCCAATCCATGTCTCTTGTAACTAGAATTGTACTCTTTTTTTTTTTAGTATTTTAATTTTATTGGAGTATATTGATTTATAATGTGGGAGTTTCAGGTGTATAGCAAAGTGATTCAGTCATACATATACATATATTTATTCTTTTTTAGATTCTTTTCTCATATGGTTATCACAGAATATTGGGTAGCGTTCCCTATGCTATACAGTAGGTCCTTGTCGGTTATCTACCTTATATATAGTAGTGTGTGTGTGTTCATCCTAAGCTCCTGATTTATGCCCCCCCCCACAAATGTTCCCCTTTGGTAATCACAAGTTTGTTTTTGATATCCATAAGTCGGCTTCTGTTTTGTAAATAAGTTCATTTGTATCTTTTTAAAAATTAGATTCCACATATGAGTGATATGATATTTGTCTTTGACTTACTTCACTTAGTATGATCATCTCTAGGTCCGTCCATGTTGCTGCAGATGGCATTATTTCATTCTTTTTTATAGCTGAGTGATATTCCATTGTATATATGAACCACATCTTCTTTATCCATTCCACTGTCGATGGATATGTAGGTTGCTTCCATGTCTTGGCTGTTGTACATAGTGCTACAATGAACATTGGGGTGCATGTAGCCTTTCAGATTATGGTTTTCTCTGGATATATGCCTAGAAGTGGGATTGCTGGATCATATGGTAGTTCTATATTAGTTTTTTAAGGAACCTCCATACTGTTTTCCATAGTGGTTGTATCAATTTACGTTCCTATCAACAGTATAGGAGCGTTCCCTTTTCTCCACATGAATGTCTATTTTCATGCCCATAAGTTATACTGCCTTCCTTTGGGATATCTAGGAAAAAACTCTTTGTGGTTTTCATTTGAGGGGGCTCTGGAGCTAAGGAAGGCTCTTAAATTACCCACAGTCATTGTCTGTTGATTAACTGGTAGGCAGGAGGAGGAAGATGGGGATGAATAAACTAGAAGGGTCAGTGTGACTGTTGGAATCTACAAATGAGATGTGAGCTCTGGAACAGAAACAACACTTCTATAGAGTTCGGTAGGAAAAAGAACCAAGAAAAGGCATCCTGACCAGGAGTGAACAGATGTTGAGCAGGTAGGAGGTGTCTGGAGGACCAACATTTTAATTTTAGCCTAAAAGGAAAATCAGACAAGTCATAGAAGGCTCCACTTTTCTCCTCCCTCCACTTTGTTCTTTTTTTTTTTTTTTTTTTGCGGTATGCGGGCCTCTCACTGTTGTGGCCTCTCCTGTTGCGGAGCACAGGCTCCGGACGCACAGGCTCAGCGGCCATGGCTCACGGGCCCAGCCGCTCCGCGGCATGTGGGATCTTCCCGGACCGGGGCACGAACCCGTGTCCCCTGCATCGGCAGGCGGACTCTCAACCACTGCGCCACCAGGGAAGCCCTGTTATTTTTTTTAATTCAGCTTTATTGAGGTATAATTGACACATAAAGTTATATGGTATTTAAAGTGTACATCCTGGCAATTTGACATATACAGACATTATGAAAAGATTCCCCCCATCCCATCCAGTTAATTAATGCATCCATCACCTCACATGTTTAGCTCTTTTTTTTTTTTTTTTTTTGGTGAGAATATTTAAGTTCTACTCTCTTAGCAAATTTCAATTAAGCAGTTCAGTGTTATCAACTATAGTCACCATGTTTTCCATTAGATTCTTAGGCCTTAATCGTTTTATAGCTGAAAGCGTGTACCCTTTTTACCAACCTCTCCCTATTTCCCTCACCCTCTAGATCCCGACAGCCGCTTCTCTGCCTTTCTCTCTATGAGTTTGAGTGTTTTTCATATTCCACGTGTAAGTGATACCATGCAGTATTTGTTTCTCTCTGGCGTGTTTCTAGCATATTGACCTCAAGTTCCATCCACGTTGTTACACATGGCAGGAGTTCTTTCTTTCTCATGGCTGAATACTATTTTTCCTCTCTCCACTTTCAACTGTGGTATGAAATAAGTCTGAAGAGGAGTTTAGAACCAGCTTTTGGGGGGACTTTTGACACCCTGTTAAGCACTAGAGAGAATTATAAGACTCAGAGTAGGCAGTTATAGAAACAAAGCTTTATCTAATAAAAGAATAAGAGAAACACATTTGGTTTTGAATATTCCATGAAAGTTCTAATAACTTAAGGTGTTAAGGTGAAGTTGTTTGATAAACACTTTTTCACTATTTTTCATATGACACAGGAAAAAAAGTCTAAATATTTTTTCCCTTAATCCTAAAGCTCAAATTCAGACAGAATTCCAACCAAATCTCAGTCCCTTTGCGAATGACCTTGGACAATGTCTTAACTGAAGACCTGGTTTTATAAGTTTTAAATGTGGTAATTATGGTATTTAGTTTTTGGAGCTTTTGTGAGAATCAAATGAGATCCATGTGAAACCCTTACTTAAACATTTGGCAAATGTTGGCTCTAAGAAAGTTCTGTGGCTTCTAACCCTGCAGTCATAGCGATCCCTATTCCCCACCACCAGGGGTCAGTATATCTAAATTTCCAGGGATGTTCCTCAGGTAAATCAATTCAATTCAACAAATATTTATTGAGTACTTAATATAGGTAAGACACTCTGTTAGACAATGCTGGAGCCATAGCTGAATAATATGGTCCCTGATTTTAAAAAGTTTATAACAAGGATTACAAACTCTGGCTGAATTGGACAGGAAGAATTATTTTATTTGGCTGACATGTTTTTATTTTTGTTCTGTTTTTTTATTTTAAATTGATTTAAATGTATTTAGGTATGGTATATACTCTGTTTCACCCTACTACTTCCTTTTCTCAACCCAATAATGTTGACTTTCTGGCCTGGTAGACTTGAGATGGAAACCCCTGGTTTACTAATGGGTTAAGTGAAGAATTATTCAGCATAGGAAATATAATATTTTGAGAGCTGAATCTGCACAAACGTGCACCGACAGGAGAAAGGTAAACTGGGGTGAAACTAATTTGGCCTATTTAATAGTTTTGCTGAAGCCAACACTGCTCTATCTGCTACATGAAATTGTTTCCTGTTCTATTCGCTCAAATTGCAAGAAAGTTACAAAATAAAGAAAAGACAAAAACTGCTGATTGGTTTCTAAAACTTTCCACATGAAAAGGCTGAATAATGAAGTGTATTTGTACTTATAAAATGAAGCCTCATATGGGAGATATTAAAAAGTAGGAACTGCTATAATGGGTTGGAACATGATACTGTAAGCCCAGTGTTTTAGCTGATTTTTACAGCTGCAGGGAAGAGGCTTCACCTCTGGAGTCATAAAATCTCAGCGTTGGAAGGGAAATAGGTTTTATAAATGGGGAAACTGAGTGAATATATAACTAGATGACTTGTCCAAGGTCCTACAGATTGTGGAAAATGGCAGTACACAAATAAAACCCCTGGTTGCCCAACTTCTAGTGGCTCTTTTCACACTGTAATAATGGAAACAGATAGTATTTTTGGCTTGAATAATTCAGATTCTTGGTCTATATGATCTATAGTTACCAATAGTTCTCACTTCATTTCTATGTTTTCGGACCTTGGAATTCTGGGTAGGTGTGTGTACATGTAGCAAAGATTTAGCTTCAGCTAATAGTTAGGTTGTATATCACCAGGAAAAGTGAAATAGAAATTTCACCTTGTCATTTGAGCAGTTCAGGGAAAAATAACAATAATCTGCTACTGAAGGGGAAGAAAAGGGTGTTCAAAATTGATTTCTGACATTGATTCAACCTACTGGATCTTTGCCCAATTCCTCTCTCTTCTTTATATAAATGGAGCCAAGAGTCATAAAGATAAATCAGGATCAACTAGTTCAAACGATATGACTCAATTCAGAGATTTTATCTCTGAGGAGGAAGCTTAAGGATAAAAGATCCGTTCTCTAAGCTGCTCTCGTAGTGGGCTCCAATTCAATTTTGTACTTTTCTGAAATTGGCTACATCGTAGCACAAAATGTGCGGGCCTTGGGTTATCTTTAGAGTAGTCACCACTCTTTGAAATTTGTTCCTGGGTTCCTTCATTCTTTAAACAAATTATTGCTCGTGTTAAGGGGGTATTTATGGATGAAGAATAGGATGAGAATGCTGCTCTTAAGGAGCTGATGGCTTTCTGAATAACGGGGCATAAAATAAGTACGGGCATTTCTCCCATGCCAAGTAGACTGTAACAGTGGAAATCTGCTATAAATAGTATCGGGGGAATCAGAACTAATCACAAAAGAGATGTCATTTGTGTGGGATCTTGAAGGCTGGATAAGATTTCTATAAGCCTTGACTCATGCAGGTCTCTCCACTTAGAACCCTACATTTTGGTTGATAAAAAGTAGTGAATGAATCATTATTTTATCAAATACTATTTGAAAGCCTACGATGTTCTGTGAAAAACTCTATTCCACCTTTACAGCTCCATCTATGCTACCATCTCATTTAAGCTTTCCGGGAACATCTCAGCAAAGATTTCTTCTTTGCATTTCTGGTCTACTTAATTGGTGATGATTATTTTGCACAGACCACATACCTAGGACTGTGGATATTTGTGTATGTGTTTCATGTATGTACTTCGCTTATAAGCACCTTGAGGGCAGGTATGGTTTTGTGTGTTATTTTCATTCAGCCCAGCCCTTAGTACAGAGTGGGAGTTTAGGAAGACTTTATTGACTAAAATGAGCTAGGTAATTGTCCAATCTTTACTTTGTGTTTGTGTGTGTAAGTAGTCTTTGTCTGTCAGTCATTTGTCTTCATGACATATACCACCACCATGGTCAAACTTCCATGAGCTGTATTTCAGATGATTAAAAAATAAAATGATCAGATGGATAGATTTTGAAGTTCTCTGTTCTCTGTAATGTCTCCTGGGCACAGCCCGGTCTATTCTAATACCTAGTTTTCATGGAAATGGTTTTGAAATTTATTCCAAACTATTCTCCCAAGACAATGAAATATAACGTTGGTAGAAACTTATATAAAGATATATAATTTTGAACTCATGGGGTTTCGATTGTTTGTTATATGTGTGTTAGCTCTTAACATCTTTTAAAATCAGAAAGCTTTGGAGATTAAAAACTAAAAGAGTTCGTGCAGAAGACTGCTCAGGGGCCGAAATGATAGAGCATCTCATTATTTTCTACACTTACCCATCAGTTCAAACGTTTCCTTTTGTCATATAAAAATTACTGATGTTAATAGGCTGGTTTCAGCCTTGTTCCCCAATCTGCCAGAGGGGTTTAAAGTCAGAATCTGAAGGATGCATATGACATACATTATTGAGTCTGCCTGAATTGTCTTTACACACAGACCCACCAGTAAAATAAGACAGCTTCAGAGGCTCAGGTTCTTTGTTCCAGAATCCAATGGGATAACATTAAGCATTCGGAATAACTAAAGCTAACACAACTTAGAATGTATGCTGTCATTTTTCATGCTCAAGAATGATAAGAGGTAGGTACTTTTATTATGACACAAACGAGAAAATTGAAGCTCAGAAAGTTTCTGTAAGCTGCCCAAGATCACTCAGTTGGTGAGTGACAGAGCAATGATTTGAACCCAGGCAGTCCAAATCTATGCCAACAATATTAATCCCCAAGTTATTTTGCCTTTGTTGGAATTCCACCTCCCAATTTTATGTGACACTTTGAGAATATGCCCACTGTCCTCTGAGGAAAGAGACTGACCACAGAAGTAGATTCCATTCTAGGTTCTAGATTTTACTACAAGTTGGTTCTTGAACCTTCATGGAATACAGTCTGGTATAATTAAGTGCTACATAGATATTCCCCGAATGAATGAATAGCATGCCCCTAGGTAGATAACTTCTTTACTAAACTCTTCATTGAAATTTTCATTAAATCCTCAATTGGATTCAGTATTGTATAGTCAATGGAGTCTAAGAATATTTCCTCTTTAATTCAAAGGCTGCCTCAAAAAGGAAAGCATTTGGATATGAGTATTAGCAGGGTATTTTCCATGCACTCTATTGCATTTGTGAAATTGCTATTAATTTTCCTCAATTCCCTGCCATTTTAAGAGCTACTAGGCTGATTATATAGAAATTTACTTACCATGTTTTCCTTTTCCATCAACAGTGCCAATGCATAATTAAGCCATGTGCTCTGAGGAAAAGATACTTTTGAGCACAGAGGTAAAAGCAAGATATTGTCTCAAAAAAATAGCACAGAAACCAATTTAAATACCAAGTTAACATTGGTATATTAATGTCAGTATATGCTTTGGCAAGGGGAACTAACTTGAACAATTTGTTTCCATAGTGCTTTTTAATTTACTGATAATGTATTATTGTTGAAGTTTGAAAATATAAAGTTCTCAGCCATAAGATCATATATATAACATGTTTTATATAACATAAAATAATTAGAAAAAATTAATGATCATTTGATTATTTAGATGTAGCAGTTTAAAAAAGTGACAAGTCTCTGAGTATTCAGAAAATAATAAGTATATCAAATACTTCAATATAATTTTTAGGGATTTTTTTTTCTTTTTTTTGCTATAGATAAGACAGACATTCTAAGTATATAGCTGGCACAGGATGAGCAGATGCAAATGAATGTAAATCCCCTGGACTCATTTTGCACAACTTTCTTTGGCATTTTCCCATTTCATAAATAAATGTATCCTATTACATTTATTTATATTTAGCTGCAGGCTAGTAGAGAAAACCCATTTAGCAAATATCAGGCTAAACTCTGCATGATAATTTGGCAGGGTGCATCTCATGGGGTAAGGCAGCTATGAGCTCTAAACATGAGGCACAGACAAACTAAACACATGCAGAACACCATTTATGACTCACCATTGGCTTGGGTATATTCTACAGATCATGGGCTAGAAGGAAACTTTCTGGAATTTCTCCTTTTTCCTTTAACTGCTTTTCACCCTGAGAACCTAAGTCAATGCTGCTTTCCTTCATAAACCAGCTGACCCTTTGCAATGAAATGATTGTTCACCAGGAAAAAATAGCAAAAGTACTCTGGTGTAGGAGCTACTGGATTGGTGAGCCCTTTAAGTTCCTCACAGTCTAACCTGATCCCAAATGGCAGAGGAATGCCACAGAGCTCTGGGCAGCATCTTCCAACCTTCTTTGGTCAAATTCAGGGACACAAGGCAGAACAAGAGGAAATGAATCTAGAACAAAGGAAAAATACTTTTGAAGGGATCCGTCTATGAATCTTGGGGCCCACTTCATAGACCTTAAAAATTCAATTTCTCCTTAGAGTGAATTTGAATGATTTACAGTGAATTAGCATGAAAGAGAGCACCCCTTGGGTAGTGATGTGCTGGACCCTGGGCTCTCTCAGGGGGAAAGGCTGAACCTTCTATGATGCTGTTTGCATCACGTGACACTACATGCTAAACTTCCAACATTTGGGACCCACCCATCCAGTATCCTTTCCACTGAGAGGGGTATCTTCCTTCAGCAGAGTAAGTTTTCAGGGTCCTCGTTCTTGTCTTCATGTAATCATTTTAAGGAGTTTTGTATTTTACTGTTCAATGAAGGACTACTTTTTTTTTTTTACATCTTTATTGGAGTATAATTGCTTTACAATGGTGTGTTAGTTTCTGCTGTATAACAAAGTGAATCAGTTATACATATACATATGTTCCCATATCTCCTCCCTCTTGCGTCTCCCTCCCTCCCACCCTCCCTATCCCACCCATCCAGGTGGTCACAAAGCACCGAGCTGATCTCCCTGTGCTATGCGGTTGCTTCCCACTAGCTATCTATTTTACGTTTGGTAGTGTATATATGTCCATGCCTCTCTCTCACTTTGTCGCAGCTTACCCTTCCCCCTCCCCATATCCTCAACTTCATTCTCTAGTAGGTCTGTGTCTTTATTCCCGTCTTACCCCTAAGTTCTTCATGACATTTTTTTCCTTAAATTCCATATATATGTGTTAGCATATCTGTTTTTCTCTTTCTGACTTACTTCACTCTGTATGACAGACTTTAGGTCCATCCACCTCACTACAAATAACTCAATTTCATTTCTTTTTATGGCTGAGTAATATTCCATTGTATATATGTGCCACATCTTCTTTATCCATTCATCCGATGATGGACACTTAGGTTGTTTCCATCTCCTGGCTATTGTAAATGATACATGACTTTTTTTGAATTATGGTTTTCTCAGGGTATACGCCCAGTAGTGGGATTACTGGATCATATGGTAGTTCTATTTGTAGTTTTTTAAGGAACCTCCATACTGTTCTCCATAGTGGCTGTACCAATTCACATTCCCACCAGCAGTGCAAGAGTGTTCTCTTTTCTCCGCACCCTCTCCAGCATTTATTGTTTCTAGATTTTTTTTTTTTTTTTTTTGCGGTACGTGGGCCCCTCACCGCTGCGGACCCTCCCACTGTGGAGCACAGGCTCCAGACGCGCAGGCCCAGCGGCCATGGCCCACGGGCCCAGGCGCTCTGCGGCACGTGGGATCCTGCTGGACCGGGGCACTAACCGGCGCCCCCGGCATCAGCAGGCGGACTCCCAACCACTGCGCCACCAGGGAAGCCCTGTTTCTAGATTTTTTGATGATGGCCATTCTGACCGGTGTGAGATGATATCTCATTGTAGTTTTGATTTGCATTTCTCTAATGATTAACGATGTTGAGCATTCTTTCATGGGTTTGGTGGCAATCTTCTTTGGAGAAATGTCTGTTTAGGTCTTCTGCCCATTTTTGGATTGGGTTGTTTGACTTTTTGTTATTGAGCTGCATGAGCTGCTTGTAAATTTTGGAGATTAATCCTTTATCAGTTGCTTCATTTGCAAATATTTTCTCGCATTCTGAGGGTTGTCCTTTGGTCTTGTTTATGGTTTCCATTGCTGTGCAAAAGCTTTGAAGTTTCATTAGGTCCCATTGGTTTATTTTTGTTTTTATTTCCATTTCTCTAGGAGGTGGGTCAAAAAGGATCTTGCTGTGATTTATGTCATAGAGTGTTCTGCCTATGTTTTCTTCTAAGAGTTTGATAGTTTCTGGCCTTACATTTAGGTCTTTAATCCATTTTGATGTTATTTTTGTGTATGGTGTTAGGGAGTGTTCTAATCTCATACTTTTACATGTACCTGTACACTTTTCCCAGCACCACTTATTAAAGAGGCTGTCCTTTCTTCACTGTACATTCCTGCCTTCTTTATCAAAGATAAGGTGACCATATGTGCGTGGGTTTATCTCTAGGCTTTCTATCCCGTTCCATTGATCTATATTTCTGTTTTTGTGCCAGTACCATACTGTCTTGATTACTGTACCTTTGTAGTATAGTCTGAAGTCAGGGAGCCTGATTCCTCCAGCTCCGTTTTTCGTTGTCAAGATTGCTTTGGCTATTCGGGGTCTTTTGTGTTTCCATACAAATTGTGAAATTTTTTGTTCTAGTTCTGTGAAAAATGTCAGTGGTAGTTTGATAGGGATTGCATTGAATCTGTAGATTGCTTTGGGTAGTAGAATCATTTTGACAATGTTGATTCTTCCAATCCTAGAACATGGTATAACTCTCCATCTGTATCATGTTTAATTTCTTTCATCAGTGTCTTATAATTTTCTGCATACAGGTCTTTTGTCTCCTTAGGTAGGTTTATTCCTAGATACTTTACTCTTTTTGTTGCCATGGTAAATGGGAGTGTTTTCTTGATTTCACTTTCAGATTTTTCATCCTTAGTGTATAGGAATGCCAGAGATTTCTGTGCATTAATTTTGTATCCTGCCACTTTACCCAATTCATTGATTAGCTCTAGTAGTTTCCGGGTAGCATCTTTAGGGTTCTCTATGTATCATGTCATCTGTAAACAGTGACAGCTTTACTTCTTCTTTTCCAATTTGGATTCCTTTTATTTCCTTTTCTTCTCTGATTACTGTGGCTAAAACGTCCAAAACTATGTTGAATAAGAGTGGTGAGAGTGGGCAGCTTTGTCTTGTTCCTGATCTTAGTGGAAATGCTTTCAGTTTTTCACCATTGAGGACGATGTTGGCTGTGGGCTTGTCATATATGGCCTTCATTATGTTGATGAAAGTTCCCTCTATGCCTATTTTCTGGAGGGTTTTTATCATAAATGGGTGTTGAATATTGTCGAAAGCTTTCTCTGCATCTCTTGAGATGATCGTATGGTTTTTCTCTTTCAATTTGTTAATATGGTGTATCACATTGATTGATTTGCGTATATTGAAGAATCCTTGCATTCCTGGCATAAACCCCACTTGATCATGGTGTATGATCCTTTTAATGTGCTGTTGGATTCTGTTTGCTAGTAATTTGTTGAGGATTTTTGCATCTATGTTCATCAGTGATATTGGCCTGTAGTTTTCTTTCTTTGTGACATCCTTATGTGGTTTTGGTATCAGGGTGATGGTGGCCTCGTAGAATGAGTTTGGGAGTGTTCCTCCCTCTGCTATATTTTGGAAGAGATTGAGAAGGATGGGTGTTAGCTCTTCTCTAAATGTTTGATAGAATTTGCCTGTGAGCCATCTGGTCCTGGGCTTTTGTTTGTTGGAAGATTTTTTTTTTTTTTTGTGGTATGTGGGCCTCTCACTGCTGTGGCCTCTCCCGTTGCGGAGCACAGGCTCCAGATGCACAGGCCCAGTGGCCATGGCTCATGGGCCCAGCTGCTCCGCGGCATGTGGGATCCTCCCGGACCGGGGAACGAACCCGTGTCCCCTTCATCAGCAGGCGGACTCTCAACCACTGCGCCACCAGGGAAGCCCTGTTGGAAGATTTTTAATCACAGTTTCTATTTCAGTGCCTGTGATTGGTCTGTTCATATTTTCTGTTTCTTCCTTATTCAGTCTTGGCAGGTTGTGCATTTCTAAGAATTTGTCCATTTCTTCCAGGTTGTCCATTTTATTGGCATAGAGTTGCTTGTAGTAATCTCTCATGATCCTTTGTATTTCTGCAGTGTCAGTTGTTACTTCTCATTTCTCATTTCTAATTCTGTTGATTTGAGTCTTCTCCCTTTTTTTCTTGATGAGTCTGGCTAATGGTTTATCAATTTTGTTTATCTTCTCAAAGAACCAGCTTTTAGTTTTATTGATATTTGCTGTTGTTTCCTTCATTTCTTTTTCATTTATTTCTGATGTGATCTATATGATTTCTTTCCTTATGCTAACTTTGGGGTTCTTTTTGTTCTTCTTTGTCAATCGCTTGAGGTGCAAGGTTAGGTTTTTATTCAAGATGTTTCCTGTTTCTTAAGGTAGGATTATATTGCTATAAACTTCCTTCTTAGAACTGCTTTTGCTGCATCCCTTAAGTTTTGGGACTTTTTGTCTCCATTTTCATTTGTTTCTAGGTATTTTTTGATTTCCTCTTTGATTCCTTCAGTGATCACTTCGTTATTAAGTAGAGTATTGTTTAGCCTCCATGTGTTTGTATTTTTTACAGAACTTTTCCTGTGATTAATATCTAGTCTGATAGCATTGTGGTTGGAAAAGATACTTGATACAATTTCAATTTTCTTAAATTTACCAAGGCTTGATTTGTGACCCAAGGTATGATCTATCCTGGAGAACGTTCCATGAGCCCTTGAGAAAAATGTGTATTCTGTTGTTTTTGGATGGAATGTCCTATAAATATCAATTAAGACCATCTTGTTTACTGTATCATTTAACGCTTGTGTTTCCTTATTTATTTTCATTTTGGATGATCTGTGCATTGGTGAAAGTGGGGTGTTAAAGTCCCCTGCTATGAATGTGTTACTGTCGATTTCCCCTTTTATGGCTGTTAGCATTTGCCTTATGTATTGAGGTGCTCCTGTGTTGGGTGCATAAATATTTACAATTGTTATATCTTCTTCTTGGATCGATCCCTTGATCATTATGTAGTGTCCTTCTTTGTCTCTTCTAATAGTCTTTATTTTAAAGTCTATTGTGTCTGATATGAGAATTGCTACTCCAGCTTTCTTTTGGTTTCCATTTGCATGGAATATCTTTTTCCATCCCCTTACTTTCCGTCTGTATGTGTCTCTAGGTCTGAAGTGGGTCCCTTGTAGACAGCATATATATGGGTCTTGTTTTAGTATCCATTCAGCCAGTGTGTATCTTTTGGTGGGAGCATTTAATCCATTTACATTTAAGGTAATTATCAATATGTATGTTCCTATTCCCATTTTCTTAATTGTTTTGGGTTTGTTATTGTAGGTCTTTTCCTTCTCTTGTGTTTCCTGCCTAGAGAAGTTCCTTTAGCATTTGTTGTAAAGCTGATTTGGTGGTGCTAACTCTCTCAGCTTTTGCTTGTCTGTAAAGGTTTTAATTTCTCCATCAAATCTGAATGAGATCCTTTCTGGGTAGAGTAATCTTGGTTGTAGGTTTTCTCTCCTTCATCACTTTAAATATGTCCTGCCAGTCCCTTCTGGCTTGCAGAGTTTCTGCTGAAAGATCAGCTGTTAACCTTATAGGGATTCCCTTGTGTGTTATTTGTTGTTTTTCCCTTGCTGCTTTTAATATGTTTTCTTTGTATTTAATTTTTGACAGTTTGATTAATATGTGTCTTGACGTATTTCTCCTTGGATTTATCCTGTATGGGACTCTCTGTGCTTCCTGGAGTAGATTAACTATTGCCTTTCCCATGTTAGGGAAGTTTTCAACTATAATCTCTTCAAATATTTTCTCAGTCCCTTTCTTTTTCTCTTCTTCTTCTGGAACCCCTATAATTCCAATGTTGGTATGTTTGATGTTGTCCCAGAGGTCTCTGAGACTGTCCTCAGTTCCTTTCATTCTTTTTTCTTTATTCTGCTCTGCAGTAGTTATTTCCACTGTTTTATCTTCCAGGTCACTTATCCGTTCTTCTGCCTCAGTTATTCTGCTATTGATCCCATCTAGAGTATTTTTCATTTCATTTATTGTGTTGTTCATCATTGTTTGTTTCATCTTTAGTTCTTCTAGGTCCTTGTTAAATGTTTCTTGCATCTTCTCTATTCTATTTCCAAGATTTTGGATCATCTTTACTATCATTATTCTGAATTCTTTTTCAGGTAGACTGCTTATTTTCTCTTCATTTGTTAGGTCTGGTGGGTTTTTATCTTGCTCCTTCATCTGCTGTGTGTTTTTCTGTCTTCTCATTTTGCTTATCTTACTGTGTCTGGGGTCTCCTTTTTGCAGGCTGCAGGTTCGTAGTTCCTGTTGTTTTTGGTGTCTGTCTGAAGTGGCTAAGATTGGTTCAGTGGGTTGTGTAGGCTTCTTGGTGGAGGGGACTAGTGCCTGTGTTCTGGTGGATGAGGCTGGATCTTGTCTTTCTGGTGGGCAGGTCCACGTCTGGTGGTGTGTTTTGGCATGTCTGTGGCCTTATTATGATTTTAGGCAGCCTCTCTGCTAATGGGTGGGGTTGTGTTCCTGTCTTGCTAGTTGTTTGGCATAGGGTGTCCAGCACTGTAGCTTGCTGCTCGTTGAGTGAAGCTGGGTGCTGGTGTTGAGATGGAGATCTCTGGGAGATTTTCACCATTTGATATTATGTGGAGCTGGGAGGTCTCTTGTGGACCAACGTCCTGAAGTTGGCTCTCCCACGTCAGAGGCACAACACTGAGTCCTGGCTGCAGCACCAACAGCCTTTCATCCACACGGCTCAGAATAAAAGGGAGAAAAAGTAGAAAGAAAGAGAGAAAGAGAGAGAGAGAGAGAGAGGGAGGGAGGGAGGGGGGGAAGGAAGGAAGGAAGGAAGGAAGGAAGGGGATAAAATAAAATAAAGTAAGATAAAATAAAGTTATTAAAAAATTAAAATTTTTTTTAAAAAAAGTAAAAAAAAAACATGGACGGATAGAACCTTAGGACAAATGGTGAGAGCAAAGCTATACAGACAAAATCTCACACCGAAGAATACACATACATGCTCACAAAAAGAGGAAAAGGGGAAAAAATAATAAATCTTGCTCTCAAAGTCTACCTCCTCAATTTGGGATGATTCGTTGTCTATTCATGTATTCCAGAGATGCAGGATACATCAAATTGATTGTGGAGACTTAATCTGCTGCTCCTGAGGCTGCTGGGAGAAATTTCCCTTTCTGTTCTTCGTTCGCACAGCTCCTGGGGTTCAGCTTTGGATTTGGCCCCGCCTCTGCGTGTAGGTCGCAGGAGGGCGTCTGTTCTTCGCTCAGACAGGACGGGGTTAAAGGAGCAGCTGCTTTGGGGACTGTGGCTCACTCAGGCCAGGGGGAGGGAGGGGTGCAGATGCGGCAGCAGAGGCCAGCGGGACGTTGCAGCAGCCTGAGGCGCGCCGTGCGTTCTCCCGGGGAAGTTGTCCCTGGATCATGGGACCCTGGCAGTGGCGGGCTGCACAGGCTCCCGGGAGGCGAGGTGTGGATAGTGACCTGTGCTCGCACACAGCCTTCTTGGTGGCGGTAGCTGCGGCCTTAGCATCTCATGCCCGTCTCGGGTCCGCGCTGATAGCTGCGGCTCGTGCCCGTCTCTGGAGCTCCTTTAAGCAGCGTTCTTAATCCCCTCTCCTCGCGCACCAGGAAACAAAGAGGCAAGAAAATGTCTGTTGCCTCTTCTACTGGTCCAGACTTTTTCCCGGACTCCCTCCCGGCTAGCCGTGGTGCACTAACCTCCTGCAGGCTGTGTTCACGCCGCCAACCCCAGTCCTCTCCCTGCTCTCCGACCAAAGCCGGAGCCTCAGCTCCCAGCCCCGCCCGCCCCGGCGGGTGAGGAGACAAGCCTCTTGGGCTGGTGAGTGCTGGTCGGCACCGATCCTCTATGCTGGAATCTCTCCGGTTTGCCCTCCGCACCCCTGTTGCTGCGCTCTCCTCCGCGGCTCCAAAGCTTCCCCCCTCTGCCACCTGCAGTCTCTGCCCACGAAGGGGCTTCTAGTGTGTGGGAACCTTTCCTCCTTCACAGCTCCCTCCCACTGGTGCAGGTCCCGTCCCTATTCTCCTGTCTCTGTTTATTCTTTTTTCTTTTGCCCTACCCAGGTACGTGGGTAGTTTCTTGCCTTTTGGGAGGTCTGAGGTCTTCTGCCAGCATTCAGTAGGTGTTCTGTAGGAGTTGTTCCACGTGTAGATGTATTTCTGGTGTATCTGTGGGGAGGAAGGTGATCTCCGCGTCTTACTCATCCGCCATCTTCCCCCTCTCCCCCAGGACTGCTTTTTATAATAAAAACATAAACAAAACAAACATATCCCCTGATTCTATCAGTGGGTGAACCTAAGAATAAAACAGATCCCTCAGAGGCTTGATACAGACTAAATCTGTGTAGCTTCAGAAGTTTCGATATGGGCATACTGGTGTCCTCCAAAAGTTATCAAAACTTGGGGAATTGCTCAAACATGGTTAATCCCATGGTGTTGCTCTTTGTGTACATATGAGATGTTTGACAAGTAAACATCAGACTGACCTGAAGGTGGATGATCACTGGGACACTGATTATCTATTTGTTATATTATGTAACATTTAGGTATTTTATAATATTTTGTAATCATTTTTCAAAGTTATGAAATTGTGAAATCCTATTTTGAACGCATGGCAGAAGCCTTTTATTTCAAGGAATCCAATTGTATCTAAGCACTAGATATGCTGGTTTTCCAAGTAGAGATTCCAGCAATATAAGGCATTAATAAAATAATGCTCCCCTAAAGGCCCACAAGGAGATACAACCTTCAAGGCCTTAAACATTCTCAGCTGATCGTAAAGTTGAGGACACAGGCCTGGCCCGGGTTTCCTGTGTGTGTCTCCCCTCATCAAAGTTACCTGCATTACCAGGCTCAAGTCCAGGCCTGTGGCAACTCCATTTGAGGCATGTTAATGCTGAAAAATGGGGTAGAAATAATTATCCATATTCCAAGGGCCGTAAGTCATTCATTTGAGGCAACCAACGGTGTCTGGTATGAATTCTGCAATTAGGCTGTCAGTTTTGTTTAACGAATTCATTCAACATACACTTAGTGAGTTCCTTTCTGCAGAGCCTTGTCTTAAGTACTGAAGGGGAAATGAAGATATAGAAACATGAATCTTTTTAATTAGTAGCCCTGTTCCTCCTGTTTTAGTAGCTGTGGCCATTTGGCATCCTATGGTGAATGAAATGGAAAATTATTAAGAGATGTCTTTGGCCCGACTTTCTCCTGTGTAGAGGGGCTGGGTAATGCTCAGCTTCAAGCCAGCATGTTAAAATACCCCAACGACTCACCATCCCTAATTCTACCAATTCTGTCCCTCCCCACATGTGGTGATCCATATAATAAAAGAGGAAAGAGATGGGTTCAGATTCTATCTTAACTGGGAATCTTGTCACATCCTGAGATCTTTCTATGGTTTGCAAAATCACCAATAGGTTCCGAATTATTGGCTAGACTGATTTTCACCAGGGAAGTGATATTCAAGTGGTATTTAAAGCAATTATTTGAGGCAAAAGGAAGAACATTATATAAATGCCTGACCATTTCAGGTCATCTGCCTTGTGGAGGCTTGGCAGAGAGGAGGGAAGACGGAAGGTTTGAAAGTTCTCTGTCATAGGGCTATTCGGCTTGCTTATCATTAACATCTGCAGGATTTTTAATATTATTCCTTAATAGTAATTTCTTATTCCATTTAAGAGATTTCAGTTTAGTGGGAGTGGCTGCAGAGTCACTAGCCCATGTCCTGTCTCCCCTCTCTTGTTTACTTTTGGGGGGCTTTTCACAGGCAGGTTTCATTGCAAACAGAGTGTTACCCATTCCACAAAGGAGCCATAGAATGTTCTGCTTAAGACTTAGATCTGTGTCGCATTTCCTTTCCAACAAATTCAGAATCCTCTTTGGCCCAGGACTTCAGAGCTCATGCTAAGTTTTTTGGCAGCACCAATAAAGATCAGTTTCATTGTGTTCCAGTGTTTTTCAGTAATAAGCTTTTTTTGATTTCAATGAATAGATGAGCTCTTTTTATATAATCGACTAGACTAACTTGCTTATTTCATCTTCCTTTTTTTTTAAAAAAAAAAAAAACAGACTGAGAGAGGATACCAGATCCTGAACAACCGTTTGTACAGCTTGGGGCAATCTTAATATAACACGTAACAAGGCACGGGGTTTCTATCTCAGAATTTTGCACACTTTACCTGGATATCAGAGAGGGTAGGCTCTGTTCTCTCAAATCCCTGAGAGGGTTTGTGGTTGCGGTGGGAGGGCTGTGGTGGAAAAATTTGTCTCCTCAGTCCCTTTTTTTAATCTTTTCATTTGATAATTATATTTTTTATGTAGATCCTCAGAGGATTAAAAGAAGGCACTTAACATATGATATACTCAACATTTCTGTACCACAAGGTATATAAGAAATTCACACATTGTATATCACATATTTAGTATTTATGCCTCTCCCCTAATAATAGAACAAATGTATTATGGGGACATTAAATAAATGATAGAAGGCATTATATGAGAAAAGTTACAAAGAAGTGTGCACACCATTTAGCCTTGATATGTTATCTGTCATTTCTCATATACTTAATTTATTTAAAGTTTCATTATTTTACTTTTATTTCTGTTCCTCTCTTTAATTTTGGTTTGATTTTCTGGCTGTTTCTTCTTCTGACTCTTCTTACCCTATGCTAGGCTTCTGCATTCTCCCCACGCATGGTGGGGGATTCTCTCTCAAGATCAAGAATCAACGCTATTGACAAACACTGTATTTGCAGATAGAAGGCGGTTTCGTTGTTAAAGCAAGCAGCAGCTTCAACCGAGAGTTGGCCCTGCTTTGGAGAAGGGTCACAGATCAACTGTTCTGGAAGTTGATTCAGAGTTATGAATCTGAAAAGTTATGATTTTGGTAGCTGTACTCAGATGTTGCCTGGTTATAGATGTTATAGATGTCATCTCTTTGCAGTTTTATCCATCCCCTTCTCCCATCACTCACTTGGCATTAATATTTTTTCGGTTCTACAAACATGTTCCTGCTTCCAAGCTTTCACATATTTGTTCCTTTCTTTTCATCTTCCCCCTTTAGTTTAAATGCCACCTTCTAAGAGAGGCCCTCATGAACCATCAAATATGTTACACTGTATGATGAACTTTTCCCTCCCTCAGGTGCTTGTTAGAATTTGTCACTGTGTTTTTCAATTCTCTTGCTTCTGTTGTCATACTAGAATATAATTTTCATGAGGCTGGGAATACGTCTGAATTGTTCATTATTGCATCTTTATGATTTAGCTGAAGCCTGGAACACAGTAGATGGTCAACAAATACATGCTGAATAAACAGACAGTAGCCTTCATAGCAATTTAATATCATTTACTTAGCTTGGTATATATATCTTTAACTTAGTTCATTGTGGATATATGGGTATATTAGGAATTAGCTTGACTTAAACTACATGGTAAATTTATTGAATCTGTGCTTGGTAGAGTAGAAGTTTGGGAACTCAGTTGTTCATCTGTGTCTGTTAATGTGAATTTAAATATTTTATAAAAATCTGAATTTTTTCTTAAAGTTGTAGTACATATTGTGGAGAATTTGGAAAACATAAATATGGCAAAGAAAGTATAAAACTACTGACCATCAGTCAGCAAGTCATTAATATAAGTTGCGTTATCTCTGGCT
Organism: Pseudorca crassidens; assembly: GCF_039906515.1. NCBI lineage: Eukaryota > Metazoa > Chordata > Mammalia > Artiodactyla > Delphinidae > Pseudorca > Pseudorca crassidens. Next base: position 36,228,063 of record NC_090311.1, on the reverse strand, counting down.
TTTAGTGGAATATATATATATTTTTTTGACGGGTGAAGGATATTTATTATCTTGATTGTCATGATGGTTTCATGGGTATAGACTTGTGTCAAACTCATCAAATTGTACTCTTTAAATATGTGCACTCTATTGTATCAATTATTCCTCAATAAAGTCATAAAAATAGTACAATATAATTTTTTTAAAAACCCACCCACAAACATTAGCCCCAGTTTCAAATGCCTAGCATGAACAGTTTCCAGATGCATAGAACTAGTTACCTCAAAAAGAAGAGTTTATGAATTTCTTTTCTTCCTGTTTTACTGAGATGTAATCGACATACAGCACTGTATGAGTTGAAGGTGTACAACATCATGATTTGACTCACATACATCATGAAATGATTATCACAGTAAGTTTAGTGAACATCCATCATCCCATATAGATACAAAATGAAGGAAATAGAAGAATATATATTTTTCCTTATGATGAGAACTCAGGATTTACTCATAACTTTCATATATAACATACACCAGTGTTAATTACATTTATCATGTTGTATATTATATCCCTACTATTTCTTTATCTTGTAAATTTTTACCTTATGACTACCTAATCCAATCTCCCTACCCCATCCCCCACCATTGATAACCACAAATCTGATCTCTTTTTCTATGAATTTGTTTACTTTTTTAACATCTTTATTGGAATATAATTGCTTTACAATGGTGTATTTGTTTCTGCTGTATAACAAAGTGAATAAACTATACATATACATACATCCCCATATCTCCTCCCTCTTGCATCTCACTCCCACCCTCCCTATCCCACCCATCTAGGTAGACACAAAGCACCGAGCTGATCTCCCTGTGCTATGCAGCTGCTTCCCACTAGCAATCTGTTTTACATTTGGTAGTGCATATATGTCCATGCCACTCTCTCACTTCATCCCAGCTTACCCTTCCCCTCCCTGTGTCCTCAAGTCCATTCTCTACATCTGCATCTTTATTCCTGTCCTGCCCCTAGGTTCTTCAGAACCGTTTTTTTTTTTTTTTTTTAGATTCCATATATATGTGTTAGGATACGGTATTTGTTTTTCTCTTTCTGACTTACTTAATTCTGTATGACAGTCTCTAGGTCCATTCAACTCACTGCAACTAACTCAATTTTGTTTCTTTTTATGGCTGAGTAATATTCCATTGTATATATGTGCCACATCTTCTTTATCCATTCATCTGTCGATGGGCATTTAGGTTGCTTCCATGTCCTGGCTATTTTAAATAGTGCTGCAATGAACATTGTGGTACATGACTCTTTTTGAATTATGGTTTTCTCAGGGTATATGCCCAGTAGTGGGATTGCTGGGTTGTATGGTAGTACAATATTTAGTTTTTTTGAGGAACCTCCATACTGTTCTGAATAGTGGCTGCATCAATTTACATCCCCACCAATAGTGCAAGAGGATTCCCTTTTCTCCACACCCTCTCCAACATTTATTGTTTGTAGATTTTTTGATGATGGCCATTCTGACCTGTGTGAGGTGATACCTCATTGTAGTTGTGATTTGCATTTTTCTAATGATTAGTGACATTGAGCATCCTTTCATGTGTTTGTTGGCAATCTGTATATCTTCTTTGGAAAAATGTCTATTTAGGTCTTCTGCCATTTTTGGATTGGGTTGTTTGTTTTTTTGATATTGAGCTGCATGAGCTGTTCATATGTTTTGAAGATTAATCCTTTGTCCGTTGATTTGTTTGCAAATATTTTCTCTCATTCTGAGGGTTGTCTTTTCATTTTGTTTATGGTTTCCTATGCTGTGCAAAAGCATTTAAAT